>NC_071612.1:64019949-64619949 GCF_014839835.1 Dryobates pubescens
TGGGGGTGGGGGGGAGGAATACCAAAAGAGGGATACAAATATCATTACTGAAAACAACCAGTTAGGAAGTTATCCCAGTATCACATACTGACAACGTGTGAAGGCATTGCATGGAAAAGCTACATGTTCAGTCTTGCTAACACAGTTTGAGAAGGCTATCTAGAAAGAGGAAAGGCACAAAGAGAAGCTTGAGAATACGATGATTCAACTCATGGCCAAAATGTCAGCTAGCCAAACCAGGGAGACATTTCTGCCTAATGCTGAGAAAAGCCATCCCAGAGAAGGAGATTATGTGCTGCTATTTTAAAAGTGGCCTAAGTTCTCCCCTAGTTTTCAGCTAAATGATTTTCTTTTCAGGGCAGGTTCACAAAATGCAAAAATATAATAAACACCTTCTACCCAACATAAGGAAATTTAGACAGAATTGGGGAAACCCAGACATTCATTCTCTGCCCAGTTCACCACAGGGATTTGTAAAAAGTATTCTCTTTTTCTGGAAAGTGTTTTTGCTGTGGAAAAAGAGTGTGTCCTAAGGCTATGCTGTGCAAGCCACTGAGCACATTCTCCTGGTGAGCATGAAATGTCTCTAGAGAAGCCCCTAGAAGTGAATCTTTTTGGGCCTCTGCTCCACAGCTCAGGGAAGCAAGAAAAAAAAAAAAGCTTTGGGGCCTCTCTTCCAAGATGGCACAAAAGGCTCAGCCTCTTGCCTGGAGCGCATCCAGTTTGTAACAGAGACCAATAGCTGCTGAGCTGGCAATGAACAGAGTCTCCCTGGCTTGATTAGAGCACCTACTTAACAGGTGGGACACTAAGGCATCAGTTCTGCTCTCATAAATATTTATATTCTTTACAGAACTGAGAACAACCCTACAGCTTCTAGCATGGTGGCTTGAACATTGGCTGCTGAGGTTCTTTTAGGTAAAAGTCTGTCACATCTTTAGCAAAGGCCATCACCCCGAAGCATGATGTCTGAAAGGGATTATCTACAGTGACACCCACCACGCTCCCTCACAGCTCTCTACAAATCCAGCTCTTCAATTCCTTTGCTCCTCTGACGTTAAAGGTATGTTTAAAAATAAGAATTACTTTTTTTTTACTAAGTCAAGCATTTGACCCAAATTTTCTGCTGTGTTTTTATCTAAATATTTGCTAAAATTCAAGCAAAACAACCTTTTTCTTTCCAGCAATGAAAAAGGTCCCTACAGCAATAACTCATACTTCCTGCAACTATGGAGAACAAGGAGGAAAAGAAAAAATGCTCTAATAATAATAATAACAACACTATTTACAGTTTAAAACAACTTTTCCATCTCAGTGTTATTCATGTTTTCTCTCAGAGAGGGAAACTGGTTCTGGGCCCCTCAGTGTAGGAAGGACATCGAGACACTTGAACGTGTCCAGAGAAGGGCAACGAGACTGGGGAGAGGCCTTGAGCACAGCCCTATGAGGGAGCTGGGATTGTTTAGCCTGGAGAAGAGGAGGCTCAGGGGTGACCTCATTGCTCTCTACAACTACCTGAAAGGTGGTTGTAGCCAGGAAGGAGTTGGTCTCTTCTCTCTAGCAACCAGCACCAGAACAAGGGGACACAGTCTCAAGCTGTGCCAGGGGAAGTTTAGGCTCGAGGTGAGGAGAAAGTTCTTCACTGAGAGAGTTGTTGGCCATTGGAATGGGCTGCCCAGGGAGGTGGTGGAGTCACCATCCCTGGAGGTGTTCAAGAGGGGATTGGACGTGGCACTTGGTGCCATGGTCTAGTCATGAGGTCTGTGGTGACAGGTTGCACTTGATGACATTTGTGGTTTCTTCCAACCTTGGTGATACTGTGATACTGTGGTGCACCATTCACTAACTCAAACCAAAGCCCACAGAAGACAAACATGAGTCAAACGCTATAGATCATGCTGCCTTTGACACCACTTGTCAGTGCTCAAAATTTTTTTGTAGCTTTTTTAAGATGGTATCATCACTTTTTTGCCAGTTCACAGAATGAAAACAAACCACACCAAACAACCACAACATTTCTTTTCTGTGACCAAGTAACTGTTCCTCAGAACCATGTGTTAAATCACAGTTTGAGTCTAAAGAAAACTTCAGCTTGCATTCAATGAAACACCAAATGAAGATAAAATTTCCATGAACTTCAGCAAGATCTTGCCAAATATTCCTGTCTCCTAATCTATTTTAAAATGCAGCATTTTCTACATTTTCTACATTCTATGTATTTTCAAAGGGTGCTTGCCATTCCTCTAGTCATCTAAAAATTGAAGCCAATGGTCTTTTGAAAGATTGTGCCCTAATTGGGCAATTTTAGTACACTTAAAAAAAAATAATATTGTTAATATTTTGAAATTTTGTTTGTTTGTTTAAATATCACTGGTAGTATTTTTTTCCTTGTGATCTCTGTGACAGCTACAGTAATCACACCCACCTCAACAGTTGCCTCCAATGTGGCAATGCCAGTGACGAGCAGTGTGAGCAACCTGGCAGTGCAGGCCTAGAGCCTGACATGGTGCTAGGCCATGCTCAGCATCAGTGCAGAGCCAGCTAGCAGTGTACCAAACAGTGCTGTGCCTGCAGCATGTAACTAAAGCAGGACACTGATAGCTATAAACATAGCAAGTTATCTTGGGACAACAGGACATGCACCTGCATCAACAAACCTCGTGTGTCATCAGTAGTTGGACCAATAATCTATAATAGTGTGATGTGTGGTCACTCATAGGGAACCAATGAGTCCATGCCAACGAGGCACTCTGAGTTTATGTAAGTTGTGGAAGTTCCCTTGCTACGTACTTCTGTCTTTCCTATCCCCTCTTCCATGCTTTACTGTGCTATACTCGCCATAGGCCTGCAATACTGGAACAATAAAGGAGCAATACTAGATCATACTGATCAGCTGTATTGATTCCAGTCTCCGTCGTCACTCCAACAGTGGCCTTTACCTTCTCCCAGAGACCACAAGCCCATTATTCATCCAGGAGAGCAGCCCTGAGAGAGAGACTTGGGGGTGCTGGTGGAAGAGAAGCTCAACGTGAGCTCTCAGTGTGCTCTTGCAGCCTGGAAAGCCAACCAGATCCTGGGCTGCAGCAAGAGAAGTGTGGCCAGCAGGTCAAGGCAGGTGATTCTCTCCCTCTACTCAGCTCTGATGAAACCCCACCTGGAGTACTGCCTCCAGTTCTGGAGCACTGCCTCCAGTTCTGGAGCCCCTATTACAAGAGGGATATGGATGTGCTAGAGCGTGTCCAGAGAAGGGCCACGAGGATGATCAGAGGGCTGGAGCACCTCTCCTGTGAGGACAGACTGAAGGAGTTGGGGCTGTTCGGTCTGGAGAAGAGAAGGCTCCGAGGTGACCTCATTGTGGCCTTCCAGCATCTGAAGGGGACCTACAAGAAGGCTGGGGAGGGACTTCTCAGGATAGCAGGTAGTGATAGGACTAGGGGGAATGGAATGAAGCTGGAGGTGGGGAGATTCAGGCTGGATGTGAGGAGGAAGTTCTTCACCATGAGAGTGGTGAAGCCCTGGAATGGGTTGTCCAGGGAGGTGGTTGGGGCCCCATCCCTGGAGGCGTTTAAGCCCAGGCTGGACGAGGCTCTGGCCAGCCTGATCTAGTGTGGGGTGTCCCTGCCCGTGGCAGAGGGGTTGGAACGAGATGATCCTTGTGGTCCCTTCCAACCCTGACTGATACTATGATCTATGATACTATGATAGGTGTTCTTCCTTAAGTAATAACTTTAATGCAATGAGTGGCTCCCTTGGCCCTGGCAGGAGGGATGTCACAAAACCTGTCAAAGTCAGGGCCTGAGATAACTTTTTTAAAGACAAGAGAAGTTGGATGTCGTACAGTTTAGGTGCAACACAGAAGATGACAAAACTCCCTACCTACAAGCAACTATGAATGCTGTGCTGCAGTTGGGAGCACATCTTCTTTCCCCGCTCCCCCCCACCCCTTCCACCCCCCCTCCCCCGCCAAGTTACAGCTCCTTTCTGTCTGCCCCTCACTTCTGAACAGCCATCTGGATGCAAAAACATGATTTGCTTACTGGCTTGGTCATAATTACCCTGAAACTTGCTGACAATTACCGTGCCGGCAGTGCGATGCAGCTCACAATCAAAAAGAGCTGAACTGCCCTCTCCTGGGAGCACTGCAATCAGCAGGGCAGCCTCTATCAGACAAATGCATCATTAGCAGGTGGAGAAAGCTGTTGAAATGGGAAATGAATGCATGAGGCAGCCTTCTCCAGATGGACTGCCCAGCTTCTCAATTTACAGTTTCACTAAAACTGTACTTTGTGTTTTTGATTCAACTTAAACAGCATTTCTTCAGCAGTCTTCAGAAATAGGTCTTTTTTGCTTCAGTTTCTTCACAGGTTTACACTGATAGCACCCTGCATGTATTTTTAGATTAAATCAATAGGGCAAAGATTAAGTGAATTCTGCATCAGGACAAGAGCTTACAGAGAAGTTCAATGAGACTGGCATAGTGCAGCCTGAACAGGTAAGTGGTGCTGTACAGAGCAGAACCTTGTTTGCACTCAGTCTTTTTCCAAATCTCCTGTTACTTTCCTAGAAAGGGTCCCAGGCATATGACTGATGAGGGAAAGTAAATCAGCCTGCAGCTATCACCCAAAACACAGTGAAAACCAAAAAGAGCTTTCATTGTTACGTGTTTGTATGCTATCAGACTTGAAGCAAAGGACCTGTAGCTGGGGGAGAGATTAGTGACACCAACATCCAAATTCAGACATCAGCAGCTTGCCCACTGCTCTCTACCTGAGAGACACTAGCACTAAGTTGTTAGCAGAATTCACAGGGTGGGTGATTTCTGCAGTTTTAAGAGTGGGGAATGGTAGTCATTATGCTAATTTGGAAAAGTTCTGAGGAAACCATCTAAAGCAGAGTCTACCAGGTGTAAGATGGGCACACACTTTAAAGATTTTTAAAAGATGTATTTTTTAATTTGCTACCATAGCCTCAGATGGCTTTGTTTCTTCAGGGGAATTTTTTTTTGTTTGTTTTGTTTTACAAGCAAAGTTATGTTTCTCCAATAACCTGTCCTTTTTCTGCAGGCACTTGGGATAAGGACAATCGGGTAAGTCAGTGACTATTCCTGCATCCACATGGCACATACAGGAAATATTAGAATTAATATTTCTTTACAGAGTTATTTATTTGAGCAAGCCCTCACTTCAAAGTGCTGCTGCTGTTCTCTTAACACAATAATCCTGATAAATTACTCTTTTCTTCAATGCTCCATAAGCAAGGAACGTAAAGGCTCAGTGTTGCTACATTAAGACCCATTACTCTGGCTCATGGCAAAGAAAACACCATATTTTTAAACACATTTTCCCCAACAACAGATGTTTCTCTACGTTTTAGAAGATTCAGATGCCATTTTTAAGTAAGAAAAACAAAATAACCGAGTCAGCCACCACTTGTAATTATTGTTAAGAAATAACCAATTATTTCTGACTGCTTACTGCTCCCATGTAAATTTGGAATACAACGCCATTCATTTCCTCACTTCTGGACCTCCAGTCTGCCTGGGGTCTTTGACAGAGCTCTTGATGAGATAAACACACAACTAGTTGAGTATTTTGCATGTAACTGGATACAATAGCTAGATCCTCACTTAAGATTTAATCCAGTCATGCTGCTGAATATAACTCAGCTAAGCAGTAGCCACCTGCTGAGGATCTCCTGAGCTTCCCATATAAGACTTTCCCATCTTCATTTGATTCCGTTTGAATTCATTTCTCTGGAGATCATCTGTTTCTTTTACTATGACTTGATCATGACGAGGTTCACTAAAACTTTAGATACATGGGCTGGTTTGGAAAAACGTTAGTATATTCCACTCTTCATATTTAATTTGTGGGCATTCTTTTTTCTTAAGAAATACCTGTAAGCCATGGGAAGGAGCCTTGTACACATCACCTGAAGTGCCTGACCTCCTTTCCATGACAAGCAGCTCTGCAGACATAGATTGTACTCAGAGTTCCAAGGGGCCACAACTGAGTAATTTACAACTCCTTTCTCAAATATTCTCTTTCCTCCCCTGTCTCCTCCCAAGGTAAGCATCATAGAATACATAGAATAAACCAGGTTGGAAGAGACCTTCAAGATCATCGCATCCAACCCCTCAACCAATCCAACACCACCCAAACAACTAACCCATGGCACCAAGCACCTCATCAAGTCTCCTCCTGAACATCTTCAATGATGATGACTCCACCACCTCCCCGGGCAGCCCATTCCAATGGGCAATCACTCTCTCTGTATAGAACTTCTTCCTAACATCCAACCTAAACCTCCCTTGGCGCAGCCTCCCATCACTGGCCAGTATAATCCAGTACTGCACCTTACTCTCACAAGAAGGGGAAGGGAGAGACAGAATAATGCAGATAGGAAATATGAACTAGAAATGAGAAATGGAAACAGTAGAATAATATGAAGACCATGAAGCCTTAAAGAAAAAAGGGATCTCATCCTGCCTGTCAGTGGTGGATGGGATGAATTGATGCTTACAGGAGAGAGTAGGAAGGAGAGCCAGAAAAATACAGTTACTTTCTAGGGACTCCAGGAAAGTAGAAAAACCTAACTGCCTCCTCATCTTGCCCCAAACAGACTTGGTGGCTAGGAAGCCTTTCTAGGAGCAAAGCATTAGCAGCAGGCAATGCCATCTGTCCCACTCTAATTCCTTCTTGCTCAAACAATTCATGTCCCACTTAGAGAGGAAGGTTAAAAAACACAAGACAACCCCCCCCCCCCTCCCAACAAAGAACCCACTGGGTGGGAGTACTGGAGACAAGGAAGTGAATACTTAAATAAAATAAAAACAATAATTTTAAACAGAGATAGTTAAATGATGCCTTCTCTCCACTGTCAATCCTTTTGCCCCTGTGCTTGAAGATAAATGATAAGATAGAAAATCGAGGCACAGCATGGTTTTACCAGTAACACTGCTTCTCCTTTGGTGTTAGGAGATGCTGGAGGCTGGAGCAGGACCACAGTCTTATGATGCTTCTTTTCCACCTTTTCTGCTCTGCACTAGAGGGCACATAACTTCACAAATGATCACCTGAGCATCCTTTGTGCCCCACACCTGTGTGTGTATGCTGGTATCCAAGAGAGAAAACCAGCCCATAGACACTTAAAAAAAGTTTTCTTTAACACTGCATGCAAGCACTGAGTGGAAGCAGCCATGAGACAAGGGCAGTCTGAGCTGCCACGTGAGCACCCTCACATGGTGCTGGTATTGCTGTGCTAAAGGACTGGAAAGGGTGTGTTGGTATCACAGGGTGAGCCTTCACATGCAAGTTTGTGTGTTCTGCTGCCACACAAGTTCAGCTGTTGTGAACACTCCCCTCCACTCACTCCCTTTCTTCCTTCCCTTGCAAATACCAGAGCGCAAAATAATAAATCTTCCCACCTGGCATAGGGCAGTCCCTGTGCCCTTGCAGTAGTGCATGTTCTGGACAGCAAAGTATAGAGCAGAGTGCTCCTCCATCATAATGCAAAGGGAGACCAGTTCTCACCACTCCCTCTGTTACCTGAAAGTCAATACCAGCATCAACAGCCCCTGAGCTGTGATAGGAAGGCCTGGGCCATCCTGGGAGAAGCTGCATCATCCTCCCCTCAGTGCATCACTGTTATCACCGTCTACCTTGAATTTCCCACCACAGTACCACTCCTATGAAACATGGTAGTGTCTACCTGGTGCATCAGCCCTTCCTTTCTGTCACCTGGTATTGATGTACATCAGAAAGGTCTGCACCATTTCCATCAGTGTTGCTTTACCTATGCCCCAGATAAGGGATTTTTTCTCTCTCAAGTCTATGTTGCATGTCACAGGCAGGATCCTCTCATCTCTATTTTATTAAGTACCTGTGTTTGAAGCAATCTGGAAAATGCCAAGCAATAAATGTCAGCTCCACACTATAAGCAAGAACCTGTTGCAACCTCAGCCAAACTAACCAGGACCCAACATGCTCTTTGAATCTTCATTGCAGGGAGCGTAACAGAGGACATTTCTCCCACACTGGCTAACTCAGGATGCAAGAAGTAGCACTTTGCTCTTCTGAGCTCATGACTGTTTGGTGCAGATGTTAAAAAGACAAGATAAAAATTCATAATACAAGATAAAATTCATGTCATAATAGAGCAGCAACCCCCCCCTCGGTTTATGAACTGCAAGAGTTGTAACTTAGTTACAAGAAAAATTAAGGGATTCACTTCTGAATAATAAAGGAGAAATGACTGAAAGTATTTGGCACAGCTTAAGTGAATTTTATTTTGGAGTCATTCAGAATTTAGACTTTGGATGAATTCCATACTGAGGCAAATAAAAAGTTTGCCGGCACAATAATCTCCTACCCCAACAAATGAAACAGGGTTTAATTTGATTTAATTTCCCCAATGGTGCAATGAATAATATTCTTTCTGGGTCTGTATTTACATTGACAACGATTGTGCTATTGCTGTGCTTGCCCTGCTCGTGTGGCAGATATTTTGCATGGGATGTTGCAAGAGAGTAGCTTAGAGCAATCAAAGATGTCACCATTCTGCTGTTGTACTTCTCAGACTTGCCCATGCAAGCACCAAACTGTGGAAAATGTGATTTGATACAGGGTTTGTATCTAGATAAAGATAAGAGAGAAAGAACGGTCCATGGGTTGGAGGAGGAAGGTTAGAGAATAGAATAGAATAGAATAGAATAGAATAGAATAGAATAGAATAGAATAGAATAGAATAGAATAGAATAGAATAGAAAAGAATAGAATAGAATAGAATAGAATAGAATTAACCAGGTTGGAAGAGACCTTCAAGATCATCGTGTCCAACCTGTCATCCAACACCACCCAATCAACTAAACCATGCAACCAAGCACCCTGTCAAGCCTCGCCCTGAACACCCCCAGCAACGGCGACCCCACCACCTCCCCAGGCAGCCCATTCCAATGAGCAATCTCTCTCTCTGTGTAAAACTTCCTCCTAACCTCCAGCCTAAACCTCCCCTGACGCAGCCTGAGACTGTGTCCTCTTGTTCTGGTACTGGTTGCCTGGGAGAAGAGACCAACCTCCACCTCACTACAACCCCCCTTCAGGTAGTTGTAGAGAGCAATAAGGTCACCCCTGAGTCTCCTCCTCTCCAGACTAAGCAACCCCAGCTCCCTCAATCTCTCCTCATAGGGCTTGTGCTCCAAGCCCCTCACCAACCTTGTTGCCCTTCTCTGGACTCGTTCCAGCAAGTCAACCTCCTTCCTAAACTGAGGGGCCCAGAACTGGACACAGGACTCGAGGTACGGCCTAACCAGTGCAGTGTACAGGGGCAGAATGACCTCCCTGCTCCTGCTGGCCACACTGTTCCTGATGCAGGCCAGGATGCCATTGGCCCTCCTGGCTGCCTGGGCACACTGCAGGCTCATGTTCAGCCTACCATCAACCAGCACCCCCAGGTCCCTTTCCACCTGGCTGCTCTCCAGCCACTCTGACCCCAGCCTGTAGCTCTGCATGGGGTTGTTGTGGCCAATGTGCAGAACCTGGCACTTGGATGTGTTCAATCTCATGCCGTTGGACTCTGCCCATCTGCCCAGCCTGTCCAGGTCCCTCTGCAGAGCCTCTCTACCCTCCAGCAGATCAACTCCTGCCCCAGCTTGGTGTCGTCAGCAAATTTACTGCTGATGGACTCAATGCCCTCATCCAGATCATCAATAAAGATGTTAAAGATGTTAAAGGTAATCCCCTTTATGTGCCTGAGCATATTAAAACCGATAGTGGGCACAAGTTGCTTTGCAAATGGAAGTAACTAAAAAAGTGACTAAACCAGCAGTTTGCATCCAGTGGGGAAAGGACAGACCTCGAGGCTCACTGAAGGGTTTGAACACACTGGGCCGGAGCAGTTCCTGGAACAGCTCTACAACAGGAATTTATTACAGTGATTAACTCAATTTCCAGTTTCAATTTTCTCACAGCACCACGAACACCCTTCTATACATCCCTCTGTGTACCTCTTCTCCAGAAACATCCAACAGGTAACAGAAGCCCCTGCAAGTGCTCACTGCTGCTTGTACTTGCTTTAATTTTGTTTTTTTAAGCACTGACTTTCCATATTTTAAGCCTACCTAACCATTTCTGAACTGTGGGGTTTCAGATTTGGTTTTGCTTTTAAGAATTCGAGTTTTCTCCCAGTGTATTATGTTTTAATCCACTTCCCAGACATGAATACAGGATGAAAGAGCTCTTTCCATATGCTCTTGTTCTGAGCAGACTAGTGGTCACTGTGCAAGAGCACAGGATGAGCATTGCTGCCCTTCCAACACCGTTTCACAAACTCATGTCTATCTTTGGGACACACACAGGCACTGACTATTTTGCAAAAGAAAGGAAATAAATTTTCCAGAGCTTTATCCTTCACACTCAGTACAAGAACAACAGGGGGGGGTTGTGGGTTTTGTTTGTTTGTTTTTAATGGACATCCAACATTGGTTTTTTGGCATCATAGTTTTCCTTCAGGTCCAGACTTTACATGCCATTTATACAGGGTGACAGCACAATGAAGCATCACTGAATACTGCAGAGATACCCATAACTGTCCTGAGATTGCTCCTGTGGTATTACAAGATTAGGCATGACTGGGGAAACAAGGAGATGCTACGTATTTTTTTCCCCCAACTTTTCCCCCGAGTCTTTCTTGGCCATACCATAAAACTCCTGAGGCCCCAACTGGGGTGAGACAGTGACCAGTCTCAGGATCCTTCATTTTGCTATTCCACACTCTCACCTCCAGATGCCCACGGCAATTCTCAGCCAAAAGCAGCTCTGATACTTCCCAATCAAACATAACTTCCAACAGAGTGGGAAAATGATGTAGACTCTCCTCTTATCACAAGCTTGGCACGTCCATCAGCTTTCATTCTCATAGGGAGACTCTGAACCCCATATCATGCTAGAGGTGCAGCACTCAGTATTGATACTAACACAACACATAGATAGGGCTCGTGTGCTATATTCTGGGAGGGCTTGAGCACAAACACTTCTCATTCTTCCTCCTTCCCTTACAAGCACACTTATTCCTGGTTCAGCAGCAAAGGCAGAGGAAAGCTGGTGTAGGGTTCAAGATACACTAACCACAAGTCACTAGTAACCAAACACATCTTAATTCCAAGCAGTAAAAAACATAAATAATAAGCACAAAGGCATTCGCTGTTCCATCTGTAGTGCAAGCACTGAAGTATGAAAGCTTCAGGCCTCCTTTGAAAAAGTCTCCTGGCAAAAAAGAGGTGACCCAGTCTAAGATTGCTCTATTTAGCAGTGACAATGATTTTGCTTTCTGCTGTCATTTTGAAGTCTGTTTACTTGCAGCCTTAAAAAGAAGTGAATTACAAAACCAAAACAAAACCCACAAACAAATGAAAAATAACCAACAACCAACCAACCAAAAATGTTCTGTCTAACCAGAACACCTCAACTCCAGGTAAACATTCCTTTTACAGAAATGAACATTAGCACTCTCAGATGGCATCTTTCATTCTGTGAATTGCCCAATTACTTCAGAAAGACACAGTAGTATTGTTGAATGTTGATATAAACTCATTGATCCATTCCCAGACTTACCAGTACACAAAGGATGAGAAACAGTCCTGGCTCTGAGGTTCTATAATGTGCCTTATTGATTATCTTCAATGTGAAACTCTGCACTTGTTTACACACATGCTGCACTCACAAGGCCCTCAACACACAAAACAGCCTGTCCAATTTTGTCCTTTTTGCTGGAATGTTTTGCATGAAAAATGAAATCAGCTGTAAATAATACACATGGATTTTTACTCATGTTTACAGTGCCGTTTCACTCAGAGAGTAATAAATGCAGATCTGTGCAATGCAGGGATTTTTTGGCTCAGACTAGCACAGGTTTAATCAACTTGTTCAGGCCTGTCTTAAGAATGTTGAACTCCATGTCCTTTATTGATCAGTTTGTCTATTCAGGGCTGCAGAGCTCTCCCTTCCCCTGCAGAGTCTGTCCATAGAGGGAGAAGTGATTCTGGTGTTCTCACATCTGCAGTACACAGTCACTGTACTCACATACATATACATACAGAGTTAACTTGCATTTGCATAAAATCACTTTCCCTGCAAAATTCCAGGGTAACAGCAGTCAGGAAAACACTCAGTTGCTACAAAAAAACCCCAAACCACTCCATTTAAGGGTACTTTCAAGCTACTTGAACATGAGAGAAAACTTACTGTAACTAATGCAATTGATTAGTAGGATTTAAGGGTCTGGGTTTGGTCTTTACACTGAAGTAACTGCTAGTCAGAAAGACTTTGTTCTCTGGCACACGCTTGCTCTCTTCATTCTTACACAAAATTCTCACTGATATTATTTCAACCTCCAAGTGTTTTGTTGGTGTTTTTCTTCCCCCAGCACAGTTCTACTGTCAATTCCCTGGTACTGTCTTACCAGCAAGACTGCTCAGACCTAATACATAACTGACTTTTCCTAAGTACTTATTTATACATCTCTGAAGCAGAATAACATCCTTCCACCTACACTAAACGTACAATAGCTGTGTTCATCAGGCTTAGCAAGATGCTTCTCTGGAAAACCACAGGAAGCAGATCTGACTACAAACACATCATTTTCCATAGCTGGCTTTGGAATAGATGAAGATTTACCCCATACTAATTTTTATCACATTAACAGGCATCACAGCCTGCACACTACCCCCATGAGCAGACAGATGCCCAGTGGGCCACATTTGCTTTCATTACACCTGCAACAGGCTCTGCAGAAAGCAAGGCAGGAAGCAGACACAACCTCCTAATGGTTTTATTCAGGTGTTTCCATGGGCTCTCATCAAAACAAAGAGTACTTTGCAACACAAAGCAAATGCTGCTTTCTCCAGGGTAAATACTGTATGTTTGTCCTACCTTCTTCTGAGGCAGAGATTGATCCCCAGACTGACATGTGATCTGTACAGCTACCTTGGGACAGGCAGGTCACTTGCTCCAATCCTCTGTGGAGCTCAGATATCTCTCTGTGTTGCCTCTGCACCTCCTTCTTCCAAATGCAGGGTGTTCAGTGTCCCTCATGGAGCCGTTAGCAACCCACAAACTTGCAGCAGGCAGGAGTGGAGCTCACCAGCTCTCCTGAGCAACTGAAAGGAGAAAGATCATCAACAGCAAGTGGGTAAGTGATCTTCTGGATTTGGGTTTCTGGAAAGGACCAGTACAGGGACAGTAAAAGAGAGAGAACTACCCAAAGTCCTAAAACCCATCTTCCCTTTCTGTCCTCATCAAGGGGTGATGATTTGTTCCCCAACAGCCAGTGAAGCAAACACGTATCTCATACAGGTCAACATGTAACTCTGAATCATAACTCATGTGCTGACCCCTTCCCTGGGGATGTATTTCACCCCTGGAGCTTAATTAAAATCTTCTACTTAAGCAAACAGTATATTCTTAAGGGATTCTGAGGACAATTTATTCTTCTCAGTTTGTTTTCTTCCATTATCCTGTGTAGTAATTTCTTATCACACCTTTCGTGTATTCCATACAGCAAACCCAAGTACCATACTATTAGTACACTGTAGATACACAGGCTCCTTCCAAAAACTTACAGTCCCAGGCTAATTCCAGTTAAATACAGAAAGTAAAGGTCAATTTTGCCACATCTGAACTAGACTGGATTTAATTCTGTACAACACATTCAAATGACAGGTTGAGAAGCACAAGATCCTCTAAGGTCTTGAGCTGAATTACAGCCAGTATCAAGGCAGTAGGCTGGAGGTGTCAATTGTGGAATATCCTCCTAATGTTTATTAACTTCTCTGTCAATGAGAATCGCTGCTCTGACAACAGACTGTCTTGTGAAAAAATCATTGTCCATCTGCTCCCAGCTCACGTTAGAGGGCAGAGGACTTGCTTTCATTGCTGAAGTGAAAATAAGTCATTAGAGTTTAAAAAGCACTATAAATACCTTTACCATCACAGCCAGCCAGTCACACCCAGAATGCTGCTGAGCTCAGACTGGTTTACGGTGGCACTGACACAGCATGTCATGAAAAATTAGCAAAAGCCATTTAAAGGCTTCAAAATCTCACACTCCAGAGCCTGGGCTGAGGCTGCCATGTGCACAGTCGGAGCTGAACACAGGTCAGCTTCTTTTAGCTTTGTGTCACTGTGCTGGGCACAGCTGCAGCCACTCTGAAAACTTCACCATCTCCCAAACCACCTTCAAAAAACTAATTCAGCCAAAGCCACACTCTTTTGCTTGCCATTAGCTTCAGTTAAGAAAATGCTGTTTCAGCATCCCCATGGTGCTCTTTAAAATGCTGTGCAAAAACCACACAGTGGCCAGAAATGAGTCATTAAGGACTCTTAACTTCTGATGTTTGTATTACCACGTACAAATGAGTTAACCAACATCCTCCTGACAGAAATCACTACTGAGAAGCCTGGTACAAGTTTAAATAATTGACTGCATCCAGAGTTTAGAAAGTGAATAAATTAAACTGTATGCTGCACAACCTACAAACCTGCAGGCCTCAGAACTAGACAGGTTGCATCAGGTACAGTGGCATGATCATGCTAATTAGATAATAAAAGTAAAATGTGAAACAAATGATGTTTAGATGAACTATACATGCATATAGTGGATGTGGGAGTTTTTTCCATGGGGAGAACACAGGCACATGCATTATTCTGGAGTGAAGTAAAGAATGACTTATCTAATTGAAAATACAGGGGTGTAGAGGGAAGGGGGCAAGAAAGACAGACGGTAATTATATGAGCTGGAAAGCAGCCAGGACACTGGGGTTAGCAGCTACACACTGGCAGAAACCATCATGAGATGTTATGTGATTACGAACCACCATGAAACCAGTTTTAATTCTTATCCAAGTTGCATTTGGCAGCAGGGCAAGGCAGCAATCCAAGGCACTGCTTTCATTTGGGTTGAAGGACAGAAGTCACCTATACCCTTGCATCCCTGTCCTCTACTGCCAACTTCTTTTTAGTGATTTCTCATCCATAAACTAGCAAAGCCTTTAAGAGTGAGACCATGGTGTGATGGCACATTCCTGCAGCTGTATAGCCCTTGGCAACTGTCCCCTTAAGCAGGACTTCAGAGCACCATCTGAACAGTCAAAGCTCTGCAGGCAGCACTGCAGAGGGTGCACCTCTCTGGTGGTATCCCAATAATTTCCCGTGTCTGCAGATTCCCTTGGGCAGCCCTCTCTGACTCATGTATAGCTTCCAACTCCTGGGGACCAACAGCAGCACCATAGCAGCAAACATGCAAACCAAAATTCTCTCCCACAAACCTTAAAGAGCTTCATCATTTCATCAGGTCTATGAGAGCTGCAGGGATCCTTTTGATCACGGAGAGTGCAGATTGTGCCACTCCCGAGATACAATGCTTGTTCCTGCGTCTCATGCTCTTACTAGACATTACACCCCTAAGTTTTATTTGTAAAGGACATAGCTCTCAGCCACACTAAGTAGTCAGAATATGGTAGAGCCATTCTTTACTGTCAGAATTGCAAGAGCCTCTCACAAGAGTTAAAATGAAATGCCAATACCACGATTTGCTGTTTATAATACAGTGCATGATTTTCCCAGCCATGATATAGAAGTAGTGTAGCAGATTAAGCATATTAAATGCGTCACAAACATCTAGACTGCTGTTGATATTTTTTAAGGATCAAAGTGACTTAATTGGGAACAATTGCAGAATGTTTGTCAATCTCCAGAGACCATCTAGATCCACAGCCTCAGCTAACAAGGACCGCAGAGGTGAAGCATGAGAGAACAATTTGCTCAGCAGAGGCTGTTCCCATTAAATCCCAGTATGTACAGGATATGCATTTATTGGTAACCAAAAGGGTCACAGGCCTAGATTTCAAAACACAGCAACTATGTGAGGCCTCTGTCTCACAGCACTTCAACTGAGCTGTGTTTTCCTCCCAGAACAAACCATTAGTTTTAACAGTGTTTATATGAATAAGTATAATGTTCTCATGAATGTACTGCTGGGGTTTTACAAGTGTGGGTTGTTTTTTTTTCATTCAGTAGTTATTTGCATATCTGTTTCCTTTTCTGCTGCAAAAGCAATTCTCCCTAATCTCTTAAGATCAGGTCCAGTTTAGAACAACTAAGGTCAAAAATAAAAAGTTTGGGTTGGGTTTTTTTTTTGTCTAAAGGAACACTATTCTACGTTGGAAACTTCCCAGCAGCTACTCAAATATATTTCTTTCCAAACTTCAGCCTCATGCATCATCCAGAAAAATAGTTTTATAATAGGTAACATTACAGAGGCAAGGTTGCTATGTAAAGGACTCTTTGGGCACCCCCAAAGCCCAGTGGTTTGAGGCATAACACAACAAAATTTCATATAGGCTCGGTCAGGAAACTGGCTTTGGCAAACTCCGTACCTAAGGTGCAAACTAGCACTAAGGGACACCTAGCCAAACAAATGTCTCTGCAGGTCCACTGAGCCCCCACTGCAGAAAAGGGTCCAAACGCCATCATGGGGGACACAGTGATTTGTGTCCTGAGTGTAGACTCAGTAATATTTCATCTGGAAAATGATATTCCAGGAACAAGAGAGTGTTTCATGGCACTGCACAGGATATCCTCTGACAGAAGGGTATGAGATCTGTTATTCAGCACTTTGGGGGATATTTGCCCTTGAAAGCACCGTTGAGAGAACAGCAATATTCAGAACAGGACATTTTTGGCCTCAGATAACATTAAGGGAAAAAAAATAATTGAAAGGCAAGCTCATTCTCTTCTTAATAAAAAATTTCTTATCTCCTCTCTATAAATTCTTTCTCTCAGGGTTTTATGTCTTGGTCATTTTCAAAATCATATCAGCAACCAACCTGCTACACAAGTAACAAACCTCCAGGCAGTTATTATTCAACAATGGACTTAAAATTAATGTAGCAATTTTGAGTTACCTCCAAGCAAAACAAAAACACATTTCCTAAAGTTTCCAACTTTGAAAAAGAAAAAGCAAGATGCATCTGCCTTCTTTAGGAAGCAGCAGAAAGGAAATGTACAAGTTGCACTGCAAGAGGGGAAAAATGAATCACCACACGGAAGATGTGCTTCTCCCTGGCTGCAGCACTTTTTTGCTTGGCTGAATCTCACCTTTCACAGGCCCAGAAGCAATGACGGCACCAACAAGTGCAGCAGCCAGAGAGGGTGAGATTGCACATGGCCATCTGAAAATGCCAACAAGCCCAAGTCTGAACTAAGAGACCCTGCTAAGGGACAACTTCCAGGCAGGCATTGAGTAGAGGCTGATTTTTTTTGTTTGTTTGTTTTTGTGGGGTTTTGGTTGGTTGGTTGTTTTAGTTTGGTTGGTTGGTTGTTTTGTTTGGGTTTTTCAGTTGGTTGAGGATTTTTTTGTCCAAGACTGGAGAAAGAAACAAGTCTTATCAGTACATATTTAAACATCAGAAAGACAGAAAGAAAGAGATGAGAGGGCCAGTTCAGACTTCGTCAGATACTTGCTGCTCAAGAAAAGGTTGTTGACGTTCCTTTGCCCTGGAAATAGATGCAGTTTTGACTGTTTCCCCCAGCAACTTTACAGTCTGCTTTGTGGTT
This sequence comes from Dryobates pubescens, assembly GCF_014839835.1. Classification (NCBI taxonomy): domain Eukaryota; kingdom Metazoa; phylum Chordata; class Aves; order Piciformes; family Picidae; genus Dryobates; species Dryobates pubescens. The sequence goes on from NC_071612.1 coordinate 64,037,559, forward strand.
CTTTTCAGGATCTAACACATAAATGAAGTACATACACATGCACTTATGAGTGCAGATTGCTATCCTGGAGGGTTGGAGGTGGCCAGGGAAGGGCAACAGCTATGAATGGCCCTGACACAACATTAAAAGCTAGAGACCAGACCTTCTGACTCACCTGTGTTTTGCAGCTGCAACACTGCCCAGCACAGGCAGATGGATTTCCAGGGATCACCAGGTGTGCAGTGCAGAAAACTCCCAGAAATCTTTCTTTTCTCCATGAAAAACAAACAAACAAACCAACAAAACCAAACAAATAAAAACTAAACTATCATATCCAAGGCTGCTCTGAGAACAAAATTGCATTTAGCAGGGAAAAAAAATCTTTCCTGACAGAGAGACCTGAGTGATTTAGAGACACTGTGCTTGCTGTGAATTTTACTCAAGGTGAAATTCCTCTACAGAGGAGTTCCCTTCCCAACAGGGATGTTCCAGGAAGCAGAGCCACTCACCTGGCATGGAAGGACCTGTCTGTGCTGGCACCAAGGAAGACCCAGGTCCCCACAAAACTGAGATGACAAAATGAGTGTCCTTTCTGTCATGTTAAATATGCAGAAACACTGGAAAGGAGGAAGTGGCAGCTCAGGAATACAAGCCTCAGCAGATGTTAGTGTGTAGCATCAATGGAAGACAATCTTGTGGAAAAAGCCCTCTGTGGGCTGTCCATTTAAGTCGACACTTGGCTCTGAATCTCTCTGAGAGCAGATTAACCTAGGAGGCAGCTCTGCCAAATCGACAGATTGGCTTGAGAGGAGGCAGACAAGTGACCCAGGTAGCATGAACATAAAACATGGGCTTGCTTTTGAATTGCACAATACCCAGCCAGAAATATTGTCCTTGCTGGCTGATCTACAAGACACAACATGTCTTGTGCTGTGCCAACACACAATGACATTTTATTCAGAAATTCAGCAGAATGACATCTGCTGCTGTGATGGCCAAACTTCTGCTTTGGCAAAACTTGGGCTGGATTTTAGCTAAGTGGTCAGACAGGTGACAACACGGTGAAGTCTCCATCCTCCTCTCAGTGCTGGCTCTTCATAGGGATGCAAAGGGGCTAACACCTAATTTTGTCGGTGTGGAAAAGCTGTGCTCGTCAGATTTCTATAGGTACCACAAGCACCAGAGATGTTGTCTTGCTTGAATTCAGGGAATAATGAAGTTTGTGTGAGAAGTGTTAAGGTCAGTGGGAAGGGAAAAGGAAAAATGTCAGAAATAGATCTTAGGCATCCTAGAGACCCACAAAAATTGGGAAAGCTCTGGGTGTGAGAATGTCCACCCTGTCTCCACAATCCATTGTTGCATTCGCTCTATGCGCACTCAAGATGCAGAAAAAAAATTCAAATACAGCACCTCCTCTCCACCAAGCTTTAGGGGAAAAAAATAGAGGAGAAAATGGGGCCCAGAGATATTCAGGAACATCACCAGGCACAGAAGTACAAACAGTAAGAACCTAATGTTACAGTCTCTCAAAGAGGCACAAGTCACTGAGCTGAAGAGGTATGCAGAAGCTTTCCTGGAAAAGGAAAAACTCCACAATTTTGCTGCATTTTGAAGACATTTGGATCATCTTTAAATCAAGCAGCTAGCAGACAGGTTGAGAGCAGCAAAGACTCCACAGACCAAGACCAAATGAAGGTACCAATACTTATTTTCTAGTCAGTAGAAGGCTCCTAAATGCCATCAAAAATGGTATTTGCCAAAAATATAGTGTCCAAAAATATAGTGTCTTCTAGGTAATTCATCAGTCGTCTTTCACTAACAGTGTCAATATCCACAGTGGAAACATTCACTGGAATAGGAAGGGCACAGGGGACAAAGTTTCATCCTTGTGTTCTGCAAGAGGTCTAGGTGCACTTCACTCCAAATCCCACAGAAACAGTAAATGCTTTGTAGCAAAAGAGCACTCTCAGGTGGATGTCATCACTCAGACCACAGCCAAATACTTCCAGACTAATACCTGAAATCCTAGCAAGAATTGCCAATGTTCACGCTGTGCAGCAGATACCCTGATTTATGCTTGTAGGCAACAAGAGAAGCTGTGACCTGCTCACTACTATTGACATAGCATCCCTTATTTCAAGGAAAATTCAAAGAATGGGTATTTGTGAAGACTTCCAAATATCTGATGGTACAGGACACAAAGGAGGCAAACTGCAGGAGGCATTTTCAGGGCTACTTCATGGAAAGATCCTGAGCTGGTAACACATTACACTGAGGGATCTCCCTTTGCCTCCATAGAAACTTGAGAGTTTGTCCCTCTAGTCAGCTCCTGTTTGCCTCTCCACAAAGCAGGAAGTCTTGACTCAACCATCCCAGAGCAGCAGCCTTCTCCATCCACAGCTGCAGAAATGAAAGGCAAAACCAAAAAAGCCATTTTCAGAGGCAGACTGTGAGATTGCAGACCAGTCACATACCTCCCCTTATAGAGACACTGCCCCTCAGGTTCTCATAGCCATTAGTATGTTCACAGCACATGTTTCCAATTATTTCATTTCAATATCTCTGGCTTCATGTTGCAGAAGACCAATGTAAGGAACTCAGGTTCACTACAGGTGAATGGGAGCAGGAGAACTTGATCCAAAAGGAGCAAAATCCTGCAGCTGCCACTGTAGTGAAGACTTAGCATGAAGTCTTAAATCACAGTGACTAGCAGGAGCTGAATTGCACGTGTGTATGACATCAAGGCTCTTTTAGCTCCAGGCTTCTCATGCACAAATATTTTAGCAGCTACCTCTGTACATGCAGATTAAAAACAAGCAGAGAAAAGTAAAAACCAGAAGTGCATCTTCAACACACACAGCTGGGGACAGCTGGCACGCAGCTGTCATGAAGCACTGCACTTCTTTGGTAGAGCCTCAACCAAAATGCAATCTCCCCTCTCCTTGAAATACTCCTGAAACAAAGCCTGGTGGCTCAGACCTGCCAAGTCTCCTTTATTTGGACTGAAACTCACTCTCACTTGGCAGCAGTTCGGTGCAATTTGAAGCTGGCTCAGACCTAAAGTGAAAAGATTAATGGAATATTTGAAATCTCACTCCCATTTTTCCTCAGATCTCACTTATGTAAAGGCTCTGATGTTGGTTGCTGAGCTACTTAAAACATAATCTGCACAATGTGCCACAGTAAATAAACAGATTTAAGCAGCAAGTCTGTTTAAAAGGAGTTTATTCAGAAAGCACACGCATCACTAAAGAGAGCTTATTTCTTATCTAACTCCAAGCACTTAGAAGGCAATCCTTCAGGGGTGTTCTGCAGGCAGTGCAAGATTAATTTTGTTTGCAGCAATTATTTTCAGGAGATGTTCTCCACTCATATTAAGAGGCTGGAACTTCAGTTAGTTTCTTGGCTTGGGGATTAAAGAAAAGCTGGAGACATTAAAAAAAACCAAACCACAGCAAAAAAAAACTTTGGGCCAAACTTTTCAGAATACTGCCCTTCCCTGCTTAGGTGAACTGGCCTTTGGCAGAGGAAACAATAACTCCCTAGGCACTCACATCTGCATTCAGGGGATCTGGTGGACCATGATTTCAGCCCTACTTCTCAGTGGTGGCTTCATCTAAATAAGTTAAGGCCTCCAAATAGTGCCTGAATTAGCTGAACTACCCTACACACATTTACTAGACAGACAAAACTGGAGTAGTTCTTCCTGGAGAGATGCTGGAGAGAACCTCAGCAACTACCAACAGAGACACTTTGAACACTGACCATCATGGGATTGATTACACCATCCATTTTTGAAAGCCAGACCACACCCCAGTGGTAAGTTGTACCCTTTTCATATAAACCACAAATGTCCAAGTTCAAGTAAGAGTCTCTAGTAACGCTTCAGGCCAGCAAAGAAACTGAATTCCCTCTGGAAGCTGTGAGAAATATTATATTCTTCATCAGTCTAATTCTTCCACCGAAGCCTGCTTATGTTCACAATAGACTCAAAACTCACCAGAAGGCAGAGGCTTTGATTTATGATGTTACAGGACACATGACAACTTCAGCCTGTAGGTTTCCTTTCTGCCAGATGATGAGTTGGTTTAGTGCTGACTCAGGAGAACAGCAAGTAGCTACTGAACCAATAGACACATTTTCTTTGCTCCTCATTCATCTGCACCTCAGGATTTAGATGTGGAAGGGGAGAGACACACAGTCTCTGCAGCTTACCTCAGGAGCTGAAAAGCTGAATTAATGGGTTTTAATCTCAAAATATTGTGAGGCAAGTTATAAAAAGGTTTGCACATTGCTACTGCAGACAGAAGTGTCTTCACAGAATCACAGATATCAACCAGGATGGAAGAGATGTTCGAGATCAAGTCCAACTGATCACCTAACCCTTACTAATCAACTATATCATGGCACTAAGTGCTTCATCCAGTCTTTTCTTAAACACCTCCAGGGATGCTGATCCCACCACCTCCCTGGGCATTCCAATGGACAATCTCTCTTTCTGTGAAGAACTTCTTTCTAAGATCAAGCCTAACCTTCCCCCTACACAGCTTGAAATTGTGTCTTCTTGTTCTGTTGCTGGTTGCTTGGGAGAAGAGACCAACCCCCACCTGGCTACAACCTCCCTTCAGGTAGTTGTAGGCGGCAATAAGGTCTCCCCTGAGCCTCCTCTTCTCCAGGCTAAGCAACCCCAGCTCCCTCAGCCACTTCTCATAGGCTTACTCTATTCTAGTAGCAAGGAGTGGTATTCTGTTGTGTGTACTCACATGTCTGGCATTCACACAAAACGTTCCTAGCACCCTAAATCTCATCGTGCCACTGTCAGCTCGTGGTTTGGACCGCAACACTCTGTGCTGGGTTAGGAACTGGCTGGAGGGCCGAGCCCAGAGAGTGGTGGTGAATGCCACATCCAGTTGGCAGCCAGGCACCAGTGGCGTCCCCCAGGGATCAGTGCTGGGCCCCATCCTCTTTAACATCTTCACTGATGATATGGATGAGGGGGTTGAGTCAGTCATCAGCAAGTTTGCAGATGACACCAAGTTGGGAACAGATGTTAGTCAGTTAGAGGGTGGAAAGGCTCTGCAGAGGGACCTCGACCGACTGGACAGATGGGCAGAGTCCAATGGCATGGCATTTAACAAGTCCAAGTGCCAGGGGCTGCACTTTGGCCACGGCAACCCCATGCAGAGCTACAGGCTGGGGTCAGAGTGGCTGGAGAGCTGTCAAACAGAGAGGGACCTGGGGGTGCTGATTGACACCTGCCTAAACATGAGCCAGCAGTGTGCCCAGGTGGCCAAGAGGGCAAATGGCATCCTGGCCTGTATTAGGAATAGTGTGGCCAGCAGGAGCAGGGAGGTCATTGTGCCCCTGGACTCTGCATTGGTTAGGCCACACCTTGAGTCCTGTGTCCAGTTCTGGGCCCCTCAGTTTAAGAAGGACATTGAGACACTTGAACGTGTCCAGAGGAGGGCAACAAGGCTGGGGAGAGGCCTTGAGCACAGCCCTGTGAGGAGAGGCTGAGGGAGCTGGGGTTGTTTAGCCTGGAGAAGAGAAGGATCAGGGGAGACCTCATTGCCCTCTACAACTACCTGAAAGGTGGTTGTAGCCAGGAAGGGGTTGGTCTCTTCTCCCAGGCAACCAGCACCAGAACAAGGGGACACAGTCTCAAGCTGTGCCAGGGGAGGTTTAGACTTGAAGTGAGGAGAAAGTTCTTCACTGAGCGAGTCGTTCGTCATTGGAATGTGCTGCCCAGGGAGGTGGTGGAGTCACCGTCCCTGGAGGTGTTCAAGGGGAGATTGGATGTGGCGCTTGGTGCCATGGTCTAGTTGTGAGGTCTGTTGGGACAGGTTGGACTTGATGATCCTTGGGGTCTCTTCCAACCTTAGTTATACTGTGATACATCCTTCCACCATTCCTTGCTCCTGCTCCCATGAACACGCCCAAATCACTAACTTCCTTGCAAGAGAGACTGTAGGCTCTCTTTGCTTTTTAATTCTGCTTTTCTGTGCCCTGTACAGTACACCAGGTAGTGCCATTTCACTGATTCAGACAGCTTCTGAATGCTTTTTTTCTTTTTTTTTTGATGCCAAAGCCTGTGGCTGCAGATCTGAGCACACCCTCTTGGTACCAGGCCCATGCTGACTGCATGCCTGTCGAGTGGAGAATTACCAGTTATTGCAAATGGCAAGTGTTGTACAAAGTGGTTTAATGTTGCAATGGTGGCAAAAATACTCTGGACAAAGTAGGTGCTTCTACTGTTTCAGGAAATTAATTCCACGTGGCACCCAAATGCAGTGTTGTGCAAGACCATTGCAAACACTAACTCTGTGCCAAGTGCATCCAAAAAACCACTTATGCTTTATTGCATGGACAACCCTTCACCCATGAAACATAAGGCTGATGACTGACTGGTATGAAGAAATGACAACCACAGACTACTGAGGAATACAAGCAAATAGCTGCACACAAACTACACAAGCCTCTGGCAGATCAGCAAGAGTAAGCTGACCACCATGACCCACCCCCTCAGTGAAGAGGACACATATCAGCTTGGTTAATTCAGAGGGTGAGTGCACTGAATACCGATTGCAAGGGTCATGCAAATAAAAAAATCACTTTATTTGCTATGTTTGCAAGTCACAGTTCCTTGGCACCTGTCTTCTACAGCCTGTTCGTGTCCTATAGTACAAAATCTTCCACTGTAACATTTCCCAATGAGCATTTCTTACCAACATGGCAACAAAAAGTTGAGTTAAATATTGAGTGGGATTTGCAATACACCAAGAGCTAGGCTGCTGAGCATATGCCACTTTTTTACATTATTCTGCCAGCAATTTTCTTGGAAGCCCCTTTGGCTTTCAGATTCAAGGCATATAGCACTATTCTTCCTGCCTGCAGCCAAGAAGGCTGAGCTCAAGTCTGTCTGCCTCTAATTTGATTTTAGCATCTTTACACATTTGATTATTTACTGTAACAAGGGACAGACATTCAGACAGATCCATTTTTCAAGCAAATCAAGTCAAACATCTTGAAAACATCTCTAGCTACCTGGAATAATGAAATTAAAACATTCTGTAAAACCAGAGGTCAATGATACCAAGCCACACCATTATGCCATTTCATAGATGACCTGGCTGAACACAGAAATGTCATGGTTTCTCCATTGCAGCACTCCCTGACACTGTCTCTGAGTGATGCTTTCTGTTCGTTTTTAGTGCCATGAGCCTTTCCACTCCTTTTCAAGGTCACAGAATTATGTGCTCTGATCCCTCTCAGAGTTACTCTACATTTTCCAGTTTTTGCTTATTACTGCAAGTAGGCAAACACAGCAGTTTGTACTTTGGATTTAATACTCCAAGTCCAAGTCATTCAGTTCTAGAGAGAGAAAAATCTCAAAACCTACTACTACCACTAATAAACATGAACATGATCTGTGAAAGGACCTGAAAGAAAAGCAGTGTTTCTAGTCTTTGGTCTCTCCTTTTAACCAACTCAATTTCATAAGGAAACATAAGAACTATAAGTACCACAGCTTTGCAAGGAGCATGCAGACAGGACCGTGCAGCTATCCTGAGCCAACATAGTGCACTGAAATGTAAGAACTGCACACAAATTCCAGTTCAGTTTAAATCCATTTACAGGGTAAGTATCCTGCAGAGTGCTGGGTGCTTCCCTGGTGTTCAGCTCTTCAGTCCCACCACTGTGAAAGTAACCAAAAGTGTTCAGCAATAAGAACACCAGGCTGGAAATCAAACACACGGTGAAAGCTTGGCTCAGTCCTACATGAACAGAGCAGTTACTGGTGAGTTGCCTTTTCACCTACCTCTTACTTTCTTTCAGAAGAACCCTTTAAGTAATAGGTTTTGGACCCTGGGATCCCTTTTGAATAAACTCAAGTGTCTGGATTTCAGCTACCTGCTCATCCTTCTCAGACACCTCCAGCATCACTGCAGCAGCCCCAGCTTCTTTCAATCACTCAGATAGGGAGCCTTTGGAGACCACTCTCCACAAGACCAACCAGCTCTCTGAGCAGCAGGTTTTTATTAAGTTACAGAAAGGAGTAGAGCAGCCAAATGCAGGCACAAAATGTGAGGTACTTTGTTTTCACTCAGTCCCTTTTTCTTCCTTACCTGACACATTTCAGATGCTGAAAGCCTCTCTGTTTCTCAGGTTTCTACATTGATATAAGCATTGCTGCTCACTTCTGCTTACATCATCACTATTTCTACCTAGAGTCTTTTTCACAAACCAGATACTTTTGAGCCCATTTCCTTAATTCTTCCAGGCTGGCAATTACATCCGTTTGTATACTGATTGTCCTCACAGTTCCTGAAGTATTTTCTTCAGGGCTGTCACCTCTCTTTATTTTCTAGGAATAAAAGGCTGTTAAGAACTAGTCCATCCACCCAAGCACAGCAACATTCTTCTTAATCTAAAAGTTACAGATTATCCCCAAATTCTTCATAACTTGACATATTTGACATAACTTGTCAAATTAATTATCTGGCAAAGCCAAATTGCAATGTGGCACAGACCTTTTGCTGACATCATCCAACCTTGAACTTCCTTTATATTGCCATGTTTCTAGTAGGCAAAATTATTCCACAGAGCAAAATATGAGTAGGAAGAGCCTGCAATTGGAGTATGCAACTTTAGCTGACAATGAGTAATTTCCCCCTCAGGGAACACATGGGACAATACTATACAACAAGTACAATGAGTTCATGGTTTGTATCAATAATGCAGCAGAGAGATGTCGAAGCTTTAGGTGATATAACTTTAGAGACAGAAAAGAAGAGATCTCTCTAAAGGAAATTCTGAAAATACCCTAATGCTTCATTATGTGACTGTGCTGGAAATGGGTATGGAGATGCCCTTTTTGCTGTGTAATAGGATTTATACCTGAAGCAATCCAAACACTCCTGATACACATCTGCTTCTTTCTAATGCCTTCTGCTAGGGCAGCCCTGGAGACTTTTGTTCAGAGTAAGGCCCTGTCACAATTGGCATTATCCTGAACTTTAACAGACACTGATCTTCCAGCCTAAACCTGAAGTCCTCAAGAGTCTTGCTACAAGGCTGATATCAAATGTGCACAGCAGGTAATGAGGTCAGCAAACAAAAAACCTATAATCCTTCATAAAGCATCAAGTCCTCTCCAGCTTGCAGAATTGTCTGAAAAATTCCAATACAAAAAGCCAAAATATCACACACAAAAAGCATGTAGTTGTAGCTTGGTAACAACAGTTGCTCGCAAAGCTTTAAGCAAGTAAGTGGCGTGAATAATTTTCTGGACAAGGTAAAATGTGGTGGCTTACAAGTATGCTCAAAGAGAGCCCTTTGCTATTTTTAAAGTCTACTAACCATATATGAAAAATTCCAGACTGGATTCCTCAAACACAAGCGTCACATGAAAGCTGACTTGTCTGTCCAGATCCTGCTATAAAGGACCTGCTGGTTTCCTATGTTACCACCACCCTGAAACCATCTGAGAAGCCAAATGCACAGTGCAGAACCTGCAACAATCCTCCTTCCACACCCTCTGAAATGTATAATCTGTGTTTGACTTACAAAGCTTTAGAGCAAGAGCTGCTTCTTTTCCTTTTAACTTTCACATAGTGTAATGAGGTCCAGGAATGCTGATTCTACAGATCTCCATAAAGCAATTAAAATTCTGACACAAGTTCCTTCAGCCTTTGTACTACTGATTTACTACAAGCAGCTCTAAAGTCTTCATGAGTCTGCCTGTGACCATTAACAAACTTCAGGAACAGTAAAACAAATCCTAACAAATACCCCTGTCTTTTGATGTGTCGGGTGTCAGAGACACTCTTCTCCACAGAGCAGTGATACCGAGTTGAACGAAAACTGCTGCAGTGTAAGCCCCATTTAATGAACAAATACTTTCATTAGGCACTTCTTGAGGGGTTTTTTGATGTTTTTGTCCCCATTCAAATTGGCCCCAAGTGGTAGGAACCCCTTCAGATATGGATAGTCCCACTACTTTCTGCTCTTGTTTCAATGTCACCCTTACAGGCACCAGAGCTACTGCAGGAAGGATGTGGCTGCACTTATCGGTGGGTCTTCAGACTGAAAAATTCAGACATTTGCTTCCCATGAGATGCAGAGCAGTGGTTCCTAACTCTGGAGAGGGAAAAGGCAGGGTCTGATATATTTAGTATCACACATTATTAGCTGTGTAGTGCTTAGCATCATGCATTTGCTTTGTTCATACCAATTATTGAGTCTGTGGTTGATGATCAGCCCTTTCAGCAGGAGCATCAAGAGCCTCTCAAGAGCAGTTGGGTCACCACTCAACATGCACAGCACCACGCACCAGGCATCCACAGCACCCACTCCAGAAAGAAGACAACACAGAGAGCAGTTATATGAGCTCTGCCCTCAGCAAGTTTTTACTCACTCACTAATGTCTGCACAGGTTTTATGTGACTTTTAACTTAAGAATACAATAAAAGTAGTTACCATAGCAATTTCCACATCGCTTGGTACTCGTACTACCTCTGAGAGTCAGAGCACCTTTTTATAGACATTCTTATCAACATACCATGTGAACTTTCTGATTTTTAGATGTTTTTGGAGGAAAAGAGGCATCTTAAATTTTGTGAGATTTCAGAATCCTAGGTAAAAGTAGTGTCTTTGTTTCAAGGGGGAACATTGTATACCACACATTAGGAACTTATGCATTTCAGAGGAGACAGAAGAAAGTGGCTCGTTCCAGAAGTATTCATCATCCACAAAGATGATGGAAAAATATCTGCCAAAAAGAAGCTTCTTGTTCTGTCAAAGATACAGCATGCTTAAAGAGAAGTTTTGTTTCCATGGTGACTGAATTTGGAGTAAGAACATCCCCTGCATCAGACATTGCTAAATCAAAAACCCAGTTGCTTTTGTTCATGCGGCGTGCTGGATTTTAACCCTGCCTTGTCCAAATGAATGTTTAATTAGTATTTTGCTTTCCTGTTTTCTCTGTGTATGGCATTTCTTTGTAAATGAAGCAGGAAAAAGCAAAAAGTAAATGTGAGACTATCTGATCATACGATCTAAATGATTAGACACAGCTCTAGTTCTCAATAACATACCAGTGTTTTTAAAAGAAAAATATATCAGTAACAACCTGTCTGTAGAATACAATTACCAAGTATGCATAGGCCAGTGATGTACAGGTTCTTTGCCTTCCTCACCTCTCAGATATAAAAGCCAAGCCTTCCCGCATACTCTTAATCTCACACTTCTCTAAAGAATGGGGGGAAAAAGGATACTCAGCAGCCAGCTTTGAAGGGATGGCTGCCTGCAGCACAGTCAAATGTAAGAAAGGGAGATTCAGAACTGAAGGTCCTCAACAGACACCTTTTGATCTGTCGTTCACCTGTTTAAAATTCTGATCTCACCTATGTCACAAAAAACTGGCAACAGCTCCACTTCAATCAGTCAGATAACTGCTGCTCAGACCAGTGGCAGGCACTGGACTCAAGGTAAAGCCCATTAGTTGAGCATCTCGCCTTATACCAAAGCACCGTACGATGCAGAAGATGGGAGCAAGAGGCAAAACAGGAAACCATAGCTTTTAAGTCAGAGCAGTAGGAACAGGCTGACAGCGGCATGGTTTTCAGCATTGTATGGCTTGATGACAATGGGACAAATGGCTGAACCCTTTGCTGCTCTGAGGACACATTGCTTGTGATCTCATGTGTAGCATACAATTTTTGCTGCAGAGACTGAAAGGCCAGAATTAGCACTGAAAACAAAATACAATACAGCCACTGAAGCCAGCATCACCTTCTGGTAACTGCAAATGATCTATTGTCATATGCAAGTTGTAGGAGCTCTGTGGAAAGGAAAAAACCTCCACGATGGATTAAAATGAGAAAGTCATAATTAATGAAATGGTGCCTTGAGATACAGAAACCAGCATTTAGTTAAAGGGTAGTTAACAGATTTAGCTGCTCTAGCATTTCTGGCCAACATTTGCCAAGTTGCACAATTCACTGCACAGAGGAATTTATTTTCTTCCAGCAAACAAAATACTTCAGTACTTCTTTCTATATAAAAGAAAGAATCCCAGATGCAAGTGAGGAACCTAGTAAAACAGAGTAACACAATGGATGTTAGATGTTTCCATTTAAATGTATCTGAAGGATCAGAGTCGTCACTATCCAAGTTGCCCAACACTTTCCAGTATAAGGCTTTTGTTAGTTGTTTGTGCCATTGCCAGGCTTTAGGCTGAAAGTTTACATGCTGGGCATATGCTGCAAGCAATTTTTATTTTCTTTATTTTCTTATTTTCAGCTAAAGCAATACAGCTGTGTCTGAATTAAGACACAGAAACTGTACGCTGCTCTGCCCACAATAAAAAGCTGTCAGCCTTCACCTTGTTTGGCCCTACCCACCCTGCAACTGAGAATTCAACTCCAAGCTTTGGCAACGAGCAGCACTAAAGCAAGAACGTTTTCTGCCATAACCAGAAAAATTCACCCACACTCAGCCTTTACCAGCTCTGGAAAACAAAATCTCAACTGGCAGAAGCCTGCAAAAATAAGTGTTCAAGATTCTTTTCCTAAAATGCTGCACTCTACACTTTGGCCTTAGAATGTAATGTTTTGTTGGCTCCTGTCAACAGCATTGTCCAAAGTCCCAAGTTACAATGCAACCAAGCAGGCAGAAGCCTGACACTGAATAAAACATATCTCTTTCAGATCCCTTGGCTCTGACTGCTCTTCCTGCAGCACATTGTCCCGCCAATAATTCTCACCATACTGACTGCAGAAACAAACAAAAAGAAAAAGGCACAAAAGCAACAAAGCCAAATTATTTTAGAAATTCAAATTCAAAAGCTTCTTCATCAGCACCTAAAGATGAGACTTTTTCCATCCGGATTCATCAGAGCCTGCCATATGAGCAACAGCTGAGACCTCACTTTTATTTGGAGTAGAGAAAAATGAGTCTTTCAGTTAAGGTGAGGTTTTAAGTCCTTCCAAAAAAATAATGTTCTTCTACTTTTATCGAGGTTAAATGAAATGTTTGCACTCAAATGTTATCTACAAGCCTGTCTGCTCAGTCAAATCTTGTAATATCAACAGTTTAATTCTTCAGAAAATATGATGAATGGGACTCTTCTCAGCTTGCTTAATGATGGGTGTCTAACAAGGTGGAACTAAGTAGGCTCTAGTGAGTCCTGTCTCTCTCAGCTGGCTACCAAATGTAGCTAAGATCAGACACTTAATTTCTAGGCAGCCAAACTTAGATAAAATGAGTCCTATCCAAATATTAATTTTATTAAAACCACCAAATATCAACTCCTTCTGCTCCCAAAAGAAGGAAACGCAGGATGAAAGCTTGGCTCTCCTCACTTTGGCATGTGCTCATGGTTTTATATCAGGGATTCCAGCTGCAAGCATCAGCTTGAATTGTGTTGCTTTCATCGTACTTTAAAGAGTTTTCTTTAGAACTGCAACATGAAATACTTATAAAAGCAGTAACAGTTTATTAGTGCTGAGAAGCATTTCTGGATCCTGCACAATCAGGGCTTGGGAGGAAAGGTTCTCACCGTGTCACAAAGTACAGGGAGGATCCAAGGTGGGAATATGGCCCTTTCACAAATCACAGCCATGACTGTCAACTTTGAAAAGATTTCTTAAAGAGGCAGCAAATCAAACCTGTTTCTTCAGACATGCCACTAGTGTGCAAGCATGTGCCACAACTCCCCTACAAAGGAGTAAAAGCAATCTGTCCCATTGTTTTCGGTTGGCATGCAGTGAATTCAGTCTCTAACTGCTACCAAGGGAACTCAAGTCCTTCTGTCTCACAGCTTTTCTTTGATTGTGCCACTTGAGCTCCTTATGGCTGTTCACTTTAAAATGATAGCAAATCTTTTGTTTTATAATCTGAGTCAAATAGTTCCACATAAGGGTACTATGCTGGTATATTTTGAGGTAGACGTTGTATCTCAAGTTGTTGCTCAGCTTTGTACCATAATGTACTACACACAAACAGCATAATTGTGTCCATTTCTTCCATAACTTACATTAAGTCTCATTAGCTTCACAAATAGGTGACAAAACAAATATATCTATTCAGCACAAACTGGGCAGAATCCTTTTGAGCCTTCTTTCCAACTTTGCATAAGTTCCATGCACATGAGCACAGAAATGAATATATCAAGCAGTAGAGCTTAATAAAAGTTGCCAACGTGACACTGATTAAAAAAATTAGAAGTTGGTGTTACAAAAAGATTCAAATGTAAAAGAAAATATTAGAGATTTATGTGCATGGGCCAAGAATATAAAAAATGAGACTGGGAGAAGTACATTGTATTTTCAAATCAGCTAAACCCAGCAGTCAATAGGTTGTAAATTGTTAAATATGATGCCAATTCATACAAATTCTCTTCATGACTTACTGATTAGCATTTATGAAACAGTAAGAGTCGACTAATGCAATCACCAGTGCCTGTTACTCAAAGCACCCTTTACAACCTTCTGACAACTGGCCTTTCTGGGGGATGGGTAAAGGATCACAGTCACACAGAATCATGCCTAGACTGGAAAAGACCTTTAAGATCATTGAGTCAAATCATTAGCCTAACACTGGCAAATCCTTGACCTTATGTCTAAGTACTCTAAGCACATGTCTACATGATTCAAATACCTCCAGGGATGGGGACTCCACCACTTCCCTGGGCAAGCTGTTCTAATGCCTGATAACCCTTATGGAAAAGGAATTCTTCCTAATATCGAAACTAAACTTCTCTTGGCACAACTTGAGACCATTTCCTCTTGCCCTATGAACTTGTTACTTAGCAACAAGCAATTTGGAAACAGACCATCATGTCACTCAGCCCTATCAAAACCCACAGACTACAAGAAATTAAATGGCTTAGTGCAGAGCCAAATCTCCAGCAGCCCTTCAGCCTGTCAGCATCCTCATACAAGGAGTCAACAGTTCTGCATTAGCCGTTACTTGTCCTGCAGATCCAAGAGTCTTTCCAGGCATACTAGTTCTCTCCTTCCAGTTATTCTAATCCCAAGAGCATTGTGCTTTTCACCCAATTTTGTACCTACTGCTGCTTCCTGAAATCCCAGTTCAGCATTTACACATTTCACAATGATCACCCCTAACAGCCATTGAGAGAGACAACACTGTCATGTTTTAATGTCCTAGGAACTGCTGGGTAAGACCACACAGAAAGTTGTTGAGTGCCAGGTGGTCCAATTAGTTCTATTTATTATTTAATTATCTTCCTAGAGCCATAGGCACTTCATGCATTTTGCAATTTAAAATCATAAACACTTTGCCATCACCCCTAAAATTCTGCCAGGTGCCTTGGCTACTACCTTCACTACATCTTCATCTGCCAGTCAGCATCAGGCGCTTTGCAGAACCACGGCTAAAGCACAGTTAAGAGAACTACAGATCCCAAACTGCAAACACCTCTTGGACAAACTGACTCTCAAGCAAAGCTTGGCTGGTTAGCAACCAGAGTTTTTACTAGGAAATCCTCTCATTAGCCTTGGACAGTGAAAGGCAAATATGAAAAAAACAACACGATCAGCAGAGTTTACTTTGTCATGGCTCAGATAACAACTTTGTAGAGACGAGCAGAAAGTTTAAGAGATACTATTTTTATTTCTCCTGATAGCTCTTACTAAACTGACTGGGATGGTTTACTTAGGTAAAGATGGGTTACTTAGGTAAATCATTAATAAGTAGTGGAAGGACCATCAGATGGAAGTGACTGTCCTGGTAAAAGAGGAAATGCATATAGGTTCCTATCTTACATTGAAACGTGTCTGCAAAGAAAGACTCTTTGTCAACAGCCAAATAAAAACAAGCAAACAAAACCCCCCAAACAGACAACAGACATCAGAAAGGTATGAAAAGGCCATTTCAATTTACATCTCCAAATTGGCAAGTGTGGAAATACATACCTGAATTTTTTTCTGAGCAGAGGTGTACTGGAACACCTCACAGAGGCATGACCCACCTCACCATCCAAGATTACTGGAAATTCTTTACTAGCCTTTTGATTTCAGTATTTTTAAATTGTTTTTTGGTTTGGGTTTTTTTTTACCTCTGAGAATTCCTGCAGCAGATCCTACAGCACAAAGGAAAAGTTGCCTTCCAGCCAGTTGCAGATCCAGATGATGTGAAAGTAGGATCCTTACCATCTGCTACCTGGAAGCAATTCAACAGGCTTCATTTCTGCAAGAAAAATGATTAAGGAAACCATTGTGCTACTCTCAGCTATGTTTAACAAACAAAACCCCTAGAAATTCACTTTCTTCCTAGTCCCCGGCTTCTGGGAGCTGTCAGAGCTGCTTCTTGTCCCAAGTACTATTTGCACTGGAAATGCTCTTGATGTCCAGATCCTCTTCATCCTACTAGCTCTGATCCCAAACAGTTTGTCTGCATGCTCAGTTGGGGGCAGCTAGCACCCAACAAGTCCCAACTGGAAGAGTGTGACAAGAATTCCAGTATTATTGAATATCTCCACTTATTTCATTGGAGATTTCATGCTGACATTTTCTCCTTTCCTTTTTTTTCAACATTTATTGAGCTATCAGATTTATTAAAGAAATACCAAATGTCATGGAAAACACTGAGAGCTTCTTCGGTGAGGCTAGACCTCACGGAGAGAGTCTGGTTTTATTATCCATTATCCCATTTAAGTAGTTCCTTGTCACCTTTGCTCCTCGAGTCATTTTACTGCACTCTGCATTTACCCAGTAGCCAACCAACTAAATTAATTCTCTGTCATAAGGCAAAGCAATCTGATAACACAGTCCAGTCACCCAGGAAAAGGAACAGCTTCTGTTTTGTTTATATGGAACATGGTAATTTGCAACAGCCTTAACATATGAAATATTGTGGATCAGATAATATAATCGTCAGCCTATGCTCCTCAGAGGCCAGTAACTCTTGTTCAGCATCTCACCTAGGAAGAAAGCTTGGCTATCTGAAAAAAAAAAGAAGTGCTAATTAACTAAAACTCTTGTTTTGTTGTTAGTTTTTTCTCCTTGGGGAGGGGGAGGGGGGGCACAGGAGGGAAATTATCTGCACAATAGAGTTTGGCAAACGTTTCTTTTCTGAGGCATTTAATTTATTTGAACAAAACACTGCATTTTAGCTCTAGAATAGAGTAGAGTAGAGTAGAGTAGAGTAGAGTAGAGTAGAGTAGAATAGAATAGAATAGAATAGAATAGAATAGAATAGAATAGAATAGAATAGAATAGACCAAGTTGGAAGAGACCTTCAAGATCATCGTGTCCAACCTGTCATCCAACACCACCTAAACAACTAAACCATGCAACCAAGCACCCTATCAAGTCTCCTCCTGAACACCTCCAGTGATGGTGACTCCACCACCTCCCTGGGCAGCCCATTCCAATGGGCAATCACTCTCTCTGTGAAAAACTTCCTCCTAACCTCCAGCCTAAACCTCCCGTGGTGCAGCTTGAGACTGTGTCCTCTTGTTCTAGTGCTGATTGCCTGGGAGAAGAGACCAACCTCTGCCTGTCTACAACCTCCCTTAAGGTAGTTGTAGAGAGCAATAAGGTCACCCCTGAGTCTCCTCTTCTCCAGGCTAAGCAACCCCAGCTCCCTCAGTCTCTCCTCATAGGGCTTGTGTTCCAAACCCCTTACCAATTACATTTTCATCAGCTATGCTCCTTCCCAAGGAACTGCAAATCTGCAGCACAGATGCAGCTGTACTGGCTGGATGAACTTTCTCTTTCCCCCCTTTTTTTTAAAGTGCTGCACATTCGCTGTTTGTCTGCTCTTTGCTCCAGTTGAGAGCCATGTTGGTTATAGCTTTACAGTCCAACTGCAAATCCACTGCCTGTGGAAGCTGCTAATCCAGAGCCTAGCAGCTCTATCATAATCTGAATTAATATTTCTGGAACTACCAAAGGGTTTGAAATATTATTACTCATTTGGTAAATATTTGGAAGGAGTTTTCAAG
Source organism: Dryobates pubescens (assembly GCF_014839835.1). Taxonomy (NCBI): domain Eukaryota; kingdom Metazoa; phylum Chordata; class Aves; order Piciformes; family Picidae; genus Dryobates; species Dryobates pubescens. The sequence continues at coordinate 64,055,512 of NC_071612.1, forward strand.
GCAGGCAAGTTCAAAGCACCGTGTAGATGCTATTGCTTACACTTTTTATGTACACATCACAGAGAAGAGTGGAGGGATAGGATAGAGAATAGCAGCTTTCCAGTTCAAACCACACCCTCACAAGTTGGTACCTGGGCTGAGGGGGTGAAAGACTCTTTTTTTTTTTTTTTTTAATGTACAGACATCACTTAAAATACTCTTGCTGTAAGCATGTAGAGATTTAGTTTACAACAGTTAAAAAGTGATGGAGAATGGAGGAATGAGAGCAGCACTGAGAATCTCTTCTCATGCTACATAGGAAGGCTATTTCGGGGACTGCTTCTAGACAAGCTGCAATTCATAGTATCAGTCAGGGTTGGAAGGGACCACAAGGATCATCTAGTTCCAACCCCCCTGCCACGGGCAGGGACATCTCACACTAGATCAGGCTGGCCAGAGCCTTGTCCAGCCTGTCTTAAACACCTCCAGGGATGGTGCCCCAACCACCTCCCTGGACAACCCATTCCAGGGCTTCAGCACTCTCATGGTGAAGAACTTCCTCCTCACATCCAGCCTGAATCTCCCCTGGGTGTTATTTTTTCAATCATCCTGAAAACATCGTTCAGTTGCTGTGTGGGGGGCTGGCAGAGGAGCGTAAGCAAGAACCCCTGGTTTGGTGCCAGTAGGGTAATGGCAGAGTTTTGTTCCTCTGCTTCATCACAAGCTGATGTTATGAGAGATTCAGGGACAGAAGCAAAGTGCTCTTTGCTTCATGAGACAGTTTCTAGCACCAGGTAATGCAGGCTTTCAGCACCCCCACTGTCTCACCTGCTACAGGAGGCATGGTGTGGGATTCCTGAGGATCTCTTAACTCAGGTCCTGGATCATGTTGCCACCATGATGGAAAATTAATTAAGGCAATACTCAAAATCGTGGAACAGAAAAATATTATCCACATTTACTAGGATTACAGTGAACTTAGTTGTTGTTATTTTCTTTTTCCCCTTGCAAAAGTCCCCAGATACCCCATGGGCATGAAGTTCATGATATTTCCCACTGTAAGCACAGTCAGAGTAACAAGAGTTTTGCATGTGGGGCATTTCCCACATTCAAGGAGCTGAAGTCGTCCTTGCCTCTCATAGCCCAGCACAAAATCGACAGCCAGCAGAGCTTCACCACACTTGCAGTTCTTCTGAGTGTGGTGTATTCATCTGGGGAGAGAGACAACATACTGCACGTTTACATGTTTGCCAACCAGTTCTTCCCCTCGAGTGGACATAAAATTGTCAACCAGGCAGAAAGACCTTGGCTTTCTTCCTAACGAAAATGTCTATTGCTTCTCCATCACCTCAGTCACGTCCCCAGTCCACACTGGGACGTTTCTTGAGTATCTGTCTACATCAGATTTGAACGTACTGTTACATCTGCCCGTCACAGCTCGGGGTGACACTACAGGAGGAACGACCAGCAGTAATGTGTGCTCCTGCCCGCGGCCGGGCTGGGCAGGACGGGCACAGGGGCGCATGCAATGTGTTGGCAGCAGGTGTGTCTGGAGGCACACACTGCCCGGCCAGCCCGGGTGTGCCCCAGCCCTGCTGCCCAGCGGCGTGCCCGCGCTGCGCGGCGCCGGCTGCCCTCTAGTGATCTGCTCACAGGATAACCAGCGCTCCACAACCGGGCTGCTGCCGTGTGCCGCTGCCCCTGCTGATCCGCCAGCGATTCACGTCTGTCAGTTCAGACGTGGTTTTGATGTGTTTTGCTAACTACACTTCAGCATCTGCTCTCCGCTTTCAGAAAGGGATTTTCCCCAGCAACAGATCTCCTGATCTCAAACTCAGGCAGAACTAACAGGTAAAGAAACACTGTGTGCATAGGCAGGTGCTGAAACCATCAGTGCTCCTCTTTCTAGCAAACATTTCCCAGCAGTGAATTGAAATGTTTTCAGTCAGATTCAGCAGAAATTACTGCTCGCCTGTCATGTCCCCCTGCCCAGTTTATCTGTTCTGACTATGGGAAAGGCACTTCTGCCAGAGTTGTGCTTCTGCCCACCCTCCACCCTCAGCCGGCCAGGACACTCATTTGAGTCCCTTCTCCTCAGCCAAGGGGCTCTGGGTTATTCCAACTAAATTACTGTGATGGAGGGGGGGTGGGATTGGGGTGGGGGGTGTTGTTCGGTTTGGGGGGGGTTGTTTGTTTGTTTTGTCGTTGTTATTGTCTGGGGTTTTTTAGTCCCTGAACGTTTGCAGGACAAGAAGCATAGACTCATAGAATGTGTTGTGTCAGAAATGACCTTTACAGATCGTCATATACAACTTCCCTGCAGTCAGCAGGGACATCCTCGACTAGATAAGGTTGCTCAGACCGCTATCAAGCCTGACCCTGAATGTGTCCAGAGATGGGGCTTCCACCACCTCTCTGGGCAACCTGTTCAAGTATTCCAACACCTTCATAGTAAACAACTTCTTCCTAATGTCCAATCTAAATCCACCCTTTTCTAGTTTAAAACCATTTCCCCTTGTCCTAGTGCTACAAGTCCTTGTAAACAGTTCCTCCCCAGCTTTCTTGTAGGTCCCCCTCAGGTACTAAAAGGCTGCTGTAAGGTGTTCCTGGAATCTTCCCTTCTCCAAGCTGGACACCCCCAAGTAAAAAAACATACAAATTATTTAGTGTCAGGTGCCCCACAATCCTGCCAATGTGGCAGGGGAGATGTGGTGCTTGCATGCACCCCTGCAGTCCTGACCATCCGAGGCACATGTTTTGGATCCGCCTCCTGCTTCCCAGACACTTTTCTTGTGCCACAGCTGTATCAGACACTTCTGCAAGCCTGACTGTTTAAGCATTTATAAGGAAAACTCATAGTATTAAACAGCTGCACAAACACCTCCTGGGGATGTTTCAAAACCACCCTTATATGCAAAATTTCAGTCACAGAATAAGATTCAGTTTTCACTATGTCAAACCTCATTATATTCTGCTCTCACAAGTGGTGGAATAATTTATCTTGTCACAGTCTGATGAGACTCCAGTGCCAACATTCCCCTGACCCACATACTCCCTTCTGAGCCATTTTGAGGGAAGGATCTAAAGACCTATATTTTTTAATTACTTTATAGCATGTGGTTAAGATAACTTGCTAAGAACTCAAGGGAAAATTAGGGCAGAAAAATTAACTCTTGAGAAAACTGCAAGCTGCTAACATTAAGCATACTCATTTCTTAAATAAACAAAACAAAAAACAACAAGAAAAATAAACCATAACTCATCACCTGGAGGTGCCTGAAAGCTGGGCTGTACCATTTCAATTTTTGGCCTTGCTAGAAATTCATGTTTGAGTTTGAATCCCGCGAGCAAGTTTTAGTGCTCGCAAGTCATTAAAGTCAAGAAACAAACACCTCCTATGCAAACTGGGGCGATTTAAAATCCTCATGCCAGATGTGACTAGAGTCAAGGTGAGGCTAGTGCTTCTAGTGGACACTTAGATGGCTTTAAGTGGCCCCTCTTTCCACCACATTCTAGAAAAGCCTCGTCATCCCTTGCCAGCCCTGCTTAGCTGTTTCTTCCTTCACAGGCTGGATTACCTCCAGCAGCTGCCCATGGATTCCCTACTGTAGGTTGTACGGTATCCACCTCTAGCGACTGACTGAAGTTCACAGACCAGACATCTCTGGCTTGCTCTTGATGAAGTAACATAGAGATGGCATTATCTCACTAATCATTCCTGATTCATTTTTAATTAAGAGTGAGTGTCAGTGATTGCAAAATCAGCACTGAGACTTCTGCACTCTGATGTTGTGGCAGGAGGCACACACCCAGCCGTGCTGGGCTGGGTGTATTTGAAGAATATATCTTTTTAGAGTCCAGTGGAGTCGTTATTGACAAACAAAATCTACAGGTGCTTCGTAAATTCACAGACATGACAGATCCTCTATTACTGGCAGAGCTCAGACATGATAAAAGAATTGATTTGTCTCAGGGTAAAATGTGTTACTTATTTTAGAAGCAAATGACAAAAGCGAATGATACATCTGATATTACCAAGATATTTTGATTATTCTTGTGGGTTTTTTTTAATCAGTAAAGACCCTTCCTCCAAATAAGTTTTATTTATAGCTGTTCAAAGAAAACCAGACAGAAATTCTAGATCTTTGTAGAAACCTCTAATTCACTATGCTATTATGAACTAAGTTGGTTCAGCTTCAGGGCTCCTCATCATTTTATAGCACCTGCCATAAACCCTGAAATCGCCCATCTCCAAAGTCACGCAGAGCAAGACTGAATGCAGGCCTTCACTGAGCTGCTTATGTAAGATGTAGCTGTGGCCAGCTTGAACACCAAAGCAAGCTAGAAATTCTTCAGTAATGCTGCCAATATGACATTTCACAAATACAGATGTTTCCTGAAGACACTGTTGAGCCCCAACAGGCTTTGTGGCCCTAAGTCTTGTGGGAGCAGTCATTTCAAAGCAGCTTGTCACAGTCTAGGAAGGGTGATTTTCAATTTCCAGCTATGCTGCTTGATGTCACCATAACACATTTACAGCAAAATCCCAAAGATATCGACCCAGTAGCCAATGTTCTTATCTTGAGATGGCTGATGACAACCCTGGCTTCCTGTAGCTGGAGTGAATGAGATCCCAAAGCAGACACATTTCCAGAACCAAAAAGTAAACCTGAGCTTCTCCTGTGCAGAGGTTTGGCTTTTCTAACAACCAAAACACAACAAATCTACAAGAAGAAGCTCTGTCCATGTCTCCAGACTTGGCTGCTCCTTATGGCCCTTTCCCATGCCTTCTCAGCCAGTATCTTTGACCCATTCCACAGTGCCTGGCACCTACCACCCTCCAAGCTTATAAAGGAAATGGGCTCATCATCTGCAAGACCCTCAGCAGAGCTGGCCAAATCCTCCCTTCCTCCTCACTGGGAGATGAGTATACCAGTGACACACAACTACAACTACAGAGTTTTCCTCTGATCAATTATGGTAAAGGAGAGAAAATACAAATCAGTTAATGTCAGTAATACATGTGCCCAAGTACTTTGAATGAAGGGATCTCCAGGAACAGCAGGACCACAAGTGCGCACCATTTAATTTTTGCTGACACTAATAACTTCAGTGAAGCACTCTGGCCTCAGAAAGACAGGCTATAGGAGAAGGTAACATGATGGTGCACAAAGGAATGAGGAAGTGTCCTTGGTTAATATTTGCAAGTAAACTGACGGATCATAAGGTAGCAAAACAACAGTTGATTGCACCACTGGACACTGGCTGGCAGAAGCATATATGCCATTGGTATGGAAGGGCAGGAAATGATGCTGCAGAAGTGAGTGTGCATGAAGCTATCTCAAGGGAAGCTGGAGAGAAAACTTGCTATTTGATTTCAAAGATTTTTACTTCCAAAGATCAGAATTTCTAAGCAGACAGTAACTACACCAAAAAATCCCCTCTACCTATTAAGCTTACCACACCTGCTTCCTTTCTATCCATCAGGAAAAAAAAAATCAAGTCAAAGGCTCTATCAAACTTGTCAAAACAAGAGACTGTTCCAACATGTCAGCCTCATCAATCAGCTGCTGCCACTGCAGGAAATGCAGTATTTGGTTTCACATGGGTAATAAACACTTCTTATATTTGACATTGATTTCTAACTTGTCATTTTTTTATTAATGCCTCAGCCCAGAAAGTAAGGAGGAGTGAAAAGCAAGGCAGAGACATGAGGCTCTTAGTGGATGCATCGTATTTGATCTTGCTGATAATTTGCATTGGTCCTATCCAATGAAGAGATAGGTGTAAAATGAGGAATAGTGTGGCCAGCAGGAGCAGGGAAGTCATTCTGCCCCTGTACTCAGCACTGGTTAGGCCACACCTTGAGTACTGTGTCCAGTTCTGGGCCCCTCAATTTATGGACATTGAGATTCCTGAACGTGTCCAGAGAAGGGCAACAAGGCTGGGAAGAGGCTTCAAGCACAAGCCCTGTGAGGAGAGGCTGAAGGAGCTGGGGTTGCTTAGCCTGGAGAAGAGGAGGCTCAGGGGAGACCTTATTGCTCTCTACAACTACCTGAAGGGTGGTGGTAGCCAGGAGGGGATTGGTCTCTTCTCCCAGGCAACCAGCACCAGAACAAGAGGACACAGTCTCAAGCTGTGCCAGGGGAAGTTTAGGCTCAAGGTAAGGAGAAAGTTCTTCACAGAGAGTTGTTAGCCATTGGAATGCGCTGCCCAGGGAGGTGGTGGAGTCACCATCCTTGGAGGTGTTCAAGAGGGGATTGGATGTGGCACTTAGTGCCATTGTCTTGTAGTCATGAGGTCTTGGGTGACAGGTTGGACTTGATGATCTTTGAGGTCTTTTCCAACCTTGTTGATTCTATTCTAAAATGAGAATTCATTCTAAATGCGAAGGTGATCTCTACTGTCCAGAAGAACTGCTCTTCAGTGCTATAAAGCTTTATCAGGCCATTTATTTTAATCTTATTTTCACAGTTAAAAGAGGAAATGAAAGAAAATACTTCAGGTGGGAGAAACATCTGGTTTCCATCCTAATTGTGTATTTGCCCAAAACTGTCAAGGCTAAGTAAATACCAGAGCGTTCTCAGATTCATAATACTTTATCAGTGATTGCTGGTAATGAGGAAAGTAGACATAGGCTCCCTTCCTATGGTAAAGGAATGTACAGGCACTTTATCTATTCAGCTCTGCAGACACCGCAGTCTAAACTGGCCTCTGTATCCCTGAAAGACAGGTTGAAATCAAGCCCCTTCAGCCCACTGAGGCACAGAACTCCTCATGGCATCCATGTGTTGAGATGCAGTGGTAATTGACTTCCACTTTTGGCAGAATGCTTCACCTGGGGCAAGGAACTCATCTTTGGTTGCTGTTTTCATTCCATCTCTATATAAAACAAAATTACTACCTGAGAGCAAGAGGACAAACGATTGCTTAATGTTTGTGAAGTGCTAAGCATTGTTATGACAGACCTTGCTCCTGCCAAATGCAGGAAAATCAAATAATCCATTTCAGTGCCAATCAGTCTCAGATACAACCAGTCTGAACACTATTTCCTATCGAGTGCACATGTATTTTCCTCCTTGTTTTAATGTAGGCATAGTTGATTGGGAAGCGGTGTGGATGAGGCGGTGGTGTAATCCCCACATTAGTGTGAAATTAAATTTCACACTAGTTTTCTTTCTGTACAAAGTGCTTACTCATGTCATGCCCAGCATCAAGCCATGCATTAGAGAAACACTTATTCAGGTCAGTTTCTGCAATCAGTACCTTGATGTACCTTGTCAAAAAACCCCCAAACGCCTGACCAAGCAAAAATTAAGATGTGAAACCGTGGCTTTTTGCTAAAGCAAATGGCTGCAAATTGTTTTCAAGCTACACAAAATTTTTTCTGCTATGATGTTAGGCAGCTTTTCTCGTGTGGCTGCCATTTATTGTAGTAACTGTTGTCTCATTGCTACCTCCAACCTCCTCTCCTATTGGGTACAGGTATCTTTTGTTTCTTTTAACTCAAATACAGTGTTTTTCACAAGAATGCACTTTGTTCTGTGCCCTGTCTTGCATAATAGAGCCTTAATACAGGCTTCAATATTCTAAACTTTAATGTTTAGCATTTTCATGTCTTCCATTATGGCTATTCTGTGTTGGCTTGTGCTGCTGTAAGGGAAAATAATCAGTTGTGTGCCTCCAGGGTAATCCTGATCTTAGGGGAAGAAACTGAATTTTAAATTCAATACCTCATAAGCCAGGCAATTTCTGCTGATTCAGGTGTGTGTGTGACAAGCAGCTGCCCCAGGGAATCCAGTGCTGATCTCACATCCACATGCTCCAGGAGACAGGGAAAACCCTTCTGCTTGTATCATGCTGCAGATGAGTCTCTGGACAGCTATGCCAGAGTGTGAGGATTTTAAAGCGACCTTAAGTCATAGAGATGGGCATGCAGCTGAGGTGGAATTATTGTAAAAGTTGGAGTATAAGGTCTGCAGAGACACCTTCTTTAAGAAAGCAAAACTCTGCAGCCACTGGGTTTCTAACTCACAGTCTTGGTATCTATTTTTACAGCAGACTTTTAGTATGCTGAACAGTGGCATAAAGCAAAGTCATGATAATCAGGAGAGTCTCAGGATCAAGTGGCAGCACATAAAGCTAATTCAGGAAACATAATACCTGTTCTTTAAGTGTGCAGTAGGAAGCTTCATTAAAAGTTTGTTTTGAAGTAATTTTTCTGCTCTTTGTTCTCTCTCAGTTCCTTTAAAGTTGGGTTTGCTTTTTTTTTTTTCCCCTCCCCTTGAAAACAAATCATACTTAGAATAAAGAGACCGCTGACCTACATTCTCACAGCTCTATTATACTTAATTGTGAGGCATGTCAAATGAAATTCAGAAGTGATCGGCAGCGAGACAGGCTGCAAAAACACCTAGCTCTCAAACTCCTAAGCCTCTCATTTGAAACCATTTGAATAATCTCTTTGAAAGACCCAAGCAGGGTTTCCAATGGCTAATTTTTTCTTCTGAGACACACTGGAGCAAGGCTTTTCCCATCATAGAAAAGCCACTTAACTCCACAGACCAACCTGAGCCAGACACAGCCATGTTGAAATCAGAATATATGTTGCCTTAAAACATCTCTATATTCAGAGATATGATGACCAGATTGCTGCAGTCTGTCAAAATAAGAGCAAGGAGTTTATGAGTTGTGTTTAGGTGTCTGGGGAAAACCAGCAGGCAGATCTGAATCTGGACATCTAAGACAAGAGATAAAAGACAGACTGGCACTTGTGAGAGTGCCTGAGAGGGAAGGTTGAAGGAACATGTCTGGCTTCAGCCAGGGAAGGCAGAAGCATGAGTGAAGTGAGTTGGGGCCCTTAGTCACAGGTCAGATTCTGGCATGATGGTGCTCTAGGTGGGCATTTTAGGGACAAAAAGCAAATTCTACTAATCATCATGCTGAGCTGTGAATCTCAGCCTAGAGGAAAGCACTGCTGCCTCAGCCATGCTGCCTCTCTTGCTCAGGCAATTCATGAAATATCCTATGGATGTTTCATCCTGTGAAATGTTCTATCTCACCATTGCCACTTGGAAACTGATAATTGCCAAGACATGTCTCTTAATGAGTCCCACAGTATTTACAGAGACACTGTTCCTTTCAAATGGTGTTATCTTGCAGACAGATTTCCAGCACAAGCAGTACTGAAGCACACCAGGGCATACCTGACAAGCACCATTTCTGTCACCCAATACAGCTGCAATGACTTCCCTGAAAATGCAGGTCAAAAATAACATTCTTGTTAGAGAGGAAACACAGGTCTGGCACAGATACACCAAGCAACACAGGCTTAGATTATTTTAAAGGGAAATTTGCCCAGTCTGTCCTGCATTTTCACCATATCCAAGTTCGCACAATCCAGACAGAAGAAACTCATCTCTCTCATATTCATTTCAGAGAAGGTATAATTGTGCTGTGATCCAGAGGTGTAGCATCTATACCTGAAATAATTTTTTCAGTGTTTGTGCAACAATAGTTTGAAAGAGATTTCTCATGAGACATACCATAGTCTTTCTTTTAAAGGGGCTATCATCTTTTAAATACACCGTTCTGGATCCATATTACCCATTCTTCACCAACTCCATTTAATTTTGTTAAATTGTAGAATCCTCAAAAAAGTTCATGGTAAAACGTTTGTTCTAATGACATTCAGTTCATCAACTGATCTGTTGATGAATTCAGTTTTAAGAGATCCCATTTTGTGCACAGCACCTAAACCCAGTGGAGCAGCAGGGCCGCTGTGAGCCTCAGGTCTGTTTTCCAATCCTTGCTCCCATTTCTGCCCGAGTAAAGACAAAGTCATTGTCTTCTGTGTGTCTAAAATAAAGGGTTAATCCTCTAATCTATATGAGTCTGAACCATCTCAGATAGAAGTTCTGAACCTAAAGTTCTCTCACATCTTGTTCCCGATGGATTTCCTGTTGAATTTCGCTAATGTAGGACATTCCACTCGAATAAACAACCAAATATTGCTATTTATGCAAATGGAACAAGTTGCAATGTAAACTTTTGAAGTTTGCTTGCATGTCCTTCAAAACCAATAACCAGTATTTTTACTTTGAACCTTCTATTTCAAACACTATGAAAAAGATTCCTTTCAAGTAAACAAACAGAATTCAAATCAAGATGCTTCATGCAGTGTGAAATCTTCTGCCACATTGTAAGGCTGCTGCCTTACAGCATCACAGCTAAGTTGCACACCACGAAGACCAACAATTTGTAGTAAAAACATTGACAGACCCTTAACTATTATAGTGCCTCCTGGCAGTGCTATAATTAGATTGAACATAACTATTAGTCATCTTAATTAGTTATACACATTCCTTGTTTAGCAAAATAAAAATTACTAAGCAAGGATGTCACTTAATTAGGCGACCTGGGAATTGATGCCTACCTATATTTCACTTTTATTTTAACTGTCCTTACCAAGATTAAATCTAATATTTATAACTAAGCCTGGGTATTTATATGGCTCTTCACCTGTACATAAAATCACCTGTTAAATTAATATATATTAAATACATCAAGGACATTTCTGAAGCTGTGCTAGCAGTTAATTTGGAACTGTGTTCCAAGGAAAGAAATGCATCACAATTTTAGAAACTCAAGGTTAATTGCATATTCTAGTAAGTATCTTTATATACCATAAATTTAAAAGGGGGGGAAAAAAACGTGCATTCAGTTAAATTCCCCCATCATCCTTCCACTTTTCCTAATGATGCCTCATTGTTTCCCTGGTGAAGTGCTCAGGTGACTTTAAAACTTCTGCCACTGGGACTGGCTAATGACTACACTGTTGTAGGGAGAAAGGAAGGCAAAGTCTGATCTGAAGCCCCACTGAGCTTCACCTAACCCCAGCAGTGTGATATCTATCCATATTCAATATGGCACACAATAAAAACTATCTTACACAGTATCACAGTATCACAGTATAACTAAGGTTGGAAGAGACCCCCAAGGATCATCAAGTCCAACCTCTCACCACAGACCTCACGACTAGACCATGGCACCAAGTGCCACGTCCAATCTCCCCTTGAACACCTCCAGGGACGGTGACTCCACCACCTCCCTGGGCAGCCCATTCCAATGACGAACGACTCGCTCAGTGAAGAACTTTCTCCTCACTTCGAGTCTAAACCTCCCCTGGCACAGCTTGAGACTGTGTCCCCTTGTTCTGGTGCTGGTTGCCTGGGAGAAGAGACCAACCCCTTCCTGTCTACAACCACCTTTCAGGTAGTCGTAGAGGACAATGAGGTCACCCCTGATCCTTCTCTTCTCCAGGCTAAACAATCCCAGCTCCCTCAGCCTCTCCTCATAGGGCTGTGCTCAAGGCCTCTCCCCAGCCTTGTTGCCCTTCTCTGGACACGTTCAAGTGTCTCGATGTCCTTCTTAAACTGAGGGGCCCAGAACTGGACACAGGACTCAAGGTGTGGCCTAACCAATGCAGAGTCCAGGGGCACAATGACCTCCCTGCTCCTGCTGGCCACACTATTCCTAATACAGGCCAGGATGCCATTGGCCCTCTTGGCCACCTGGGCACACTGCTGGCTCATGTTTAGGCGGGTGTCAATCAGCAGGTGGGTGTCAATCAGCAGATCACATATCTGGAAATGTCAAGCTGTGAACCTGCAGCTCAGGACATGTCCGTGGATCCATCCATCCATCAGTGCTCCCACATTGTACCTCAGCCATATGGCACATATTAATGCAAAGGTGGCACATTTGCACCATGGCCAGCAGTAAGGTTGGAGTTTTGGGAGAACACACACCACTTCCTGTGTATGATGAGGTAAAACCTCTACTAAAACCAAATTCCTACATGCTCAGCACTGTTGCTGTATTTTCTGATTGGTTACGATGTGGAATTCACCTGCACCTTCTGCTTTTTTGGTTCCTCGCCTTCTCCATAATTCTTGCAGGAGATTCATCTAGGAAACTGGAAAACTACTTGGTGGGTGTCATTTTACTCCTTAGTAGCACAAAGACACTCCCCAGTGTGTGGCAGAATGCAACAGCCCTTCAATAACCTCTGACTGGCTAAAGCAGGGTCAGTTTTGAAGATATAACAAAACTTATATAAATGCCAGCAATTCAAACCATAGAATGGAAAAAGATGATGGAAATCATCACTTTAAATAAGAGTTTTTGACAAGAGTTTTAGGCAGTCTCTAGTCTGTGTGTCTCTATGTCCTCTTGAGTTTGCTGATGTGGGATGTTAGGGGAGACAATGTTGGAGCCTAACGTACCATAGTTTAGATGATTTCTGTCCTCAAGTCCTCCTTTCCTTCTGTTCATTCCTGCAACAGACTGGATATTCTCCTGTCATAGCTCTGCTTTACAGTGTCTTCAGTAGCATCTTTTTTGAGCCACAAAAGGGCAACAAAGTTGGTGAAGGGCTTGGAACACAAGCCCTATGAGGAGAGACTGAGGGAGCTGGAGTTGCTTAGCCTGGAGAAGAGGAGACTCAGGGGTGACCTTATTGCTCTCTACAACTACCTTAAGGGAGGTTGTAGACAGGCAGAGGTTGGTCTCTTCTCCCAGGCAATCAGCACTAGAACAAGAGGACACAGTCTCAAGCTGCACCAGGGGAGGTTTAGGCTGGAGGTTAGGAGGAAGTTTTTCACAGAGAGAGTGATTGCCCATTGGAATGGGCTGCCCAGGGAGGTGGTGGAGTCACCATCACTGGAGGTGTTCAGGAGGAAACTTGATAGGCTGCTTGGTTGCATGGTTTAGTTGTTTAGGTGGTGTTGGATGACAGGTTGGACACGATGATCTTGAAGGTCTCTTCCAACTTGGTCTGGTCTATTCTATTCTATTCTATTCTATTCTATTCTATTCTATTCTATTCTATTCTATTCTATTTTTTGTGCTCTGATTGCATCCAGGCTCTCCCATTACAACCACAGAGCAATACCATTGAGTTTTTGACATTTTAGCACCACAAAATTCACCATCTTTAGCACTAGGTCCTCACACTTTTCCCCTGTAATTTCTGCAGAATTAGTTCTACTCTTAACATAAATGATTAGTAACCACATGTTTTTATCAGAGAAGTGTTTTTAAGTACAAATCTTATTCATCATATGTTTTAAACCAGTGGAAACCTAGTATAAGTAATCCCTGGACTATGAAACCCTCCTGCACTTCACAAGTACTGTAATTTCTTCAGTGCTGACAAGCTGCTGATAACACATCTAGGGCAGCTGGCAAGCCATCAGGGAACTTAGGTTTGAGTCTGTCTTTACCTCAGAAAGTGGCAGGGCAAGGTGATCTGTACTCTCTTCCCTGTAACACATCAAGCAAGGAGTTATTTATCTGAGGCTTATTGAAGCTAGTGGTCTAAAGTGAGACCATCTGTTAGTTTTGTAGCATCAGACAAACTGATGCTACAAACATAACTGTTAATTATGTTTAATGATTTTGATTGCACTAGTTTCATACACAGTTTTCTTGGAAATAAAATGTGCCCAAAGACACACCATATACAGCAGGAGACACAGGATAAAGCAAGCAGTTGCAAGCCTTCAGTGAGCATGAGTGCAATAACACCACCCTGTGTTTAAGCCTTGAGTGGGCAGAGAGCCTTTCAGTCTATCCAGAGTGCAATACAGTGTACAATTAACAGCTTCAGTCTGATACAATGGCATTTTTCAATCAAACTGCTGCTCAGAACAAGAGCCCATAAGAAAAATGAAGACAAAACAAAAATGTCATGACATTTGGTATAGAAACCAAACGTGCTCTCTTGCCAGGTACCTGCTGGCGTTGCCAGACTTTAACCTCCTCCCCCCCCAAGCCCTGAAAGCACACCACAGCAGTTAGCAATCTGTTCACACCATCATTAAACCGATTATCTCTTAGTGATGGAAAAGTCTCTACAAATGCCACAGTGCCACTGCTCTCTGACAAATCCCATTCCTTCGAAGTGGTGAGCATTTAATATTTACTACCCCCAGACTGATTTGAATTTAAAGGGGGAAAAAAAAAGAAAGAAGAATTAATGAAGAAAATTGCTTCTGTAGGCAGACTATGGTAAATATCAATATGTCTTATCAGAGCTTCTCTTTCAGTAGTTCTAGACCGATTACAAGAACTATTTCTTCTCCAGGACAATTCTACAGGCTATTAAAAAAAAACCCAACAAACAAACCAAACAGCAACAAAAACACCACAACATGGAGCAATCAAAATTCTCTCTCACTCCTCATTGCAAAGGACTTTCGAATGATGATCATTACAGATACGGGGAGAATGGGATGGTTATTGTTTGTCACAGAGTAAAAGATTTGCCAAACCATCCTGAAGACCTGGTATGCAATGCAGCCAGCAACAGAAAACATAATAATATAGTTAATGTTTTAAAAAATAACAAGGCAAGAACAACAGATGTGCAGGAAGTAATTTTCCCATGAGCAGTTTTCTGCTATCTTCTGCTTCACCAGACTGGAAAAGTTTAAACATGGCCTCCCCAGTAAATCTTTTTTTGGACACTTCTGGAAAACTATTCAGTGATGTGGCTCTACAGCACTGAGGTCAGGCTGTCCAGGTCCAAATCCTTCTGAAAAGATGCACAGTGGTGGCAGATTTCTTGTGCACCCATGAATATCAAAAGGAGTTGATTACTGCAAATGCTTCCTCTGTTGTCCCCAAATAGCCAGACACTTCTGCTGACAAAAATGGAAATGCTGGAAACGTGTTTAACTGACAAATAAAATGATGTTGCAGGGCTTCTGCTTTGGCACACACAGAAGTGGAAGGGGGCATTATCTCCCTGATCAGATGAAACAGCATGTCAGTTTGCATTGGATCATGTTGTGTTTGCCAGATTTCCTTCATAAATGATGGCCTGCTAAACCAAATGAAAAACAAAAAAAGCACAAGGCCAAGATTCACAAGAAAGCAATGTGCCACAGATAAGAGACACCTGAGTAGGCTGTGAAGGGGACTCAGGTGAGGCTCTTTCATGTCGGTCTGTGATCAAGGCAGAACTTGGTGAGTATTCATTTCTTTCTTGGTGAACGTAATTCCTGCTACTTTGAAAGGCAGTCTCTAGACTGTGCATCTCTTTGTCCACTTGAGTTTGCTGATGTGGGATGTTAGGGGAGACAATGTTGAAGCCTAACGTACAATAATTTAGATTACTTCTGTCCTCAAGTCCTTCTTTCCCTCTGTTCTCTCACCTCTTCATTCCTGCAGCAGACTGAATATTCTCCTGTCATAGCTCTGCTTTACAGTGTCTTCAGTAGCATCTTTTTTGAGCCACATCTTTGTTCTCTGATTGCATTCAGGCTCTCCCATCACAACCATAGAGCAATACCATAGAGCAAGGCTTCTCTCAGCTTTCTCCTCCCAATTCCATCTATTTTCTTTCACACAAGCCCTGGAAGTACTTTCTCACAGTTCAGGTAACCTTCTTTTTCTTCACAGCCTTTCTCCAATACAACGCCATTTTCAGTAGAGATTTTGCTGTCCCTGTGCCCAGGGGCTGGCAGAGAGCCTGCAGGGGTCTGTGAGGAGGGGCTGGGGCTGGAGCAGGCACAGCCAGATCTGACCAGCTCTGCAGCCGCCCCACCACAGGGCACAGCTGGGCCCCTCAGCAATGCCGGGAGGGGCAAATGTGGTTGAAAAGCAGGAAAATGGTGCCTGGCAGTGAGGGTGAGGAGAAAAGGAGAGTAAGAAACAGTCCTGTGAGCAGTAAGTTCAGGGAAGGAAGAGTGCTTTTATCACTTCCACTCACCTTTAACATCTCTTGCCCTGAGTTCCAACCAGGCTCTGGGCTTGACAAATTCTGGAAGTTGAGCAGGTGGTTTGCTATGTGAGGAGATATTCCGTCCCGAAAGGAAGCTTCTCTCACAGGTACAGGAATAGTTAACTTCCATGTCCACCAAGAGCAGTGGGTTTTGTGAGTGGGGAGAACTGAATAAGCAGTGTGGGTTCTCCTCTTCCCCCTGAAAGATGTGCACTTATTTGTGAAATAGAGAGATGAAGGATTTTTCTCTAGGAAAAGTTTATTCATAACAAATAAATGAAATACAGTTTCAACCTCAACTGCCTTCCAAATTAGAGCTTGACTTCAGCTTTTTCCATTTTATGAGTCAAACCTTTTGCTTTTAAGGGCAGCTGAATTTTCAATTTGCTCATGGTCAAGTGTTACAACAGAATACAGCTTTTCATTCAATCCACACCCCGAAAAAATAACGAAATTCTATTTATTGAAACGTTTCAGTTTCAAATTGTTCCAAGTTAATATCTGTTCAGCTCACCTAAACTCAAAACCAGACATATATCTGTATTTAGATATAGCAGAATAATTTCTTCCATCCCTGTATCTGTGTCAGCCTAATCAGGTCATCGGTGGGAACTGTTGACTGGTAGAAACACAAGACTTTTGCTTTATGAAAAATGACTGACCTTGCTTTAAAGCAATTTAGTTTGTGTCAACATTGCCTTTCTCATTAAATAATAGGCTCTAAGTGGCATATCCATTCTTCTTCAGTACAGACAAGAGCTCTCCAGGCAAGTCCTGGAATGCTATTTTTAGGCATCTCAGAGTAATAATGTGCTCAATGCTCCGTTTGGAGTATGTCTACAGTAATCATTCCTTGTCTACTCTGTTGTATCGGTCAGCTCCAGAGAGAGCTCATAAAAATGTTAGATCTACATCCTTACTTGGATGCAGAAAGGCTATAAAAATAAATGTAAACATTTGGTAACACTTGGTTAGCTGTAAATAATACCACTGCAGCAAGCTCATGAAATATACACACATACCTCTGTCTGAAAATGTTCAACAACTTCAGTGTAATGTTCCCTCAGTTAGTTGCTAGCAACCACTTATCACTAATTCACCTACTTTCAGTGTTTCCTCTGTAGATTACCTGGCCAGTCAAAGAAGTATTGGAAAAGATAACCCAGGTAATTTCATCTGTCAGACCTGAACCAGCAGTGTGCAACTTCTTTCCTTTTCTAATATTCCTTATTTATTTTTTTAAACTTTTGTTCTTTTCTACTTTTTAATTTTTTTAAAAAATGTTATTTTTATTATGGCCATTTGAAATCATTGCATGCTGCTTTATAGGAAGGTTCTCAACCCAGAACTCAAGGTGACGTGTGTTGCATTAGGCCTACCAATATTCCAAATATTGTCAATATTCCTTAGAATTAGCTTTTGTGATTGCATAGTTCTCAGGAAGTGCGCTGCCCTGGAATTAAGCATTACAAAAGATGCAAAATAAGCCTAAGACAACCTAATGAACGAATTCAAATACTTATTTACATCATCCATATTATCAGACCAGGTCTTGGTGCCGTGGGCTAGTTGTTTGGGTGGTGTTGGATTGGTTGATGGGTTGGACGCGATGATCTTGAAGGTCTCTTCCAACCCGGTTTATTCTATGTATGTATTCTATGTATGTATTCTATGTATATCTTTGCTCTGTGCATTGTCTGCTAAAGACACATGAGAGGCAATGTGGTTTACTCAAACTGTTCTTCAGTGACAAGTCATCTCTATTGGGAAATTAGCTGAGATATCAGTCATGTTGTAGCATAGACACAGCTCATCAGAGCTTTTTAATGATTTATTAATGTAGTCAATCTGGTAGTGTTTTAGCACTGGTTATCAGAGCGCTGCAGTTAACTGTTGATTGTAGGGTGTAATGCCCTAATGTGTCCTTTACAGTGTAACACAGGCTACACTGGCACTGCTGTGACCAGACTTAAGTCATATTTGAACAAGCAGATGTCTGCATCAAAAGGAGATGTGTCCTCAGCCCTATACATACATTGTTTACAGGATGCCTTAACATTGATCAGATCTAGTGCAATGCCGCATCAGTACCCTTCCTCCAGGTAATGCTGTTCATCAGTACAATGTGATTTGCCATTTTTAGGTTGATGACACCCAGCTCTGTGACTTTTCAAAGCTTAGCTTACTTGAAGTCAGATAAAAGAGAAGGTAAGTTAATGGGTCTGGGAACTTCTGAGCAAACTGCTGTTTCCCAGGCTAAATTCTGTAAGTGGAAAAATAATTCAAACACTTATATTAGGAGTTAGAGTGCTAAAATGGCTTCAGCTTGGTTCAGAAAAATCTCAAAGCAACATAATGTTTTAAGAAGTGATTCTTATTCCCAGGCCAATCCATCAGAATAAACCCCACCAGAAAAAGCAGTGCAAATATTGGACAGTTTGGATACACCTGTCTTTTTCAGGCCATAGACAGAGATGGAAGCAGCACCCATTTGGCAATCTAATTAATGTGTCTTTTTCCCCAGAGAAGCTTATGCTTTGTTCCTCAAAACTCAAAGTGGACTCAAATGCAGCCCCTTCAGTGCCCCACAGTGTTCAGGGGAGGTGCATGTAGTTGATCACGAGTCATCAGTGGAGATAACCTAAACTTGAGAACTTGATTCAAAGTTGCAAACAGTGAGAAATTTTTAGCCCCCTTCCTAATAGAAGTACCTCCACAGCAATGAAACTCCTTGTTTGTGACTTCTAAAGCACCATGGCCAAAACAGATAGGGGAACAAGAATGTTCCCCAGACAAACAGGCTCTCAAAGGAAAGAAGTTTGACTCTTCACAGCAGTTAGTAAAGTGATGTGATTTTCTGATTTCTCCCATGTCAACAAGAGGTAGCTTCTTGGGTTCTCTCCTTCTTTTTTTTATTTTTACTTTTTTATTGTTGGGGTTTTTTTTGGCTTGTGTTTCTAAAAGTTTAGTATATTTTCCCCCTCAAATAGGTCTTCATTCCTTTCAAGCAGGTCAAGGTTTTACACAGGGAGGGATCCCAAAATACTACATAATTAAAATGCTGCTTCTGAGATTGTCAGCAGCAATTATACACCAAAGCAATCTCCTGATAAGCATGAGTGAAAAAGCGACCAGAACATTTGGCAACATGAAACACAGTTCTGATTCATTAAAGATTGACAACAAGGCCTAAATCTGTTGTGTGATATGCATGTATTTATCACATCAATACTAAGTGGAACGGATAAGTTTCCCAGGATCTGAAGATGAAAATCTAGTCCACCATTTAAAAAAAAACCCATAAAACCCAAACACCAAAAACCACAAAGTTGTTTGTTTGTTTGTTTTTCCCCTGCATACACTTAGGAAAACTGTTGCAGAGATTACTGCTGCTTAGATCCATCTCCTCAGCTATTTAAAACAAACTTTGAAAATTAATTAAAGGATGTGAAATCCTTATTAATTGGAAAAGCTGAATTTTGTCCAAATTCCCCAGGACTTTACCTAGTTAAACACCTGTTTAACCAAATTATACAAGTCATCAGAAAATTTTAAATGTATGGTAAAGATTACTGCCTGAAGGGAGGTTACAGCCAGGTGGAGTTGGTCTCTTCTCACAGGCAACCAGCACCAGAACAAGAGGACACAGTCTCAAGCTGCATCAGGGGAGGTTTAGGCTGGATGTTAGGAAGAAGTTCTTCACAGAAAGAGTGATTGGCCATTGGAATGGGCTGCCCAGGGAGTCACCATCACTGGAGGTGTTTAGGAGGAGACTGGATGGGGCTCTTGGTGCTATGGTTTAGTATAGTATTGGGTGATAGGTTGGACTCAATTATCTTGAAGGTCTTTTCCAACCTGGTCTATTCTATTCTATTCTATTCTATTCTATTCTATTCTATTCTATTCCAAAAGATGTTAAAAGTCAGCATGACAGTTGGGTTTCCAGAGCTGAAATCTGAACTACAATGACAAAAAAGTAATCATATAAGAAAACAGGGAAAAAAAACTAGAGAAAACTTAAGGTGCAGAGAAGGACCAGAGCAGTTCTGGAATTTAAAGATTAAACAGTACTTTTTCATCACCAGCTGAAACTCCTAGAACTTTGTATTTATTTGCATGAATCCAAGAAAAATGTAACAATTGTCACTGATTTCTAGGCTCTCCCAAAGATGCTATTCATTATTTAAAAACTCATGAACTGTCTGTTGACAAAGGCATCAGCACTTACTGGAAAACATAAGGCTACTCATGCATCCCACTTTTTCTAAGTATCACAAGCATAGGTGCATTGAGAGGCTCCCCAAGCGAGTTGCTGCATGGTACTACTACAGGAGGGTTAAAAAAATGTAAGGTTTTGGTTTTGTAGGGTTAAACACAAGGTTTTGAAGGCCTTGGAGCGAGCATCACACAAGCTTGGGCTGCAAAGTGTCTATGTGCATGCCAGTTCTTTAACACAGCAGAAACCACAAGATACACTGCACGACCAAAATTCTACATATGCTATTCCTGAACCTCAATTACTTCCAACAGTGTTAAATTATCCCTCATGAAAAAAAAAAACAGTGAGTGTATAAAAACAGACATGCTTCCATGCAACAATATAAACTGCTTGCCAGTAATACTAAAACTCAAAGACTTTGCTACCAAACTGCTTTAAAGCTCATCAATTTCTATAATTAACTGAGTATGCCCTGTAAACATCACTGCAGCAATCCACATTCCCAATATTGACATTAACTTATTTCAAGAGTATTAAGGTTTATTTTAAAAGTAAACTTTATTTACTTACTCTTCTGCAAAACCCAGCTATCTTTTATATATTAAAACACCAGCTAAGTGTTTATTTTTCTCTTCCTTACCCCCGTAAATTCTGTTTTCAGGAGTTCAGACATTCACAGTAATTCTGAGAGGAAAAGCATGGACAAGAAAACTCATGCAGAAGGTTTGGGTTTTAAGAATGAATAAAGTACTTGAAAAGATGCAGAGATATTTTAACTGACATTTAAACACTCATAGTGTTGGAAACAAGCTATGAAAAAAAAACACGAGATGTGTTGCATTTGTAATCTCTGCTGAATGTTTCTGCCAGTCTTCTCTTCCATGTATGCGATGAATAAAGGCAGAAATAAATTCCTGCAGAAAGAGGAAAATAGATAATTTCCTGTGATTTGTTTCTGCTGTGGGAATTGTCTGTAATCTACAGCACATGGAAGCAAACAACCAGTTGGAGCAGCTCTTGTAGAAGCCCTTTGGAGAACAGAAACAAAACCACTGCAGGTAATTAAGGCTCTGCTCCATTTGGACTAGGAACAGAAAAAGTCAGAGTTATTCCAAGACCTATGCACAGATCTGTTTAGAATGTTGCATTTTTAGAGCTGGAGGCATGGCCATCCTATAACCATATGAGTAATCACTTATTCAAGTTGAGAAGATATAATCAGTGGCATAACATTAGCCGGTTCTAATTTAATGTAGATGTTCCTCTGTTGCCCTGTTTGTTCACATTTTCACGAGTATTAAACAAACAAACAAACAAACAAAAACCCAACAAGCACACACATACAACTTGCAAATGTGAAGTTGCTGGATGATGTTCAGCATTGGATATACAGCTCAGTTTTCCTGTGTGTTTTGATCTCAATATTGAAATCCCTTGAAAGGGAACATGGGATGCTACATTCAGGCTTGTGGTTCAGGCTCTGAGAATGATTTATATTGTATCAAAAGGACATGTGAAGCAGAAAGTACTTTGATGGAGATATTTTTCCGTTCAGACCCAGTGGGCTTTATTCCCCGGTGGAAACATTGGAACTACACTAGCGTATAGAGAGGATATGGCTTGCAGGATTTTCAGGGTTTGACAAACCTAGTCTAATACTGAATTAGCCCTGCTTTGCTCAGACAGGGTGACCAGGTACCTGTATTCCCTGAGGTCCTTTCCAACCTGAACTATTCCTTAACTCTGTGATTTTGCTGTGTATTACTGATTTGGAATTGCTGTTTATATTAGTGTCAGATCACGGTGCCACACACATAGGGCTAATCTCAAAGGCTTTTGTTCTAGAAAACTAGCTGAACTTCAGCACCCAGTAGACTGTAGATTATGCTAAACAGATTTTGAGCTTCTCCTCTGGAGAAGATGTCCTCTAGGGTTACAATACCTAGTTGTGTGCTTGGTCCTTAAAATACCTTAGGGCCTCTCACAGCTGTTATCTTCATGTGACTTTGACAGGGTGTGGCAGTTACAAATAACCTCCCCCTCTCCTGTCAACACACAACTCCGACCCCCACCCAGAAGGACCTCGAGGTGAGGCTTTCAGGAGCTGATCTTTATTAGCTCTCAGGTGACCCTTTCTCTAGGGTCCTTTTGTTTGCTTGGGGAACCTACTCATGAAACAATTGACCACAGTCAAAGGGACCTGAACATGAGCCTGCAGTGTGCCCAGGCAGCCAGGAAGGCCAATGGCATCCTGGCCTGCATCAGGAACAGTGTGGCCAACAGGAGCAGGGAGGTCATTCTACCCCTGTACACTGCACTGGTTAGGCCACACCTCGAGTCCTGTGTCCAGTTCTGGGCCCCTCAGTTTAGGAAGGAGGTTGACTTGCTGGAACGAGTCCAGAGAAGGGCAACAAAGTTGGTGAGGGGCTTGGAACACAGCCCTGTGAGGAGAGGCTGAGGGAGCTGGGGTTGCTTAGCCTGGAGAAGAGGAGACTCAGGGGTGACCTTATTGCTCTCTACAACTACCTTAAGGGAGGTTGTAGTCAGGCAGAGGTTGGTCTCTTCTCCCAGGCAACCAGTACCAGAACAAGAGGACACAGTCTCAGGCTGTGCCAGGGGAGGTTTAGGCTGGAGGTTAGGAGGAAGTTTTACACAGAGAGAGTGATTGCCCACTGGAATGGGCTGCCTGAGGAGGTGGTGGGGTCGCCGTCGCTGGGGGTGTTCAGGGCGAGGCTTGACAGGGTGCTTGGTTGCATGGTTTAGTTGATTAGGTGGTGTTGGATGATAGTTTGGACACGATGATCTCGAAGGTCTCTCCCAATCTGTTTTTTTTCTATTCTATTCTACTCTAAATGGACTCTTGTTACGGAGAGGAGCATTTTGGCTCAGGCTTTTGCTCTTGCTCCACAGAATCAGTGTTTTGGAACTTCTCCCCTTTAGAACAGAACCTAAGGAACCTCACACAGCACACTCCCACCCTGCTCCTTGGTGAGTAGATACATATCCTGGATATTCAGTATTCAGTATCACCAAGGTTGGAAGAGACCTCAAAGATCATTGAGTCCAACCTGTCACCACAGACCCCATGACTAGAGTAGGGAGGACAATAGTGCCCACTGCAGGCTTGAACTCACAAGCTTCCCAATAAGGGTCTTATGTGCTACCAACTGAGCCACAGCTCAGTTCAAATCTGTGGGAGGTTTTCCTTTTATGAGTAAGGTGTGTGCACGTTTCGGATCACCTACTCCAAGCAGTTTAATTAGTTGTGCAGCACTATTTTCCCAACAGGCATCCAAACCTGTAATTTTATTGCACTGGAAGGAGAGTAGGTTTAATTGTAATAAATCAGTCGCTGTTAGTCACCTGATTTGTCTGTCTCCTTTGTGACACAGGGTTCAAACTCTTGCAGTTGGCCAACCTGCACACCAGGCCACAATGAACACTTGTTATACTCAGTGCTGGCCCATTGCCTGAAGGCAGAAGCCAGGCTGGTTTCCCCTGACCCCATGGGAGCCAATGGTAAGTGACATTAAACTTAATTTCCTATTTTGCTTGGAGAAGATCACCCTTATAAAAGCATCCTCTAAGGTTCCATAAACCCTGAATGAACTTGTTCATCCTGGGAATGAAAACAGACTTGAGCTGGTAGCTGTGGTAAGTGTTGTTGCCTGTAGAAAAAGTATCTTTTGCCTCAGGTGCTGCTGTTTGGTTATAACTAATTTGATCTCTCAGCCCTTGTCTTCTTAATTTGTGTCTGCTCACCAGCATCTCATTCACTTGTTCTTTATAGGCAGTTTTGACTGGCAGTTTATATGCCAGTGTAATTGAAAAACTCAATAAAAATGCTTTTTACATAAATATTCTATAAAACAGTCAAATTTCTTCAGGGTAATTCCTCAGATTCTTAATGAGCCACGCAGATCCTGTATTAGATGGTGGCTTGTTGTAAAGGTTTTAGAACTACACTCAGATGCTTGCTTTGGTGTGTAATCAGCTTTGATAATGGCAATGTAACCATTCAAGGATGAGAAGAAATTCTGTGGAAGAAAGTAGTAAGGACTACAGAAACTTAATTAGGATATATAAACATTTTTCTAAATATCTACAAACACATAAAAATCTGAATTGCTCTGCAGCTCTTCCCAGCCATAGATGGGAAAGTAGAAGATTCGTTATTTAAGCTGAAGGCTTTTCCCATAAGAGAGTCTGCACTGCTTGCTGCCACTGAGCTACTGAACCATGCACAGCTGAGGATTTGTGCCTCTGTGGCCCATAACTGCATCTCTGCAGGACATGGGATACCAGGAGTGGGGTAACGATGTAGGACATTTCTGTGGCAACTCTGCAGCCCATGAAGTCTTCATGGGCATGGATGTGAGTAAAGGTGCTTTGAAAGTCCACTTGAAATAATACACTTATTTTAAAAATCTTTTTGTTTTTTAATCCCAGTTTTTCTGTTTTCACTCTTCAGTGGCTTTATATTTCAATGTAGTGCTCTGTATGATAAGTTATTAATTCCATAAAGTTTTGTCTTTAACACACATGGTATAAGCAACACTGTCCAATTGTGGTTTTCTGACATTTTCCTTAAAAGTAATATTATTATTTTTTAAATCTCTAATTGTTTAAAACTTGGTTAAATTTAAGCAGCTCAGGCTTAAGGAATATGCTGGTGTTTGATGTATTTTTAGGTTATTCTTGAAGATAGATTTGGAGAGTTGGAAGAAGTAAGTCTCATCTAAAGCAGTTGGATTTCTGGGAATGGTAAGACAAGAATATGTTGTTTTCTCCATCCTTTGAAAAGCCTTTGGGTTTTTATTTTGAGGTACTAAAGTACATTTATAATCTGAAGTGGAGCTGTGATTTTCGTGCAGTTGTGAAAAACCAACAAAATGTGGCAAAAATGCAAGCCTCTGGAATCCCAGTTTCACAAACAAACTGTTGCTAGGGTGTGATAAGTGCTCTGAAGCTGCTCTCAAGGTGATCCCTTCCACCTGCACTTTCTGTGGCCTAAGCAGACTGTGCAAGTGTTGGATACAGTCCATAGCGGTGGACCTGGGTACCAGCTAGCACTAGGACAGCATGTGCTGACTACAAGGGGCTCTTGCAAAACTCATCAGGTAATTAAAGGCTGTTGTGAAGAGCTGGATTTTAACATTTCTGAATCAACAGAATTCCTGACCAACACCAGACAAGGCACAAACCAATTGCTTTGCTGGTGGCTACAGTTCAGCTTCTGGGCACCTGTACACACCTTGCAGAAACGCTGAGTTCTGGCTCTTACCAGACAGAATCCAGATCACAAACTCGAATGCTGAATCCACTGAAAGAATCTCACCCCTGGTTAGGACACTGGGCCTGCCACTCAGGTGTCAATTATGTCTGTGTTGGTTTTGGCATGTGTGAAATGGTATTGCTGTAGTTCATACCAATGTCACAAAAGCAAGTCTAACATGAACAGAAGTCTGCAGGGAAACTGAGGCTTTTCTATCCATTTTAAGATGGAAAGTGTGTGACTGTGCAGGATAATTACAAAGTATTAATGTTGTCTGTGCAATATGTTGAAGTTATTGTTTATTTAAATATCTAATGCAGTATTTCTTTTTTTTAATGCCTGTTTTAATTTGGGGTTTATTACTTTGAGCTAGTCTGTGAATGCATGGCAGAGATGAGCTCGCTCTGTCTGGCAGAGCAGTGGGTGAGTTGACATCAAGGGTTGAGGGAGCTGTTCTTGCTCAGTGAAGGAGAAGCTCATGTTAAATTGCTTCTTGGCAAAGAGGAGGTCAAACTATGACCTGCTGGCAGCTTTTAGCTGCCTTCCCAGTAATAATCAGAGATGTTGTGTTCTTCTCAATAGCGATACAAGGGGCGGCAGCCACAAATCAGGTCTTGGAAGGTTCAGACTCTGCATTAGGGAAAATTCTTTGGTAGCACAGTGCCACATTGGGCACGTGATGCAGAAAAGACCCCTCAAAGTCTAATATCTTTCATAAGGGCTATTCTTTCCTGCATGGTGATGGGAACTTGGGGCACGGACAAGTAATCTCTTTCAGTGCAGCTCTTTCGTTGCCCAGTTCTCAGGGCTTCTGTTACGTCATAGACAAGGGCTAGGAAAGAAAATGAGGCATGAGTTTACAGAAATGGATATGATAATAGGGGGAGGAAGGGAGTACTAGAGTTTATCATAATTTATTAATGCAATAGGCTTAACTTCTGTTAGCATTAGGGTTTAATAATGGCCCATTAGCTCTCCTTTTCATTCCATCCATTTCCCAGGACCGAGAATGCAATGTGTCCTCTCTGTGGCTGTTTCTTCAATAAAGGGCATTCCTGTTTCCAAGGCAGAAATGTCACAGAAGCAGGTACAAGTGAAGAGATTATTTCTCACCATTTCATTTGCTGACAAATGTAGAACAGAACGCAGTTCTGTTCACAGCTACCAAGGACAGGAAACTGAATTGCCTGTAGGCATTCGCTTCATTGTGAATTTATGGTGTGACTGTAATATTTGCATTAATCCCATCAGCACAAACCATACATAAATGCATTCAGAATTATTTTGTCTTGCTCATACAATTTACATTGAGATCCATATGCAGAATTGTATTTTCACAGCAAGTTTTACACATAATATTCAAATTTTTTTTTTCTCCCTTTCTCCCATCAATATGTTGCATATTTTTAAGCCTGGCTGGGCTTAGTGCCAGCAAGGAACTACAAGGATCTATGGCAACTGCCACATTTGCACTTTTCATTTACAAATCGGTAACTAAATTCTCATTAAATATTCTTAAGCAGCCTGTTCAACATATGTTTGCTTGGGTATTAGCACTTCTAAGTTGAAACAGATTAGATCAGTAGTTAAATTTGCTTCCTAATAGCCAAAGATATTTGAGGGGGGAAAAAAAATATTAGTATTTGGGATGTGGAAGTAGCAATGCCATCTTTCTCCTTTTTTACCTAAAAAAGGGAATATTTAGGTTTGCTCTGGAAAATTAAACAGGTGGGAATTTGAACTCCCTCCACAGATTTTACTTTTGTAGGGAAACTGGTGTAGGAAGAGCTTTGAAATGAAGCCAGTAAACATCCATTAACTAATGTAGCTCATAAATTAGGTTTTGTTTCAAGACATTTTCTCGTATTTCATTTTTCATGTTTCTCACTTTCAAACACTAGGAAAAAAAAAAGTGTTTAATGGATTTATACGAAGACTCTCGCTTGTGGAAAAGCATTTTGATCTTTGGCTTCTGACAGCATTAATTGCAGAAAGAACCACTTAACAAAAGAACGTACAAAATTGTGGATGCTAGATTGTGTAGTCCCTTAAAAAGGTTATTGTCCCTCCTTAAGTATACGTTTCATGCGCTTGCAAAGATTGTTAATGATCAGGTTTTAGCTAGTTTCATTTTGTTATTGAAACCCTGGTGAAAAATCTTATTATTTTTTCAGGTTTGTGCTATCTCATATGAAAGTCAGTAGCAGCTCAGCCATAATGTCTTGGGCATCCTTCTGTCCCAGCATCAGCTGCTCCTTTCCCATAGAGGGCAGTTGTGGCGCAGCCAGTAATGCTCCCACCACACCTTCTGTCTGGCTTCTGTTCAGGGCCTCTGCCTGGCTGCAAAGCCTAAATCACAGCCTCCGTATCTTTGCTCCCACATCTCTAACACGAGTTTAATGTTGCATGTTTTAACAATGTCATGCACAGATTTAATTTCAGCTTGCAGAAAGCTTTGATACTTACTTCTGTACGTGGAGATAGTTCTCAAGTAATAGCTTGGGCTTTTTGAGCCATTTATAGTTTCTAGCTTTATCTTTGTCTAACTAAAGAATGTTACACTGTGACATAATATCTTTCTGTTTCTGGAGCAAATTTCTTCAGGGCAAAAAAGCATCAGTTTTTGCCATGTAACCCAGGACTCTGGCACATCTTTCATTTTTCAACAGTCTCATCCCATCCCTGGTCTTGGTGTTATTTTAATAAGAAGCCTCTTTTTTTATGGAGAGGCCTGAGCACAACTTCCTTAATTCAAAGCCAGAATAATCAGTTGGAAAGCATGTGCTGGTAACAGATCCAACTGCAGCAAAACAGCTCTTTGTGTTGACTAGATGACAGTGTAAGTAAGGAAGCATAACTGAAATATAACATACAGCATCCTCTGATACCTAAAATGAATGCCACTGCTAAGATCCCTCCTTTTAAGAGCACAATAGATGTGCTTTGTTAAATGCGGATCCTTAAGATACTGGTCCACAAATGCATGTGGACCAGTGGGGGAGATTTGGCACTTCCCAAAGCCACTGGAATTTAAAAAATCATTTTGATGCCCTCTTTTTGGGATGTAGAGTGAATTACAGGGAAGAGCAAATGCTTTCTTTTCAGCTTATCTTTGGAAGCAGGTTTTTCTGTCTGCTGCTCTGACCCAGGCTTGCCTAGCATGTTCACTGTGTGACCTGCATACTGGGTGTTTATGAAACTGTATCAGCAGCTGAGCAGGTGGTGAAGAACAAAGCACGGCAAAGGAGACTGGTGAAAGCATGTTTGAAAACACTGTAGCTGCAGGAGTGGTTTGTTTGTTTTATAAGTATATTGGTGTTGAGAGCAAGGAAAACAAAAAACCAAAAGGGAGAGAGATCCAGAGCAGCGGTGCAGGCATTAACTGCCCTTCTCTACATTGAAATAATCTCTTGCGGTTTCTTCAGGTGAAAGATACATTTCAAGAATTGTTTTCCTTCTCTAGGAATAAGGTTACAACCAATTACTTATTGCTAAGTAAACAGAAATAGATGAAGGATTAAGAATTCTTTGCAAAAATGGAGAAGTGTGGCTGTGTAATAGTTTATTTTTAAAAATACACCTGTCCTTTACAATTCTGTGGGACCAAAAGACATTGTGTAAGCGCCACTTGATTGTTTTAAGAATCCATTGAAAACCTCGGGAAAGCATCTTTTCAAACTGCAGCACTCCAGTGACACAGAGCTATTTTTTCACACAAAGTCTAACAGAACAGAAGTGGCTTTTATTCTGTTGACAGTTTGCATATTTAGTTTGCTGCTTTTTTTTTTCCCCCGATACCGTTTAAAGCTGGTAAGTAAATCTGTGATGGAGCGCAAGAAAAGTTCAAGGCTAACATGTTTTGGAGGAAACAAGTTTGTTGGGTTTTTTAAAGAAACATAGAATCTTTTTGTATAAATATGTTTAAATGTCAGCTGTTGGCTAGCTCCAGTACATGCTGGATGATATTTGTCTGAAAATCAGAACAACAACATACAGCAGTTGGCCTAAACCATTCCCATTACTGCCAGCTAGCATAAAGACTGTGATCTTCATCTAAACCTCTTGTTTATTTTGTAGGTAAAATACAAACAGTTACAGGCAACTCATAAAATTGGCAACATTATGGTTTTGCTAGTGGTGCAGAATTATCAATTTTTTTGTTGGAGAAAAGCAGTCAGCTTGTGAGCTGTGCCAAGGATGTACCTGCTAATGTTGCAGCATGGCTGTGGAAGTATCCCAAATGGAAGGTAATCAATGTTTCTGGTGATAAAATAGTTTTGATTTGATTGCTTTTTTTTCCTGTGTCCTGGCACAGTTGCTGGAAGGAAGAATGGAGGAACACACATTCTGTTTATTGAAACCTTGGCAATATCCCCACTGCCATCAAGGATTAGTCTCATCTGTAGTGTATTTCTCAGTCTCCTCAATGACACTGCACTGTTCATTCACAATACCAAATAGAAATAATCACGAGTCACATGTTTACACATATATATATAAATACACCAGTAAATAATAGGGAGCTGTTGCAGCAGCTCTTGTATATTCAGCCCCACTGTACATGCTAGCTTTTGCTTACTCAAGTAGCTATGCTTTTCTCCTTATTGACTCTGGAACAAACCAAAGTCCCTGAGGTTACATGTTATGGATGCTTATTCGGTGTTGAAGGAGAGAGGGCAGCCAGCAGCTTTAGGTGTACTTGAACTAGCTGTAAAAATCAAGTGATCTGTATAGCTGTGTGTACTGGTCCAAAGTTCATGTGTATATACAATTGCTGGCCACATTCTGTGTTGTTACAGTCAAAGACCTTGGTCACCAGCTATATTTGGAAAGTGCTTTTGTAATCTGAGTGTATCAGTTTACCACCTCTGCCTGCACAAATTGACTGAGGGATGTAACATGTTGTGTTGACGTGTGATGATTTAACCTTTTTTCTTGAGCCATCCTTCTCCTCTCACATAAATGTACTACAAAATAACTAGATGTGCTGATGTCTTACTCTAAGTTCAGTTAAACTTTTCATCTCAGAAGCTATCTAACCTCCTTGGTTAGATAAAGAATGACCTGACCCTTTTGTTTTATTCTTTGTATGGTCTTGAACATGGCCCTACTCCCAGAAAGGAATGCTTTACCAAAATTTTTGGGATGTATGTCATAAGCTATTCCACTCCACAGCAAACCATGCACTCATGGACTCTGCCCCTCTTCTGTCATGGGACAGAGGAGCAATTTACATCAAATGCTTACCAAAAAAACCAGGGAAAATAGACTTGAGTATAAGATAACTGGAAGAGGTACTGGCTATTATATTTTAAATTATACATATATTTCTACCTTTCACTAAGGTATAAATGCTCAAAGCAGGGTTCAGATGGGAGGGGGAAACCAACAAATTTTTTGTTGTATGAATAAAATTATGTATATATAAACTTAACACAAATTCTTGTATACACATATTGGGGGGGCGGGGGGAGGGCTAAAACCCTGCATAAAAAATATTCATTGGACCACAGCCTTACTGGATAGAGTAGCTTCTATACATTCCAGCAAGTATCAGAGATAATAGAAGACTGATAGTGCTAAAAGATGCAAGAAAGAAACAAATCCCCCTTGCCTGGTTTACAACTTCAGTGATACTGGCAGCATCCTGATCGTTGTTAGGCTGTTCAGTGAAAGCGGTGGCAGTGGACTGCGCTGGTTTTCTTCCTCCTTTAAACAGGCAGAAAAGGAAAGTTGGCATCCATTCTTTCAGTGTTCAATCCCAAGTTTAGTAATAGCTTGGAAAAGTGGGAGAATGTGCTTTTTAAAAAATTGGCTCTTGATAGAAACAATTAATTCATCCAGTAAAACTAATTCTGTTTGCTTCAGGTAGCTCAGAGCACAGCAAACAATAAAGGAATAAGCCAGCTGCATGTTTATCCTTGGATGAAAACAGGGATATGACGGTCTTTTACACTAATCTAGGCTATATCTAGAACTCTAGCAAATAGTGTCTATGGCCCCAAAACTTCCAGAGAGAAGGACAGGAGAATTTCTGGTCACACAGACAGTTTCTGACTTTATCTGTATCATTGCCTGAGAATGGGGACATAAAGGCAAAGCATAAAACCTGTGAGCTGATCTTAGACTGAAAGCAAGTCTCTTGTAGCTCTGAAGTGAGTTTGGACAGCCCTTCTGCTTCTCTGATTTCTGGGAAAATGGCACCTGAGAAACACAGAGCCCCATGGAGGTCTCCCTAATCTCCTCTGTACATCTCTATGTAGTTTAGTTGTGTAAAAAGCTTGAGCTTGAAATCTATCCTAGGTGGGTACTAGGCCAGCACCTCTGCTCAAGTTCTGCATTTCTGTGAAATTATGGAAATTAATAACAAGGAACCATAAATCCTGCATCTAATTAAGGCGGATGTCACTGTGCTGAGCTGTTGTGGGCTTGATACCTGGTTAAAAAGTTGAGGAAATATTTTGCACCTAGTGGATTCATTGACTTGGGTGTGGTTGCATGTGTCCATGTGGTTCAGTGATGACCGGAGTTGTTTCTACCAGAGAGAATATAGTTCGCAGTTAACCAGAAAAAGAGGCAAAAGTAAACACACTTAATTGGGCTTCTTTGAGATGCTTTCTGCTGTTAATTCCTCCCCTCCCAGGCTTATATGACATCTACTCCTTAAGAAAAATCCAGCAAGAACAATTCTGAAAGGTCTTTAGCTCTAGGCAATGGCACAAACATGAATAGATTGTAAACTGTAAGCAAAACCCATTATTTTCTGAGCAGCTCTTATGAAAGATCATTTGTGTCCCAGTAATCTTGTTGGCTGTGATAGCTGTAGCATTCATCTGTTGTGTTCCCTGGCAGAAGCTAGTGAGCTGGATCTGACATTCCTTTCCTTTCCTTTCCCTTTCCTTTCCCTTTCCTTTCCCTTTCCTTTCCCTTTCCTTTCCCTTTCCTTTCCCTTTCCTTTCCCTTTCCTTTCCCTTTCCTTTCCCTTTCCTTTCCCTTTCCTTTCCCTTTCCTTTCCCTTTCCTTTCCCTTTCCTTTCCCTTTCCTTTCCCTTTCCTTTCCCTTTCCTTTCCCTTTCCTTTCCCTTTCCTTTCCCTTTCCTTTCCCTTTCCTTTCCCTTTCCTTTCCTTTTCCTTTCCTTTTCCTTTCCTCTCTTTTCTTTCCTTTCTTTTCCTCTCCTTTCTTTTCTTTTCTTCACTTATGGCAATAATAAATTCAATGGTTAATTCATAACATTTTCTATTGAAGCTACCCCCAACCTTCTGCTTTTATTTACTTTGTGAAAACTAATAAATGGCAAGAAATCTGTTTGTAATTGAATCTGGGTTTTATACCGTTCTTCGCTTTTTGAAGGTCCAACTGCCTGTGCACCAACTCCAGATCCACAAAAAGATGCAGAGGAGATTACTGATAGCTGGTATTCTGATTTCTCCTTTAGGCAGTTGTGCTATGGCTGCTGCATGTGGGTGCTGCAGCCATTGTGGGATTTTTATTTCATTTGTCACTACATGTAAGAGGGATTTCAGACAGTTACATCACTACTAACGAGCCTACTTGCTGTCCTTGGAGTAGCAGGTGAATTCTATCCTTTTCTTTGGGTGTTCTTGTTGTAACATTAAAAACTGTACCTGTAGTGTGACAGTGCATATTTTGGTGTCTCTGCTCTGTTTGGTTTGAACATTTTAAATCTTTCCAACAAAGCCTGAGAGCATGTAGCACACTGCATACTACTTTTGGCAGCCTGTGGAGCTAGCAACACAGAAAGACAAATAGAGGTTTTCATATTTTATCTTAGTAATTACATGCCTCAGAGGCCACAGGACCATATTTAATGGCTTTAAGTACACTGTGGAAATAAGGAAGAGGACGTGGTCTTGGAAGAATTCCTAAATTGAAAAAGCTTTAGTCCACCTTTTAGCCTGTATATCTTTTATCTTACGTTACCATGCACTTCAAGAAGAAATAGCTTGTCCAAACGGATGTTTTTCAGCTTCTCACAAGATTGTTCCTGCAATTCTGAGATAGCCCTTCTGTGCACCTACAGAAATTGAATTTGTCTATTCTGGCAAAATTAGTAAAATGTGAAACTAGCCACACAATGTGTACAATAGTAACCCACACATGTTCAGCTGCCACTGCAAATGAACGTTTCCTAGTTCTCCAGGCCATCAAATATTTCAGGCAACAGATGTTTTCTATTGTCGATAATCTGTTAGAAGTAGGGGCTTAGGCTTAGGTGGAAGATGATGTATGCAGCTTTACACACAGGAGAGAATCATCTTAAGTAGGTCGCTAAAGTGACTTCAGGTGTTTTAGTTAAATTAATGCAACAACATCTTGCTGTATACAAAGATGCTTCTGTTTACAAGATCTTCTGCAGTTTTGCTTAGCTGGTTTCAGATATGCTGTTTAAAGAGCAGTCATGCAGAAGGAATTTTAACTATACAGGTTTCTAAACAGACTGAATTCAGTTATTTTCATGCATGTAGCAGATTTGACACTTTTTGTTACCAGAGAGCATTTATTGCCTCGTGAAAGAAAGAGTCAGCCCCTTTCAGCTGGAAACGCAGATAGGTAGCTGGCAATTTATATATTAAAAACTGCAGTCTGTACCTGAGAAAAATGCATAAGAATGTGATAGCATATCTTGTGTTGGTACTAATCTTTTAGCTCAGTCTCTCAGAATCAAAACCTGGAAGGCATAAGGTACTGTTTGAAAGAGATATGATTATAAACTCCGATTTTGAGCTGAGTGATTTTGCAGCAGTTTGAGATACTCTTTTTGCTTTAAAACCTGGATAAGAGGTTGGTTGGTTGGTTGGTTGGTTGTTTTAATTAAATCTGAACCCAGAAGATGTTTGTATGTTTTGTATTTCATTAAGCACTATAGTCTATGCTAATTTTGGAAAATATCTCTAATGCTTTTCCAGTCTGGGTGAATTTCATTCTAGCCCCTTCCTGAGGATTTACTAATGGGGATATATAATTTGACTACAGATCAGCATACAGGTTGTGTAGATTCACAACCTGGGGTTTTGTCTCGAGCTGCTAATGGGAATTCATTTACATACTAAAGGTGGTCACAATTTCATTCTGCTGTCAGTCAGGTATGGAAAATGACAGAGTTTTTAATGTGATCCTTGTTATCTTTTCAGCGATGACATGATCCTTTAAGGAAGGTCTGAAAACTGTGAAATCCATGTAAGTGAATTTGCTTGAGGGTCAGGTTGCTTTGCAATACAAGACACTTATGCAGATAGGTGCTTCATCTTGATGGACCTAACGTGATGAAATGGTGCTGAAAAAAGGTTGTAGTGACTTGAAAGTCACTCTTCTCCCAAGTAACTAGTGATAGGACAATAGGAAATGGCTTCAAGTTATGCCAGGGGAAGTTTAGATTAGATATTAGGGAAAAAAATCTTTACTGAAAGAGTGGTCAAGCATTGGAACAGGCTGCACAGAAAAGCGGTGGAGTCACCATCCCTGGAGGTGTGCAAAAAATGTGTAGACGTGGTACTTCAAAACATGGTTTAGTGGGGTATAGTGGTGTTGGTTTGATGATTGGACTTGACCTTAGAGGTCTTTTCCTTTTAATGATTCCATGATTCTAATTTTGTTTCTATTTACTTGAGCGTTGAAGCCGCCACCAAGTATTAGTAACACTAAAAATACAAGATTTGCCAAATTACAATAACTGGCGTTTGGCAGCTTCCATGCTTCTCTACCTTCCCTCACAGTGCTAATTACGACTCCTCACTCTTTTGTTGGTGTTCTCCTAGATCCTGTTCACTTTCTCTCATTTCATTAATGGGCTGCTGTATTTTTTTTGTTACCGAGCTGCTCTCCTATGACTACATTCCTTTTTCTTTAGTCTAATCCTAACCATTGCCATGGATACAAACTTAGTTGAATTAAATACTGACAACATGTTCACAAAGAATAATGACCCAGTGATGTACAAGACAAAGTGTATTAGAAGTCAAAATGATTGTATTAATAGTTTACATTGAGCACTAAGCAGGGCATTAAAGGGTTCTTGGAGGGAGGCCTTTGCTAGCACATCAGAGCAGTCATGTTGCCACATCCAAGTTTCCCTTGCAAACTGCTGTACTCAGCATTCTCTCCTGACCTTGTCAAACCATGTTTTGTTTTTAGTTTAGCATCAAACACATGTATGCAGGCTGCTACTTAGCACTTTCAAAAAGCCTTCTGTTTGTCACAGTACATTAGAGATATTAATTAATATATCTAATGAGACACTGTTTGTGGGGTGAACAAAGATGCTGAGCATACAGACCTTGTAATTACTTTCCAAGAAAGTAGTGCTTAATGTTAATTCCAGTTCAGCAGCACTAAAACTGTTT
This sequence comes from Dryobates pubescens, assembly GCF_014839835.1. Classification (NCBI taxonomy): domain Eukaryota; kingdom Metazoa; phylum Chordata; class Aves; order Piciformes; family Picidae; genus Dryobates; species Dryobates pubescens. The sequence goes on from NC_071612.1 coordinate 64,091,136, forward strand.
CTACCCTATCAGGTACATTCAACATGGTACTTTGACTTGATTAGCTATGGGTGGCATGGCTCAGTAGCTCAGGTGACAAGCAATGCCTTTACGGTGCTACCATTTCTAGAAGGCAGCACTGGATTTGTCTGCTGTGTTGTGTGGACAGATGTGTCCCATGCACCCTACGGACAGCTGACGCAGCTCAGAGAACTTATGAATGAGTGGAGGGAATCCATGTTGCTTCTCACCTTGTGAGCTCTCAAACCCCTCAAATTAATAGTGAGAAGATGATGAGATTACAGATGCTTTATTGCAGATCAGTGTGGGATACAGTAAGACACAACTGTGCAGACTGCTGCTTCAGTCAAACCTGTGCATCTTAGTCCTTCACGTTATGATCTTTGTAGCTGGGGGTCCATCCCCAGATAATTCCTATTTTCACCCATAAAATTTGATAAGAAATAGTGGCAACTCAGCCAAGGGAATGCAGGCTGCCAGAACTGTCCCAAGAAGCATGTTTCCCCTGGTGTGGCCAGGATCACACCAGTAGATTCATGCTCTTGGGTGGTGGCACGTCCTCTATCTTCTAAGGGGTTTATGAGATTCAGCCTTAGAGGAGCATAACCTACAGTTAAATGACGAGTACCTGAGATGCATCTGCCACACTCAAATTACAGGGCAAATGGAGGTCTTGATGATATTGTGATGAAAACTAGTAGTGGGTTTTAAATGCTCAGGACTGTCAATACAGCCTTGTTCATTCTTGACAACATAACTTGGCATTATGTCAAGATTCAATGTTCAGGGCTGACCATGGCAAGATTAGGAGGAGTTGGCTACACCGATACTTGGAATTAACCCTGTCTCTAGCTACAATTATTGCAAGTGCTGTGTCCTGGCTGTGTCACCCTGTATGAACTGTGTGATTGTGTTGGAACCTGATATGGCTCACTGATGGTACTTATTCTTTTAAGCCTCTCTAGCATCAAACCCTTCCTTGAGGAATGTGGATAAGACAGAAAAACAGAATGCAGAGATAGCCTAAGGAAAGAGATATTAACTGTTTGCTATCTGCTTTAGATGTTGTATTGGGTTGGATTCAGCTGGAGTTAATTCTCCTCACAGCATCTTTCTAGGGCTGTGTTTTGCAGCAGTAGTTGATAACTACTGCTTTGGCTACTGTTGAGTAAGTATTCAGGCTGTGTCCTTTCAACATTTCCCTGCCCCACATTGAGGGGTGGGCAATTTCTTGGGAGGGGATATGGCTGAGCCAGCTGACCTAGACTGGCCAAAGAGGTATTCCATACCATATGACATCAGCTCAGATAGAAGAATGAAGTGAAAGAAGGAAGTGGGGGATTCCTCCATGGCATCTGTCCTCCCAAGTAACCACCAAGCTTAGGGAGCTCTGCTTCCTGAGACAGACCATCATCCTGCTGATGGGAAGGAGAGGCTAACATCTCTCTCCCTGCTTTTTGCTTCTACATGGTCTAGTGCTGTTTGGTTATTACTGTTATTAAAATTGCTCCTATCTCATTACTGGCTTTTGTTATATGTTTTCCCCTCTCCCCCTGTCCACTTAAGAGGGGGTGTGATAGAGCGGCTTTGGTGAGCATCTGGCCTCCAGGCCAGGGCCAAACCACCACAGATGTTTACCAAAAATGGTGTTTCAATACTTGTCTATCTGCTTGCATCATTAGCTGTGGTAAGTCAGGGTGTAACGCCAAATTTCAGTTAACTTTTCCTTTTCTTTGCTTCTTACATGTACATACCGGATCCTGTGGTACAGGAGAATAAGAGTCTTTCGGTGGGGACTCTTGGTCAGCATGTCAGGTCCTCTAAGGATGTTGCTGTAAAATGCCATCAAACATCAACCCTATTTAGGAGTTCTTTTGCAACATGTTTGGAAGCACCCAAATTATAGCCATCAGTTCTCTTAAGAAGAAATCCAAAGTTCACTGTTTCCCAGTGCAAATATTTAAGATAGGCTATTTTCTTTCACATCCGGAAATTTCCTTACTTACCGATAAAGGCAATCGTCTGAAAATGAAGTAAGAAAGATGAGTAGAAAAGAGAAAGGAGGCAGTCAGGGAGTAGGATGTATTACAAACTGCCAGTGCACTATAATTACTTATCCAGAACCACTCTTTAAGCACTGTGTTACTGTGGTAGTTTGGGTTGTTAACATGGAGCCCTGCAGCACTGCTCACGCTTAGACTAAAGGCTAGTTCAAGGAAATTCAGCTTGTAAATTCTTAGAGTGTGATTTATTCACATGTGTATTTGCTCAATCTCATACAGTGATTTGGACTGTTGTGATAATCTCTTAACGGGAAAAGGCAGCTTTTAAGTTTATTTATTTATTTATTTTTAAGGAAAGGCATTTGGTCTGCTTGTTTTGAGTAATGCTTGAGAGCTGGGCACTGCAATGAGTCTTTATTTCCCCTGAGGCACTGAGAAGCCTGGTTAAGAATATGCAGCCATTAATCTTTCAGTCTGTATGGAACTGATCAGTTGATTGTCTGACTATGTAAACATTTGCATTTTGAGATTATTGAGTGCTCTTTATCAGTAACAAATCACATATTATCATCACCTGGAGGTGTATCTGTGTTGTCACCCAAGCAGACCTCCCACTGCTTTGGCTTTTGTAATTTCTTTGTCAGATATTTGCATAGTAGAAGACATTATAATGAGAATCTACTTTGAAGGGAAGGAATTTCCCTATTTGTGCAGATCTCTGGAGCCTTGGCATACTCTTTATTAGATGTGGAGTTTAAAACATCTGTGTTTAAACTGATCAACTGACATTACTCCTGGGGGAATAAAGCTATTTTCTTATTCCTGATTTTAACCTTTCATAAGCCAGTTGAACATACTGCTTAGAAATGGAACATGTGTGGCTTTCTCAACCCTTCTGTTCCAGATAACCCAATTAAAATGAAATGTGAGGGGTGATTGCTCCAGATGATGTGCTGATCCAAAATTAAACAGCTAAAAATATTGAATAGCTTCATTATAGGAGGGTCCCATATGCTTTTTGCAGCTAATAAGGGATGTTTTAAATAACAAAATTCAGGAAATAATGAACTTGGTAAATGTTTTGAGGCACTCAGTGTGGGACTTCTCATGTCCCAGTAATATTGCTGTATGAGACATGCCAGGGCAGGTTTTCACTCATCGCCACGTAAAGCCCAGCTGAAACAAATGAACCAACCTCCAAAATCACAGTAACTGCCTCTCTCAAACAGGGGGGGCTGTGCAAATCCTTTGTTCTCTGACCATAGGAGGGGTTGCTTTATTCATAGATTGTAGCTTTCATGTTCCCCCAAGACTTTTGTGTCTCTAGGTTTATTTTGGGCTTGTGATGTGGATGCTTATTCAGGCCATGGTGCTTCACTTTCTTCTTTTGCTGGCCTATTTCTGCACTCTGTTTAGCTGCTGCTGCCTTTCTGCAATGGGAGCAGAATACATGATAAGTCTAGGAGCATTGCATGAAGTGTCTCGGATTACCTCTGCAATAACAAGCCAAATCTCCATCAGTTTAAGTGACTCTTCCATGTCATTTATGTCATAAAGGGAGACAAGACTCTATTACCTTGAAACAGTGAGCCAACAAGGATAGGTTTACTGCAATGTGAAGAACTAATCAGTTAAAATATACTGTCTGTGATAAATCTGTCTTCTCTCAATGCTCCAGAGAGACTTTTTCTATGGAGAGTTTTCTCTTTTAAAAAGTAGATTTGTTTATACTTCAGACTGCTTAAATTACAAAGCAAATGGAGGCTTAGGTTATGATATGTCTGGCATTTTCTATTTGTGGTACTGACCCACTTTTGTGGCTACTCATGTCATTATTCCACCAACTTCCAATTCACTGATACTTATGACTAATGAGTAAATATAGGTCATAAAAGGGAGCAGAAAATGATGATTTTTTTTTTTCCCTTCCCCCACCCCCTGTTTTCCCCACAGTCCCCACCATTTAACTAGTGGAATAAAGTTGACTAAATCCTGTCCTGTTGGTACAGGAGAAAAGGGATGCAAGGTAGCCATGGAAAGATGTAAGCAAGCTTTATTTCAATTATTCCTGACTTTGGGCCCCAAATATGAAATGCTTATTGCAGATTTTGTGTGTGGCTGTTTAGTGCATTACACTACTTATTATTTGCCTTCTTTTCAAAATACAGATTTTTTTTGCTTTGGATGTAGTTGTTTACTTCAAATTACTGCTAATTATTTGTCTTCCTTTCAAAACAAGAATCTTTTCACTTACAGTCTAGACATCATTCTGAACAACCCTGAGCTCACATTGGTGGCAGCAGCTCAGCTCATTTGGACTTGACCTACTTGAAATTAATACTTGTAGTTAAGTACAAGCCTGCATTTAGTACCACAGTGTATCTCTCCAGATGTTTGCCAGAATGTCTTTGAGACTACAGCCTAGGGCAGGAGAGGCTGCAGCTGCACCTCGAGCTGGAGAGACTTCTGTGAGCAGCTCATGTGTACGTTTTCTGAATTGGCAAACCCTCCAAAAATGCACCTGAAGCAGGGCCTAACAGTTATTTCAGGTAATGCTTTTTAAAGACAGCCAGTGGTGAAACAGCTGCAATTCTTAAGGTGTCTGCTGATTACTTATAGATGCTTGATCTTAATGTCTGTAAACAGCTCCATTGTTCTTTGAAGAATGTAAAGTAAAAGATGGCTTTCCAGTTTGCCTCTCTCAGGTAGCAGTTTTTAAGGATGAATAGGCACCAATAAGAGACTTTTACAAGAGCTTAAGGGCCGTTAAATAGACTTACCAAGTTTATTAATTGTAAAGATGAAGGAACATTTATAAATTCACCCATGACTTGAGTCAGTGAAGTTAGAGATGGGTAATAGGCCATGAAAAGAAAGACAATTTGCTTGCAGATGCCTTTTAATAGGCACTTAGAGATGTGGCATCATCATAAGCCTTGCTTCAGGGACAAGAACTATTTATGCAAAGTTAAACTTCACATGGAGTTTTCCATTTTATGTGGTCTCTAGCAGAGCCAAAGATAGTTGTTACTGTGTGTTAAGTGGGCGTTCAGTGGATTTGTGTGATGTCTCAAGATAGCTGCTGCTTTTACTCTTAGCCTAATATTATAAAACCTTTCTGTCCCAAAAGAAGTGCAAAGCCTGAAGGTCAATGGAATGACATAAAGGGAAAGATCTTAGGAATACTTGTCTCTTGCCTGAATTCACTTCCAGCTGGCAGTCGTCCCGTTGCTGAGTTATGCTTGTGTATCTCAGGCACAAAATACCCAGGCATTTACATTGCACTGAAGGGACTTGCAGAGGGACTCCAGGCAGGAAACAGGCTACAGAAAAGAGAACAGAAATTGCTGTGAAAATTGTGATTCTTATCAAGGCAATAGAGTCATAACAAATGTTTGGGAGCAGAGCTGTTGATTTCTTCAGATTTTCTGCAGTATTTCTTATTTCTTAGAACATTTTGTTGGGCGTAACACTAAACCTTCAAAACTACATGGAGCTGTAACAAATAACCTTCCCAGCCCACTGTGCACTTTGCTTAACTGTGCCTCTCTCATACAAAGATGCCTTTTGTCTAGGAAGCTGATCATCTGCAATGCTAAACCTTTACAAACATGACTTTGCTTATGGTAATAGCTGTTTATTGCAACTGATGTAGGGAAGGAAATCAGAAAATGCTGTGACACAAAAAGCCAGCCAGTGGGTGATGAATTTATGCCTGCATCGTTCTGAGAACTTTCAGATTGAATTTCCTCTCTCAGGAAAATGTGAAGATATCTTCTACTTAAAAACAAGACTCTGTCATGAGTTTGCTTTTTTTAATTTTAGTTTCCCTAGCTACTGATTAAAATACGTGTTCTGAAAAGGCTTCCAGACAAAATATACCATTCTGTTGTTTGCTCATACAATGAGCCACCATTTTTAATTTATGCATTACCACAACTTCTACTCCTGCAAGCAGTGAGACAAATGACAATTCATAAGTTTTGTTGATCAAAAAGAGCATAACCCATTGGATAATGGGGGAAAAAACCCACACCACCACCAAACCAACAATCTCTGTATCAGATCGTAAATACCAGGAAGTAGAGAAGGTTGCAGGATAAGTAATTTTGGGCTTGGGGTGGGGTTTTTGTTGTTGTGGTTTGGTTTTGGTTTAGTTTTGGTTTGTGTTTTTGTATGTATTGCTGCTTTGTGCCTCCCAACTGTTATAGGCTGTTGGCTTCTTTTTGTTTATGGCACTTGCTAACTCTAAATTTCTCTCACGTGCTTTGGCATAGCTTTTCAGAGGAGGCACTGTTGCTAGCAATTGCTCTCTGGTATGAATTGCAAGCTGCTGCCCAGGGCAGAGCTGACTGAAGAACTGAAGGAATGAATCTTGGAGGCTTTTCTAGTTTCCTTGACTGTTGTCCATAGAAACCAAATTTTAACTTGTGTTATTGAAGTTGCTGCTCAGTAAGTCTACATGCATGCCTTTAAACTGGTCTTCTAAGGGATGCTCTGCACTGACTTTCTTATTCATGGTTTTATGCTTAGGCACTGCATTAGCAAAAGAGTGAGAGCTGTGCTGTTGGTCACATTATACTTTGATGGTGATTTTAAGTGTTGGGCAAAACAGGTGAGCTTAACACTATAGCATTGTACTTCTCACAAATACTGACAGGCTGTATTCAGGAGAGAAGCTGAGCTAATGTGGTTTGCTCTGGTGTCTGTGTATATAATTCCCACTGGTGAGACAAAGCGCTGTGAATTAGGAAAAAGCTGAAAATCAGGTGCCAAATTTGTTCCTATGTATTTTGGTCAGGAAAGTTACACCAGGGATGAATTTGGTTTAGGCTTTTTATTGTCATAAGCAGCTGCTGGACATGAGAATTTAATCAGAAGTGTCATCTTCTGTTGTCAGCAGCCTGCTTCTGTTTTCTGAAGTTTATGCAAAGTTTGGACTCACCTTCTGGCTTCATTATGCCTATGGTACCCCTACCTGCAGAGGAAGGGCACTTTCTTCACTTGCATCATTATGCCTGGTTTTGTGCAGTTTCATTTTGTGACCCCTTATCTACAAATTAGAAAACAAAAAAAAAAGCCCAATATGAAAGACATCATTTAACTTCCCTGTTCTAAAAAATCCATGCAAGTCTGGAAGACTCAGAATTTTGTTGAACTTTTTTCATTCAGAGTTTTCTGAGTAATTCATGGGTGATACAAACTTACTGAGAAATGTGTCTACTACTGCAGTAACCATGCATCAGGAAATAAGAGGACCTCCTAGGTGTTCAGTATAGTCTTTTATGTTTCTTATGCTGAAGTCTGTTCGATGATTCTCACATGTGAATATTAGATTTGGCCTGCTGTGCAGTCAAAGTCAAAAGCTATAACCTTCATGTGGGAGAGCTATTACTCTGCGTCTTGCACTCTGGCCTCTTATCAGTTGATTCAATCTGCAACCTGTTAGTTGTGATGGATGGAACTGTTGAGGCTGAAGGCTGACCTTGGAATAAGTGCATCAAGACCAAAGATCATGATGTAAGGTTTGTGTCTTAGCTACAGTTATCAAACTTGTGCAACTTTACATGGCTGGCTCTCTGATCTTCACTGCGGACCAACCTGCTTGTGCTAGCGGTACACATGATAGTGAAACCCTCTGGAAAACTAAGATAACAAATAACCTTTCTGGCCTAAAAGGCTCTTGTGTTTTTTTAATCAGCTAAGGCTAGTGCAGAAGCAATTTTATATGAAGACAGCCATCTCCATAGCTTTCACCTTCCATAGAAAGGGAAGAGAAAAGAAACCTGAAGAGCAGTTGAGAAACCAAAAGAGAAATGCAAGTAGGTTGTAATACAGCATCTCAAGTGCACAATGATGAACACATAATGGAAAGGGCATGTTCCTTGCTGCACAATTAATTATGTTGCCTTCTTGACAGCAGTGAATTCCCCTACCCACCATGTCAAGAAATGCCCCATTCAAGAAAATAATTAAATAAGATCTCTTAACGGTGGAGACTTAGTGTCTGGATTGTATCTCATAATATTTTTGACAGTACTCAGCAATCAATTCATTGGGTTTGTGTCTCATGGGGCTATTCTTTGTTAATAAACTTAGCTTGCATTCCAGCTGCTACAGGACCGAGGTATATTCTATACAGATAAGAAATGGCTTTTTCATTTTTAATGTGTGTGACTTGTGTGTATCTTTGCTTCAAAATCAATTATTCGTCAGGTGGGAAATATTTCACTACCAGCAGGGGTTGCAGCTGATTTGGCTTTGTGTTCTGTGGTTGGCAGCTGTTACCTTCTGCCTGATAAGAAGAGAAGGGAATTAACTTTTTTACTTGAAAGGGTTTGGTTTTTTTTAAGCTGGTATAAGAATATTTTGCTACATTTCTTCATCGGGGAAAAAGAAGAGCTTTGGGTAGATAATTAAGCAAATATTGCAATAAAGATCCTCCTATTGAGCTGCATGGGTTAATACTCTACTGCTATTTGTTTAATTCTTTAAATAGTTTAGGAAAGGTAAGAAGGAAGCATTGGGAGTTGCTTAGAAATGGTTGCTTGCTTTTTTTTTTTCCCCCCCTCGAGTTGCAGCTGTGAAGATACTGCAATAGAGAAAGAACTGCTGCTTGCTTGGGTGTGTGCTTTCATATGAACCCTGCCACAGAGTGTGTGTGTGTGGAAAATACCTGAGTTAAGGGATCATAAACTCAGTGATGCTGGCTGTCTGGAAGTGGCTTTCTGTTGGGAAATAAATAAATAAATAGAGGTAACATAATAGGAAACTTTTAGTAAATGTTTTGGTAAATCTCCAAGAGGAAGTAATCAAGTAGTTTATTGTATAAAATGTGGCTAAGAAATTTTCCTGTCTAGCCCTTATCCAATAACCTAAGGGTAAAAGTCTGTGTATTCCTTACAGTGGTGTTTGATGGGTAAGACAAATATATTGAAAGCTAAGCAAAAGACAGGCTAAAATCTCCATTCTTGTCCCAAAAGGCAGAATGTGGAAGCTGTTTGCTTTTCTGAGATGGTGGAGAAGTATTCCATAGACATTCTCTCTGCACTTGTAGTCAATTAATGAAATTGCTGTGTATTCCTCACATTTTGTTTCATAAAATCAGTTCAGTAGCTTACTCCTGATATTCTTGCCACGTGAAATTGTAGAGCATTGTTTTCAAACACCGAAGGTGCTACAGAATAGAGAGGAAAAAGCAGGCGGGTGACTCAGGAAGCTCTCCAGGGCAGTGTGTAGCACATAGAGGTGGCTTCTTTCACTGTCCTAATTAATGTACGCTCCTGTGATGGTGAGGAGTAGGTCCTTTCTTGCAACTCATCTTACTTGTTTTTTTTTTTTCCTGCTGTAACGTTATGTTTCGTGGCTTCTGCAATACTGCTTTGAAGTCTTTAAGCACCAGAGATACTTTACATCCCAATTACATCATGAGCAGGAGTCCATCCCCCAAAAGCACTGGCAGTTGGTCTGTAGGCTGGAGGTTATGCAACCCCTACTGAAGGCATGATCACTGAAGTCTGAAAAGTTCTTGTGGATGGTTTTAGAATCAGAGGGAGTGTCAGTAGGATTAATTCTCAGTTTAATGAGCATTACATTGGACCAATGGTAATCTACAGTTCATATGTATCCTCTTGTTCTGATGCTGGTTGCCTGGGAGAAGAGACCAGGAGGGGGTTGGTCTCTTCTCCCAGGCAACCAGCATCAGAACAAGAGAACACAGCCTCAATCTGCACCAGGGGAAGTTTAGGCTCGAGGTGAGCAGAAAGTTCTTCAGTGAGAGAGTCGTTAGCCATTGGAATGTGCTGCCCAGGGAGGTGGTGGAGTCACCATCCCTGGAGGTGTTCAAGAGGGGATTGGATGTAGCACTTGGTGCCATGGTTTAGTCATGAGGTCTGTGGTGATGGGTAGGACTTGATGATCTTTGAGGTCTCTGTGGTAGGTTGAGAGAGGGCCTAGCTCTCTCTCCTCCACAGAGTAAGAAACCACAGCTAACCCAGTCAGAGGAGCAAAGCTATATATTTACAAGCATATATGGAAAGCAGGTTATATATAACACAATATATACAGGTATTTACAATATATACACAGAAATATACAGCAAAGAGAAATAACACAACAAAAATCCCTCCCTGAGGAGGGATCCCCTCCCTGTAACCCCCTCTCTCCCCACCTACCTCCCTTTTTTCCCAAAAAGGGGTTAGAGAGAGAGAAAGGCAACTTATAAGGAAAAGAGTTGTTAGTAAGCTTCAAAAGCCCATGCAGGATTAGTTTTTGCTTATCTGAAGGCCAACTCCAGCAGTTTGCGAAGAAGCAGGCAGGGAGAACAGGCTGAAACCCAAACTCCCCCAACTCCCAAACCAAACTGAACTGAGAAAAAAAAATTCCAACTGCTCCACAATCTAAAGTTGCATTTTATCCATGCACCAATGAAATTCGTTTAGAATATCAGAATGTTTTGGTTCTAGTACCAAAAACATTTAGCCAGTGTGTCCCAGCACTGTTTGTCTTAAAGGCGCAGCCTCAAACGATCACAGCCTCTTCCAACCTTGGTGATTCTGTGGTTCTGTGTAATTATTTGAATAGGAAGGGTTTATTTTCAGCTGAAGTCAAAGCAACTTCAAGAGCTTCTTGAGAAAATTCTCCAAATGAAAAATACTAACTTGCAAGGAGCAAGCCTTCGGCAGAAGCCCACACCTTCAGTATGGCTAAGACTTCCGATAAGAACACCATTTAATGTGTTTTATGGCAACATCAAACCATAAATGGATGCTACTTCTGAAATTATGGGAATGGTCTCTTTGTTTTCATGGTGTATGACCTAAATAAAGGAGGCAATAGCAAGGCGTTACTGCTTAACTCTACCACCTCTATTAGTAAACCTCACTCATGTATTTAGGTCCTTAGTCACTCGTGTTTCACACAAGTTTTATTTGCACACAGAAGCCCCAAGATGCCTTGTAAGAGCTATTTGTTTTGCAATTGTTTCATGGGGCTTTGCTGTTCAACTACTGATTTCTTTTGTGTAAGCAACTTGTAAAATGCAAAAGAGGTAATTTTTCTTTTTTCATCCTTCAGCTGTAAACTCAAAATCACAGACTGTGTTTTCATGATTGTGAAGAGTGATTGGCAAAGCTGTAAGGTCTCTAGAGTTTTGAAAATGTACAGTGACTAAGGGAAGGATACAGTCAAACCATCAATAAACTCTGAGGGGTGTTCAAGGACAGGGGTGTAGCTACAATGCAAGCCGAGTACGCTCCCATCTTTATAATATCCTTCCAGTATTTAAAACAATTTCTCATGAATACGCATGTGGGAACACCAGTTACGAGTGGTGGGAGCAATCTGGCAGTGCAGGCCTGAGAGCCTGACATGGTGGTAGGCCATGCTCAGCGTAAGTGCAGAGAATACATAGAATACATAGAATAAACCAGGTTGGAAGAGACCTTCAAGATCATCGCGTCCAACCCATCAACCAATCCAACACCACCCAAACATCTAACCCACAGCACCAAGCACCCCATCAAGTCTTCTCCTGAAAACCTCCAGTGATGGCGACTCCACCACCTCCCCAGGCAGCCCATTCCAATGGGCAATCACTCTTTCTGTACAGAACTTTTTCCTAACATCTAGCCTGAACCTCCCCTGGCGCAGCGTGAGTCTGTGTCCTCTTGTTCTGGTACTGGCTGCCTGGGAGAAGAGACTAACATCCGTCTGTCTACAACCTCCCTTCAGGTAGTTGTAGAGAGTAATAAGGTCACCCCTCAGTCTCCTCTTCTCCAGGCTAAGCAACCCCAGCTCCCTCAGCCTCTCCTCGTAGGGCTTATGCTCCAAACCCCTCACCAACTTTGTTGCTCTTCTCTGGACTCGTTCCAGCAAGTCAACCTCCTTCCTAAACTGAGGGGCCCAGCTACCAGTATGCCAAAACAGTGCTGTGCCTGCAGCACTGTAACTGAAACAAGACACTGGTAGCTAGAAACATAGTAAGTTATCTCGGGACAACAGGACATGCACCTGCATCAACAAACCTCGCGTGTCATCCGTAGCTGGACCAATAATCTACACTAGTGTGATGTGTGGTCACTCATAGGGGACCAATGAGTCCATGCCAACGAGGCATACCAAGGTTATATAAATTGTAGCAGTTTCCTTGCTACGCACTTCTTCTTTTTCTGCCTGTCCTGTCTCCTCTCCTTCCATGCTTTACTGTGCCATGCTTTCACCATAGGCCTGCAATACTGGAACAATAAAGGATCAATACCCGATCATATTGGTCAGCCGTATTGATTCCAAGAACCTCCATCGTCACCATATCTGGCTAAATACGGAGTCCACAAAATGCTGCTTTCTGTGTCTCTAACCTCTGTTGGCAAGATGACAAAATGCTTTACAAACTTGGGGCGTGCCTTAGATCTCGACTTACCTGCACTGACAAGTAGCAACTCCTGCAGTGAAAAGCAGTCTGGTCTGCAGAGGAATACAAAGAAGAAATTGAGGCTGGCCAACACAAAGAAAAGTAAAAAAAGAAGTGTCAAAATGAATCAAAACTTTTAGGTTTTGACACTTAAACTGGAATACTGCCAGGAAATGAGCTGTCTTATTTAGTGCTTTAGAAATAAAATGTCCTTAACCAAGGATGACCAGAATAGGTTCATGTGTTTTGTCTGAGAAATACTTTTTATGTGGCCAGCAAGGGCAAAGTGAGACATCGGCTTACACCACCTCAGAGGAGTGCTGCCTCTGCTTTTCCTGGGCACCCAGTAATGGCAGTTTCAAATCCAAATACTATTAAAGCCTGATACATCTTATTTGGAGATTTGGCAAGGTAAAATCTGTAGGCCACTTCCATATTGACTACCATGGAGATTACTTACAACAGATGGGACACAAATAGCTGGTGGTATAATAGCAGTTGCCTTCGCATCTTTGTTTAGTCCATCAGAAGTTTGGTTAAAGGTTTCCTTGCGTAAAACTTCATGACTCATACTTCTAATATCAAGAGCACCATCTTCATATCTAGGCCTCAGCCTGGGTGTGTCCCTGTTATGTGTTTTGTTTTGTGGCTTGTTCTGTTTTTGTGGGTTTTTAATTTGAAAGCCACTGGGTATTACAAGTTAAGTGAGAGACCACTGTGTCTCATTTTCAACATATCTTGTTCTAAACTCATGCAGTTTTCTTCACCCTTTTAACCTGGACTTCATAGTAAATGGTACATGGTTTTAAAGTGTGGCTGCCTTTCAGAACACATTAGCTAAAGGATTTAAAGGTGAAAGGCAAGATCTGTTTTATGCATTAGTATGTGTATCATTTTCCATAACTATTATGGTACCATTCAGCATTCTGACTATATTTTTGTACTCTGCTGACTCCACTAATGCCAAAGAAGTTTGTCAAGAAAAGAGGACTACAAATGGTTTAAAGTTTTGTATGAAGAAGTACATGGAAAACCATTTTGTTTATCAAAAACCCAACAGTTTGAAGATCTGCACAAGCCTGCCATACTTAAACAAGATAATTACTCTTATTAAAGAAAAAGAAAATAAATCTTTCTTGCAATTAGAACTTTCATTTCCCCCAAAGACTTCCATTTTTATGTGACTAATCTTTGAAAAGGATCCTCCAAATGTTGTAAGCACACCCAAACAGGGAAAGTATTAAAAAGCAAGAGGCAGCTTTTGGGTGCATGAGTCTGTCCTTTGGCATGCAGCAGCTAAATGGTGGAGTGATTATAACTGGTGATAGAGTAAGATACAGTGGAAGTACTTTGGGAGCCCTTACAAGTGCTCTGTTTCCTGTCCTCCCCTTGGCTCATTCTCTTAATTCTTTGATGCACCTTGCACAGGTTGCTCCTACTAGATTTCCTAACATGGCAGGCCTGATAGAGGTTTGATTTCTCTTATTTTAGTGTTCATTTTAAAGTCATGTTGATCCAAATTGTTTATATCAGTGTACCACACTGGAGCTGTAACTTCAGTCCCATTGGAAAGTGGGGATAAATCACAACTGAATAATTGTTGTGCTACAATCCAGGAATGATAGAGTAGAATGGAACTTTGCTTAGAGTGGCAGCAATTTGCACACCTTATCAGAAGTGCTGAGAGAATGGGAATTGCTGACTGATATTTGATGGGAAGGGAGAGGGTGATGGTAGAAGAAATAGTTGATGATGACACTTCTTTATTTCAGCCTAGCATGCTGAAGTCAACATCAGTGCCTGGCCTGTATGGTGTAAATTTTGTTAATAAAGATGTGTTGACCACAGATGATATTCCCAGTTTAATACAAACCTGATTATTTGCTAAATTCTTTTCTGGGGAAGCAAGCACAGTAAAAGCCACTGGATATTAATGAGAGAGTTCAGAATGTTGGAGTTTGCTGAGGGTTTGAAGTAGTCTTCACACAGATGTTTGAGTCCAAAAGCTGAATCAGTATCCGGACCTCTTTTTACCATTCTCTACTTTGCTGGATGAAACAAAGTAACTGCAAGTTTCTTTTGAAAGGGAATATGAAAGAAAGAAACAAACCAAGGAAATGGGCAAGCAAAGAAATTAGGATCCACAATTTCATGGCTCATAGTCACGTTCTTTGTATCTTCTCCTTAACTTGCGCTATACATAAAATGATCTGAGGTTTGTTTGTACTTGGAAACTGAAACCTTGCCTTTTCTATTTCCATAGGTTTTTACAAAAATCTTTCTGAAAAGAAATAAAATAGTAAATTGAAATGACCAACAATTTTCTTGCTGAAGAGCCTGACATGTAGCAATATTTTCCATTGAGTTTGTAGCTCCTGCCTTATTATTGTGTCTTGTGTTGTTTGAAGTGTCAGATGGGCTTTTTTCTTCTACTGAAAGCTGATGCCTGCAAACTTGGAGCTCCATATAATTTGTTGGGGGAGTGAGGGGGTGGGAGAGGTGCTTGGTTGGGGGTTTTAGGTGGGTGGTTGGATTTTGTTTTGTTTTCTTGGTTTGTTTTTGTTTGGTTTTTTTCTTCCAGCTTTAACAGTAAACCAGGCCTTGGAACACTTTGTAATTTGGCCTTCATTATAAAAACCCTGAAAATGTCTTGTTTTCTGCCAGTGCTTTGCTGAAGAGCTTTTCAGCCATGCCGCAGTAAATAGTGCCATAAGCAAGGAAACATTGCTTAAAAAGCTGGATTTTAGAAAGGACAATGAGACTTCAGCTATCCAGAAAAATACTTGCACTCTGCTTTTTCAATGTATATTTTAGTGTAAGTAAAATTTGTATCAGGTAGCAATTTAGTGGTTAGTTCCTAATGGTTGTAAAAGGCTCCTTTTAAACTTGTTGAATTTCACTGCTGTAAAACTTAAAGCCCTTGAAAGTCTCACTTGATGATTTCCATTAGATAACAACCTTAACTTGGTTTAGTATATAGTCAATGTGGTTAATGACTTCCGTTTTAGAGCATGAATAAATGTGACTGATCACTGCAAGAATAAGAAGCTTGCCTAAATTAATATGTTGCAATCAGCTTTTGCAGAAGGTGTGTGCCACATTGCCCTTCATGCTTGCTTCTCTTCTTTAATTGCCATCACAATGCCCTGTAAGATGAGGAAGATTTTGTAAACAACATTTAAGGCTTAAAATCTACAGCTCAATATAGCTGAAAATGTTCAGTTTTACCCTTGAACTTAACAGAATGAAGTGGTACATATGAATAGATAGATGGTATTAGGCAGCCTTGTAACTAACCTTGTTTCTGTGACAGAACAGAGTACCAGGATTTCTTGTCTCTGTGAAGGATTTGATTGTGATCCCATGTGCTGTACCACAAGTGAGTAATAACATCCAAAGTCAGGCTGAGCACAGTGCACAGCAAGTACATGCCTAATGGCATTGTGGCCCTGCTTCCACAGAGGAATGGATAATCCGAGATCCAGAATAGCTTGAGTACGAGTAGATGGGTCAGACTGCTATCCTCTGATATGTGTGTCCCCTCACTTTTTCAGCTGAAGAGACAAGGGAAGTGAGTTCCACTACGTGGGCAAAGCATACTTGCCATCCCAAGCTTTAATTGTGACCATGATTACTGTCAAATGTTTGGCAGCAGTATCCCAAGTGCTGGTTCACGGATGCTACTTGCAGATGAATATCAGGGAACAGTGGGCCTTCCTAGGTGTACCCAGACAATTAGACTTTCTGTGAATTGCTCTTCCCTGGCTGAGCTGTGGCCATTTAGGTGAGCTTGAATGGTCATTCTCTGCCAAAGTAGCAGTGGACATGCACACTGATGGGTCTTTATTTCAGAAATCCATAATCCTGAGATGCAGATAGGTTACTGTCTCTTATTTTTTTTTCCCCCAAGTCTTGACTATGGGAAAAAAGAGCCAACCTCCCCACACACACACCAACTGACCCTCTATACATTCGTAAACTGAGGGGTTTTAAGTCACAGATCTTTGCCCAAATGTCTTTCAATATTAATTGATTTTGTAAGAAACAGCAAGAAATTGGAAAGATTGTGTCTGGGTGAGGGTTAAACAAGGTCCAAATCTGCCTCTAAGCTTTGTTTTGTGGTTTTGGTTTTGCGTGTTGGTTTTGGTTGGTTGGTTGGTTTGATTTGGTTTGGGGTTTTGTCTGGTTTTTTGTTTGGGGTTTGGGTTTTTTTGTTTGGGTTGTTTGTTTTGGTTTGGTTTGGGATTTTTTTGTGCTGTGATTCTCCCCAACTCTTGGGCTTTGGAGTACGTCTTTTTTCTTTCCAACATAAATCTGGGGATTCCACCCAGGCTGAAACCTCTAATGGTTGAGAGAGGCTAGTAAGACAATATTAGATATACAATCAATAGTTTTCTGAGAAAACAATCTCTCCTAAATATATCTAGCCCTATCTTCCTCTACTTTCCTCAGTGACATTGGTACTTTTTGTTTGCTCTGTGCACTTAAGAATATGAGATATAGATGGGGTTTCTCTCCTCTTGTCTTTTCTTTTCTCCTTATGCCTTGGCGGGAGCTTAACTTTTGCTTCATTTCTGTTGTTAGAGCTATTGGCAAAGGTTTGAGTCTATGACTTTGTCAGATGTTACCCAGGATTTATTAACCTGAGATCTTCTTGCAGTTGGTGTGTTTTTCACCAGCAATCCCAAATCTGTTGTATCTGTAGCTTTTAATGAATTAAACCGTTTGCTTGTTTTAACTTTCTGAGATTGTGGCACTGGCAAGCCTCTGCTGGGGCACTTGAAAGAAAGTTAAACATTAATTTTGCCAAATAGTTCCAGTAAGAGTCCTGGGCTCTGAGACAGGCAGACATCAGGATCTTACCCATAACACAACAGTGACAAAAGACAATAAAGATACAGGAAGGCAAAACTGCACAAATTATTATAAAACACCCTTATGAACTGAAATTCAGTCTCTGAAGCTTTCTTTATCTGCTCTGATCTTAACTTCTCCATGCAGAAGTGAAGTGCACACCATCAGTGCCTTACTCAGGTTGTCATATTTACTATAATTTGCTCATACTCCTCTGATGCTATTTGTTTATACACCTGTAGATCTTACTGTGGTCTCCCTAAAAATGCCATTATTCACATGAGGTCATAGGCTTCAAGGTAAAGGGCAGCACTGAACTTAGTTGAGGTCAATGGGGGCTTGGCCAGATTGTTCAGTAATCCACACCAGTGTTCAGAAACAGATTCAGAGGAAAGAGGAAAAAGTAAGCAAACCACGCAGTGGGCCAAATAATGGCCTGTTCCCTCTATGCTTGTTAGTTAAATAACTGCTCTCTTACACTGATAATAGGAGATTATAATTTTAATTAATTTCTCACCTGTTTGAAGTAATTCCATGTTCTTATGATTTGTGTGGTACTGACAAAGAGCATCCCTGCTCATTTTCAGTTCAGTGTTTCTCACAGAACTGAAAACTCCAAACTTCTGAGGCATGACCAGGACTAAATTAAAACAATTATCCTATAATTCTAGAAAGATGTTTTTTCTCTCTGGATAATCCACTGCATGAAACAGATGATTACCACTGGGTTTTAGTTTCCAACCTTAGAAAAAATGTTTGACATTTGCTTAGTTATAAGACTGGGTATTAATTAATTTTAAAAAATAATAAAGCTTTTAAATTCCCAGGAGCTGTGGGAAGAAGGCAGGTCCTTTTACAATCTGTTCAGCCTTTTCTAAAGGTGAGTGTGGTGGGTTAACGCCCATTCTGAAAAACAGGGTGGAGGGCTTGCGAGTGCTTAGCCCTCCCTGCAGGGCGTTTTCCCCCTGAGTCTGTTCCACTCCCCCCTCCCTGCCCAGCTAGGGTATAAAAGGGAAGGCATTGGAGTCATTAGCTCCTTTTGGCTCCTGCCTCTTCTGGATGAGAGCTACTGCGGCTGCCTTCCTGCTCCTCTACCACGTGGTCAGGCCTGATCCTTCCCCCTGCTGCCTTCGCGCCTCTTCAGAGAGAGAGACTGGTTTTGTATTCTTCTTCTTTGTCCCCGCTCCCATCCATCCTTGCTCCTTGTCCTTGTGAACCTTACCTGTTATTGTTATATATATATATTCTGTTTAAAGAAAAATCTCTACCTCTCTACTTCCAGGCTGACTCCAAATTATTGTTTGGTGGATTTGCTCCTTTACTTTTTTTTTTTCCCTCTCTGTTGGGAGGGAGGAGAGGGGGAGCAGGGGAGAGATTCTCAGCCTTGCCCCCATCTGAGCTCTTAACTCCCAGTTAAGACTTAAACCACCACAGTGAGTTTTCATGGCAGCTGAATTTTTCTCCATTTTCTTCTTCTTCTTAAGGTGCTGATTCAATGCAGCCTTTAATCACAGTCTCACAGTATAACTAAGGTTGGAAGAGACCCCAAGGATCATCAAGTCCAACCTGTCCCAACAGACCTCACGACTAGACCAATGCACCAAGTGCCACGTCCAATCTCCCCTTGAACACCTCCAGGGACGGTGACTCCACCACCTCCCTGGGCAGCACATTCCAATGACAAACAACTCGCTCAGTGAAGAACTTTCTCCTCACCTCGAGTCTAAACCTCCCCTGGCACAGCTTGAGACTGTGTCCCCTAATGTTTGTTTAAGTTTTTTTTGTTGACTGGAAGTGAGTGGCAATAAGTACTACTGCTCGTATTCCACTTCTGCTGCATCTTTCCAGTGTTTCAGTGTGGATGTGTGAGATTTCAGGGAGCTTCTAAACAGAAATGAACTGCAAAAGATGAGTCTTTGTTTAAAGCCTCCCTCCCTTGTCAGCTTCCAAATTTAATAATGATGGAATTTGGGAATGTAGCATGAGTTGCTATCTGCTGTGTATGTGCAAGAGATAAAGTGCATGTGCAATAATAAAATGCTCTTCAAAATCTGATCTTTGGTCTGTTAACATGCTGAACATGTCTTTTCCTTGCCCCCCCCCCCCCCCCTTTTTTTTTACAGCAGTGATTTATAGTCCAGCATAACCATGCAGAATCACTTCATTATATTTGAATAATGAAAAGAGTGCCATCAAAATGGCATGTCTCAAAGGAGCTTTCTGAGGCAATACTTTAAACAAATGACTTTTTAGATAAATTTATTATGAAGTGTGATGAAAGCCATTTTTCTTGGCAGTCACATCTTACAAAATCAATGGTGTTTGTCGTGCTGTGTTGAGGGGGGTGTCTTGTTTGGTGTATTTTGGTTGGGTTTTGTGAAGTGTTTTTTTTGTTGCTTTGTTTGTGGTGTGTGATGTTTGGGGTTTTAAAAAAATCTATTACATAAATAAAAGCTAAGTCCATAGAAACAGTGGTTGATGTTTTGCTGGCATTGGAGAAAGGAGATGTTGTAATGGTCTGCTATAATCCTGTCTTGTCATGTTTGCTAAATATTTGCGGACCAAACTTACGACCTCGTCCCACAGTTGGTGGAGAATTTATTAGCTGCTTTAAGAAGTAGGTTGTTTTACTACAGGTATGTGTGAGCACATTCAGATTCGTTATGCAAAAATGTGGTTTCATGCAAGCCAAAGAAAACAGCATTTGCCTAAGGCTTCTGTCAAAGGAGTACTTGGCTTTTGTACTGGCAATTTGCTAAACTGTGCTATCAAAAGTTCACAAAACCACCCAGATTCCACCAATCTTAGTATTTGCATATCCTAAACAACATTTCTATTTCTCTGGCATGTTTAGCATTCTGGAATGTTTTGTTCCAGTACCTAGCAATTGATTATTAATGAGACATAAATGGGTTTATCACTGAAGATGTTCCAAAAGCAAATATTCTCTCTTCAATTGCGGATTGAATGAAGATATCTCAAGTTGGTTGAGTTTTTTTAAAGATCTGCATTTGAAGCTATGTTTTCACTTCACACTTTTATAAAATCACTTTTAATTATTTTTATGTCTTGAGGTGACTCCTCCTCTGCCCCTTTCTGAATAGAGTAGGGCATCCTTTAAAAGAGGCTGATTTTTTTTTAAGAGGTGGAAATATGCCTACTCAATTCATCCTCGTGTACTGCCACGTTTTAAACAAATGACAATATGTTGTTAATGAGCATACAGGAAAACAATCACCATCTTTTCTTCTTTCTTAAAAACACCCCAAAGACTGCAAGATACAGTTATGTGCCCACGTGTCAAGGTTCTGTGCTCAAATCCAGATACAATTATCTGAAACGCTTTACCAAATGTTATGACAGTAAATGCATCTTGATTGCAACTTGGTAGACCTGGATTCTTTTCCTGAGATAACCACTAATTACCCTTGAGTCAATTCAGATTCTATTTTGAAGAAATGGAAAAATATATTTACTGCTTCTTGTGAGGAGGATTGAGATCTGCAAATGAGAAGTGCTGTGCAATGGTTATGTATTACTGATATGATAATATTCTCCAGGGATATGAAAATGGAGGTGCAGAAGATGCTAAGAGAAATAAGTGATTTCTAGAGCGGTAGTTGACCTCTTAACTTACCAGCGGTCATTTGCAGCTCAGCATTCATTAGCCAGAATGTCCAGCTGTGAGCCTGGGAGTGGCAGAGCTGTAACTGGTGTTGCCACTGAGCCTCTGCCAGTTAAAGGAGGACAACCTGAGCCTGCTCTCTTAAAAACTCTGTCAATCCTCCTCACCCAGACAGACTTCACCAAGCACCTTGTGTGAATCAAGGCTGCAAACGAATGCTACAGGATCAGAGAGAAAATACTAAATGTCATCTTTTCTGGCAAGATTGTTTGCAAGTTGAGGAATTGCAGTTTAATGATGACCAAAACTTATTTTAACTTTAAAGAGCACTACAAATTTTCTTCCTCTTTAAGGAATAAAGTTTATATAAATTTTAAACTTGGTAACAACTTCTCTTGGGAAATTCAGCAGTAAAAAACAGCAAGGTCTAGCTTACTGAACCTTAAATAAATAGGTATTCCATTTGTCCCTCCGTTTAGATTTTCTGTACATTGGTGCCTTAATTGAAAAGATATTTAGCCATGAAGAATTAATAAATGTAGTGGTTTCATTTGGGGGGTTTTCCCCCAAAATTCCAATTTTTCCTTTCATACAGTGAACACAAAGCTAGTCACAATTAATTCCTCCTAATGGGCTAATTGATTCAGCAGTCACCAAGTATGTGACCTGAGTTCTGGTTCACTGAATCACTAAATGCTGTATTGAAATTATGCTTTCTGTTTTATTAGGTGAATGCCTTCTGGTCAGAGTTGTGAAAGCTGCAAAATGGTGACTTCCATGAGGATGTGTGCCCTTCACCTCAGGCAGGTAGAGCACCAAACTTTGTGCCGGGAGGAATGTGCTGAGGCTGTGCAGACACGTTGTGTCCTGGATAAGCATGTGTGCTGTGTAAGATGAATCTGTCCTTCGCTTCTCTGCGTTGGACTTTCTATTGAACTAATTCATCACTTGATTTTTGGCATCTCAGTAATTACTGCTAGCAAAACCTAGTCATTTTAATGGTTGCAATATACTGTGAGCACATTTAACTTTGATGGAAACTCTCAATGACTTTGCTTTAACCGCTTGCCTGTACTCTGTGGGCATTTTTACAATCAGCTGAGAACTTATAGCAGAGGCTTTGGTGACAGCTGTTAGCTCCCAGCAGCTCAATTGTCTCTATCAGGCAAGGGTGCCCATTTCAAGAGGCTGTTCATTCTTCTTGGAGCTGACCTTTATCAGGACAAACACACTCAAAGGGGTATGCACAGTCTTGATTTCTGCTGGATCTGATTTTCTCTGAATTCTTATGACCCTTCAAAAGCTGCTGTGATGACCTGAAATGCCCTGAAATGGAAACCTTTTCTCTTCAGCCAAACCAAAATCTTTATCAGCAGCTCTTCTCCCGTCTCTAGAACCGTTTCTTTTTGCCCAAGGCTCTCTCCCTGTTGTTTGCTACCCACTGAAGGCCTCTGAGAGCAGATGAGACAGCATGGATGGAAATCCATAGCTCTTACATACAATTCCATTACTTGTCTGTAGTATCTTTTGTCAGGAAAAGCAGCTGTCAGTTCTGATGAGATCTTTGTAGGCACAAAGCAGAACTTGAGGGAATTGGCTTTCTTTAGTGCTTCCTGTACCACTCACAAGCTTTTGTTTTACATTTTTTGTGACAGTTTGGAGCTTTTTTAGTGCTTTTTTACCCATCAACAACAAAATATCTCCTCTGTTAAGACAGATTTATTTTTTTTTCTGGGCTGGTAAAGTGTGTCTGAAGAGATCAGAGATGATGTCTTGTTTATTTTACAAAAGATAACTAAGAAAGTGATTTTTTTAAAAATTTAATACAAATTTTTCTACAGGCTTGGGTGGAAAGGACGGAGTTTAATAGAACAGCTGGAGACTGATAATGCTGATGAATGCCTCCCAAAATATCAAGACCATACTTCACGGACAAATACAGTGTGAATAACCAAAATTCTCCTTTCTTCCTGCTCACAGATGTGTTTGTGAACATTTAGATTGCAATGTAACACCACTAGCCAAATGCATTGAAATGAAATCATGGATTTCATGGAACCATTCATGACCGGCTGTCAGTAGTTGATGTGACTTCCGCTGTGCTCCATAGCTCAGGTTAGGTGAGGAATAGGTGGAGTCTGTTGTGGACTCCTAGACTTTCAGAGGTATTTGGGATTATCCTAATTTTACAATTCCAATATTTCTGTTAACAATCCTACTAGCAAAATCACTGCTGTGCACAAGTGATTTAAATGTGTTACATTCGGCAAAGCAGGCTTTAAAGGGTGTTTGCTAGTTATTTGTTCAGCTCTTTCCCTCTTGCTACTCAGCAGCTCTGCCACCACAGCCCCATCTGTGACTGACCAAGGGACTTAATACATACATGGTAACTCAGTTTAATGAGAGCTTCCTGCCAGCTCAGGATCAGATACCAAGTGTTTCCATGTCACCAGGAGAATAGGCAGAGATGTTTTCAGACTAGCTATTGAAATTAGTTCAGTGTGTCTGATGCCTCTGAGAGTTAGTTTTGAAGGCATCTAACAGCAATTGGCATCCAGTCATTAATAATGTCTTTTGGAGTGTTTCAGGCCATACAAATCCTACAGATTTTCTGGCTTTGTGAATAGCTGGGGTCATAATTTAATAATATCTGATATGAGGAGAATGCTGACTGAAGGCTCAATGGAATTTGGAGGAGGCAATCCAGGCCTTTTATTTTAATTGAGTGTTAAAACAATCTGTCTGTATTTCTATGGTCTGCAGCAGAAGTTAATGGGAGAATTTTGTGTAGTGTTTGGTTAGTTTTTTGTTTGCTTGGGTTTTGTTTGGTTATTTATTTATTTAAGCATTCACTCGGAGCACTTCAGGGTTCTTTAGTGGTTATTTTGGACAAGAAATGAACTCCTTTTACAGTGTTTAGTAATTTATTAATTTAGAGGGTTTTATTGTGCCCAGAAGTATATTTCATCTGTTGTACACATGTTAGACTGTATTATTTTTTTTAAAGGCTTTTTTAGAGATTCAACTGTGGGTTTAGAAAAAACTTGCTAGAGAGCTTATCAGAATGAGGCAGGTGACTTGCTCTAAATCCTGCAGCTGGTTAATATAGGGGGTTGGTCTCTTCTCCCAGGCAATCAGCACCAGAACAAGAGGACTCAGTCTCAAACTGCACCAGAGGAGGTTTAGGCTTGAGGTGAGGTGAAAGTTCTTCACAGAGAGAGTTGTTAGCCTTTGGAATGGGCTGCCCAGGGAGGTGGTGGAGTCACCATCCCTGGAGGTGTTCAAGAGGGGATTGGACGTGGCACTTGGTGCCATGGTTTAATAGTCATGAGGTCTGTGGTGACAGGTTGGACTTGATGATCTGAGGTCTTTTCCAACCTTATTGATTCTATGATTCTGTGAATGCTGCTCATTACATTGCATCATTGGTAAGTCCTTTTTATAATGTTTGTCATTTTGTAAATGACGAATTTGGAGGTATAACTGCAAAATCAGAACCAGCAGAATACACAGATTAGATTTCTGCAGAATGTTTCTTACGCATTTGGGATGTATTTCAGTTAGAAAATGTCCAGTGTGAGCAGCTGACAACAGATTAACTTTGACAGTGTGGGTTTGGGGTGTAAGGCATGGATTACAGCTACATGTGCTTGCTTCTTGGGTGGCTGATGCAAAGAGGTTGATGTTCTGAAGCTACAGGATTATGTGTGGTTAATGTTTGATCCTGTAGTTAAAATACTTACTCAGCTTCCATCCTTGGCTTAAAAACATCAATAATCTTTTGCTACTATTAAAGAACATAAAGAAAAGGTAGTGGAAAGAACTCTGCCTATTGGGGTTTTCAGCTAAGCCATTGTTTAGCAAATTTCACATACAAACTTCACTGCTAGAAGAGTAGAGGTTTAGTGCAGCCATACTTCCTGAAACATGTGGGTCATGCCATTCCAAAAAACCATGTCTCTTCTGTCCATGTGAGAGCTGGGATGCCCAAGAACAGACCCTTCAGCTGTAGCCCAGGACTGAGCTGAGTTTGCACCATCACTGTACTGACTCATTTGTTTAACCTGATGTGTGTATACATACGTGTACTCTCTGCCTGAGACATTCCCATTCACCAGTGCTCCAACCCAGGGCTCACTGGGACTGTGATAGAGGATGGGAGTGAACGTCATGAGGTTCTTCTGCCTCTGCTTTGCTTTGTGGCTTCAGCCCCAGAACTATGGATACAGTAGAAAATGCAACTGCTATGTAGTTGTGCAATAGAGAGTAATGGAACCTGCACATCTTTTCATTCCAGCAGCAGCGCTCTGGTCTGTCCTTTTTTGGGAAGAGCACAGGATGTCATCTTGTCTTGTTGGCCATTTCTCTCTGCTGTAAATAAATAACTTAATGGTGTCCAATCAGCCACTTATGACAGTTATTCTGTACATGAACCCTAGATGGGTTATTGATTCACTTTATTGTGGACATGCGCAGAATATTGCATGTAGTTTGCTTAGGAACTTGCTTAGGAATTGCCATTTAACTTTTGGCTAGACCCACGCACTGACTGGAGATCTTAACTGTTTTTTCAGGAAACAACACTGAAACTTTGTGAAACGAAGCTAGGAAATTTAAGGTGAGATTCAGAGCTATATTAATTGAGCAAAGCCTGCAATTGATGGAATCTTAACGTCAGACAAACTATGCCAGGCACAGGCTGAGATAACTTGTTGTATGGCATGGATGTGACTTTAAATTCCCAGTCTGGTTGTAACTCCCTAAGATTGATTGCTGCTATGAATTACTAAAAGTATAAGGATTATTAAACATGTACAGCATCTGTATGTGGGAGTGAAAATGAGCTTTAGAAAGATTGAAAATATGAATGTCTGAAATCAGAATTAGTCACACTCCTTTTGGTTAGATTTGCAAGTCTCCCACTTAAAGAGCTGTTAAATGCTCATAACATACCTTTTCATTCTTTTATGTCTGTTTTGATGTAATTTTTCTAAGCCTTCATTATTCATTAATCATTATGTTAGGGATTAATTTATTTTAGGTATTGGAGTGTTTGAATGATTTAATACTTGTTTCCTTTTTAGCTGTCAGTCAATTCAGGTGACTGGCAGCTCTTCAGGTTTGGTGGTTTTGACTTCTCATCTCAGCAGTTCAGGCAAGCGATCTGAAGATGATGTGTACTCAGCAATTTGAAGAGGAGTTTCACTTTTAGTGTCTTCACTTGGACAGCCAAAACACCCAGTAACTTTGCAAATGTAGGCTCAAAATCACTCAGGTGATATTTGCCTTTTCTGATTTAAAATTAAAAGCATTAACACTAAGCAGGCATTTCAGAAGCTTATTCTAGGAAACTCAAAGAAGTATGTTTTGCTGAATAATTATTTTCTGAGGGTTTTTTCTTTGTACCTTTCTAGAATGTGCATCTAAAAAGCTTACAAACCCACTATTCACCAATTTGCAGCAGATCCTCTGGAGTGGAGTGCTGTCAAGAGATGCCATGGTAACTGGAGTTGCTAGGACAGTCAGTGTCAGGCTGTTTAATGCTGAGTGCTATATTTAAGCTTTGGTTTACCACAGTTTGAATAGCAAATGGGAAGTTTGTTTAGTGGTGTCAGTGCCTACCACTTAAAACCCAGAAATAATGAGGTGAGACAGAACACAGTATTGCACTGCCTTTGCAGCTGCTTAGACACAGAGAAGTTTAAGAAAGATGTTGAGTTGCTCGAACATGTCCAGAGAAGAGCAACTAAGCTGATGAGGGATCTGGGGCACCAGCCCTCTGACGAGTGGCTGTGGGAGCCAGGGTTGCTCAACCTGGAGAAGACAAGGCTCAGGGGAGACCTTCTTGCCATCTACAACTACTCGAAGGGTGGTTGTAGCCGTGTGGGGGTTGGTCTCTTCTCCCAGGCAACCAGTGACAGAAGAAGAGAGTCTCAAGCTGCACCAGGGGAGGTTTAGGCTGGATGTTAGGAAGAAATTCTTCACAGAGATTATTTGCCATTGGAATGTGCTGCCCAGGAAGGCGGTGGATGTCACCATCCCTGGAAGTGTTTAAAATAGGACTGGATGAGGTACTTAGCGCCAAGGTTTAGTTATCAGCAGACAGAATTCAAAAGGTTGGAAAAGACCTCAAAGATCATCAAGTCCAACCTATTACCCAACACCATCTAATCAACTAAACCACGGCACCAAGTGCCCCATCCAGGCTCTTCTTAAAACACCTCCAGTGATGGTGACTCCACCACTTCCCTGGGCAGCAAATTCCAATGGTTAATCTCTCTGTGAAGAACTTCTTCCTAAGAATAGAATAGAATAGAATTAACCAGGTTGGAAGAGACCTTCGAGATCATCGTGTCCAACCTATCATCCGACACCACCTAATCAACTAAACCATACAACCAAGCATCCTGTCAAGCCTCGCCCTGAACACCCCCAGCGACGGCGACCCCACCACCTCCTCAGGCAGCCCATTCCAATGGGCAATCACTCTCTCTGTGTAAAACTTCCTCCTAACCTCCAGCCTAAACCTCCCCTGACGCAGCCTGAGACTGTGTCCTCTTGTTCTGGTACTGGTTGCCTGGGAGAAGAGACCAACCTCCACCTCACTACAACCCCCCTTCAGGTAGTTGTAGAGAGAACATCCAGCCTAAACCGCCCCCTGGCACAGCTTGAGACTGTGTCCTCTTGTTCTGGTGCTGGTTGCCTGGGAGAAGAGACCAACCCCCTCCTGGCTACAACCTCCCTTCAGGGAGTCGTAGACAGCAAGAAGGTCTTCCCTGAGCCTCCTCTTCTCCAAGCTAAGCAACCCCAGCTCCCTCAGCCTCTCCTCACAGGGCTGTGCTCCAAACCCCTCCCCAGCTTTGTTGCCCTTCTCTGGACACCTTCCAGCAACTCAACAGCTTTCCTAAACTGAGGGGCCCAGAACTGGACACAGTAACCCAGCACAATACTCTTTAAAAAAGACACCAATAAATATTACCTATATTTAGGCTTTAGAAGTTAATGAAGTAATGTTCAGAATTTGAATATTTGCCTTGCTGTAAAACTGTCTTCTCCCATTGGAAGTCAAATCTTGCAGCCTCTGCTCTAACTGCACTCTAGGTAACTGAGGAAATTCCTTTGCAGAAGTGTTTAGTTTGAAGTGTCTACAGAGCAACTTTGCAGGAAAACAGAAGCAGCATTGCAAGCAAGCAAACTCATTCCCCTTTACTTAAAAGAAGCACACAGCTCTCAGAGAATAATCATTTTACTGTGATTTACAATATAAACCATTTCCAGCATTACTGTGAAAGATAATGTCAGGTTGAGTTGACTAGATGGTGTTGGGTGATAGATTGGATTTGATGATCTCAAAGGTCTTTTCCAACCTGGTTAATTCTGTGAAGTGGCAGCTGGTCACCAGGACCTCTTGCTAGATCCCTACAGCATCCCTTGCATCCCTACAGCAACTCTATCATTTGTGCTATCCGGTTCTGTGACATTTATTACTCAAAGCAAATAGAGAAGCCTGAGTTTTGTGACCTACCAGCTGGAAAATACCAGGAAAGTATTTTCCATGGGTTACTTGCATCTCTAAGTAAAGCAGAAGTGAGGAGAGCTGGGAACATGCACTGTCTTTTCTCAGAGTGGTGAACGTAGCAATGTCCCATGCCATGAAGGCTGATCAGTGCACTGATTGTATCATCAATCATTTTCACACACACACAAAAAAAAGTGGTCAATTTCTCTTCACACCTTTGCAAGTTTTAATGCCAAAGTAAGAAGCAAAGTGCCACTGCCAGGATTTCATTTTGATTACTGTAATGCAATTCATTCATGTGTACAGAATCACAGAATACAGTATCACAGTATCACAGTAAATAAGGTTGGAAGAGACCCCAAGGATCATCAAGTCCAACCTGTTCCAACAGACCTCACAACTAGACCATGGCACCAAGTGCCACGTCCAATCTCCCCTTGAACACCTCCAGGGACGGTGACTCCACCACCTCCCTGGGCAGCACATTCCAATGACGAACGACTCGCTCGGTGAAGAACTTTCTCCTCACCTCGAGTCTAAACCTCCCCTGGCACAGCTTGAGACTGTGTCCCCTTGTTCTGGTGCTGGTTGCCTGGGAGAAGAGACCAACCCCTTCCTGTCTACAACCACCTTTCAGGTAGTTGTAGAGGGCAATGAGGTCACCCCTGATCCTTCTCTTCTCCAGGCTAAGCAATCCCAGCTCCCTCAGCCTCTCCTCACAGGGCTGTGCTCAAGGCCTCTCCCTGTCGCAAGAAGGGGTCGCAAACGATCAATATGATCCACGAAAATCCAACTTTATTGTTCCACACGTCCTTATTTATAGCCTTATCTTATACATAGTTAATTCTATTCTAATTTAACACACACTGTTGGTTACTTCCTAAAAGGTTACATCATTGTTTTCACTACTCTATGGAATTTCTTAATTGCTCTCTTTCCCAGATCTTCGCTACTCCTTATCTTGTTTGCCTTCCTTCTCAGGGGCAGCTTGACTTCAGCATACCAAGCACCCACAACTCCTACCCCATTGCTACACAAACAACAGAAAGCCCTTCAAGGTCGAACTAGCACAGATGTTTCCCAACAATTCCCCCGTTTCTATTTTTTACAAATAAGGCCTTAAGGGTCATACCCCGAACACTTTACACAATACAATCAGGCTTAACAATAATACAATGATACCCAAAAACCTAGAAGCTTCTTTTGTTAATCAGGCTCTAGGCCTACACTGCCAGATTGCTCACTCTACTTGTTACTGGCATTTAGTCATAAGAGTTGTTCTCATCTTACACAAGATATTACTTGCATACACGAAAGCAAACAAATTAAAGCTAAGCTATGTAGCAAAAGCAAAAGTTCCATAACATAGCATGTCTAACAGACTGATACAAGGCACAAAGCTTAAGTTGAACTAGTTACAATGTTCTAACAGAGCTAGCATAATACATGGTAAAAGATAACAAGCATTGTAAAGAAGAACTTAGATCTTAATAGTCCCAGTCTTTACATTTCACTTATTGACAGAGAAGACTTGATTATGCCTGAACACATTGCACACAGATTAAGACACAAATGCAATCCTTAGCACTATCTTTTACAATCTGCTTTAGGGGTATGTTGCATTTTTATTTCCTCTAGGATGGTCAAAAATCATCAATTGTTTAATGGCAGCAAGATTTCCTTAATCTGTAAAGGTAGATCTGGCCAGGCTCTAGCTTCACAGACAGAAATCTGCAGGAAAACAGCAAGAGCAAAAAGAGCTTCATTGCTTGCCCAATATAAAATTACACAAAATAGCGTGGTTTTGCTCATCCTAGTAATTCTAATCTCTTAACATTCATGCAACAGTTAAGCAGTCACGACACTCAGATGCTTTCTGTTGACGTCTTGGATCATCGTGACAGTTGTTGAGGTCACTGCTAGGGTTACCATGAGCTAATTTTTTCTGCTGTGGGGGTATTCTCTCTTTCCCCCACCTTTTTTTTGTTTGGCGAAATGTAAAGATGAAACTTTATCCCTAGTTAACAAGAGAGAAGACAAAGTTATCAAACAACCAAAATATTCAGTCCTAATTCACATGGTGCCATGGTACATTCTTCTGAATGGCGTTTGTGATCCCAGATGATCGATGTTCAGCTTCATGGGAGATGCTGTGTCCTCACGGTCTTGATTCCTCTGCTGTTGTTTATTGCGATGATCACAGGTAGCAGGAAAGAAAGCTTGAGGCGACCTACTTGTCATCTGTTTTTAAAATTTATTTCTTGTTTACTTTCCTAATTATTATTTGTATTTTGCTGCAGTTTTTAATCTGTATTTTAATTTGTTATTCTAATCACCTTTTATTTTTAACCCCTTTTTTTTCTAATCCAGTATTTAATCCTTTATTTTGTTTGATCTTATATTGTTCAATTTTTTATTTTTTTTTTGCATCTTTAGTTCATTTAATCTATTTTCTATTTTTATTTTGTATCTTTGCTTTTTTATTATATTTTGTAACCTGCTTTTCTATTAATTCCTTTTATTACTATTGTGCATTTTAACTTTCTTGACGTCTTCTTTTTACAGAGTTTTTGTTTTAACCTAGTAGTCTTGATAATCCTTATTTTTTATTAATTACTAGCAATTCTTATGCTTTTGTTAACAGCTATGTTGTCAGCAATCCTTATGATTTTTTAGCTTGTCATATTTTGGTTTTAATATTTTTATTTTTATTGTTGCTCTTCTTGTTTATTATTCTGGTATTCAGTACTTTATTCTGTTATTTAGTACTCTATTTTTTGTATCCAGAGTTTTTGTACCTGTTATTTTTCGTGTGTTTAAACTTTTTCTTTACACTTGATACCTTTTTGTTTACCATTTTAAAATTTTTGTTCTTTGCATTTGTTACCCTTTTGTTCACACCTTTTTTTTTTTTTTTTTTTTTTTTTTTTTTTTTAGTAGGCTATGTCTAAGAAAGAAATCTAAAGACGTTACATTAGCTAAAGAATACCTTAGAAAATGAATACCTATTCACTACAAACCTTAACATTATTACAATATTACATGGAGCTCCTTTGAAATGCCTAGGCAAACACAAAAACAAAGACAAGAAGGTTCGAACCAAAAGAAAATCTCACAAGGTGAACTCATCACCAAGTACTCACACCTCAGTACAACCACTATGCATTAACTTCCCACAAGTACTAAATGCATACCATTCACTATGCTCACCAGGAAAACCCAGCAAAACTCTAAATAACAAATCTTCACACCTTAACACAATGGCTATGTATTAACCACCCACAAGTGCCAAATGCGTACCAGTCATCATTCTTATTACAAAAACTTAGCAAAACTCTAAATAGCAAATCTCTGAAAGACATTACAACCAGAAATGAGAAAATTAGCACTGTTGCTTTAAATCAGAGCAGAGTCGCGGCTGAAGCCGCTGGGAAGGGGGGTCGCTGGTGCGAGCCTCTGCGAGGGAAAGAGGTGGGGGCCGGGCAAGCGGCCGCCGCTGAGCTGCTGCTGCTGTCAGTGCTGCCGGTATCAGTGGTGCGTCAGCCGGTACTGCCTTTGTCGGAGCCGTCGGTATCCGCGGGGGCCGGCAGGGCTGGCGGGCAGGGTGCGGTGGTAAGAACACCGTCACCACGAGCCCCCAAGCGCTCCGCTGTTTCTCAGAGGGGCCGTAAAGCGAAGTCGGCCCTGTTTGAATTCCTCGCTGTCGGTGTTGTGGTCCTCCGAGTCCGAGCCCTCGCTGGCGATATCAGAGGAAGGTGTTGATGAACGAGATCGAAGGCACTGAGCTGCCTTTTCTCGGCTTTTTCCCCGCTGGGTGCAGACAGCAGTGCTGGTGGCTAGCAAAACGCGATGTGGCCGCCGTAAGATGTATCGGGGGCGGCCCCGGTCGATCGGTCAATACTTTGAAACCCATCGTCCGGCTGCAACTCAGATAGACCTAGGGCTGCATCTCGTTTTTTAATACAGTTTATGCATTCTCGCCACGGCTTTTGCAGCTTGATAGTGACCCAGTCCCACAGTCTGTTTCCATAGTCCAAACAAGTTTCATCAAAATAACTATCTCCGCTCGGGAAATACCCTAAAAGCGGATCCATGGGCCAAAAACCCAGGAATTACTTCGGGCGATATCTGCGCCTTACGCTTTTCTAAAAAGCATTGCAATAAGGAGAGCGCTGCCTCTCCTTCCATATTCACCGACGGCCGCGAACTTCACTGCCGCGATCCATTACCCGTCAGTGTCAGCCGCTCCTTTCCTCAGGGCCGCTGATAATTTTTGCCATGCCTGAATAGCAGCTTTTTGTTCTGCAGCATGCTGATCGAGTGTTACCATAACCGCTCTCCATGGCTTACTGTTCTTCTTAGCAGCCTTATCATCGTCTACACTTTTCATCCATAAATCTTGTCCTAATTCCTTCCACCGTAGTCTATCAAAAACATCGTTGGGATCTTTAAAATACCCCAACTTCTCAGCATATTCTAACAAAGGCTCTAATTCTTTCTTTAAATCAATGCCTTTAATATTTCGCTTTTCTAAAAAGCACTTAAACAAATCATACGCTGCCTGCCTGTCCATACTAGCGTCACTAGCGTTAGTACCTGTGCGCACAGTCTCTATATCAGCAGTTCCAGGTCTACAACGTCTTCGGCTCCCAGGCTGCCCTCCTTCTCTTTGTCCGAGCGATCAGCCTCCGGTACTGCTATTCCGGGCCGGCTCCTTGCCTCCGCGCTCTTGAACGTACACTTAGTCCTCGAGGAACCTTCAGACTTCTCTGTGAGCCTATGACCCTCTCTGTGGGGTCGAACCCTCTCTGTGGGGTCCCGTGTTCAGGCGCCACTTGTCGCAAGAAGGGGTCGCAAACGATCAATATGATCCACGAAAATCCAACTTTATTGTTCCACACGTCCTTATTTATAGCCTTATCTTATACATAGTTAATTCTATTCTAATTTAACACACACTGTTGGTTACTTCCTAAAAGGTTACATCATTGTTTTCACTACTCTATGGAATTTCTTAATTGCTCTCTTTCCCAGATCTTCGCTACTCCTTATCTTGTTTGCCTTCCTTCTCAGGGGCAGCTTGACTTCAGCATACCAAGCACCCACAACTCCTACCCCATTGCTACACAAACAACAGAAAGCCCTTCAAGGTCGAACTAGCACAGATGTTTCCCAACATCTCCCCAGCCTTGTTGCCCTTCTCTGGACACGTTCAAGTGTCTCAATGTCCTTCTTAAACTGAGTGGCCCAGAACTGGACACAGTATGTGGTCCTCTCCTGCAGTTAAGGAGTAAAGAAGCACAATGAGGAGAAAATACAAATTGGAAAGAAAGAAAAGATTAAATCAATAAGGGAAAAACTTTAACATGATTATTTAGATAAAAAGCTGGTCTCAAAACACTCATGAAAACGCACTAAAAAACTGAGGGGAAAAAGCAGTAGGAAATAGTTTTCTCAGAGCAATGTTGTATTGGCAGGAGGATGGATAAGATATTTACAAAGCATTTAATTAGGTTGCATCCAACACCATTATCAAGTGATTGTGTGGGTTGTTTCATCTGGTTTTGGATTATCTGGATCTTGTAAAAAAAATAAATTATCTGAAACAGAATGGAGTGAATAGGTAGGAAGAATTCAAATTCCATAGAATTTTTTCTGGAGTAGAATACTGATAGAGAATCTCATCAGTAAAGCTTGTTCTCTGCACCAGGCATATTTCTAATGCCAAAGTGCCTCACAGCAAACTCATTTGCAGGATAACTTTGTTCAAATCCACAAAGTGGAGATTTTTGTCACACTGCTGTAAACCTGAAATACCTCAAGTGAAGGGTATAGCTTGGCTTTGAGAGAAGCACAAAGAATTCATTTGATCCATGGAAAAATGGAAAGCTAGAATGAAAAGTCTGACACCAATTCAGAAATGCATCTTCTAATGTCTATTTTTCTTTGAATTTGTTGTGTCCTTCATTCTAGTAAGTGTGTTGACTAAATTGTGTTTAAATTTATACAGTAAATTCAGGCCAGCGTTTGGATTCCCTGCAATTATTCATTTGTAAGGCTGTGAATGCTTATTAATGGCTCTCAGCTTCAGAACCAGCATTTCTGCTTCCAAAGCACTGCACATGACTAATTTATTTTTCTGCTTATTCAAAAGCAACAAATTGTCAAGAAGCCAGATCTGCATTGAATTAAACCCATGTTGCTTTGCTTCCACAGAAGAGGTGAAACGTGGCTGGTTTAAAAAGCAGCCACATTTCAAGTGAGCTTTAATTCATTGCTGAAATTGCAAAGTGGAGGAATTATAGGGAGATGATGGTGGTAAATGAAATACAAAATTTCTCCCATGGCACATTGTATAGAAACTTTATATTTGCACAGCGTGGCTGATGTTACCCACTTTCCAGGCAAAATAAAAAAGACTTAAGTTTGTAGCAGGATCCCTCATCAAAAAAAATCCGAAGTCTAGTTAATCTTGGAGAAATATGCCACTGCATCTAACAACTGCTTTGTTTTCTTGGATTTCTAGCCAAGTTAACATGAAGCAGAGCTGCTTATCTGGTTTCATCTGCGGTCTTGAATTTGCTCCTATGTCATACTACATATCCCTGTTTTAATGGGTCAGATTACCTTTTGGTGGTTTTCAGTCTTTACAGCCTTTTGCCAGCACTTCAGTCTTTAGAGAAAGATAAGAGCTTCGTGATTAAACTTGCAGATCCTAAGAGTAATAATTTTGGTTGGTGTTACCTAAAACTGCCAGTTAGATCATATCACCAGTCCACTGGGTTCTGTGCAGTGGAACTGTATGATTGAATTTCATTGAATTTAAAGCTGGTAGGAGCTTGTCTGTACCACTGCTATCTGTAGTTTTCTCTGCAGTTCTTTATATCATAGCAAGTGCTTTAACCATTTTACATACTGTGAGAAATAAAAGGTTTATTTGATACTGTGCAGCTGTTGAAGAAAAAGGTATTAAAAAAAGATATAAAAAGGATCATTTAACATTTGTAATTTCAATGAAACAACACAGAACTACACTGCTGATGATCTTAGGCTACTTTATATAGTGTCACTAACTGCACCAGGAGCTGTTATCATGGAAGTGATTGATTAAGCCACAGAGGTATCTCTGTATACAACATTTAGTTTTTAAATAGCTGTGGAAATTAATGTAGAAGCTGTACATAAGTGCATCAATTCTGTTTGCTTACTTGTGCTGCAACTTATTTCATAGCAACACTGGTATATAAAGTCTCTGGAACACACTCAAGCTGAAAGAAGAGATGATTTGGTTTTTTTCTTTTCTGAACTACTCTAGAAGATTGCATATCCCTGCTGCTTAAATGCTCCGTTGCTTTAGGTAATTCAAACAGGTCATTGAACTTCTGTGTAGTATTTAAACATACAGAACAAACACACTCTGCTTTTGAAACACTGAAGAAATTTACAGCCTTGGGGCGGTAGCTGCCATCCTTCAAGATGCTTGATGTGTTGAACTGAGCTGAGGGCATGCAAAACCACGCAGACCGTGTTTGGCATCCTGGAGTAATACCACATGAGCCTTTGCGGTGTGGAGCATCGACTGGTTCCTGCTTTGCAGGAAAGCAGAAATAGATACAGGCCTTGAGGAGCTTGTGACACCTGAGTAAGTGGAGGTGCTTGTTTGTTGTTGTTGAATTAATTTTGTGACCAGAAATTGAACAAAAGGAAAACCTGCACATGAGGTGGCTCTTGTTTTGAGCCATATATAGCTTCTGATGTATTTACTTTGGAAGCTTCTTAGATGTTACATAGTTTACCACAGTAATAATTGCCACAGCACGTGCTCTGTGTATGTTTTGAGTAATCTTGCCAGTTAACTTCATCTACAGCCAAAGCAAATACAACCAACCCTGTCAGCCCAAATAAAAGAGCTTAAAAAATAGAGCAAAGGTCTGTTACAAAGAAAAATTGTCTGGAAAAGGAACTGTATTTGTACGAGAGGTGGTAGAGATTTGTTAAGCAGTAACGTTACTGTGACACATCCATTGTGGAAATGACCAAGATTCACACTGTCCAAAGGTGTTCTGGTTCAGATCAGTATGTTACTGGTATCTCAAGCCATATTCTGTAAACACAGCTTTGGGCAAGATGCTTCTATTGGCCTCTGTTGCTCCATGGGCATTATTGATGGCAGGATGGGAAGAACAGTGTGGCTCAGACCAAGGTAAGACCTTGCAGGCAGTGGTTGTCTTGCAGATCCTGTCTACTTTGTGTCTCTAATAGTCCTGAGTGCTTGCTGGAAATTTGTAATGAAGCACCCAGGCTGTAGATTTATTCTGAGCCTATTTCTAGCAGAATACCAGGCCCCTACACACAAGGGTGAGGTTTCCAGGATGTCTGGATATAGGTGGGTTTGTAGTGCAGAACAACATTGCTGTCATCCTGTCTCTTACATAATAAAGCAAATGTTGGGAAAGTGGAACTTTCTTCAGAAGGACTTTGTTCCTCCTTTATGCTATGAGCATTCAGTTAATGCTACTCTGCTGCAAAAAGACCATTATTTGACTCTGTGAGACTAATAAATAATACATGCTTCATCTGCAGACAACTTTGAATATGAATTTGACTTCCTACAAAGAAACTTGTGGCAGATTAAATTATGCCAGGTATTGATTTTATTTTATTATCATTATTAGTGTTTTTCCTCACCACACCTCTCCCTCCCTCCCCACTCTTAGCTGCGTGCAAAGACTGACTTCTGCCCTAGAGGCAAAGTTCCAACCAGAAGCGAACACTGTGACAGGATTTTTAGCTTTGTTAAAATTGCTACCAGCTCTCAGTCTCAATGCATTGCTGGGATACTGATTTTGGAATGTTTTTCCAGACCTTCTCCATGGTGCTATGGACTTTGCCAATGCCCTGTTAGCAACTGTTTGAGAAACTACATGATTACCAGATTCTCTGAACTCGTGCTTGCCAGAGGGCTGCAACGTTTGATGCTGCCGCTTGCTGCGTTCAGCAGGATCTCCTGATGCGTGCTGCTGCTATGTTGGGTCACTGAGTTTGAGACATCCCTGTCTGCTGTGGTATAAAGCACAGAGTTAACGGTTTGGTTGTTGCCATGAAAGTCATGTTGCTCTACTTTGAAATGCTGGTGAAATTCTGGAACCCAAGTAAGAGCTTTTAATGCCTCCTGAGATTAAAAGCTCCTTTTCATGCTATGGAAAAATCTTCTATTGCCAGAAGCTGTTAGTAGTGGGCACAACTTCTCTGCAGTACCTCAAAGCACTAGGCAATTAGAAAAATTGTTGCAGTATTCAACTAAAGAATGGCTGCTGGTACAGATAGCTGGAGATGTGTGCAGATATTAAGTCCCTTTCTCTATCTGCTCAAGTGTGACAAATTAATTTTAAATTATACAAACTGTGGCAGCACTGCATGCCAAGGTGTTTAAAAACATGTTAATAGACATGACCTATTCAGCAAGAATTAATAATAATAAAATACTTAGCTACATTTAGACATTGCATAGTGACAAGCTCAAGCAAGAAAAATCTCCTTGGAAGATAAGATACATTTTCTTTCAATTTTGAATTAGCTTTTCCCCTTATTCTCAAGTTTTACTATTTATTATCAATAGTAACTTTTATTATCCATTATTGCTGCCTTTAGGAACAAGTGAGGAGCAATGAACTCTACCGGTAACATCAGAAGGAAAGCAGCACACAAAGGTGTGCACAGTTCACCACAGTTTCTCTTCACGCTGTAATTGAACAAAAATCCTCCTGTCACTCCCCAGTACTGCTAAAAATGTTAACAGCATTTTACCTTGTAGGTAACTGGTAAGTATCTTGTGTCTATTTTAGTGTATGCATGCTGTATGATAACATTTTAGTAGTGTATTGCAGCATGTGCAAAACCATCATGAATATTCTTTGATGTCTAGAACATCAATCAGTCACAAGTCAATTTGCTAGTAGAAGGAATGCAGTGTGTAGGTTGCTGCTCAGCAGTGGCAGAAGCCACACAGGTATACGTTAAAATGTACTTTGTACTGTTATAAAAGCATTCTGTCTCATGAGGCTGACATTCAGAAATGCATATAGCCTAACAACAATAGACAACATGTTAACTTCTTGTGACCCACAGCCCTTGCAGAAGTGGAGATTGGCAGTGAAATACTTAATAGATTTCAACAAGAGTGGGTCAGAGCAAACAAGACAGACAATCACGTTAATCTAATTTATTCTGATATTTCAGCTCTCTGTGGACACCGGTAAGCCACTTAGCTTCTATTGATGCTTGTCCTTGGCAGCAAGAGAACCATCCACTTGGAAGAGTATCTACTGCAATTCTTTCTCCATTTTCATCTCCTTACCTTGTCTTAGGCGTTATTGCCATCCATCTCGACTAGAAGGATCAATCAAGTGTAGCCTTGGGTGCTATTGTTTGGTTTATGTTTCCCTTACAGAGTGCTTGTGTAGACAATCACAGCAGTTTATGCAGCCAGCTGGGGTTTTAAACTTGTTGCATATCCTTCCAGCTAGGTAACCCGTTTGACCAAATTCATATTGACCTGACAGGTGAAAATACCTCTCAAAAACTCAATTACAGAACTAGATTTGTAGAAAATAATAGGATGCTAGCGAAGGTTTCCAGGGGAAGAAGCTGACTCTTCAAGGAAGCACACTAGAGTTTTTTGCATTAAAAAAGCAAAAACCAAACCAAAACAACCAACCAACCAAAAACCCACATAAAAACACCACCAAAAATTCCCAAACCAAATATTTATGGGCTTATTTATCCAAGTTATAGGAAGTAAAGCCAAACTTTGGCAGGCACAGCTGAAGGGCAACATGGTTTCTGACTGTGTTTATTTGCTGTATATTCCTGTATATATTGTAAAATACCTGTATTTGTTGTGTTACATATAATCCCTGCCAGTGAGTTTTCTCTATAGCAGAGGCTTACTGGTGGTGTTTGATGCGTTAGGATAAGCAAGGGACACAAGTCGCTGCAGCTTTTGACAACGGTGGAGGTCTTGTGTTCAGTGGACAGCTTCATAAGGGAAGTAAAACAAGTGAAGGAAGGATGTCCTGGGACCTCATAAAGACTGATTACAGATCTGAGCAGGAAATTCAAGCTGCCCAGCCTTGGTTAGTGTGTGCCTACACTGCCCTTTGGGGAATCTGCCCGTCTTGGGTAGGCGGATCCATCTCAGACGCTAGAAAGTCAGCATTAGTGGAGAGATAGAATATGCTGTTGGAGACAGGCCAAGTTCTGTCTCCAAATGTTTATGCATCTTCTCAGCTTTCACGGTTTCTCTGGTGATTACTTCCGTATATACAAAATTTGACAAATAATTGCAGTTTGAAGGGCATGCTTAATGGAGGTCCATAAAAATGATTCACAGGCAACTGTAAACCGAACTATTATACTAAAGGATAAAAAGCTTCCTTAATGAGCTGTACAAGACAGTTATTGATGTATTTATGAAAACATTCCCAAGTACATGTAACCAGGGGAATTCAAAGATAAATATTTAAAGATTGGCTGACAGTTTTCTCACGCAGCAAAACTGCAGTTCCATTGTGAGGCAGCAAACTTACCAAAAGCATATATTTATGTGATTTGTAACACACCCCCCCAAAAAAAAATCAAAACTTGCATTAGACCCCAGTATTTCTCTCTGTAACTGTGTTTATTTCTATTTAAATGAAGAGATGAAGCATGAAGGAAGTGGGCAGGCAAGGTTCAGAATATTAATAAGGTAAACTAACACTTTTCCTATCCAAATAATTTGTCAGAGTCATGTCACAAAGCTGTATTTAAGAGGATGAAACCTAACCACGGTTCAGAGTTTAACAGTTCAGAGTCTTCTCATCCAGCCATTGTTGTACACAATTAGGTTATTCAAGTGTGATGCTTAAGTGTTCACACTATGATTCATAACCTTGTTCTTCACACCCCAGAGAGAGGAAAAATTGGTCTTTTGTTAGGAATCTGATTAATATATGGATCAATGCATGCCCTTTTAATGCTTAGTATATGGATGCACTTTTAATTTGGATAAATTTAGTAGCTCACGTTGTTGCTTGCTCATCACAGGCATGCTGTGTTATTCTCTGGACAAAACTGTAGAAGCATTTCAAGTATTTGGGGCTGACACTTGATTTGGCATTACTTTGTCAGCTGAGATGGCTTCTGTTCTTCAATGCTTTAATAATCTATAAGTTTCAAACAATGTGATTTTTTTTTTTCCTTAGGATTACAGCTGCTGTGTTGTGCAACTCTTCCTGCCATAAAAAGTGAAGATCTGGATCATGCTATTAAGTCAACTATAGAGCTTTTATTAGACTTACAAATTTCTTAAGTTTATTGCACCAAAGGGTTATATATAGATGGGGGCTGGACTGATGGATGTGTTTCCTTGAAAAGGTGGAGGCAGACCAAGGAAGACAAGCGACAAGTTAGCCAGTCTGTGCAAACATTGACAACAAGCTTCACCTTGCTCATGGGTAAAGCTACTGCCAGTGCTAAAGATTAACAGAAGAGTTTCAGCCATTGGGGTCTATGCTCTGGTGTCAAGAAGGTTGCAGTGAAGCTGAATTTCAACCCAGATGATGATGCTCATCCCATTTTCACTTCTAAATACACAGAGTAGATCATTTGGCTAAAAGCATTCATTAACTTCACAGGGAGGTTTAGACTCGAAGTGAGGAAAAAGTTCTTCACTGAGCGAGTCATTCGTCATTGGAATGTGCTGCCCAGGGAGGTGGTGGAGTCGCCGTCCCTGGAGGTGTTCAAGGGGAGATTGGACGTGGCACTTGGTGCCATGGTCTAGTCGTGAGGTCTGTTGGGACAGGTTGGACTTGATGATCCTTGGGGTCTCTTCCAACCTTAGTTATACTGTGATACTGTGATACTGTGAAGCATTTATCAGCCTCCTCTATGGCTTGTGACTCCTTAGAAGTGTAATATTTTAAGCTTTTTCTAACTTTCCACTGGGATACTAGGATTTGTTTTTTCTTCTTACCTTGATGTTATTTAATTGTTTTAAATTTGACCTTTTTGCTTAATCCTTGTATTCCACTTGTTCTGTCAGGATGCCATAGTTCCAGTCCATAAGATTCATTGTCATAATGGCCTGAGAATGAAAAGTGATTCATGTGTCAAGAACTGTTTCAATGGAAAACTAGTGTTGGTTTGTTCTTTTCTATGTGGGAGCATAAGGGAAGGAGAGTAGGATTAGGAACGCCAAATGATGTGATAGTTGTGGAAGCATAAGAGTACTCTTAATTTTTTGTGTGATTTCTCAGGCTTTGGGTAAAATTTCAGTCTGGCTCTGTATGTATCTGACTCAGTATGGAGCAGCCTGTGTTAATGATGTCTTTAATCTCTCATGCACCAAATTGTCAGCGGTTGAAGGAAAGAATCCCATTTGTAAGAGGGGAAGAAGGTCTGAATGGCTCTCTGAGGCTGTCACACTGTTTTGCCACCCTTGTATTCACTGCTTTGCCTGTTGTCTTGGGAAGATTATTACCACCAGTGCACAAAGGACCCTGCTCCTCTGCTACTATTGTTAGACCCTATTCTGTGTGGTTTTCAGAAAATACAGTGGGTAACATCATTTTCTGCAGTTTTTAGTAGTTCCAGGTGCATTATAACTCAAAAATTGCCCTGTCAAGAAGAATTATGTTGGCCTGCAGCTACTCAAAAGGCCATAGAGACAATTTACTGTCCCTGCCAGGGTAACCCCTGCTTCCAGTCTGCAGAATGGAAACATGTGATGTCCACACGGGCAGAAGAACCCCTGTTAGAGCTGAGGTTACATGATACAGGCACCCCAGAGCTCCTAAATCTGTACAGAGCAGGCCTCTCCCTGAGCATCCCTCAGACAGCTACGTTGTAGCTGAGCATACCAAAGCCTTGAGATCCACTCAGATTTATGGGATGCCTAAATTACCCCAGGCAGCTGTTCTGTTAGATGAGAGTGCACACAGACCATTGTCAGATTTCATCTTCCCTCTGGAAAAGTAGTTACCTTGACAACTATCATATTGCATGAGATTTTTGGTTGCTAGTAACTAACACAGTAGCTCAATCTGACATGTGGTACGTAATGCTTGATGTGTTTCCTTAGAGGGCAAGCACGTGGTAGCCCAAGTTGTTACGCTACCAGCAGTGTAGCAGGATAAGTTCATGCCACTAGCAGCTCCCTACTCAAAGTCCATTAGTGCATTGCCTAAAACAAAGGACTGTACAGTGTCACACAGCAGCAGCACTTTTGATGAAAGTAAGTAAACCCCTTTTGCTTAGTACCCTACACACCTTCAATCTGTCTTATTGAACTTTATTAGTAGAATAAGCCTCTGTAGTTCCTGAAGAATCCTCTTGGACTATGGGAGTTGGATTATGTCAAGCTGCTGACATTTTTAAAGGCCTCACATCAATAGAAGAGTGTGTGTGCTCTGAGTTTTTAAAACACTGTAAATAGTGTAGAGTAATACCTTGCACCATTTTTACTTCCAGTCTGGGGCAGCTATAGCTCCCAGGAGCATGAATGGTGTTTTGAGGTAAGGAAGGACTTGATAAGTGCTGACGGATGGCATAACCACAGTTATCCACATCTGACCTGCTCTGCAAGTCCTCTGTTGAATGTGCTTGCTCCTTACCACAGTATATCTTATTTTATGCAGCCATAGAGAATTAAAGTACCTTGAGCATTGCTGCATGTGCTTTTATAGCCTGGAGTCTTAAGGAAGTACTGAGGCAAGTCTCTAGGCTAAGTGAGGGGCAGTGGGAGTAGGTTTCTTGTTGTATAAAGACAGTTGTTCTCGAACATGGGAAATATGTCGGTGTGCTTTTCAGAGCATTTGTGGATGTGGACCTGATCAGGAGTGTTGTTTCCTGCTGTAATGAGCAGACTGAAAACTTCAAAAGGAGATTTCTAGCTGTGATTTGCTGCGTGCGTTCACAAGGCGTGTCAGTCTGCCATTCCCACTTGATTTAGGATGATGAAAGCAGAAGCAAAGTCAAACGCAAAGTGAAGTGAGTTTGGTTGGGTGGAATTGTAACTCCTAGTGCTCTGAGGAAGGAGTGATAATGCCTATGACAAGTCACCCCTCAGCTGCCACATGGCAATGGCCAGGCTTCTCAGCACTGGCTATCAATATGGGTAAAAGTGTTGCAAACTGACCCTCATTTTAATTTTTCTGCCTTTGCAGCTGCTCAGCTGGGACTTCTGAATGGATCCACCACAGAGCTGACATGGAAGATGTATGTCACTGCTTTCCCGAAGGTTAGGAGATCTGCAGCTCCAGCTTTTCACTGTCTGATTTTTCACAGGTTCAGCTCAGTCTTTCGGTAAGCAAATTATTTCCTATGCACACTTCTAAATTCTGTGGGATTTGTGAGACTGGCCAGCATTGCACTACAGAGGAGTTGTTGAAACAATCACTGGATTAGTGGAGTTATCAGTAAGATCCTCTGTTTCACCAGGACTGTAAACAGCTGTATAAAGTCTCTAGCATGAACAAGTTAAAATGAAATAATTTTATCTCCTTAAAACCTAATATTTTATTCCCAGTAAAGTAGGGACTGCATCCCAGA
Organism: Dryobates pubescens; assembly: GCF_014839835.1. Classification (NCBI taxonomy): domain Eukaryota; kingdom Metazoa; phylum Chordata; class Aves; order Piciformes; family Picidae; genus Dryobates; species Dryobates pubescens. Next base: position 64,135,139 of record NC_071612.1, read on the forward strand.
AACCTCATCCAGTTTTCCAGCTGTCTGTAGAAGGGCTTTTGTGCTTCAAACTTTTTGTCCAGCTCTTTGTTTTATCGGTTCATCGGTTGGACTTGGTGATCCGGAGGGTCTTCTCCAACCTGAATGCTTCTGTGATTTTGTGATTGGAGAGATTCCCTTCCCAGAAAACTTCTCTTATGCTTGCAATACCAGGCCATCAATGCTCCTGCTGCATTGTGTTGTATGCAGGCACTTGAATCAGTGTTTGTGCTAGCATACCGGAGAGAATAATATCCTTCACTGTGAATCTGAAAATGCTGCAAACGCGTCGTGGGGGATAACACAACCTTAATTATACAGAGCAGCTTTCAGAATTCCTGCAGAGCACAACAAAACTGACAGCCAGAAATACACTAACAACATTGCACAAAGCACTTGCTCAGTAGAGAGGGATTTTATTCCTGTGCGCTGAAGAACAATGACAAACAACATGCTTGCTGCTATATTAATAGGTTTCCTTTCGCTACAACTTGTAAATCATCATGTTCTTCAGCTTGTCATGCTTTTGCCATTCTAAACCTTCCTGTAGGACTTTGCTCATACCTTACTCACACTCCATCCCTTCTGACAAAGTTCCCAGGCAATGAAATAGGATACAAATCTTAGGGTGTTACTCAGAAGGTGATATGGACTCCCAAAGTGAGGGAGAATGACACTGTGACTCTTGTGGCTCATCTGATGTCTAGAGGTTAAAATCCTGCCAACCAGCTTGTGAAAAACACATACAATTTGAAATTCTTGTGTGGAATCTGCTAGGTTGTGGGGTTTTTTTCTTTCAAATTTTTTATCTTAGATACTCTTTGTGATCTTTATTTTTATCAAATAGTCCATACTTAACCAGTGTCTGAAAGCTAAGAATTAGCCTTAGCTCTGCACAGGGTCGTGACCCACACTGTGCAGACACAGGGGCTTTTTAATAATGATGATATTTGACCTCATTTTCCCTGCTGCAGTTCTTAAACTAATAACTCCACTCTTAGTGCCTTTACATGGACAGTGTTGAAACACGTGATGGAGTCCAGTTTTCCCTGCAAGGCTAGATGAAATGAAACCATCTTGACTTAGATCATTTAATAATCTAAGGTTTTTATTGATGAGGGGAGGCTGAAGAAAGCTTCTTAACTACATTGTCCTCTCCTGTATGTCTTCTTTCCTAGACTAAACCCAGCGTATATAATAAACTTTCCCTGAAGGAAACTTTCCAACAGCCGCATACACTGTTGATGCTGTAATGCCTGGCTGCTTTACTCTTTACACACAAACAGAAACCTGGCAAGTAGAGCTGAAATTTTAGATCAGCTGATATTCAAATGGGGAATGACTGAGGCAAAACAGTTGCAGAAATGGAGCTCAGTAAAGCACACTTCTCCCAGAGCGGTGATTTTTGTCTTTGCATTGGATTACAAAGTACACAGATTTTAGACCAGCTTGCTTTCTAAATAATGTAACAGCTTCCACTAACATCTTTTAGTTTTAAAAAGCTGCCCTTATTTAGTCATTATTTATATTAACTAGCTCTTTTGGTGGCTTTCTTGGCTTATTCTGTCTTGTAAGTATATAGTCATAGTTTAGTTCTGTGGTTAGGTTACTATTTTCTCTGTGCTCATGACGGCAATTTTCAGTGTTGAGTCTTTCAACCATGTTATTCTACTCAGGGCATTTTATGTCACCCTATTAAGGTTGCCTGAGAGTTCACACTAGAAATGTTATTTTTAGTACTTATCTACAGTAGTCTGCTGTACAGGCTTCCTGTTTCCTCTCACCTGCTCATACCTGGAGACATCCCAATTAAATACCTTGGTCTATCAAGTGAGTTGGCAGCTGAAGCTTTCTTCATCGTCACTTGCAGACTTTCTCATTCTTGTATGAAGTTCCCAGTTGCTTTTATTAAACTGCTGCATGTGGAAATCACCGTGGGAATAGCTCTTCAACTCTGTTTAAACCTCTCAGATGCTATTGATGCACTTTTCTCTGCTGGACAGAAGGCATTTGAGTGATTGTTTGCAGCAGAGTACTATCTTAAGTCTGTCAGCATTGTCTTGGAGAGCAGCTAGATAGTATCATGCATTACTAATCTAACAACTCCACTCAGCGCCATTTCTTCGCATCTTAAGCAGCTTGGCAACACTAAGAAAGTATCTGACAGTTCAATACAGTTGTGTAATGGGAGTTTTTCTAGTTACATTTCACCCTTTGGCTGTTTTCATCACAAAGGCAATCCCAGCAGCTAGAAGTCATAGGAAGTCTCAGAAGAGAGTAGAATTAATAAAGGCAATTGACTCTGGAAGTCAGCTTTGGTTTTGAGGCAAAAGCCATTTCAGAGCAGCATCAAGGTCTGCTTGCATATCTGTGTGGAAGGGAGGGTGGTGCTATTGCTGGTGTACTTGATCTGCAGGAAAATCATGCTGCAGGCATTAGTCTTATTCTATGACCATGCAAGGAACACAGAGCCCAAGCCCATCTACTCACAAGACACGGTGATCTTTTTTACCCCTAAGTACTATGGATAATCTTTTATCATATATATTAATTGTCTTTACCAGTCACTGCTGTACAGTGAAGAGAGAGCAATAAACAAGATTTATCTGCCAGGAAAAAAAAAAAAACAACACAAAAAACACTATAGCCTCACATGATTAGGTTCATTTTCTCTTTGGCACAAGCATAATTCCTTAACAGGTACTTAATAAATTCAGAAATGCCTGAAGATGCAGGCTTAATATTTGCTTTTTAGAAGTATCCTTCTGACAGGCCCTTGAATGCTCAAATGAAAAGTGAATACAGGGTTTCACTAAGAGTAAATGCTAATTCATGCCATTAAGTGAAAAAGGGGGGGATCTTATTGTATTTATTACTGGCAGTGACTCCCTCTTTCGCAATTTTTGCTCTAAGAGTTACTTTCAAAGCAGCAAGTGTCTGTTCCATAGGGATGTTTTTCTCTGTTGATACTTGCTTTTTAAATGTATATAGTAGTCTAACGTAAATGACAGCTTTGGACTTTGCCCTAAATACAAAGCAGTATAAGCTATTTTACTTTTGTTCCTGCAGTCACCACGTTTGTTCCAGTTCTTTATTTTCTCCACACTAGATTTCTCGGATTTCACTTTTTGGTAGCAGTATTTGTGTGTGTTAGTGGAAGAACACTGGTCATTTTGTCCGGAGCATCAGTGCTCCTCACTGCAAGGATTTTATTTTTTTTAATTAAAAAATAATCTAATCTTAATGAATTGTAGCCAAAGTGTGAATTGTGAGCCAGCAAGTGTGCCCGGGTGGCCAAGAAGGCCAATGGCATCCTGGCCTGTATCAGGAACAGCGTGGCCAGCAGGAGCAGGGAGGTCATTCTGCCCCTGTACTCAGCACTGGTTAGGCCACACCTGGAGTCCTGTGTCCAGTTCTGGGCCCCTCAGTTTAGGAAAGATTTTGAGTTTCTGGAAGGTGTCCAGAGAAAGGGCTGATGCTCCAAACCCCTCCCCATCTTTGTTGCCTATGAGGAGAGGCTGAGGGAGTTGGGATTGCTTGGCCTGGAGGAGGCTCAGGGGAGACCTTATTGCTCTCTACTACTACCTGAAGGGAGGTTGTAGACAGGCAGGGGCTGGTGTCTTCTCCCAGGCAACCAGCACCAGAACAGGAGGACACAGTCTCAAGCTGTGCCAGGGGAGGTTTAGACTGGTTGTTAGGAAGAAATTCTTCATAGAGAGTGACTGCCCATTGGAATGTGCTGCCCGGTGAGGTGGTGGAGTTGTCATCACTGGGGCTGTTTAGGACGAGACTTGCTGGGGTGCTTGGTGCCGTGGGTTATTTGAATAGATGGTGTTGGATGATGGATTGGACACGATGATCTTGAAGGTCTCTTCCAACCTGGTTTATTCTATTTCATTCTATTCTAAATGACTGTTGGAAAAATGATGTGTTGAGGAGCTGCTCAAATTAACTGAGGTCTTGATCTTGTAAAATTATTCTGAGGGCATACTGTTTCATGGAGATACCATTTATTTTACTGGAACTTTTCAGGGGTGTGAGAGTTTAAGCACACAGATTTCTGAAGAATTAGAAGCAACGTTTTTAGGTGCTGCACTTCCACAAATTAGCTAATTAATTAGACACTTTAATATCAAGAGGGCATTTTATATCCCTGTTCTTAATCCTGCACTGAGCATGCTTTGAGGGTGTACACACCTACTTTTCCCTGCAGACCTGCAGGATGTTTTGGCTGCTCAGATGATGTGATGCCGGGCAGGATGTGCACACAGTGTATCCCTCTCGGGAGGTCATGTAGCTCAGCACACATACTGCGTGGTGTGGAGATATGCGACGATAAGCAGGTTTGAACACTGATCTGGGTACAACTCTTGATTTCAGTGAGATAAAAACAGTGACATTGAAGTCGGTTTTACCTACCACAAAATTTGCCATGCACTTGTAGGGGAAGCAGATTCTTCAGCCTCAGCAGAATCGCAGCGGCGGTGTGGTGCCGAAGCTGCTGACTAATACATGACACACTGCTGCCAAGACTGCTCTGCTCATTTGCAGAGGTCGGGGATGACTCAAAACAGCACATGTTCCACATTAGTGCCCAGAGGCAATTGCTGTTTACATCATGACAGTGTCAATTATCACCTACAACACTCCTGCAAGGAGTAAAATGGCACTGACAAAGATGCAATTATTTGGTCATTTGCTTCCTCAGTCCTCTGATAGTGTCAGTGTCTGACTGCTTCTCTAGTCATGCTTCCAAGAACCTCACAGCTGCGGCATGTTGAGAGCTGCAGCTTCCCTGCCTGCGTCTCCCTGTGTCGGCACAGAGAAACCTGCTTGCCACGTTCTGATGTTTCACACCAAGCAACCTTGTAATTCTGCTGGACAAACTAAGCAGATCCTTGCAATGAAGTTGCAACCCAAAACAGGGTTTGACAGAGAGAAGGGGTGAAAGCACAGGGGAGAAAGGTTTAACACCTGCAGTTATTTCACTTCTGCAGTGTTATATTTAAACCCTGGATAAACAGTTCATTAGGCCCTGGCTGCCAGTTTCAGCACTGCTGCAGACTTTGTGGATGAGTGCTACTCTGCGGCTGTAGGCCAACCATTGCACATGCTGCTCTGATGGACGAGGGAGAAACGTCAGTGTGACTCAGTGTGCTGTCAGGTGGGAGGCACCCAGGGGTTTTCTGGTCCCCAGGAAGCATTGGATACTGGAAGTGACAATACTGAGCTCAGTCCCTGGGTCTCTAGGACAGCTTCAGGGACCTGGGTGGGAAAGCTGTAAACGGGCTTACACTCGGCTGCCGCTGGGTCTTCTTGCTGCATTACTGGCTGTGACTTCGATGTACAAATGCTTGTTCCTTTTAAACTGTCTTGTATTAGCCTTGTTCCTCAGAGGTATCCCTCTGAATTTCCACAACTGTTGCTAATTGGTGCCATTTTGGCTGCACTTACAGGAGCAGGAAGGCAGCCGGTACAGCCAGGAAATTCCTCTAGGCTACACTCAAGGTGCAGTGGCAGGGACTGTGCTGGCTGCTGCTTGTTCTGCCCAGAAAGGTTGTTCTCTGCAGCAGGACAGTAATTTGACACAGTTCAGGGAATAAATTTGGGGGAGGGAAGGAGGGCAGCTTTCTTTCAGCTTTCTTTCTTGATTAGTTTATTTAGTGCATGTGCTAATGATGTAGTTAACAGAAAATCTGGAGCAGGACTGAGTTGTTTCCCCTACCACAGGTGAAGTCTGTTGGTTTTTGTTTGTTTGCTTTCCCCAAGTGCATCCCATCTTGCCTCCAAGGAGAGCTAGAATGACTTTTTCTGTGATTTTTCCATTTGCAAAAAAACCTGTTGTTGAAGCATAACTTTTCTTTCTGAATCCCTCCCTTTCAGTAGTAGATTGTTAACATAAGAGAAAGTGAAAGAATCTGATGATGAAGCTGAAACATTTTATTTGATCGTGTTCAGAACAGCAGATTTGGGGAATTTCTTCCAAGACAAATTTATTGCCTACATTTATATCATGACATGGTCCCAGAGAGCAGTTTTTTAATGTCATAGGCAATGTTTTTATTCTTTAGAGTTGTAACAAATTGCAAGATGTCACAATTGCAGACAAACCTGGAGAACTGGCAGGATTTTGTTACAGCTCTTATGAGTAATAGGGATGAATTTTACTAAGATGTTTGTCTTTTCAAATAATTGAAATACAGAGTATTAGGGTTGTTTCTTTGGCCTCTTAGCTTCCCTTTCCAGAATGAAGGTAAGTATAAAACAAACGCGAGGGATTAGTGGATTGCTCTTAAACAGGAAATTTATTCTGGAATTGGTGGGATAAGATAGCTATAGATGGGCCATGATCAGCCCTATTGTGTTGCTTGCAGGAAAAGTGAACCTTTATACAGTAGTCTCCAGGTCAAAATTCACTGAACTCACTGACAGCCTTAAGTGAACTTATATATGTAATTCTGCCCCACAAAAACAAACCCCAGAGTCAATCACAGGAATTGCTTATGCAACAAAATCTTTCTTGTTGATAGTGGCATTTGTAAGTTGCATGGGAAGTTTTTATCCTTCTCAGTGATTAGGGCTGAAAACCTAATTATAACATGTTATAACATCAAGTGATGCATTCCTGCAGCTATTGCTCCCTTTGAACACATGTAATTGGCTGCAGAAGCAATTACAGCTCTTGTTGTAATAGAAAATAGCAGCATGTTCTGAGAACCATTCTGAAAGGAACGGGAGATAGTGTTCTGTAGCAAACCTCTTCCTGACCTCAGGGATGTTTTTGATGCTGAGCTAACACAGAGCCCACTTTCAGCCAGTGCAGGGGAAGAATTGGACATTATTATTGGTTTAAAGCCAAAATGGACAAGTGAGACCTGCAATTTACTCCTGGCCATCAGCACATGCAATGAGATTACTATCCCTTTCATCTTGGAAAAACCTAGAAGTCAGCTCATTTTGTTGTCTGATGAATTTACCAAGACAATGAATTTACATTAAACAGTGTCCAAACTTGGCCTATAAGGAAGTCACTGTTCATGGATGATTACTGCTACCCTAAGGAGCTACGATGCTTAGTTAAATAATTATAGGAGAGTTGTCAGTGCTACAGGAGTAACTGGAGTACAGAATACAGGGTTACTCTTTTAAAAGGAAGAAGTGCAGCTATTTCATTCATATTTTAAAGTGGGTCAGCCAGAGCACAGATGTTTGCAGGAGCAGAAATGGCCAGTTCATTAAATTACACAGGAACACATTCTGTAGCCTTGTTAATGGCAACACTGCCAAATGCTAACCAGGGGGATTGACTCTTCATTGTTATTGGAGTGATCTGCTATGGAAGAGGAAGAATCATAGAATCAACAAGGTTGGAAAAGACTTCAAAGATCATCAAGTCCAACCTGTCACCCAAGACCTCAGATGATGACAACTGTATGTTTAATGCTTGAACTATTAGAAAGCTCCCTACTTTGTGCCAACTCAAGTCTTTAATGTAGTCCTTTCGCCTGCTGTAGTTCTGGCCATGTCACAGGAAAATCTTTGGTTTCTTTGGTCAGCAAACTGGGTTAGTTCTTGGGTTGGAGGATGAGGAAAACTAGTTTCAGAGATTTAGCAGCCTAGTAGAGATGACTCTTTACATTATATAGAATACATATAGAATAAACCAGGTTGGAAGAGACCTTCAAGATCACCGCGTCCAACCCATCAACCAATCCAACACCACCCAAACAACTAACCCACGGCACCAAGCACCCCATCAAGTCTTCTCCTGAAAACCTCCAATGATGGCAACTCCACCACCTCCCCAGGCAGCCCATTCCAATGGGCAATCACTCCTTCTGTATAGAACTTTTTCCTAACATCCAGCCTGAACCTCCCCTGGCGCAGCCTGAGACTGTGTCCTCTTGTTCTGGTACTGGCTGCCTGGGAGAAGAGACCAACATCCGTCTGTCTACAACCTCCCTTCAGGTAGTTGTAGAGAGTAATAAGGTCACCCCTGAGTCTCTATGGCCTGCCTTCTTTCTGCGAAGAGATGCTGCAGAAGCCAGGTTGCACATTTTGGTTGCTGGCTTTGTTCTTTTGTTATCTCCTGTGAGTGTCAGAACTTCCTGAATGACAGACAATTTTCAGAAAAAAACTTACAGGAGAAAAAAACCAAACCACCCCACACTGTCATGCTTATGCCAGATCCACAATGGGCTTGCATCATTTGACCCACTTGGCCAAAATGAGCTGGGAATGGAAAAAGCTCTCCATGTTACCTAGAAAATTCAAGTTAGTTTAGGATGCATACAGTGTGACTTACTGTGTTTGCATTAGTTAATAGACTTCCATTTCTTCCTTAATTGTGTCTGCAAGGCAAATCTGCGGATCCCACAAAGAAATCATCTCTCTGCGGCTTATTAAAGTTTAGCTCTAACAAAGAAATATGAGGAATGTTCTAAGAGTACCATTTTACAAATTAGCTTTTACACCAAGTCTTCAGATGTGAGATGCTTAATCAACTCTGAGTCTTGTTTGCTTCCTGTGTTCAGAGAGATAATGAATTTAAACTCTACAAAGATGATCGTGAGCCATTCTGTGTGGTTATGGCATGTGAATATAAATATGCATTTTGCTTGGAGTTCTTCAGTTAAGACAGGAAATCTTCCCAGTGTTTTCTTCAGAAATAAGATCATGGTTACAGACTAGGACATATTTAGTGTAGCTGAATTAGTTTGTCAGACCTGAAGAAAAGTTGAACTAGAGGAACAGGTGTTATCAGTTGGGTTTTAATTTCAAAAGGCTTTGGAACTGGTTTTGCAAACAAGGATCACCGAAGCTGGACTTCAGCAATCCAGGCTGAGTAAGAGTTAACAAAAAATCCTGTGTAAAAGCTGAGATTGAAGATAGCTGTGTGGGGGAACATATACTCTGTCGTCAGCCCTGCGTGCCTCAAAGTTGTTCTTATAAATATACCTGAAGGGAAAAGAATACAGACACTTTACAGAGTGTGTGATCTGTATGTCCATTACAAGAGCCACAGCTACCCATGCTGTGCCCCTTACAGTGCAGGGTTTCAGAGTGCAGCCTCTTTTTATCCCTTGCTACCTTCAGCACTCATTTTGTTATTCTGAACGCTGTGAGCTCTTCATCCCACAAACTTGAATAGCCTTTTGAAGTGTTTACTTCCAAACTTTCAGACAGAGTTAGTATTTATTTTCTGCATTGTTTTGTAAGATTTTTTTCCACATCATAAGATGGAATATTTATTTTTGGTAAATATATGTTGCTGTTCTATTGGAAAAAAAAAAAAAAAAAAGGTTTCTGCACTGTCTTTTGATGTTTCCATTCCATTTGGACTTAGTGGTGTAGGGTTAACAATGGGTTTCAGGGTCTTTTCCAACCTAAGTAATTCTATTTAAACAGGTGTACGGGACCTGTATAATTTAACGTGTTCCTAACATCAGTGGAGATGTGTGAGCCTGCAATACTGACAATTCCATTGACTACTTGTGGATATAGAAGAATGAGAAGGGAAACAGCCAGTCATTGTGCGTTATGTCGGATGCTTTCACATCTGGGATGTGTTTTGTTAGCAGCTAGAAATCACTCTTCCACTCCTACCTAAAGGAGCCAAGTATGCTCATACTGCCTGTGGCGTGTGCCATGGAAATACAGGACATCTGCTGCACATGACTGGCTTTTAGTTCTCTCTAATCCTTGGAAAACTTTAAAGGATGTGGATGATCTAATCACTTAATATGACACCTGGCTCTTTCTTCAGTGAGTTGCTTAGCTGAATTAGGCATTTCTGACTGTGGATTCTACCTGGCTCATTTATGAATCTACTGAATGGTTGTTGGTTTCTTTTTTGTATCTCCCTGCATTTCCAGAAGCAATGATACTAAGTACTATAAAACTCTTTAGAGCTGCACATCTGGAGCATCATTTTACAAAGTATTGTTACTGCAAGCATGATTTCTGGATAAACTTGTAATGTTTGCATATCTGCTTAGGGCAAGTTCAGTTCAACTGTTAAGTATTCCCCCCCACCAACACTTCCAGAATTGGCAATGAAGCTGTATCTTCTTCATTAAATTTTTATTTGGGAAGGAAAATATATGCCAGGTTAAGCTAGTGTAAATTGCAACCAAAATATTTTGCATGTGTTAAATGTTTCTGAAAACTCTTAGTTTTATTGGTGCTAGACAAGATCAGATGCCTTTCAAAGGATGTTCAGTTTTCTGAAAGGAACTGGGGCAGACGGATATTGGTCTCTTCTCCCAGGCGGCCAGTACCAGAACAAGAGGACACAGTCTCAGGCTGCGCCAGGGGAGGTTCAGGCTAGATGTTAGGAAAAAGTTCTATACAGAGAGAGTGATTGCCCATTGGAATGTGCTGCCTGGGGAGGTGGTGGAGTCGCCATCATTGGAGGTTTTCAGGAGGAGACTTGATGGGGTGCTTGGTGCCGTGGGTTAGTTGTTTGGGTGGTGTTGGATCGGTTGATGGGTTGGACGCGATGATCTTGAAGGTCTCTTCCAACCTGGTTTATTCTATGTATTCATAAATAAGAGGGAGTAAATATTGAGTATTATTTTCACAGGGGAAAATTATTTGAGTGTAACATAACAAGACAATATGTAGAAATTAAATGGTAAGAAGATTTCAGTTTAACAGTAAAAAACTGCACGGTGAACACCTGCCTATTAATTTATTTTCACTGCAAGTTCCAGGTGAAACTTTAAGCCTTTAGGGGTCATTTGTCAAATCCTCAGTTAATGTTTCATTAAATGTAATATAAACTTCTGGAGAATGTAAGTACAATTTGCAAGTGTACATTATCTCCCCCCACCCCAGCTCCACACTGTCTTGACCCTTCCAGCTAACTTTGGCTGCAGCTCATCAAATATTGAGTAGCTGTTAGTGTAATTGCATTCACTCTACATCCCTATAAAAGATAATCAAGTCTGGGTTTGCCAGGGAGGCCAAGCAAACAAGAGGAGCTAAAGAATTAAAAAGACAAAACCCAACAACAACAAAAAGAAAGAAAAGAAAAGAAGCAGCAGACAAAGTCCACTGCCAACAAACTGCATCCTCAGCTGGGGTTAACGAAGTTAACCAATGCTTTTCCTTGGCAGTTGTCTCCATCTATGCTGTTTAGAAGACCACAAAGAAGGTAAGAGTTCAGTCCCAGCCTGAGAGGGTTTTTTTCCTGCTTCTGCTCCTGGAGTTTATTAAAAAGAAAATATTTATTAGAGCATTTAAAAAAAAAAAACAAAAAACAAAAATAAGCTTAGTTCTCAAAACTATTTAAGAATATTCAATAGCCCTGCATGAAACAATGGTGGTGTAGAGAGGACCTGCAGCTGTCTTAAGAGCACACTTGTGATAATTGTGTTGTACAAGGCTTCTCCTGTCCTACTTTTTCATTGTATGCTGTTAATGAACATTTAAGAGGAAGAAATATGTATTTAACACTATTTCTGAATACTTGAGCTGATGTTTTCTAAGACTTAGCTGTAGGCATAACTTTACAGAACACAGTGCACCTATTCTCAAAAAGCCACTTCATTCTCTGACCAGGTAGATGAACTGTAAGCTCTCTAAAGGAGGCAAAACCCTGTCAAAGGTCCCTAATGCTCTTTGAAACAAATCATAGTTTGTATAAATTTATCCCATTAGAGGCAAGATTTACTGGCATGATTAGAAACAACTTTACATGATTTGGGGGGGTAATGCATTAATGTAAATATATTTGGCCTGATTCATACCAGCTGAACTTACTTTATTGCTTATATGATTAGGACTAAAATATGGTGGCTTGGCTAGTTTGACCAGTGTGACTGGGAAGAGTCTCGCCTGGTGCATGGCACAGTGTTCAAGTTGTGCCCATTGAGCGTCCACTGAAAGGAAACCCATTTGAGCAGATCTGGAGAAGCAGCTAGCAGCAGTGCTGTGACAATTTCAATTAAAGGTCTGAGAATGGTAATTATGTTTACATACCAGCAGTCTGATTAAATGTAAACTAATTATGTGAAAAGCTTAAACTGTGACCTGAATTTCTGTTGCTGCATCACAGCTGAATTTCAGCGGAGTTTTAGTATAACAGAAGCTTTCTTTTTTTGTTCATGTGCAGGGTATTACCACTATCACTAGGATAATCTGACCCTTTCCCTACTTCTTCCCCCTAGCTTCAAATATAACCTGCAGCTGGTTTTGGATTCAGCTCCTGGAAATCCTATTCATAAAGCAACAGGTATTCTGTTCCACTGGTACAAGAAACCAGGGATTGTGAAATTGTTGTGTAGATAATTTATCTTTTGAAGCAAATATTAGCTCAGAGGGATTTGCTATGCTGGCTTTAGAGGGATGTGGGCAGGTGGGATGTGGGCAGTGCTTGTGTCATCTCTCCTTGCTTAATCTTATCAGTGCTCTGAGAAGGAGGCTTACATCATTGACATTAAAATTAATTTGAACAGAATTTAAGTGAAAGTCAGAACTCACCTTCATTAGCATGATGGGGAACTAGTTGCTTGGACTAAGCAGAGCAACTGATGTTGTAGCTAATTTTACCAAAGAAATAACTTTGGTTACTTGGTTTCTAGAAAAATATTCTGCCTCAAAATCCAGCCATGCACATATCAGTCATACACAGTATCTTAGATATACTCTTAACAAGCTCACACTGTAAGGTCCTTCCAGCTCCCAGCAGGTCAGCACACTTGGCATAAACTATGCCATTCCACTACATCAAATCTCATTCTACCAAACCACATGTTTGCTGATGGAGCTCATTTCTCTGGCAGCAGTGAGACTTGTCACCCAGGACTTGTCTCCTCTCCTTTCCTCTCACTGAAGGTCTCTTTGTGCCACCTGTGACCTCAAGAATCCCTCGACTAACCAATTCCTGACAACATTTAAAGCAGAAAAAGTGCCCTGCACTTTCATCAGAGCAGTGATCCACAAGAATGGTGTGAAGGCAAGGTGGGTGGAAGGAATAGCAAAGGAGACATTTGGTTGCTGTAGTAATAGCTGTCAGTGAAGTAGATATTCTGCTAAGAATTGGAATTTCAGATGGGACTTCCAGAGGCAGGCTCATTTCAGGCCTGTCACTTCCCACAGGGAAACAGCACTACCAGATCAGTGGCTTGCACCCTACAGTTTAAGACTCATGACTAATGTGGTCACCATGCCTATAGGAGAGCTACTCCACCTTCAGAAGCATATGCTGCAATGAGCTTGTTCACCAGCTTCACTTCCATTTATTATTAGCAAGGAGAAATCCTATGAGTTATATGATACAGAGTCTGGAGAAGTAGGAGACAGGAGGAGAGGGAGGGACACAGGAACTGCCAAGCCTTTTTTGAGTGTGTGTGTGTGTGCTATAACCTTCTCTCCACCCCCACAGCAGATAGTAGAATCTGTCCACCAGCTTCAGCAGGAGTACTTATGCAGGTCATGGGCAAATATATGGCAAGATAAAAAAAACCACCTATGCAGCTTGTCTGTCTTCAGCTGTCAACTTCTTGTTATTGCTTTTGCCAACTATAAAGCTCTCTGCTTCACTTTATAAATACAGACAATCCTTTTAATAGCAACTGCTATTGGCATCCCATATTTCATGTTTTTACTCCTGATTAAAATTTTTTTTTCTGTTTAACAAATTGATTTTAAAACATAGCATTCTCAAAATGCTCCTGTACTGTAGTGACATAAGCAACTACCTAAGAATAAACCCACAACCATCATCAATCATTTAACAGCCTCCCAGTGACGTATGAGGTACCCCCAGGCTCACAATTTATCTTAAAGTGTTACACATTTTAAGGTTATTTTTAATATTGGACTTAGTGGTTGTACAGTGAAATAGCAATCTGCAGTAAATCAGAGCATATCAGCACTTCTAAACAGCACCCTCAGGGCTGCAGGAGTTAGGGAGTTAAGACAGGATTGCAGTATGAGGCTTGTCACTTCCTATCTGACCCAGATTGCTTGCAAGCAAATTCACTCATTTAGTTTCACCTGAAGCCCATCTGGCCATTGAATGTGAAAGAGGGAAAGCCCAAAGAACAGCTTACCAAGGAAGAAGCGAGTTGGTTTGGTGTTTTTGTTCTGCCACTGCTGTCTAGGTCTAGAGTGCACCCTAGCTGTACACAGGTTTGTAGCCACCATTAACAGCATTAGGAAATTTCATCTGAAACTACGCCAGGTTTAAGCTGAGATTCTTATAGAAGTAGTCTCTAAGTTCTGTGAAGAGAAAAAGGCAAACCAACAGGAACTGCAAAGCATGTGTGTTTTGTTTAATTAAAATATTGTAAGTGGATGCCTTACGACCAGGCAATAGCTCATTGTGCAAATTTGTCCTAAAAAAAAGCAGATATCCATGGACATACAGCTGCACTGTACAGATTTAGTCATCTCACTGATGGATTTAAAAAGGGAAGTCTGGCTGCAGGCTTGAGAAGCCTACATCCATCCCTCCTCAAGCAATTCTAGCAAAACCTTTCCTTTTCTTTGAACATTGCATGTTAGAGAAGAAAATCAGGTCACAACCAGAAATGTCAAATTAATTACTTTCCTTATCTGAAAAAAGTTCTTTGCTGCTGCTGGCTTTCAATAGGCAACTAAAAGCTGTCTCTTCTAAGCCCACCTATCTTCAATTAGCTAGTGCAGACACGCTGCACAAAAGAAACATTTAGTGACTGAGTCTCTCAAGTCCTACAAGTAGATTAAAATCCTTCTTAGAAATGCCACTGTACTATTACTCTTCCCATTTCCAGGCTTTGCCTCCTCTAGTCACTCTCTTGTCTTCATTTTGACCTCTGTGTGCACTTTTTCTAGGTTTAGTCTCATTCTGGACTTGAATAGAGAGTAACATCTGCTGAAAGCTAAAGTGAAGGTGAAATGTATCAATAAAGTATTTCCATACACCAAAGGTTCTATAACTTTCCTTACATCTTTCACAGAATACTTTGAGTATGAATGTGCCCTCAGTGACAGTGATTGCAATACCAAGTTCTTCTCAACTGAGTACAGGACTGACTTCTGTCGCAAACACTCCTTCAGCACAGAAGCCAATTCCCTCTTAAGGGCCCCTATTTTTCAGTTCAAGGCAGGACAGCTAGGAAACAGAATACACACTGCCCTGCACCAATCTGTTTCTTGCACTCTCCAACATGCATCCACTTTGCTCAGTACTGCATGGAGAATAAATTTCTTGCTACTATGTTTTTTAATCATCCTATAATTCTGCACTGGGATCAAATTATTTCCTTAGATCTGTCAAACCACTAAAGGTCCAAAAGAGGATGTAGAACATCTACACGTCCCATGGTCTTCTGAAATTAGTACTTCCTTTCCATTAAATCCTTTTCTCATAGGGGAAAACTACCCATGAGCTCAAAACGGTTCCAGAGGCTTAACTGCAGTCTCCTCAGGAACTGCTACTGCAAGTGACAGAACAAACATTGTCCTCTCTTGGGTGTCACAATAAAATCCTGGTGGCAGTAGTTCTTACCAATTCTATTTTTCCTAAAAATAGTCCAATGCATAGTAAAAGGTTTTAGCCTGCAATAAGTGAATTCATTCTACAGACTCCATGCTTTATTATCTGCTTTTTAGAGTTCAAACAATCTTTTCTGAGGACTTCTAGATAGCAAAGAAGAAAGCTCCATCCAATTTTTAATAGACAAGCTAAATGTTTCCCTTTGAAAGAATAATTTTAATCAGACTAAGTTAGCATGAAGGCCTGTGTGCTATTGTTTAAGTTAGAGCCTCTGATCCTGGTATTATATTCAGATTCTTAACTGAACCCTCTCCAAAAAGTCTACAACTCAGACCTACACTTAGGTACATTTTCATAGCTACAGCTATATACATCTATGACATATATTGTCTATGTCTGTATCGATACAAAACCCCACACTCTGCCTGAACTTAGGCCAAGTTCTACTTTCTGCCATTCACTCCACATCAGTCATGATGAAAAATGTAGCTAGCCTGGCCATCCTCTCAGGGTCTACCATTCCCTATTCAATATGCATTAGAAAGGGAAGAATTCAGGGTCCTGAAGAAGATAATTTTGTACATTTCTAGTCAGTATCACAGGTCTAAAGTACTAGCTGGAAGTCTGGGTGTTTGTTTACAGTTGTTGCTGCATTTACTGAAATTCATTCAGGTATCTTCTTCACTGGCTCAGTAAGATGAGCTTGTCTTTCATTTAATGTGGCCCATCATGAAGGCAAATCCTGCAGACTGGCCTCGCTTACATTCTTTGCTTTAACAATTCAGGACCTACTGCCATCTCAATCTACTGCAAACTAAGTTTTCAATCAGTATGCAAACAGGAATAATGTCAAGAGAAACATTATTTTCATTACACAAAGACATAACTAATATTATTGTAAAGACTAATCACCTGAGAAATACACACACACAAAATTTCCTTTGGTATAGAGTACAAGTATACAGCCATTAAAATCAGAGCTATAATCTGCCTCTCTTGCTGCAACTCTCAAGCAAACATCTTTTCATTAGTTTCAATCGCATTTAGTGCTGGAAAAAGGCATTTAACTATTAAAGACAAAAGTCCTTTGTGTACACAACAGGCCAATTTTATTAATGTGCCTGCCAGCCACACAACGGCCAGATAATCTCTGTGTTTGAGGAAATCCTCCTGCAGCACAAAGTAATCTCTAATCTCCTCTGAAGTTTTGAAGCAAGTCAATGCTACTCCAGGTTTGTGCCTATAAACTGATTTCACAGCACACTCAAAGGACAATAACTTTGGAACATGTTGTAAGAGGTCTAGATCCAAACTTTGACCAACAAACTGACTGAAAACTGCCTTAATGCGCTTGCCCTTCAACTGCTCTAACAAAACTAAATCATATGCCGAAGAATCTTTACCCAACCCCAGACATATTTATGGGACTGGCAGTGATATGGTTTTTTAAAGGCAATTAGCAAAATTAGATTTTAGGAGTGGCTGTTCTAAAGCTCTAAATGTGCTGATATAAACAACTATTCCAATTTTCAGACTTTGGCATTACTGAGAAACAGAACATCCTTAGTGACGTGTGTCTGGGAAGTGTCAAAGCCATCAAGGGCTCTGGAAATGAGTAAGTAGCACATTTATGTGCAATGTAAGGGAAGACAGCCTCATGTTACCTGTGTTAGAGTGTGAACAGCCCAGTGTAATCAGGATTCTTAATGAAGCTGGTAAGTTTTTTGACACAGTTGTTCTCACTGAGGAATGTGGTTTAATCAAAATCCCTTATTTTTCTAGGAAAAAATATTTGTCATTTTTTTCCAATGGCAGTAAACCACTAAGCAAAGGTAAATGAGTGTTCAGTTCTAGTTCTACTTTCGCCTTCCCTTGTGCACTCCAAAATGGTAGGGAAAGTCATAGGAATTTTAAATGAGGAAAACCAGAACTTCAAGTAGAGAAGTGGCTTTAAAACCAAGATCCATTTTGTCGTCATTCTTTTCATAGGCCAACCATAGAAAGCCTCCTTTTCCATCACTTCACCCATCCATCAGAAGCTGTAGGGCACCACAAGTTTAGCAAAAGTTCTTCTTTTTCAAGAAACAAATCTGAGCCTTAGTACAAGTTAATGAACAACCATGACTGGTTCAATGGAGAGCCAGTATTCACAAGCAGCTTTTGCAAGGCAGGAAAGCCATGACCTTTCAGCAGGGGCACTGACTTATTTGCCCACCCTCCACACACACACTTCATGAGCATGCTCAAGTAAGAACCAGTGTTCAAATGCTGCAGTTTTGGGCCTGCATCTGCCAAAGCATCAGCATCTGCACCCACTGCCTCTGACAGAGGTGGAAGTTGGTCCTAGGCAAGACTCCTCCCATCTTCCATAAGCTCTCAGTACATGATACTAACAGATCATTCCCCTCCAGGGAAGTTTTCCATTGCAACCAATAAATTCAATCAGTATGACAAATACCTGCATTGCACATGGAAAGCTCAAGGGAGCTTTCCATGCAGGGATGAAGCAGTGGTTTAACAATAGCTTACAGAAGAAATAATATTGGGGGTTTTGTGGTCAGAATGAAGAGCAGTATGTTGCTGAGAAACTGAATTAATATCAAAATCAAGCTTTCAAGTTAAGGAATACCTGGCCAGAACCTACCTGAATAAGCTCAGTTTGGTCCCCTTCAACACTTCCAAGATTTAAAGCTTTCACTTGCACAGTTGGACACTTATGTTCTACAGGGCTTCCTCCTCATTTGGTCCAGGACAAGCACCATGCACATGTAAATCTACCATTTCCCAACATTTGAAACCTCACTTCTTTCACCATTTAACTGGTACATCTTGCTGAGGTGCCTGAAAATAACATAGGTGGCAACATGTAATAGGCTGCTGATGGTTCAACTGAGAAAAAGGATTCGTGTAAACATTCATGACTGGCAAGAACATGACTACAGCTCCAGCGCAGAACGATGAGACTGATGCCGTGTTGTCAGGCAACCAACTGCTAACTAAATATATATGCTTCTCAACATGTACATCTCAAACTCATTAAATACAGAAACTAGTTAACAGAGGTTATGTAACAGAAAGCACAACCACAGTTTCTTAAAAAAAAAAAAAAATCAGTTTAACAGCAAAACCAGATTTGACAATGCAATTAACTTACGACAGAGAATAGAATACATGGAATAAACCAGGTTGGAAGAGACCTTCAAGATCACCGTGTCCAACCCATCAACCAATCCAACACCACCCAAACAACTAACCCATGGCACCAAGCACCCCATCAAGTCTTCTCCTGAAAACCTCCAGTGATGGTGACTCCACCACCTCCCCAGGCAGCCCATTCCAATGTGCAATCACTCTTTCTGTATAGAACTTTTTCCTAACATCTAGCCTGAACTTCCCCTGGCGCAGCCTGAGACTGTGTCCTCTTGTTCTGGTACTGGCTGCCTGGGAGAAGAGACCAACATCCGCCGGTCTACAACCTCCCTTCAGGTAGTTGTAGAGAGCAATAAGGTCACCCCTGGGTCTCCTCCTGTCCAGGCTAAGCAACTCCAGCTCCCTCAGCCTCCCCTCGTAGGGCTTGTGTTCCAAATCCCTCACCAACTTTGTTGCCCTTCTCTGGACTCGTTCCAGCAAGTCAACCTCCTTCCTAAACTGAGGGGCCCAGAACTGGACACAGT
This sequence comes from Dryobates pubescens, assembly GCF_014839835.1. Lineage (NCBI taxonomy): Eukaryota > Metazoa > Chordata > Aves > Piciformes > Picidae > Dryobates > Dryobates pubescens. The sequence continues at coordinate 64,154,318 of NC_071612.1, forward strand.
GCTCAAGGTGTGGCCTAACCAGTGCAGTGTACAGGGGCACAATGACCTCCCTGCTCCTGCTGGCCACACTGTTCCTGATGCAGGCCAGGATGCCATTGGCCCTCTTAGCTGCCTGGGCACACTGCAGGCTCATGTTCAGTCTACCGTCGACCAGCACCCCCAGGTCCCTCTCTGCCTGGCTGTTCTCCAGCCACTCTGACCCCAACCTGTAGCTCTAACCAACACTGAATCCTGCATATTGATTAGGAGTATTCTTCTATGAGTTATGCAAGCCCTAATAAGTATGAATGTCTCACTGCATACACTCACCTGTAATATCAAGTTTAAGCATTATGTGTGATATAAAAAGTCTATGCTCAAAAGGAAGCATCGAGTGTATATATTTAGATTGTTTTTTCCTACTCAACTGATTGTACCAATGTCAGCTTTTTGTGCTCTGCACATGCATCACAAAATTTACCTAGATTGCAACATAAACATCCCTGTATTATTGGGAAGCCAAAACGTTGTAGTGAAGTGGATGAGAGAAAAGTCAGCCAGCAGTATCGGGCAAATAAAAGACTTATTGCTGGGACTGAAACAAAACCATCATAGAATAAGTGACATACAGCAGCATGATCCCATTTTCTAGAAACAAATGTATTTTAGAGGTATTGTAGATAGTGACAAAACTGACATGCTAAAATGTATTCCATTAGAAGCAGATGCACTCGAAGAAAGAGCTGGCACCATTTGGAACTACAGCTTCAAACCTGAAGTACAATGGCATCTTGTTAATTAGCTCCTACCATAACCATAGTGGTGCACATTTCCACTGTGATGGTGCTAATAAACCCCTGCATTGTGGAGCCTATATACATGTCTACACACATACACACACCCCTGCAGAGTTTCAATTCTTGAAACGTATTCAAAACTTGATTGCACAATTTTGCCTTCTGTAAACTGTAGCTTTCCCTATTAACTACATAAATACAGATACCATAAGAAAGAAAACCAAAAAATGGTTGCATACAGATAGGGCAAGCAGGACCTAAACCGTTCTCTGTCAGAAGAATCTCACTAACGTGTCCTAAAATACTAAGGCTGAGAGAGAATTAGTTAATGGCACAGGGGGGGTTATTCCTGCAGTGGGTTTTTCTAAATGTGTGCAATTCTTTCCCTGATAATTCTGGCCTTTTCTGTAATTGAAAAGGAGTTTTTGAATGAGGTTGGCAGCCTGTAAAGATGTTAACACTGTTTCAGCAGTTGTACAAAGAAAAGTCCTGATAAGGGTGAGCAGGGCAATGAGGAAACAGGCTTTCAAACAATTCAGAACTTCACTGTTAAAAAAAAAATATCCAGTTCACAGTCTCACAGTATAACTAAGGTTGGAAGAGACCCCAAGGATCATCAAGTCCAACCTGTCCCGACAGACCCCACAACTAGACCATGGCACCAAGTGCCACGTCCAATCTCCCCTTGAACACCTCCAGGGACGGTGACTCCACCACCTCCCTGGGCAGCACATCCCAATGACGAACGACTCGCTCAGTGAAGAACTTTCTCCTCACTTCGAGTCTAAACCTCCCCTGGCACAGCTTGAGACTGTGTCCCCTTGTTCTGGTGCTGGTTGCCTGGGAGAAGAGACCAACCCCTTCCTGGCTACAACCACCTTTCAGGTAGTTGTAGAGGGCAATGAGGTCACCCCTGATCCTTCTCTTCTCCAGGCTAAACAACCCCAGCTCCCTCAGCCTCTCCTCATAGGGCTGTGCTCAAGGCCTCTCCCCAGCCTTGTTGCCCTTCTCTGGACACGTTCAAGTGTTTCAGTGTCCTTAAACTGAGGGGCCCAGAACTGGACACAGTACTCAAGGTGTGGCCTAACCAATGCAGAGTACAGGGGCACAATGACCTCCCTGCTCCTGCTGACCACACCATTCCTAATACAGGCCAGGATGCCATTGGCCCTCTTGGCCACCTGGGCACACTGCTGGCTCATGTTTAGTCGGGTGTCAATCAGCACCCCCAGGTCCCTCTCTGTTTGGCAGCTCTCAGCCACTCTGACCCCAGCCTGTAGCTCTGCATGGGGTTGCCGTGGCCAAAGTGCAGCCCCTGGCACTTGGACTTGTTAAATGCCATGCCATTGGACTCTGCCCATCTGTCCACTCGGTCGAGGTTCCTCTGCAGAGCCTTTCTGCCCTCTCACTGACTAACATCTGTTCCCAACTTGGTGTCATCTGCAAACTTGCTGATGACTGACTCAAGCCCCTCATCCATATCATCAATGAAGATGTTAAAGAGGATGGGGCCCAGCACTGATCCCTGGGGGATGCCACTGGTGCCTGGCCACCAGCTGGCTGTGGCACCATTCACCACCACTCTCTGGGCTCAGCCCTCCAGCCAGTTCCTAACCCAGCAGAGTGTTGCGGTCCAAAACTATCCAACATCTTTTAGAAGGAATACAGGTATTTTTTGGCTCCCTAGTGTATACTATAGACAAAAACAGTACCAGAAGAATGTCTCTACAGAGTACATATATGCTGTGTGTATTTTGAGAGGCAGAGCTCAAACAGAGGCGCACACACAATATCTCTAAAATAGCCAGTCACATACCAAATGAGCCAGTTGGTTGTACCTTGTGTTACACATAATACTCTCCCCATCTTTGACTTTAACCTAGACCACTGACAGCCAACTAACAGCTTAACAGCAACAAGAACACAACAAATAAAAACAATAATGGAAGCAATTGTTTCACAAAATGAGATCTTTCAGAAGGGCTAATTGTTTCTCCATTGCCATTTCTTTGCATCAGTAAAAACTACAGCAGTTACCAATGCAAAGCAAAAGGAGGCCAACATTATTGTGAAGTGGCTTTGGAAAAAGTATTCATTTATTTTCCATCAAATTCAATTCTATACTGGCCACACATGGCTGCAGAGATAACCATTAACTCTGCTCCTCAAAGCTGCTGGACAAGAATGACTGTTCTAGCCGTATTGTAACAGCTACAGAGTTTCAGCAGGAATAACCTACTGCAGCTATTAAACTGACACTGAAGAACTCAGAATAGTCCTCAACTACTCCACACAACTAATATACTTACCTGTTGTTAAGTGTTCTGATTGATACATGTGCAAGAGTAGTGTGAAGTCCTGTATTGACCAGCTGGATTCAGATATCTGTAACTGCATCATCAGTGTCCTAGAAATAGCTGAGAAGGCAGCCTCTCTGAACCCATACAACATGCCATTTCAAACAGCACACAGTTTCTCCCTCTCAGTGACATCTAAATATTCTCACATAGCAGAGCCTGTATCTACCCAATAACCCCAGCAGAAGCTCTACTGCCTGTGGCAAGCTACTGAATTCACCCAGCCCATTAAACTCTTGTTGAAGCACAGAGACAATACGAATCATTCACATTTAAGATGTCCTCTGGAGGGAAGGGTAGTTTGTAGAGACAAAGAGGCTTCTCCCTTTTCCTTCCAAACAGCAGCACCCATTGGTCATTTCCTCTGGAGCTTTACTAATCAGACAACCATCCCAGTGTTCCCACAACAGACCATGACCACATGACTCGTGGCTTTGATCCAACTGGCATTAAAAAATTGGAAACCCTGAGTGAGATTTTCTTCCTTTGTCGAAGCAGGCAGAAAGAAGTGTAGTGTCAGAAATTAAGCACCTGAGTACTAAGGGAAATAATATGAAATAGCTCAGATATAATCTCCTCTTGATGCCACTCGAGGTAGCAAACTGCAGTGTCAACTTTTTTAAAGCTCTCAGGAGAAAATGTAAAGAAATAGAGACCAGAACCTCAGGTTCCCACTACAGAGGAACTGCCAGAAGCGATAAGGAAAATTTGAGGATACATGCACAAACAGAACATATGGACGAGGAGTTAACACCATGTTTCTAGGAGAAAATCACAACTCATAAGCTACTAGAGTTCTTGGAAAGAGCCACAGAGCATATGGACAAAAAATAGATGCCTGATACAGTCTCGTTGATCACATACACCAGTGCAAGTTCTTACAAAAAATAATCTGCCAGGGGACAGAAATACACCAGCTGAATTGGTTAAATTTTCTGAAATGAAAGATACAAAAATACATCCATCATCTAATCCTGGAAGCCTCCAGTGTGGTCCTGCTGCTCACACAGCAATCTTGGAGAGATCACAGATAGCACAGATTTCTGCTAAAGGCTAAACTGTTCAACATATTCATAAATCATCTGCAAAAGGGGTGAACAAAGGTGACAAAGTCTGATTATGTTAATAAACCATCTATAATAGTAAAAATATAACTTGACTGAAGAGATTGCAGAGGGTTGTTAGAGGGCTGAGTGACTCTGACAGAAGAGCAGATAAAACCCCACACTGATAGCTGTGAAGTCAGGCATGCAGAGAAAGATGATCCCAACCTTTTTTTTTGTTTTGTTTCGTTTTTGACACACAGTGTTTGACTTTGAAACTGCAATTACCACTCAGGAATGAGAGATTCTGAAGCTGCAATTGACAGTTCTGTAAACCCATTAACTCAGTCTTCATTAGCAGCTAATAGATAAATAAATTTATCTATAGAATGCTAGGAATTATTATCAAAGGAATAAGCATGCTCCCTTTTCTCCCCATCATAACAAAGCTGTCATATACTAGAAAAAGTGCAGAAGACAAAAAATTACATTACTCCTATTCAGATGAACAATGAAATACATCAGTACTAAGTCTGGAAAACAGACAGCTAGGAGAATAGAATACATAGAATAGAATACATAGAATAGAATACATAGAATAAACCAGGTTGGAAGAGACCTTCAAGATCATCGCGTCCAACCCCTCAACCAATCCAACACCACCTAAACAACTAACCCACAGCACCAAGCACCCCATCAAGTCTTCTCCTGAACACCTGCAGTGATGGCGACTCCACCACCTCCCTGGGCAGCCCATTCCAATGGGCAATCACTCTCTCTGTATAGAACTTCTTCCTAACATCCAACCTGAACCTCCCCTGGCGCAGCCTGAGACTGTGTCCTCTTGTCCTGGTACTGGCCGCCTGGGAGAAGACTTTTAAGCTACTACAAGTCACGGAAAAGTTAGCTAGGAAATAAGTGTCCAATAGCTCTCCTAATACAAAAGCTAAGGGATGTCAAATGAAATTCCAGCATGTAATGACACTGTAGAACTCCTTGCCTTAGGGTATAAAGGTTTACAAAGGTTCAGAAGTGAAGCGGATCACTGGAAGAGTGAGGGAAGCATTATTATGTGCTTATCCTGCTCTTCAATATTTTCCTAGGCACAGATACAAACAGGATCCAGCTTTGGAAGACAGTTTGAATTAGCCTATATTGGGTCAAACAGACTACAACCCACTTCACAACACAGGGAACTGCATTCCCTAAGGGATTTAACTTAGCATAAGCATTACAGATAAGTATTACAGCATGTTCTGAGCAGTTTACAAGCATTCGACAAACAAGCCTACATGACATAAATTTCAATATGACATTGGAAATATTTTCATTCTCTGTAACAGAAAGCTGCTTTTCATCCTTTGCACCACAAGAACAGCAAAAAGGAAATTACCCAACAGACACTGCCCAACTCTAAATTACATAGCCACATACTGTCAAAAAACCCAGTCCCTAAGTAGAGGTTGGAATGTTTTTCCTCTACAATTTTAGATTAAGAAATCAACTATGATGAAAACAGAACAGAAAAGGTAAGATCAAACAAATTCATCTCAGTCTGGAAACATTAGACACCTAAAACAGAAGACAGTTCAGTACCAGCTCCAGGTTTAATGATTTTCCATACCAGATTTTTCCTCTTACCAAGTACCAAGAACATTCCCTTTTTTTATTGCTATTTATGGCTGGGGGGAGGGGGAAATAGGAAAATGCTGCTGTTGAATTCTTAGATTACTACTTTGTTTCCAGGATTAACACGGAAGCAACAAACATATTCTCAGCCTCACTTGAATTCTGGAGCCAGAGATAGCACCATCTGCTTTGACAGCACAGCTATGTATAGGAGATATTGTTATAAACTTGTAACAGCTTGTTCATGTTATTTATATTTCAACGAAATGAAATCAATTCAAGGTAACAATTTGCCCACAAAATTCTCCTGAGCCAGGCAGTCCTTGTGCTTACTGGCTAGCTAAGGAAGGTAAGGCAACAGAACAAATACTTGTTTACCGACACAAGAGTGGCAGAATGAGTTATGTATTTAGTAGCAAACCTTAGCCTCTGCACAGCAACCACGTAACCTCCCAGCCAAGGGAAAAGCCTCCAAGGCTGTATGCCACAGCAGTATGCACCACAGGCCTCTTCTGGACTTGACTCTTTTAAGTTGGTCAAGCTCTGACCTATGCAGAAGAGAAGGGCACAAAGCAACACAATCTGCAATTCAAGCAACTTGTAATTTATTTCTGGTTCTACCACTGCCTTGCTGCATTGCCTTGAGCACTCACTTCACCTCACTGAGCACGGCTTCATGTCCCATCCCCTGCCTCTAAAGAGTGCCCTGAGTAGGCTGACTGTAAGCTCTTCTGGGTCAAGGATTGTTTTTTTACACTCTGCAGCATCACTACTTAGCACAGCTGGATGTCCCTTATGGTGAGAGCCCTTTGGCCTACGTCCAACACAAATAGGACATGACGGGGATCCCTTTGTGTATGCAGAGGGAGGAAAATAGAGCAATGTGCCAGGGATGAAAGGTAAACAAAAAAAATCCTCTCTTTAGTTACACATATGGAATATTCCTGGCACACAAATGGGATTCCACCTGCAAGAGAAAGATTGTCCAAAATATACCACATAAAGGAAACTTGGATGGTTGTGTAACCACTAAAGTGTTACCAGGCAGGTCTCACTGGAAGCACAAAATGTTCTGCCAACACTAAACCACATGGTAGGGTGAGTGTGAAGGTCACTGAACACTCCTTGAATATAGTCCCCCTCTTGAAACACCTGGGCTAAATAACTCCATGTCAGAAAGAAAAGCATTAATTCACTAGCCATTCAGCTTCCTCCTCATGTAGTGGGATAGGTGATGCTCTCTCAAAGCAGCTCAGAGCACAGAATAAAACAGAACAAGCAAGCACCCCTGCTGCCCAGGATTGGGGTTTCTGCAGGACAGGTAGGAAGAAGGGGCAGCAAGGGTAACTTATTCATGGGCCAGCTCACTTTCTGTTTTTATACAAAGAATGAAACTGTAAAACATAGGAAATATCAATATCCATCTCCATCATCATAAACTTAAACAGGAATTAACAGAATACACCTTTAAGAAGCTCTGCCTGTCACTAGAATAAGGGAGAGTTTGTGTGTTTGAAGAGGTGGGGAGCAGCAAGCAAACCATATGAAGCAGGAACTACACCACTGGAGGCAACAGCTTTTTGCTTTTTCCTTGCCTTCCACCATTATTTGAGCAACAATCTCTAAATCAGCTTTCAGCTAGAAAGCTCTTTTAAATGTTTATGATTTATTTACAGACACATGCAAATGGAGTGCTGTCCCTAAAAATCTGGACAGAAACTTTAAACAATGGAACAGCTTCCTGAGATGAGTGCATCTGACACTTTGCAGGTTACAATGCACTTCTGACTAGAATGCAGGTAGCACTTAAAGGGTCATGGAGTCAGCTAACTGAAAAAGTATTGCATCCAAAGTCTTAGGCCACCAGTCCCACCAGTAAACACAGATTGCAGCTATAAAATATGGCAATATGGGGGTTTTAAAACTTCCAATTTCTCCTTTAGAAATGCATCTCAAATGTGTCCACATGCTTCACAAGTCAGTTCATTAGGGGAAGTGGCTTTTTACACAAGGCATGCTAAAGATTTGAATAAAAGAAGCTTGGGCAGGAAGAGTCCTTGTGGGTAGCTTTAAATACTAACACGGAGAAAGAAAAAGAGAAAAGAAATAAGGCCATTAGCAGCTCTAGTGTCTCCCAGTGTATTCCCCTGGAAAAATGCTGAAAGACAAGAATATGGAAAGAAACAAGGAAATGCTCACAAAGTCCATGCTAGCTTCATGTCAAGAATGAGAGAGATTCAGTTGAGATCAGGATTTTCCGGCGTCCTTTAAGTTAGCCCTATGAGAATACATTTTCCTTTCTTTTTCACATTTAATAGGTTTCTGAGGGACAGTGTCAGGAAACCTTCTGTTGAGGAAAAAAAAGAAGACTTTGATTACATTACTGTCAATATTTTAGGTCTAAAAGACAGACATGGGAGCTCACTCAAGCTTACTACAAATGAATACCACAATTTAAACTGCACTGTCAACACTGTGATATCCCTTTTAAAAGGCAAAATGCTAGCAGCATGCACTTTTTATCTCTAAGATACACACTGTATTTACAATATCATTTTTAAAAATGCAAATCCACTTCAATTCAAAGACAGTTTCATTACTTCAGTAAGGGCAAGGTCAGATGGTAAAACTAGCATATAATTGTGTGTGATGACATCACCAAGTGCCTCTTCCTAGCTGCAGCTGGGTATTACAGTGACAGATGAAACAATCCTTGTTAACACACTCTAGAACCAAAGCTACAGTAGAACTCTGCCCCCTCTCAGCAGCTCTAAGAAAAGGATGGCCAGAAATCAAACTAAACCCAAGGGCCTAAATTCTCAGTTTGCAGCTTGCTCTACAAATAGATGAGGTGATGCCTTTGATTTGAGCATCCAACTAACTTTTGAGCATTCCAATTGCAGACTAAAACCTGTACCTCCAGTCAACGTACCTAAGGGCATTAAATGCTTTGAGAGAAAGGTGTCTTCTATACCAGTACAGAGTTCCTACAGTCGTGTTACTGCACAGTGCCTTGCGTCAGCATGTCAGACCACTCCTATGTTAGCCACAGCTAACTCTTAAGCAAGTGGTTGTGTCCACCACAGGCTTCTACTGCAGCGCCCATTTCCACATGAAATGTTACAGTAGCATTCCTACATCTCACCATACACGTGCAGAGCTTGTACAGAGCTCCTGGCACCGTTAAAACAAGCACAGAGCAGCAAGAAAACAATGGGGGTTTACAGAGCATTTATCATACTCTGGTCTCCCTCAGTGTATTAAATCTGCTTCTTACTATTTAAATGGACAGCAACACACCATCCCCGGTGGCCCACAGGAACCAAAGGTCATTTGCTATGTCAGGGAAAACACACTTTTTCAACATTTACAGTAATTGGGATCTCTAAGCTCCAAGTACTACATTTGTCACCTCCATACTGCAAGACCTTTCCCATGCAGCACAACATCCCATACACATAAGTAAGTAGCAATTAGAGTTAACGCCAAGCCAACCTCACAGCATCACGAGGCTTGCAACCACCCCTCACAATGTGCTCCAGCTCATGAATAAGAGTTTGATTCCTGTAAATTGAAACATACTTTGCCCTCCCCATCTCAACAGTAACAGATTTTAGATTATTTTCAAAACAGCTGCTCTATCTTTTAGAGAAGTGAGTAAACCTGTTAATTATATGTATTGGCAGCCTCTGAAACAGGACTTAGACCTGAAGATAAAGATCTTATAGAAGCAACTCGGTTTTACACAAAGCCTTCCTTTTCCTCCTCTACCATCCCTCTTCCTTCCTCTCAGCCCTCCCAATTCTCCTAAAATGAACACACATCGAATGGATAAGGCAGTTGAATCCATTAACATTTCAAGTTAGTTCTTGCAGATAGTTATCCCTTATATAGAATAAGCAATGGAGTGAGAGCATTTCAAACACAAACTGCTGTGAGCCTTAGAGTCCTTTTTATTTTGAGAACACTAAGGACTCCATTTAAGTAAAACCTCATCACTTTGAGCCAAATCAAAGCTTTTTGTAATCTCCTCATCCTCTCACTATGAGCATTCTTCAGGTGAACTTGTGATCTAGCTAAACTATCTTGCATTTTTTTTACAATAAAGGGTAAAAAATATTATATAGAAACACTTGAAAGCTGAAGAAAGTCCTGTAACACACAATTAGAGCTGCCAGCGTTCTCAGTGCCCAAAATATACAACAGCTATTGAATCACCACAACGACCTTCCTATTTGCTGCCCCTAGTCCTTCACATTCCCACACAGCATTTTACATTATCATCTTTTAAATGTTTACACTGGTTTTTCTGGTTTGGTTTTGATTTGTTTTCAGGATATGAGGGACTCAAGCAGTTATCTTTAAAATTTCATGCAGAGGGGTTGACACCAGAATCATCCATAGTCTGAAAAAGGTACCAAAATCCAGACTCTGCTCAGCTCTGGACTGCAGCTTGGCACAGACTTCCTATGTGCATCTGGGGAAGCCATTTAACCTCTCTGCCCCATTCATGCCTCCTACCAGATATTTTACTTCTGTTCTAATGCTGTAAGTTGCTGACATTTAAAGAGAATAAAACCTCTCCATCTTTCTATTCACTGAAGAGCTACAGTTCTGGGCTGAAAAAGGGGATATTCTGGAAGCAGTCAAATGAGAGAGTCTCTACAGGTGAGATTTCTACCAATAAATAGGAATATTGGAGAGGGGTAAATAGAAATAGAAAACAGCAGACATTAGATACAATACATACCTTAAGGACTGCTGTAAAAACAGTTGCTTAGCATCCCAGGCAACCAGTGACAGAACAAGAGGACACAGTCTCAAGCTGCGCCAGGGGAGGTTCAGGCTGGATGTTAGGAAGAAATTCTTCACAGAAAGAGTGATTGGCTATTGCAATGGGAGGTGGTAGAGTCATCATCACTGGAAGTGTTTAAAGTAAGACTGGATGAGGCACTTAGTGCCATGGTTCAGCTGATTGATGGTGTTGGGTGATAGGTTGGACTTGATGATCTCAAAGGTCTTTTCCAACCTGGTTAATTCTGTATTCTGTATACCATACCTTTGGAAAGTCACCATAGAGTTTCCAAGCAAAAAAGGTCACTCTGGGATCAGTTTTGCCCATAATACATGTCTGTAGTTCATTTACCTGATGAATCTAAATTACACAGCCTCTCCCCTGTGATTTCAGCCTCCTTCAACTAATCCTGATTAGTCTTCCCAGCACTTCTTATTTAATGGTTCAGATTGGCAGCACCTAACTCAAGGGGTTAGTTGTAGTGTCAAGTCACCTAATGCATACCTAAGAGAAATAATTAGACCGAGTCCCTTGGCACAAAGGCAGGACTAAGGGAAGCAAACACAGCTGACAAAGATAGAGGGAGAAAAGAAGTACTGATTTCATGCTGCTGTAATTGATGAGAGAAACTTACTCAGAGTGAGAATCTAACAGGTAGTTGCAGCACGGACAATGGAAATGAAAAGCAGCAGAAAAAGACAATGTATTCCCAGCTACGCTTACAGCATGCAGTTTTATTTGCCAATGAAATTTAGTGCTCCATAGCAACTGCCTAAAATAATTTCCTTGCACCACTGAAACTGTTAGCCTCTTCATTTGTAATTATGGCATGCCAACATTATTTTTAGTGTGGTTTGATGAGGACCCTTGCATTTGTAGCCAGGATTGCTTTGACCACTAACAGAGATATTTCTTTTTCTTTTTTTTTTCTGCAAGAGGTGAAAGTATTGTTTTAAAATAACCCTTTCACACATAAGTAGCCAAAATAATTGAAATCAAAACTGATTATATAAGACTACTAATTAACCCATTTGTCACCAAGCCATCTGTTACCAACTAATTTGGTCAATTCATTAAAACGTGTTGCCTCATTACATTTAGCACGAGTTATGAGAAGTATGAAGCTTAAACACTTGTAAGGCAGCAGAAACCCTTTCTTCCTTGTGGAAAAGCTCCTAGTTGCCTTGAAAAATCAATTAGCAGGAGCACAGGGCTGTTCAGTAGACCATTTACTCCATCTTTTGGCAAAAGAAAGGACTGCAGTGCTATTGAGTTTCCTCTTCCTCCCCCACTCTACCAACTGTTGGAAATCCAGACTGCTTTAGATACAAAAAGCCTTACAGCATTGCTGGTCCCAAAACTGAAACATCTCTGGTTTAGAAAACAAAATCAGATGCCCAGCAGCAATGCCTTGCACAAAATGATGCTGCTCAAGAGCACCAAGATGCAGCTAAGAACTTCAATAGTGAACTGGAAGCAACTGCAAGTTTCCAGGATCCAGAGGTCTCTGTCCTCACTCAGGTTGCCAAAAGTTATCACCAGCTTAGTTCATTTGATTTACAAGATCCAAACCAAAGCCAAGAAAGTCAGAACCTATTCAAAGGCACCTTGAAAAGAAACACAAATGAAGCAATACTTTACAAACAATGAAGTATTACTACAGATGAAGTCAGCAGCCTTACTCATTAATATTTCTGGGGGGTGAAGAGGAATATAGCTTTTGCTACCCGGTCCTTCAGCAGCAGCCACACAAAACCAAACCAGTAGACAAAAAGTAGATAAAAGTGTGAGGGTGCTTTTTTCTTAGACAAATTAATAGAAGGCTAACAGAACAACTAAGCAGTTAATGCAGCATTCTGAACACATGCTTAGAAACACCTTAAAGTGACAAAGACAATACCTAGCTCTGCAAACACCCTAAAAGCTACATCATGGACCACTGCAGAAGAAAATTAAGTTCATCTGAGTATCATCTCTCTTTGTTATGGGAAACACTTTCATGTAACTGTTAAGAGGACGTTGTTATTACACTGTATTGATTTGGGCCACATTTAGCACTGTGTGCAGGAATATAACCCATGACTACAGAATGCAGATGGATGGGCTTACATTGAGCTATTTCCCAGTATTCTTCACTTGAATAACACCCATTGCTTTCAGTTATCATAAGGAAAAAAAAACATTAAGATAAAGTCTTACTCACAAGCCCATTATGGAAATATAAAATCTGAATGCTCCAGTACAGTTTTGTTAAACGTGTTCTCAGAACTCCTGGTTCTTTCAGTTGAAGTGGCCATAATTCTGCAACACAGAAAGCTGGGACAGAAATAACCAAGAAAAGAGCAGAAGCCACAGCACTCTACTGAATTCCAATGACAGTTTGATCCCTGACTGCACTTCTCTCCTGACAGGGAGGAACAATTTGTAGCCTAAAATTTCGCAAGGCTTTACTTGTAATTTTAGAAACAAAAAGTCCATGGAGAAATTCTTCATTGACTGAAAACGACTTACACAAAAACAGCTCGAGGGAGAAGAAACACTTTGTACTTCACAGCTATAGAGATGATCACATAAATGGGGAAAAGAAAACTGCACAGCCTTACAGGTATTGCCAGCAAGTAGCAAAGCATACTTTTACAAATGGCAGTCACAAGTAGCTTAATGAAATCATTCCGCTCTGGATCAAAATTTGAGTCAAGTAAAAAATTGTATCTTCATGCTGAGAAGTAAACAAGATAACTATAAGCAAGTTAATAAACTCTTCATTACTGTAATAAGTCAAACACTAATTAACAAAATTAATTACACATTTTTATACTGGAGGATACAGCCAGTAAGATCTCATACAGAAGGAGTGAAAGAGAGCACAGAACCTGAGGGAGAAACATCCAGGGAAAAACAAGGGAATCCACTGGCTGGCCATCAAGCTCAGTACTAAACAAATGCCATGACTGAAAGGGAAGCACAGGCAGGCAGAGGGCAGAGGTACAGAAGTGATGGGGGGAAAGGGATGGTGAGGAAAAATCAGCACAATTTCAGAACATGTAGAAGTCTAAGGGGAAGCCAGGCACACACACTCCCCACACACAGGGGTTGTTTAGTTTTAACCATTAGGAATGAGGATTAAAAAGGCTGAGCAAGCTCTTCAGTATCTGGTCCTGCTTGTTGACGCCATGTACCTCATGAAATCTTTTAAAAGGTTACTTTGGTTAAAAGGACACCCAGTGAAAGCTTCCCCATTCACTGTGCTTAGAATCATAAAGTTCATCTGTTGATTGTAAGCACTATTTCTGTCATCTCTCAATTGTATTTCATTTCCAAAAATAGGTTTTAGCAGGAAGCCTGCTGGCAGCAGCTCCCAATACAATACATCCTTATGGAGCCAGTGAATTATGCCTATTCCTTTCCATTTGGGTTTAAGTACCAAAAGAATTTGGGATAATACCTATAGCATGTTAAAATACTTAATCAGTAAATGGAAAGGGGAGCAGATTTTTCCATCACAGAGTTACAGCTATGTAATCTGCAGTATGTTCTGCATCCTTATGTAGGCTAATTTTACTACCTCTCAAACATGAAGGCTTTATCACTTCCAGAAAGTTATCTGTTCCAGATAAATTTAAATGAGGAATAAATTAGAGACTTATCATTTGGGGAAAATTCCTCCCAACTGTTGCATCTTTACCATATGCCAACTGTACACTACTAACCCATCTCGCCTCTTCCTCCTTTTCCATGCTTTTCAGATTCCTGCAAACTGACACAATCCATTCCTGTTCCTGCATGTATTTAGGAGAAGTTTATACAATCATCTGTCACAAACAGCCAGGATATCCCAGAGCCAGTATACAACAATAAGCTATGTTGCAGCTAAGGCCCAGCCCAGCCTTGCATGAATCTGTCAGGTGAGCTGTTACCAGGACTGAGCTGGCTACCCTGCATTTAGCTTGGCTCTGTTTTCACAGGTTAATCTCAAACTTGCTGTTCAGATGTAGCCTGAAAAATCCCAGCCCTCAGAAGCCTGCAGTTTTCTAAACTTTCAAATATTTTTTTCTCCCCTGCCTCTTTCCATGCTTTACTTATTTTTTGATAATTGTAAATGTGTCAACTCTGTAGTGTCAAAATGCCCTGATCAGAGGTCAGGTTCTAGTTGCTCTGGCTGCAGTCACTCATATGCTGCAATAGGAGACAGCCCTTACAGTTGAATCACATACTGCTTTGTTTGTGCCCTCCAGCAATGCTGCTATCCTTCAGAGCTGTAACAGTTTCAGTGCTAAACTTGAGGCATTTTTGGTTTTAAATATATCAGCAGTTATTAATACACTATTAATATAGCACACCATCACAAAAGCCTCCTGCATGAACTTCAGCACCTCCTCCTCTTCCTTTCATTTTGGGAAAGCAGTGATTGCTATTAAGGATCCTGGATGTGGTCTAGGATAGCAGAAATGCCTCTCTCTTCACCCAAGGACCAAACTACCACTTTATGCCAGTCAAAAAATATATTGGATAGAGAGGGAGAAATGCACTTTGAGCAAAGCCAGTGTGTATTACAGGATCACACAGGATCACAGGATGTTAGGAGTTGGAAGGGACCTGTGGAGATCATCTAGTCCAGCCCCTCTGCCAGAGCAGGGCCACTACATACTAGGTTCAGTACTAAGCCTTCCAGAAGCCGGACCTACACTTGGGGAAGCAACATGAAGAAGCATAGCCAAAGTGATAAAGAAAACAGACCAGGAAAAAAAGCAAGCTTCCAAGACAGAAGCAGTGATCTGTTGCAAAAGGGTATCAAACACCTAAAACAAAAACAACAACAACAACAACAACTCTCCTAAGTTCAAAATACTTCTTTGTAACTATCTTTTGATATCGGATGACTGTCAGCTTAGCTCTTCAAGTAACAAACATCCTCAAGAAAACAGACTCCTGTCTAGCTCATACATTGTATGAGAACAATAAAAAGTTTGTAGTTGAATTTGATACTAAGCAATTCCTCTTTCCTCCCTAATACACATAGGCAAAAAGTGTCAGTTCCCCCACTCTTCAGTAGCTGAAATATATCAGTAGTCCTGTTTTATGACTTTGAGAAAGTATTAATTTACAAGAAAGCTGTGAGGGAAAAGAAAACAATACTTCATATTTTGGTATCCATACCCTAATCCTGTGACATAAATCAAGAGTCACATCTGGGTTAGGAACTGGCTGGAGGGCTGAGCCCAGAGAGTGGTGGTGAATGATGCCACATCCAGCTGGCAGCCAGTCACCAGTGGTGTGCCCCAGGGATCAGTGCTGGGCCCCATCCTCTTTAACATCTTCACTGATGATATGGGTGAGGGGGGTGAGTCAGTCATCAGCAAGTTTGCAGATGACACCAAGTTGGGAACAGATGTTAGTCAGTTAGAGGGCGGAAAGGCTCTGCAGAGGGACCTTGACCGACTGGACAGATGGGCAGAGTCCAATGGGATGGCATTTAACAAGTCCAAGTGCCAGGGGCTGCACTTTGGCCACGGCAACCCCATGCAGAGCTACAGGCTGGGGTCAGAGTGGCTGAGAGCTGCCAAACAGAGAGGGACCTGGGGGTGCTGATTGACACCTGCCTAAACATGAGCAAGCAGTGTGCCCAGGGGGCCGAGACAGCCAACAGCATCCTGGCCTGTATTAGGAATAGTGTGGCCAGCAGGAGCAGGGAGGTCATTGTGCCCCTGTACTCTGCATTGGTTAGGCCACACCTTGAGTCCTGTGTCCAGTTCTGGGCCCCTCAGTTTAAGAAGGACATCGAGACACTTGAATGTGTCCAGAGAAGGGCAACAAGGCTGGGGAGAGGCCTTGAGCACAGCCCTGTGAGGAGAGGCTGAGGGAGCTGGGGTTGTTTAGCCTGGAGAAGAGAAGGATCAGGGGTGACCTCATTGCCTTCTACAACTACCTGAAAGGTGGTTGTAGACAGGAAGGGGTTGGTCTCTTCTCCCAGGCAACCAGCACCAGAACAAGGGGACACAGTCTCAAGCTGTGCCAGGGGAGGTTTAGACTCGAGGTGAGGAAAAAGTTCTTCACCGAGCGAGTCATTCGTCATTGGAATGTGCTGCCCAGGGAGGTGGTGGAGTCACCGTCCCTGGAGGTGTTCAAGGGGAGATTGGATGTGGCACTTGGTGCCATGGTCTAGTTGTGAGGTCTGTTGGGACAGGTTGGACTTGATGATCCTTGGGGTCTCTTCCAACCTTAGTTATACTGTGATACTGTGATACTGTGATCTTCAGAAAGAAAAAAAGCCTAGGAGAAACCAAACACTGAGAAAGACACTGCTCCCATTGAATGCTGAAGCCTTCAAACCAGAGCTCAGCAGAAATATTTTGAATTGATAAATTGAATACAGAGGCATGAATTCCTTTCCTCTACATACATAAATAAAAAGTACAGCGAAAGTGCAATTGTGCAAAACAAGGACAAGCTATTCTAAGGCGTACAGAAAGTGTCAGGATGATAAACCACATAAGCACAGAATTAAATCAAAGTTAATGGCCACTAGCTAGTATTTAACTTACTTTCATTTCTCTTTTCTTTCCATTTTTCCACCTAGCCTGCTCAGCTCATAAAATTGCCATTATAAGTGAGAAGCAAAGGCACGATTCAATGCTACATCAATTATTATGACTTTATTGTGACATACTGGTATTCAGCTGATCCCAGAAGGCTATACCCATGCCTTGGATGCAATTAATTTCTGATTGATCTAACTCACTCCAGTACTGCATGTAAAATGTTCATAGACATTTGAATAACTCTATTATATGTAAGAGATTACTGCACAGAGATCATTTGAAATTAATTGCCAAGCTATTTTAGCAAATGTAATACACCAATCCAGTCCTATTGTGGTAGCAGTTATGTAATTGCTTTACAAAGTAAACTAATGAAATAAATGAACTCTGACTAATGTGTGGCATAACAGAGCTGAAAAAGTGAAATCACAGTGTAGATTTCTTATCCACCTCTGCAGGGCTGGGGATGATGAGTTAGCTTTCCCATTGCAGAACTGTGTATGAGAAGGATGACTTCATAAAAACAATTTTGCTTCACTGGCTGCAGGTGACCTCAAGGGGTGCAGCTTCTGAAAGCATTGATAGAAGTTGACTACTCAATACCTTAAGTGTTTGCAAAACCTGAGGACAAAGAAACCTTCATTATCACAAAGGGCTGCCGGGGTTTGTTTTGTTTGGATGTGTGTGATGAGATTTCTCAGGGCTAAGCATCATTTAACACTACCTGCTAAACACAGAAAGGGAGTTTTACATTTGGAGCTGCTGGCTATCACTCAGTTAAAGTAAACATGTTGCTTTGACGATAGTGACTGAGACTTTCAAGTGAGGAAGCTAATGGAAAGATTGATGAGTTGGCTGTCAGCAAGGACAAGAGTTTGAAAGACCTGGGGAAAGAAACTACAAAGTTAAGGCACAAGAGGAGTTTTTACTAGCACAGGAGAAAGGTGCTCATTTCTGGAGGCTGACTGCAACAGCAGTCTCTGACTTTCCCCTGGGAGTACTATGTCAAATCATTACTCCAAAACATAGAAACACAATCCTGTGATAGTTTCAGTAGGGTCAGTGGTCCAGATAGCCACAGGTGTCAATACAGTCATTGTAAAACACCTCTCTTAACTCTGAACCTCACCCCCAGGGATGTCAGAACACTTCCTGCCCTCAGCAATTGCTCACTAGAAACTATAATTCAAAACTGTCAAAAAATAATATTAAAAAAAAAGACATTTTTAAATGAAAAGGAAACACTTCATTTTTATGTTATCTTAATTGAATTGTAAAGATTTCTTTTTATAGATGAAAGATCCCTAAAAATGATCTTATAATTTAATATTAAGCCATTTTTAGATGGCAATAGGGACGGGTTCCACTGAAATCCCACAAGGCCACCTCACATACAGAACTGAAAAAACAGAATTTATCAGATGCTGACCTTTACTCCTATCTTTGCCAGACACACAGAGAAATCTGTCCTAGCCACTGCTCCAAGACCTGGCAACTTCTGGTGTCAGATTGCTTAGGGAACTATTTCAGCTTCTCTTTTAGTCACTAGCTCCCAGCTATACTGCAGTAGGCTGTATTTTGGCAAGAGCAGCTAGACTTCTATTTAAGAAAGCTGGAAGAAAAGCAATAAAAGCAGCATTCTGTGGAGGGAAAAGTGACAAACAAGGGAGTGAGCAACAAAAGGAAAGCAAGGCTCATTTCTGAGATTGCTTTAGTAAAACCCAGGAAAATGCAGAGCATGAGTTGAATTCTTTCTTTAGGTATGGATACACGGATCATCTCTGTTAAAACCCAACACAGCTGCACCACTGTGAATTCCATCAGACACTACTAGGCATAAAGAAATGAACAGCCTGATCCCCTATCAACTTCAATTATTTGCTGTGTCACATACAGATTTTTAAAGGAAGATACTTACATATTTCTTCTCAAAAACATTTTTAATGTGGATTTATTTGGGGTAGACTGTCTGAAGATTTTATTCACAATCCAGACCATGTAATCTACAGGGAACCACCACTCCTGCAGACTGTCAGAAGCTGTGGTTTGTGTGAAATTGATACTGCTTAGAGCTGATTACCAAACTTGTTACATTTCATGTGTGACTTACTACCACTTGTAACATTTTTTAACACAAAAAATAGCATCAAAGTATCCAAAAGAAAAAATACTCTACATATCTTTTCACAAGTCCTGCAATATACTGGGGCTACAGATCAATATTTTTCCTTAAAATCCAAGTTACTGGTAATATTAAGCAGTGAATTTGACTCCAACTCTGCAGCAGGCACAAGAGTCTCCAAATTCCAGTGGCAAAAAGAATTTTTGCCCTTTTTACACAAAGAACCATAGCTCCAAAGAAGACAGAGTTAAAATGAAAACATAGGCAAGAAGCAATTTGTTCAACTGCTTTACTGTTACTGGGGCACTGACATTTTTGTTCAGAAAAAAAACTAGCAAGTGGTGGTGCTTTGAGTAGCTGCTGCAACAGGTAGTGCTGCCAGGAAGGAAGGAAAACCAATCATCAGTCTGGATACCCATGCTAGCCTGTCAGTGATCTGATCTACTAGGTAGCCCAGGGCAAATTACTACTCTGGGACCGGATGGGATCCATCCTAGGGTGCTGAGAGAGCTGGCAGATGAGCTGGCCAAGCCGCTCTCCATCATTTTCCTCCAGTCCTGGCTCACTGGAGAGGTCCCAGGTGACTGGAAACTGGCCAATGTGGTCCCCATCCACAAGAAGGGACGGATGGAGGAACCTGGAAACTACAGACCAGTCAGCCTGACCTCAGTGCCAGGGAAAGTGATGGAGCAGATTATCCTGGCGGCAATAACTGCGCACCTGAAGGAGGGCCAAGGGCTCAGGTCCAGCCAACATGGATTTAGGAAGGGCAGGTCCTGCCTCTCCAACCTGATCTCCTTCTATGATCAGGTGACCCGTCTGGTGGATGTGGGGAGGCCTGTGGATGTAGTCTATCTGGACTTCAGCAAGGCCTTTGACACCGTCCCCCACAGTAAACTGCTGGCTAAGCTGTCAGCTCGTGGTTTGGACCACAACACTCTGTGCTGGGTTAGGAACTGGCTGGAGGGCCGAGCCCAGAGAGTGGTGGTGAATGGTGCCACATCCGGCTGGCGGCCAGTCACCAGTGGCGTCCCCCAGGGATCAGTGCTGGGCCCCATCCTCTTTAACATCTTCATTGATGATCTGGATGAGGGGGTTGAGTCAGTCATCAGCAAGTTTGCAGATGACACCAAGTTGGGAACAGATGTTAGTCAGTTAGAGGGTAGAAAGGCTCTGCAGAGGGACCTTGACCGACTGGACAGATGGGCAGAGTCCAATGGGATGGCATTTAATAAGTCTAAGTGCCGGGTGCTGCACTTTGGCCACGGCAACCCCATGCAGAGCTACAGGCTGGGGTCAGAGTGGCTGGAGAGCTGCCAAACGGAGAGGGACCTGGGGGTGCTGATTGACACCCGCCTAAACATGAGCCAGCAGTGTGCCCAGGTGGCCAAGAAGGCCAATGGCATCCTGGCCTGTATTAGGAATAGTGTGGCCAGCAGGAGCAGGGAGGTCATTGTGCCCCTGTACTCTGCATTGGTTAGGCCACACCTTGAGTACTGTGTCCAGTTCTGGGCCCCTCAGTTTAGGAAGGACATCGAGACACTTGAACGTGTCCAGAGAAGGGCAACAAGGCTGGTGAGAGGCCTTGAGCACAAGCCCTATGAGGAGAGGCTGAGGGAGCTGGGATTGTTTAGCCTGGAGAAGAGAAGGATCAGAGGCGACCTCATTGCCCTCTACAACTACCTGAAGGGTGGTTGTAGCCAGGTGGGGGTTGGTCTCTTCTCCCAGGCAACCAGCACCAGAACAAGGGGACACAGTCTCAAGTTGTGTCAGGGGAGGTTTAGACTCGAGGTGAGGAAAAAGTTCTTCACTGAGCGAGTCATTCGTCATTGGAATGGGCTGCCCAGGGAGGTGGTGGAGTCGCCGTCCCTGGAGGTGTTCAAGGGGAGATTGGACGTGGCGCTTGGTGCTATGATCTAGTTGTGAGGTCTGTTGGAACAGGTTGGACTTGATGATCCTTGGGGTCTCTTCCAACCTTAGTTACTGTGATACTGTGATACTGTGATACTTTTTAAGCCAAGTTCATTCCTATGTGTAACGGGCTACCTCCCTCACAGCATCAATTCAGGAAGAATTCCCCATGCTGCTATTCTGGCACAGTTCATAGAATACCTCAAGTTGGCAGGGACCCATAAGGACCAAGTCCAACTCCCTGCTCCTTGAGACTACCTAAAATGCAATCATTTGACTAAGAATGCCATGCAGACACTCCTTGTACTCTGAGAGGCATAACAAAATCCCTGGAAGCTCCAAGTACTCACCAGCACTTCTCTTTTTGCAGGATCACAGCTTTATTTGAGGCTGCAATTATCTTTATCTGGCTTTAGAAGTTATGAAAAGTTGGCCCAGATGCAAACAGGTCAAGCTTGCATCCCAAAGGCTTCAATGAAGAGGAGACTCAGGGGTGACCTTATTACTCTCTACAACTACCTGAAGGGAGGTTGTAGACAGACGGATGTTAGTCTCTTCTCCCAGGCGGCCAGTACCAGGACAAGAGGACACAGTCTCAGGCTGCGCCAGGGGAGGTTCAGGCTGGATGTTAGGAAAAAGTTCTATACAGAGAGAGTGATTGCCCATTGGAATGGGCTGCCTGGGGAGGTGGTGGAGTCACCATCATTGGAGGTTTTCAGGAGAAGACTTGATGGGGTGCTTGGTGCCGTGGGTTAGTTGTTTGGGTGGTGTTGGATTGGTTGATGGGTTGGACGCGATGATCTTGAAGGTCTCTTCCAACCTGGTTTATTCTATGTATTCTAATGCTTCACACACACAAGTTACACACAAGCTTCTCCTAATTATTTGAATGGTTTGTCTGTAAAAAGCTTCAGCACAAAAGAACACATATTGTGGCACAGTCAAAAAAAAAAACCAAACTAAAAAACCTCAGAGATGTCCTTGTCTCTGGCACACAAAGGCAATCATCCCAAAGAAGAGGTAAGATGTTATCAGTTACAACTAGCCCAGGAAAGCATGGCACAACAATCAGTCAATTCTGATCAGTAATAAAGGGAGAAGGATTAACCAAAGCTATGTACAGAGTGAGATCCCTTAGCATCTCATATGGACTGTGTTAGCCAAAAATGAAATCCAAGACCGAATGTAAATCATTACATGAGTTTAAGAAACATTAGTCACACGCCCCCAGAATACTGCCTGTAAAGTCACTGGCAACACTGAAAACACGGTAAGGGAAAAAAGAGTTGTGGAGATCATGAGGTAGAGTTTCTATCTCAAAGAAACAGCTCCATCTCATGTTTGAGCAGCAGGAGTATTTTGTCCAAACTGACCTTCCAAACATATTTCTAGGAGAAATCCAGCTAACAGAATCCACAGAACCATGGTCAAAAAGGCATCATTACAGCATCTATGTTATTTTTTCCACTCCAGCGTTTGCAGTATTACTGGTGGTAATAACTATGCTCTCCACAAAACAGATGTTGTGTCATGACCTCTTTACTTTTCCAGGCTGAATTCAATGCCAGCAGTGAATTTTCTAGTGACAAAACAACGTTATGTTCAGCTGCAGTATTTTTCCACCTAATTCACAGCTGCAGGGGAAAAAAAAAAATACCCACACAACCAGTTAGAACCCTTCATAAATTGTTCAAAGTAACCAGGGAACTAGTTTTAGGTAGTATATTTCAATTCAGCTGATTGAATCCATTTGTTATTGCAGAAGTTGATTTGCTTAACATCTCCTGGTTTTACTCCTGTCTTTTCCAGACTTCTACTCCAGCACCAGATTTGTAAAGGTTATAAACTGCAGTTCATGTCCTAAAATAATTAGTCTTCACTTTTTCTTTGCTGTGATCAGGTGAACACCTTCCTGCCTTGAACACAAACATTTTAAGTCCCAAATTAGGTAATGAAGTGCATCTGACTGTGTCTAACCCTTGTTCTGAATTGCTATACTAGGACTTTGCTCAAATAAGACACCACTGGATAAACTGGAATATGCATATAAGTATTACACAGTCCAGAGCACCAGAAAAAAGCATTCATTTCCTTGGGTTCCCATGGCCCAACACAGCAAAAGGACTTGAAGGAAAACCATAGATGGCATCAAGAGAGAGCAAAGAGTTGGAACAATGAAATATAATATTCAGGGGGGTTAATTTCTCTTGGTTTTGCCAAGATGATGCTGTTAGCAACAGCTGGCAGTCAGTGTATCAATGATCCATGCACACCACTCTGAAGACAGTCTGGGATGGGAAAAAAGGGACATGCAGTGAATTATTTTACTCATAACAAATTGAAGCATTCTTTAACAACAACAACCAAAAAAAACAGTCTAGATTTGCCAAAACAAATACTGTCCAAAGGCACTCTGCAGAGAGCCTTACACAACTTCTCAAGTTAAGTTGTTCCATCCATGCATTAGAACAACACCTTTTTACATATAACCAGCCTGCCATGGCCTATCAGGAGCAGCAGGGCACTATTCATTTGGCCAAAGGTTATCTCCGTCCCTTTTTCTCACCCTGATTGTGTAAAAGTTGTCACAGTGACAAAGATGCTGTGCACTCTGCCACAGAGAAACAAGGAAACAAAAAATAAACCATACAGATTTTCAAATTGTTTCAGAGGAGAATTCGTGAGCTACCCCGGGCCTTCCATCAGAAATGGTCTCAAGGAAATACCAAGCAGAACTGCTACTTTAATAACTATTTATGAATACAACAGCAAAACCTGCGTTTCACTGATGTTCAACATTTCCTGTGCAGGAACAGAAACATTTTCTTTTGGTCTGTGATGTCCTGAACAGGTATTTGCTTGACATATACACTTATACTCACTGAGGTGAAATGTATTTGACAGTCACTGCACGTACCCATAACCTATAAAACATCAACAGTTTGTGATGACAGCAAAGACCATAGAAGTTGATCAAGGTTTTGACATTTGGAAACAATTATTCTTACTAGTGGCCAGGTGCTTTACTGGTAAGAGAGATATGGCAACAAAACATTGGCTAATTACAGTGCCAAAGACTAAGTGTAATTGCACGTAATGACTTGCTCAAGCTCTGCATGAGCAGCTCTGAATTACATTTGCTCTTGCTTTCTTTAGGGCTGCAAAGCTCATCCAACTTTTTTTCCTTTTTAAAGCTTGTTTGCAGCCAAGGGATCTCCTCATCTAATACTCCATGGCAGTGACCTTTTTTAACTACAAGTTCATGTCATCACTGCTGCTTGTAACTTCCAATGACAGAGAAACACTATGTTATCACTGAAAAACCTTATAGCAGTATTGGTATTATTTTGTTTGTTTGCTGAAGCTAACCACTGAGCAAGCCTCCCGCTTTTGTAAGGCAATTAATTGTATCCAGAGAGCAAACTTCTTACAGAGGAAGAATAGTATCACACACAACTGCCTGCACTTGCAATGCACAGGTAAAAGCCTACTTGACTGGCAAAGTAAATGACAAGTGGTCTGCAGCAAAGTAGACTCTACTCCATGGGCACACTTTGAGCTTCCAAGCATGTTCAGTGGCAGAAGCACTTGTGCAGATACACATTGAAGAGCTTTATTTGCAGCGACAGAAATGCATTCAAAGACAGAAGCAACTCTCAGAGCAGAAGACTTGTCCTCAGAGAGACACTGTGTTCCTTGCACACACACTGCACTCTGCCACATACCCCTTCTTCCTTTCCTCATACCACAGCATCTCCCCACTCTCCAGAGAGACTGCTAAAAATCATCACACAAATAAGAGCAGGCACATGAATGCACTTCGTGGTCCTCGTTTTATAGAATTATTCCCCCCAAATCTTTCCATTAGGAAAGCATTAGTACTGCCAAGTCAAGCATCCAGACCTGAAAAGACAACTGAACAAAATTTTCCTGTCTAACCTTAATTTGCTCCCTCCTCACTCCTTACTGTCAGGGCCTGCAACCAGGCCATAGCATAAAATTCAAGCTAGCTGGACAACACATTTCTCATTTCACCCCAGTGGAAGGTGGTGACTCACCACATTTTTACATTAAGACTAAACTGATTTTTTTTCCATCAAATAGAGGAGTTATGAAATGGTGATGAATTTCCCACAGACAGTGCACAACTCAGCCTCAGTTGCTCTCCAAGACACGAGTAGTCTCCTTGGAACAGTATCAGTGCACTGTCCACACACCACCCCCCCCAAGGAAGAGTGAGTGAGGGACCAAGGGTCATAAATATTTCTGCATTCAACAAAGTTATGAGCAAAACTCATCAGTCCCAAACCCAAGCTTTGTTATATTCCTTCCTCTTGAAGCTCTCTCTCAAAAGTGCATCATGAAGAACAAAATATGATTCTTGTTTACTAGCAGACTACATACATCTTAATCTGTTTTTAAGAACTACTCTCTCAATTTTTTTCTACTTGACACATTTTTCAGTATTTCAGTCTTTGCAAATGGGTCAGAGACTAACATGTTTGTCCCCCTGGTTACATTCCTTTCCACTTCCTCAGTTCAGTAAGATCCCATCGAGCTCTGCTAAGAAGTCAAACTGAAGACAGATGTATCTGAGAATCACAAAATTTCACAGGCAAATCAACAGAGAGCTCAATCAGATGCCCACTCAACACAACTGAACAGGAAATCTGACAAAGTAACCCCAAAAGTCAGAGTAGTTTAACTTCCCCCACAAGTTACACCAGAAATTTGACTATGCTACTCTAGCTGCACATGGGGAATCCATGAATGAACCTCTCCAACCAAACAGGGTTCATTCCTCCTTTGAGACCACAGCAAGATACTGCAAGAGCCTCAGTTCAGATCCATAAACTAAACAGTACAAGCACCTTTTTGTGTGGAAGTAATCCAAAATGCAACAGAGATAACCACTTCCTATCACTGTTTAGATCCCCCAGCTGCTAATGCTTTTGAGCATGCCTTGCACTTAGTTTCCATGGCCCAGCTGTACATCAGATGTGGAGAGCTTGAAACTTCATTTTAAGCTTATAATGGAAATGAACAGCATTTACAGAGCACTATCAGAATGCAGATGAGTTCTGCATTTTGTGCTGAACAGAATCATTACATCTCAGCAGATCTATTGATGCAATGATATGGTTCAAAAAGCCTCAGATCCTCTCTTTGGTATTATCTTTAAAATAAGGGTAACGAAACCATAAAGAACTACGATGTTCAAACAGCAAGAAGTAGAAAAATCCACCAAAAGATTTTAAAAAGATTTTAAGAACTATGTAGATGTCAGCAAATTAGGACTAGGTGACCTCAAGGCACTCACATTCAGGCACTCGTTCACATACACTAACAGGTCAACACCCGATACAGGTGCTAAACTATGGTCAACATTCAAGCTTACATCTATTAGTTTTCATGCCTGCTAAGTCAGATGAAACATTTAAATAAAAGCTTCAACTCCTAATTGTATTTCATTTTAAAGAAAAAAAAGAGTGCAGATGGCACCCCTCCTCTCACTTCTGTTCTAGTACTGTTGTGACCATTTGAGGCTGTGCCTTTAAGAAAGGGACAGTACTGGGACACTGGCTGAATGTTTTTGTATCAAAATGAAAACACTCTGATATTCTAAACGAATTTCATTGGTAGATGGGCAGAATGCAACTTTAAGTTTTAGGGCAGTTGGAATTCTTTCTCAGTTTGGGTTTCAGCCTGTTCTGCCGTGCCAGCCTGATCTGCTTCTCTGCCTGCCTGCTTCTCAGCAAACTAAGCGGAGCTGACCTTGAGATAAGCAAAACTAATTCTGCATGGGCTTTTGAAGCCTAATAACATCTCTTTTCCTTAACAACTCCCTTTCTTTCTCTCTCTAACCCCTTTTTGGGAAAAAAGGGAGGTATGGGGGAAGAGAGGGGATTACAGGGAGAGAAACCCTCCTCTCGAGGAGGGAATTTTGTTGTGTTACAGTATCACAGTATAACTAAGGTTGGAAGAGGACCCCCAAGGATCATCAAGTCCAACCTGTCCCAACAGACCTCAAAACTAGACCATGGCACCAAGTGCCACGTCCAATCTCCCCTTGAACACCTCCAGGGACGGCAACTCCACCACCTCCCTGGGCAGCCCATTCCAATGACGAACGACTCGCTCAGTGAAGAACTTCCTCCTCGCCTCGAGTCTAAACCTCCCCTGGCACAGCTTGAGACTGTGTCCCCTTGTTCTGGTGCTGGTTGCCTGGGAGAAGAGACCAACCCCTTCCTGGCTACAACCACTTTTCAGGTAGTTGTAGAGGGCAATGAGGTCTCCCCTGAGCCTCCTCTTCTCCAGGCTAAACAATCCCAGCTCCCTCAGCCTCTCCTCACAGGGCTGTGCTCAAGGCCTCTCCCCAGCCTTGTTGCCCTTCTCTGGACACGTTCAAGTGTCTCGACGTCCTTCTTAAACTGAGGGGCCCAGAACTGGACACAGGACCCAAGGTGTGGCCTAACCAATGCAGAGTACAAGGGCACAATGACTTCCCTGCTCCTGCTGGCCACACTATTCCTAATGCAGGCCAGAAAAATTATTTTTCTCAAACTGAGGAGCCCAGAACTGGAGACAGGACTCTGTGGGGGAGGGAGAGCTAGGCCCTCTCTCAACCTACCACAACTGTAAATATTTACTTGCATGTAAAGAATAGCTCAATAATTGGTTAGTACCTAACAATAAGGTTTTCTGTGAAGAATTTGAAAGAGTTGTTAGCCATTGGAATGTCCTGCTCAGGGAGGTGGTGGAGTCACTGTCCCTGGAGATGTTCAAGAGGGGGTTGGATGTGGCACTTGAAGCCATGGCTTAGTGAGTCATGAGGTGTTGGGTGACAGGTTGGACTTGATGATCTCGGAGGTCTTTTCCAAGCTTATTGATTCTATGATCATTCAGCAAATAAACGTCATTAAAAATCAAGTTTACTCCTGGCCACCTGAACAGTTTTCATCACATCAATGCATCGTTTAAAAGCAAACAAAGAAACCTTCCCGTTCCAATCATTACAAACATACATTTCAACAAAAGCAAAGAGGGGGAAAAAAAATTACTAATGATGCCACTTCTTACAAAAAAACAGTACAATGAATTTTCTCAATGTATTTCTTAGGAAATATTGTGTAAATTTCTAGGTTGATAAATAAGTTTGTACATTAAAAAATCCCCAAAAAATCCAAGCCAAGTTAAGAACCAACTGTACCAAAGACACACACAGCACTCCAATAAACCTCAACTGGAAGAGAAAAACCAAAATATAAGGGAAATAAGTTTTATTTGGTATTATTCTAATATATAACCATTATATCTATATAACCATTGTATCTTACAGCTGTTTGAACATCATTAATCCAAGTATTAAAAAGCCACAAAACCCACACACTGAAAACATACACAGGGGAAAACGAATCAAACCACACACACACAAAAAAACCAACACTCACACATCACACAATGAAATCACAACTTCTCCAGAAGAAAACCAGTTTCATTTTCCTTTGTCTTATACAATAGGATTTCAGAAAAACACTTCAAAACAGCTTCATTAAATTTATAGACAAGGATCCCTTTGACAGACTGTCAGAACTGCAAAAAAGGGGGAAATTTGGACAGTTCAATCCCAGCTTTGTCCCCAAGTTTTTGAGAGTTTGCTACTTTATAAATAAAGCAATTAACAGCTTTCACATCAAGGATCACGTAGATAAATAAGAAACCAGATGGTTTTATACACCAAATAGCACTGGTTTCTCCTTGCCATTTCCTGCCACATAAACTGGATTAAATACAAAACCATGCCCAAAACTAAGCACACAAAACCCAGCTAACCATCACTGAACTGCCTGAAGACAAAGTTTATAATAGCAATGTATCCTTAATTTGCAAACAAACAATTAAGCCACCCTAAAAGTCTTCCCGATTCATACAAAATTGCATTTTCATTTGATATGCCAGAGATACCTATAAGCCTTAACAGTATGAAATTAAACAGTTTGAAAATGCAACTTCCCTTTAAACACATACAAAACATTTATGTTAAAAAAAAAAATAAAAATTGTGAGACTAGACAACTCACTTTTTGACCAGCATGATCTCACATCACCCTATGACAGTACTAGCAGCAGCAGTACCATTCCTGTACAGCTGGGATCATGACCTCAGTCTCATTTTGAATGAAGAGTCCTTCAACATCCAAAGCACTTTATATAATATTCCTCATTTTAAGAATTAGTTCAAATTCACTGTCCAGATTGAGATATTCCAACAATAATGTCCCAAAGCTATGCAGAAAAAGACCTTAAAAAGAGTTCATAATTTCAACTGTCTTGATTGTTTGAATTATAGGTAGGTAGTAGGTAAAGGAGCTGCATTGAACAACTTGTAATAAAGAAGTGTCAGCCCACTGCAGTGTATGGAGCTGTGCTTCATCATAAACTCCATGCCTGGGAGAAATGAGGAAAAAAAAGCTGCAAGGCAACTCAGAAAAAAAGTGTAAAAAGAAACCAACTGACAAATTCACTTGGCACACAAATTAGTGAAGGCAGTTTTTATTTAGATAGTTTTCATAACTTCAGATGAATCAGCAAGTCTCTGCTACATTTCCCAGCAAGACAACAGAGACACCATCATTACCTGGTGGAAGCGCACCTTTCTCTTCCTCCTACTGTTACATTTTGGCTTCTGTGCATTCACTTTCCAATCACTAAATTCTCATATAAACTATCTCTGGTGCCATTCTCCAAGTGAAAACGAGCAGGGTTTAGAAAACATTCCTAATGGTACCAAACTGAAGACAGCAAATCCAGAAATCATTTAACACTGTGAGCTTCGGTTACTAGGATGAACTCCATATGCCATTTTTTTAAGCAGTCTGAGGATCTGAGGAATTGCTACATAATTAAACTAAAAGCTTTTGACTGAACATGTCTGAGCACACATTTTTCATCACTTGACAAATCTGGTCCATCCAACCCCAACAAAAGCAACATCAATCATTATAAACCTGCCGCTTGTACATGCTGAAACTGCCAATTTCAGATCACCAGATACACCATTAGTAAGCCTAAGCCAGCATCCTAACATCTCATTTTACAGCTGCTGAATGGCCCAAATTTTCAAAAACTCAAATAATTTAAAAAAAATGAAAAAATTAAAAATTAAAAAATATCAGTATAAAAGGTTAAGACTGAATAAAACCTGAGGAAAACTTGTTACAACAGAAAGAAGCATTTTTTTATCCAATAACTACAGTCTGAACACACATAAATCCTCGGAAAAAAGGAATCTTATTAAATACGTTTAACATTCAGTTTCACAGACAAGTCAAAGCCATTTCTACTGAGACCAATTTATTTGTGCTGGCATTTAAAAATCTCAGATAAAAACCAAAAAAAGGCTAAATGAAGTTTTATGATTGACCTTCTGGAACTTCAGCATCACTGTGATTGCACTTAACACCTTCTGCAAAACACTGCTCAAAATTCCTTCCCTCCCCCCCCCCCCCCCCCCCCCCCCCCCCCCCCTTTTCCTAAGGCTTCAGAGTGTTTCTGACAAGTTAATCAATACCCTCATAAATGAATGATATGCTGAATGAAATAATCTCACACAGCCAGCACAGCCACATGCTGTGTCCAACATTAATCTACTTGTAAACGTCAGGACTCTGTTCGCTGTTTTACGCTTTACCACACTGACAACTCAATCTCGGCACCATGTCATCATCTACTTCAGAAACAGTTACAGTGCTCTTGGTCCCTCCTCTGGTTTGTTTTGTGGGGTTGGTTTGAAGGTTTTTTTTGTGGTTTTGTTCCCCCCAACCCAGAGTTTTTTTGGGGTTTGCAGTCAGAACATTTATTCTCTATTAAGCAGCCCAACATGATAAATAAGAGTGTTCTTAACTACATCTTAGGCCATATGATACCTTCATGTGTGTACTCCTCAGTGGCAAGAACGGGAACTCTCTTCATGAGGTCTGTCAACTAGGTTACATCAGACAAGTCTACCTCAGATCTTTATTCATTACCAAAGAGGCTGTTTAAAGAAAAGCTTAGAAAAGAAAAAAGGATAAAAAGAAAATTTCTCAGCTCTTTAACTGCACTGACCAGTGTGCAAAACAAAATACTACTCCGTTTGCAATCTTTTACATTGCCACTCCAATACCAATGCTTTCAAGAAACACATGTGCAAATATTCTTCCACACAGATCTGAGGCAGAAAAAAAACCAAAACCAGCCCTTTACTGCAAGCACATACAAGAACTGTTCTGCACGAGCATTTCACGTTCCTTTCTTCATATACCGGGAAAGGAACTGGCTTCTGACAAAGTGGACCAGCTTGGTCTCTGCGCTGAGCATTGTAACGATGGTTGCTGCAAAGCACAGAGCCCCAATACAGATGTGAATCAGCCTTCCCATCCAACCTTTATCACAGCAGAGGAATACCTACAGCAGAAGAAAAGAAGCAATTGCAGGAAAACAATTCAGCACAAAGTAGATTGACTGTCTGGAGAAGAGAAGGATCAGGGGTGACTTCATTGCCCTCTACAACTACCTTCAGGTAGTTGTAGACAGGAAGGGGTTGGTCTCTTCTCCCAGGCAACCAGCACCAGGACAAGGGGACACAGTCTCAAGCTGTGCCAGGGGAGGTTTAGACTCAAAGTGAGGAAAAAGTTCTTCACTGAGCGAGTCATTCGCCATTGGAATGTGCTGCCCAGGGAGGTGGTGGAGTCACCGTCCCTGGAGGTGTTCAAGGGGAGATTGGACGTGGCACTTGGTGCCATGGTCTAGTTGTGAGGTCTGTTGGGACAGGTTGGACTTGATGATCCTTGGGGTCTCTTCCAACCTTAGTTATACTGTGATAAAAAATAGGGTCCAGCATCTCTCCTGACTATGCTCACATCACCAAGCTGCACGTGGCTTTGTCACCTGCACTGATCCTACTGATCATCTTCAGTAGACACAACACTTTAAGAAAATCCTGTCAGCAGAAAACAGGCATTCAATAGATACCCAGTACATGTGGAAGCTGTTACTATCTGGCATGCAGAAATATGTTAATTGAGATATGAAAAAAACTGATGGTGCCATCATACAAGTCTGCTGCTTTGCACCACTATTTTCTTACAAAGCCGCACCAGAAATCCTCCGCTCCAAAATATAAAGCTCTCCTTTCTAAGGCGTAATGGATTTCCAACCTGCCAGATTTCTGTACACTGAAATGCAACCACCTCCATAATAATTAGTCAGGGCAATTACTATCCTGCAGTCTGAATAAATGTGATGAATGTGCTCTTGGCAATTTTTGTTTCTGTTCTTTTGATTGCTTTTCCGCTGTCATTTCTTTACTGCAAAATTTGTAGCAACAGTTTCTTTGTGCTACTGCAAAACTTCCACTACAAACTAAGGACATGGATCGATCTACAGACAGCAGAAATACGCTACCTTTTGTTTCGCTTGCCAAACCCATCTTCTACTGCTGGTCAAAATAACTTGATATCAAAGATAGAATCTCTTATTATTAAATCTTGCCTTGCCTGTAATGCAAGTCTTCCAGCCTATTCTCATGAGTCTGTTTTTGCTAATGGTTTTGCCCTGCTTGTGGACACACAAATCATTCGGTGTGAACTTTCACAGTGGGAACAATGAAAAAGATGCTTACCTCTGAGAAACCAGTGATAACTCCACTTAGGATGTAAACAAGTACCAAAACCGGTGAGGGAAGCAGGCCTTTCAAAGGTCTGTAGGTGCTTGCCTTGAAGTAATCATAGATATAGTGGATGCTGTGAGCTATTCGAATACCCATGTTAAAGCAGTTGGCAAGGATAAAGCCTATACTGCCATGCCAGTGGGTCAGGAAGTAAGAGATGCACAGAAATGTGAAGGACAAAGCCAGCATAACAAAATTATACCTAGAGAGGAAAAAAAAAGAAATGACAACAGCTACAATATTTATTTACTAACTTTATCTTTGAAGAAATAAAACATTTATTTTCTGAAGTGAAAAACAGGAAGAGAATTTCTATCTTCTAATGGAAGGATATAAACTGGAGAATGGAGATAGTGGGAAAAAAATCCTTGGAAGAATGGAAAATACATCAAATTAAAGCAAGAACATTATGTGCAGGAAGTTATTTTTCACTCTTCAGCTGTATACTCACTTCAGAAAGTCAAATTTAGTATCAAAGATTAATAATGTAAAAACTTGAGGACTACTTCTATTTTATTTCAGATATGTATTAAACTATGCTCAGCAACAAGATAATGTTTTATTTAGTTTCTGCTCCAAACAGTGGCTTTGAAAACAAGTTCACACTTCAGAAAGCAGCCCTTGGTATGCCTAGAACACAGTGCTTTGGCTGTGATAAGCAAACTTCATTGAAATTAATTTAGAAAGGCCTTGTAATGGACAGCTGCTGCATAAACCATAAAAAGCTTTATGGCAGTAGTGAGAAGGCCATGAGGCTTTGAGTCAACAACCCTGGAAGTGCTTATTGACAGCTGCCTAAACATGAGCCAGCAGTGTGCCCAGGTGGCCAAGAGGGCCAACGGCATCCTGGCCTGCATTAGGAATGGTGTGGCCAGCAGGAGCAGGGAGGTCATTGTGCCCCTGGACTCTGCATTGGTTAGGCCACACCTTGAGTACTGTGTCCAGTTCTGGGCCCCTCAGTTTAAGAAGGACATTGAGACACTTGAACGTGTCCGGAGAAGGGCAACAAGGCTGGGGAGAGGCCTTGAGCACAGCCCTGTGAGGAGAGGCTGAGGGAGCTGGGATGGTTTAGCCTGGAAAAGAGACTCAGGGGTGACCTCATTGCCCTCTACAACTACCTGAAAGGTGGTTGTAGCCAGGAAGGGGTTGGTCTCTTCTCCCAGGCAACCAGCACCAGAACAAGAGGACACAGTCTCAAGCTGCACCAGGGGAAGTTTAGACTCGCGGTGAGGAGAAAGTTCTTCACCGAGCGAGTCATTCGTCATTGGAATGGGCTGCCCAGGGAGGTGGTGGAGTCACCGTCCCTGGAGGTGTTCAAGAGGGGACTGGACGTGGCACTTGGTGCCATGGTCTAGTCATGATGTCTGTGGTGACAGGTTGGACTTAATGATCCTCGAGGTCTCTTCCAACCTTGGTGATACTGTGTGAAGTCATCTGGTCCAGCTTCCTACTTTAAGCAGATAAACCACTGAATGCAGACCCACAATTTAGATCATTCAGGACAGTAACCCTCCATGAAAAATTTCACCAACTGCAAAATATTCCATGAGTTTCCAGTGACAGCAAGTCTTAAATTAAAACTGTAACTTCAAGCACATGTACAGAACACAAGCCTTCACATTCTAATTACTTCTGCAGTTAGTGATGTACAAAAAGCTTCATGTCTAACCTTTTAACTCAAGTATTTAAACACTTGCTAACACTTTCTACATCTAAATCTACATGCAGACAGCTAAACATGTAGCTGCTGTTCAGTGGGGCAGGATATTTTCATGCTGATTGCAAATGCACTCGTGCCTTTATGAGGTCATTACAATTAATCTGTTAAGAATATCAATGTTTATCAACAAACACAAGCATGTAAAAATCCCAATCAGTGCACGTTTGCTTGCCCATCTATTGCATCTGGCTCTGGAGATGAGAAGCACAGTTCTTAAATAACTACAGAAAGAAATTTGCTCTTTGGGAACAAAAATAATAATCAGAAAAGAACATTTCCAAGCACACATTCATGCAGAACTGTTCTGTTTACATACTGAGCTCCAAGCTAACCACGTGAAGATTAATTACAGGAATATTCTGGGGACACTCTTTCCTACCTGTCTACCTCTTCTTTGCACATCAAAGCAAATGTAAAACATTCCGTTACTCCATTGATAGCAAGAAACAGGACGTATAAAGAGTAACATCGGAGGAGATCTGGACCTAAAAAAGACATCAGAATGATAAGTAAATTATTATTTCCTCTGTAAAACTGCATTGTTCTTACACTAAGAAATAAAAATTGTAATGTAATCATGGAAATAATTTAATTTGAAAAAGGTTTCCTGCTTAGATATCTTGACAAGAACACAAAGAAGGCAAGAAAAAAAACCCCAAGCAACAAAATCCCAAACTACCCAAGAACAGCAGTTGTTATAGTAACAGGAAAGATAGCCATCAAAACAAAGAATTTTATTCAAAGGGATTTCCTAATTAAAAAGTACTATTTATCATAACCCAAATCTTCTATTGCACAGAAGTTTGTGGAAACTAAATTCAATAGTTACTATGTGGTAGCAAAAATAATAAACAGTGTATTTTGAACACAACAGGAAGAAAACCAGAAAGGCTGGGGGGGAAGAAGGTTGTTTTCGGATAGCTTTAGAAGACTACAGAGAAGATTTACCTTTGCTCGAATTAGAGAGGGCTATGTTTTGTCTTTGACTCTGAGGATAACGTAAACACTGTGTAACTGAAGGAGAGAAGCTGGGCAGAATTTGGTTGGATGTGTTAAAATATTGGTTTGTTATTTTGACCTATTGTATGCCTTAATTACATGTATGCCAGTAGAAAATGCCCAATTGAGATGTGACGCATGTGCCTTCTGATAGACTACAGAACTTTGCTGTATAATGTAATTAAGGTCTTCGCCTGCTTACATCTGGTCCTGAAAGCATTGCATGAGGCAAATTCAAAATCTAGAAAACATCTATACTGTCACAAGGCTGTTCAATACATTCAAAATTGTGCTAGATAAAAAAAAACAACCCAATGTGCAGATTTTTGAGCCAGAGATGATTACGTGACTCCAAAATTCAGATTTTGTATCTTTTTCTTGTCCTTTAGATTCAGCCAAGCTAAGTCACTGGAACCAACAGGAGTTTTACAGGGGAAAAAATGTGTTGATTTATGCAAGAATTCATAACAGCAGCAGATTCTCTTTTTAAAGAATGGCTTCTTTGTTCGCTCTGTAAATCTTTACCTGTTCCAGAACTGAGCATAGAGCCTCCATAAATATCCAGAGCCAGCTGAGAATAAGCATAGCCAAAAATTGTGATGGTAAGGCCAATCAGAAGCACAAGTTTCAACAGCAATTCTAATACATTTGCAGCCATAGCAACATCATCCTGAAAAAAGAAAGAAGACCAAGTAGTCAGTGACAGGAAAAAAAAAACACAAACAATTGGTCTGCAGTGTAAAAAAGGTAGGAAACTCTTCCTTTCTTACTGACTTAGCCATGCACGTGGTCTTAATCTCCAGCAATTTTTTTCTATCTATAATGTCATTCTGTATTTCACTGATGACAAGTTTCACACAAAGCATGAATATGTCTGTTCAAGGCAAAGTACAAACAGCACTTGTATTAATGCAAAACAAACGTACCTGCTTCTGATCCTTTACGTTCTTCCCTCTTTCCAACACTTTAGCAAAAAAGACGTAAAAACTCTCCTCAATAGGCAAAAAGATAAATCTGGCCACCAGGGAACCAAGGTTATTCACGATATCATATACACCTTGTGAAAAAGAACAAACCCACAGAAGCCATAAACATCAACCACCACAGAACAAGACAGAAGTAATCCGTAAATTTTGGCGCATTTTAATTCCAAGTCCTTAACAAGAACACGGATTCTAATTTATTCCCATTCAACAAAGACAAAACTAGTGGAATTCAATGCAACATTAAAGCAGGGTTCCTTAACATTTCTGACAGTCGCAGCAACCAGAGCTAAGAATTACAAGGTTTGCTCACATATGTTACCATCTAAAGCAACACCAACTATGGAGATGTGGATCCAGTAACAGCACCAAGCCACATTTAACTTCCTTTATGGGAAGAGCTGTAACAGGCCGTCAGGAATTTCACTGAACGAGAACAAGAACAGTAAGAACGTACTGATTCAGAAGAAAAGAAAGGTAGTCATTTTTACTGTGAGGTTGCTCTTTCTTTTTACTTCCGTGGAAGTGAAAGAGCAATCCTACATGACATTTTAGAAGCACTTCCATCCCCAGCAAGATGCTGTTCCAACTCTGCTAAGACATCTATGTGTGTGCATACATCCACACACACAGAGTACAGTCACTTAGAGCGTATGAAGTCAGGCATATGGAGAAGTGCTTTACACAGTCACAGTGAAATTCTGTAGTAACATTCTAGATGATTTCATTGGACTTGGAATGGAACCAAAATATTTCTCAAGATTTTCAAAGTACAGGCATATTTGTACTCATTGCTCTTTCAAAGACCCTACAAGCAAGAGGCAACTGTTCTGCAAGCAAAGAGGAGCAGCAGCAGCCACAGTTACCAGTGGCAAGCACATATACTCACTATTTATGGGGGAGAGCATACTACTGCCCACAATTAAAAGAAATTCAATCCATCCAAGAAACTTCTAACAGTGGGCTAACAATTACAGTCTATTTTCCTTCCCCAAGTTAACTTGCAACTCAGTCATCTGAAGGGCTACTGCCATACACTACTCCGTAACTAGACTAAATTATTCTAGAGCACATTGGATGTGTGATGTACACTTGAAGTTTTCATAAAAAGAAACAAGATCTATGGTATCATACATGGGAAAGGTTTTATTCCAAGGAAAAATTTGAAGTCCAGAATCTTCAGTTAAATTCTTTTCTGTCTATCAATCGTTCACCTAAATGTACCTCAAAGTCACAAAGGCTATGAAATCATCCCACAGGTAATAAGTGATAGAACAAGAAGGAATGGCCTCAAACTGCAAACTGGGTAGGTTTAGACTGGGTATTAAGAACATTTTTTTTCCACAGAGAGTGGTCAGGCATTGGAACAGGCTGCCCAGGGAGATGGTTGAGTCACCAACCCTGGATGCATTTAAAGGTTGTTTGGATGTGGTGCTTGGGAATATGGTTTTGGGGTTAACCTTGCAGAGTAGTGTTATTGGTTGGACTTGGTGGTCCCAAGGTTCTTTTCAAACCTGAATGTTTCTACAATTCTGCTATCTCACATTTTCAAGTTATCTTCAATACTTAATTTTCAGAACCACCTGAAGAGCAATGACTGAGAACAGAGTCAGCATTCCACAAGACCGTCACACTTACCTTGATCTCCAAAATTCAACACATTCAGAAAAGTCATCACATATCGTTCCCCTGTAAGTTCAAAATAAAGAACTTAAGTACAAGTCCCTAAATTTTTCCCAGTACTTGTTCAGGCACTTCCAACACTAAGTATTCAAGAGACAAGGTCAAATAGGACGCCACCTGGTTTAGAATATTCTAAAAACACTTCAGCTAGGTTAGTAACTTCTGTTGGCAACAATCTCTGTAAGCTCCACCCCAGCTTTCTCAGTTTTGTAAACAGCATTCACTACCTCTTCCCCATCACAACCAGATGTCAAGCCTCACCTTCTGTCAAAATCTGTTTCAAGAAGGATTGTTTGAAGAAACTCCAAGTTAAGCGTGCTTCCTTCCAGTTAACAAAGGTCTGCAAAAAAGTACTGAAAGTTAATAAGCATGACTGGAACTACTGAGGAGAAACAGAAGATGAAAATACTCTTGGCTAGCTCTAATGTACTGATGAGGAAAACTCACAATGTCGTAACTACTAACAACTCATCTAAAATATTGCTAAATACAAGCATCCATCTGATCTGGCAAAGCCTTTTTTTGCCCTTGCTGAAGATTACTATTGCTGCAGGTAGAGTATCCAAATAAGCTTTCTATAAAAAAATACTAATCAAAGAGACTGGGAAAAACCCTGTGCTGTTTAGCATGCCAAAAGAACTTTCACATTCACTGCACACAGAAATTGCATAATGCTCTTCACATTGTCCCAGCAGTCCTGCAACTACCTTAATCTTTCCAATTTGCAAATCTTTTTCACCATGTCTGCTTTCTCACTGTGATTTTTCATTTCTTTCTTAGCTCATTTTGAGATGACATCAGAGATATCAGAGTAGCAGTAGGATGCTGTGTTCCACCGTGTTTATTTTCTGGAAAAGCCCAAGTACTGAAATAAACATGGTAAAACAGTTCTGTTTTCTTTCCTGTCTTGGATCCAGTGACACCTTGTCATTTTCCTGCCCACTGCAGATGTTCTATCTCCACTTAATGGTTTATGCAAAGATACTAAAAGATAAGTCAGCAACAAGTCCCTAACAACAAAGAAGTTTCATAATGTTTTTCTGGCAAGGATTTTATTGGTACAAACCACAAACAATTTGAATGTTGTTTTTTCCAATCAGTCATCCTCCACAGTGCAGCGATATCCTCAGAATCACTCCATTACTTCCATTATCTCAGACTAACTTTCAAAGCTCTCTCAAGAAAAAAAATTAAACCCAAGAAATTAACAGTGCAACCTACCTCATCTTCCACCAAAGTAGGTAATAGAGCTTTCATTCTAGCAACTGGAAACGACTTCTTTGTTGCTTCAGGAGACCCCAGAAACACCACAAAATAAATTATATAACACATTACTAGAACACTGACATATAAAAGCTGGAGAAGGAAGGAAAAAAGAAAAACCATCAGTGATATAAACTAAACTTGCAATGCAGAATTACATGCTAGAGTTCCAAATTCAGTGAAAGCAAACAGTAATCCTTACTGTGTTAAATTTTAAAGGAGATGAAGACTAACACCCCAGGAATGCTGCTCACTTTGTTTTTTTCATCTATATGTTATCATGTCCCTTTGCCATTTAGCATGGTTAAACTCCAATTATAAAGCAGTTATTCAGCCAAAAACCCATCTGACAGAGGAGCTACCGTACATGTCTCTGTCTTGGATCAATTATACACTACCTAGGACAGCCACTGCAAAACCTGGACAAAAACCCCACCAAATGTCCACATCTGAAGTGGATCTCATTCATGTTATCACAGGCAAACTGACCTTTAATAGGTGACAACCCAATTTTTTTGGGAGCCAGTATAGCCCTTCTTCATTGTAGTAAAGAAATAGTTTCAATCCAAGTACATTACACATGGGTAGCATGTCCTGATAAAGGTTGGTGGTACAGGCTGACCTGTGTGACTATAATCTCCCACACAGCAGAATGCAAAGTTTGATATTGAATCCAGGTGGTGAACAGTCTTCAAGCATCAGAATGTATATGTGACTAAGAGTTACCACAGAATTCATAAGAGAACACAACCTTATGTGCAAAACATGCCTTCACAGGCATCCACTAAACTGCTGAGGATCAGTGCCAAGTCAGTAATGAGTATGAGGAAAATAACAAATACAGGTGCTAAATCTTAAACCTCCCTGAAGCATTTTCTCTCACCTCCTCAAAAGTTATTCAGCAGGCAAAATATCACTAGCAGCAATGAAAAATTCAGATGAATCAAGAATTTATAGGGGAAAAAAAGAACACAGGAAAATTACCTGAGCAAAGGAAAAAATGTAGAGGCCCCAGTGAGGATAAAGGACTACCAAAATAACTGTCAAAACGCATTTCGACACCACAGAAAGGCTTTCAGCAATTACCTTTAAGAAAAGGAAAACACAAGTTATTTTCTACCAGCATAATTACATACACAGACTGAAAATACATTAGTTTCACCCACAGAATGCAAGACTTCCAAAGTCACTGTGACTTTCTGACAGAGATCCTTTCTGCTGAGCTTAGATTGTCATTTCTCTGTATATTTTCTATTTTGGCATGTCACAATTTCTCCGCTGCACTTTCCCAGTCCTTTGTATGGGACATAAGGGGAAATTTTTGCTTGAGACAATCATGTTCTCAATTGTCATATTTCACAATTTCACAACCACCACCAACTCAAATGCAAAACTGTGGAAACTATGTGCCTCTCCCTGCAATTGAAACTCCTTAGTTACGTATTTAATGTTCACTAAGGTAGTAATTCCTATATAAACCAACTTACTTGCTGTAACAGGTACAAGTTCATATCTATGTTACAACTATGCCATACAGTACTAAGCAGTACACACAGTCCTGGGATTTTCTACATGCCTGAATACACAAACGATCTAGTTCAGAAATTTGTTCTTTTCAACAGAAAAATACAATTCACACACACATACAACCCCATAGACTTCACTAACCTTAAGTCTCACAAACAAATGAGCTTGTGCTAAAACCCAGAATGGTTCTCCCAGAAGCTCAATAACTGCGGACAAACCAAATGCCACTACACCAGCCTGATAATGTGGAACCACAGAAGGATCAGGTACTTCAAGCAAATGTAGCCAGACTAAGCCCAAAAAGACAGACCAAAAAACACCAAGAGGGACTCTGAAAAGTTAAGAAACAAAATCAAAAGAAATGTTACTTGAGGAGGAAAAAAAAAAAAAGTATTAAAATTTCAAATATTGCCAACACTTCTTAAAAACTCAACAACTAAAACTCTGAGGGATTTTAATTAATCTCCACTGCTACCATACCAAGATTATTTTTTTTAAATGAATACTTTCACAGCTTTCTTTTGCACAACATGGAAAACATTTTCCTGACTTCTCTATTGTCTACTAAAGACTGTAGCATAATGTCAACTGTCTACATTTCTTGTTCCCTAGGATCAAAGAAATCTGATCCTCTGTCAGCCTACAGAATACTTCACACCCCTCGGTGCTGGGTTACCAGGGGTTTGGCAGACAAGCTTTGCTGGATCTTGCTGTAACAGATAAAGATGCCACCACTTCAACTGCCACCTTCCATCTTTCAAAAATCCCTGGTTCTTCAGAGAGTGACAGCAGAGTGAGCTGAAGAAAAGGCAGGCCTGCACCTGAGGTACATCAGTTCTCCAATTCTCTAGTGTAGTCCTGAACCACTTCAGCTGGTGACTGGAGCTAAAAAGCCAAGGCAGGCACATGAGTGCAGACTTGTATTACCTTCTGTTGACACTGCTTCAGGGACACAAAGCTTCTAGCAGTTTGCAGAAAGCTTTACACCATTATTATCACATCCCTAAGGTATCTGACATCAAGCTAAGATATTTTTGAGATCCTTCAAGAAAGTCAGTCTTCATTTTAAGTTATGCTTCTCTATGAATGAAAAAAAAAAAAAACAAAAACAAAAAAGAAAAAGGCACTCTGTCATTTAAAGCCTACTTGAAAGGCAGTCAAATAGCAGAAAACTGATTATAATGAGGCAAAAGGAACAGATCTAATACATTTCAAGTATCAGTATTAAGCTTTATCCTTGAAGGAGACAATCCGTCCTCTTTACGCCTGGATGCAGATGATCACACACAATGCCCATTCCTGGGCCAGATCCAACTAATAGCTGTGCATTTCCAGGGAAAGTCAGTAAGGTGATCCAGTGAGGAACCACTCTTTTGTCACACAGGCGTGGTTTTCCACCATGTCAGACAGGTAATTTTACTTCCCAACCCATCTAATTGTGGCTGCACAGCTGCTAGACTTGACAGAGAAGTAACAGAGAGGTGTGTCCAGGAACTAGGAAGGAGAAACAGCTCTCAAAATCTGCTTAGCTCCAATGTACAATTGCATTGGCTGCATCCTTACGTAAACTTTAACCTGTCCACTTGTTGCAATAAAGAGCACTGCAACTGAAAGAAGCAGTCCTCCTTACTCCCTGTTAATTTCAACTCTCTTTTACCTCTTCACATCTCCTACCCAACGCATTTATGCTGCCATATCAATAAACATCAGGGCTCAAGACCTTGGGAAAAAAAAAAAATCCATTTGAGGGGGAAGATAAAAGAAAGAAAGAAATGTAAAGCAGTTCCATAAATGCACATCAGGCAATACAAAAGGAAGACTGACAAGGCAGAGGACTACATATTTGTGCATCAGGATTGTCCTGCAACAGCTACAACATAACTAAAAACAGGCTAAGTAACAGAACAAAGAGCTCCCAATAACACCTTTGCCAATGTGCTTTCCTACCTACTCCAAGAAGAGATCAAGTCTGTCAATGCTAAAGCAACAGCTTCCTGCATCGGTCCTGAAACACGACTGAAGCTATTAAATGTCCAATACTAAAATAATTGCCTCAGCAAATAAGTAACTCCTCTCATTATTTGAGCTCTCAGACAAAAATTAGAAATACATTCTAAATAAGTAAATGTTAAGAGGCATCTTACGTCAGCCACAATAGATTAATTGTTTTGGTCCAGTTTCGCTTCGTACTTCCACTCAAACAAGCTCTGCGAAATGCTTCCCTGGCTAGGAATACAATCGTTGAATACAGTAGAGTCAGCCTGAAGGAGATGAGGAGGAGAAAAGAAAAAAACAAAAGGATAAAATTATGCCTTTAAACAATATTCCTGAAATC
Source organism: Dryobates pubescens (assembly GCF_014839835.1). Classification (NCBI taxonomy): domain Eukaryota; kingdom Metazoa; phylum Chordata; class Aves; order Piciformes; family Picidae; genus Dryobates; species Dryobates pubescens. Next base: position 64,197,709 of record NC_071612.1, read on the forward strand.
CTTCATGCAGTAGCACCACTGACTGTTTTTACACAGGGCTGCCTGACAGACAAATCTAACAGGTATCCAAAAAACCCATGGTGCTACAAGATATAATTCGTATCTCCTAAAAAAGAAGATAAAAGAGTTACATGTGATTATTCGAATGGCAGAAATACTTCAAGCATGCTATAAACCAAAGATGTAGTTGCAACAGCACATAATGTGCAATTGTGTCTCGCTCTTCTTCAGCAAGCTGATGGCTTAACATGAAGGCAGGTCAGCAGTAACTGAAACTGAGGTTATCAGCAACCAAAACATAAACTGTGAAACGTTCGACGATCAAACACTGTAAATCACGTAACAGTAAATTAAACAGCATTGTGCAAAGTGTTATTAGCGACACACCCTATAGACCATAAACCCTGAGACTCTGCAACAAGCACAGCCACTTAAAGCCCTATCCCAGAGCCGGGAGCCCTGTTCCGGGGGAAGCCTCACAGATGTCATGCTTTAGAAGAGCGCGGTCGGGATGCGGGACACGGGCTTCCCACCCGAGTGCTCCTCCTCCTCACCTCACGTTGACCACACCGATCAGTTCTCTGGAGAGGTAGCGCAGAGTGAACGCGTTCAGCCCGAAGGTGACCACCCGGAACAGCACCTGTGGAGGAAGCCGCACGGGAAACACCTGCGCGCCGAGCGAGGCTGAGGGGGCTCCCGCCGGGCACCGCTGAGGAGAAGGAGAGGGGAAGCACCTGCAACAAAGCGCTGGAGGAGGCCAGCCGGGTGGTCTGGCCGAGCACGTCCTGCGAGGCCATCAGCCCCCGCCCTGCCCCGCCGGCAGGATTGGCAGGCGCCGCCGTCGCGCCGCGATGGCGTCAGGCGGGGCGGTGCCCCGCGCTGCCGGGGCCGGCTCAGCCTCCGGGCGGGAAACGAATGCCGGGCACAGCCGGCGCGGTGTTCGCTCGCTGCGCGGCTCGCGACACCACCAAGCGCGGGTGTCCGCGATAAGCGATGTTCTGGACACGTGCGGTCAACGCGGAAAGTAACTGGGCACTTCAGTCTGCCCACATGCCAAAGCTAATGCTCAGCGCCGGCTTTCTACTTGGCAAGGAGCTATGCCACCAACTCGCAAAGCTGCACCCGGGCTTACAAGAGATACCATATTACACGGCATTTTCTGACAAGTGCTGTTTTCAAGAGATCTCTGTCGACATCACTGAGACTCACCAATTCCTTTATAAACTGAGGGCAAACCTGCTCTGACTTCATGAGAAGGACAACCAAAACGGAGGTGAATCACCCTGCTGCAGGAAGAAGAGAGCATCTTACTTTGTTCTGTGTATATCAAAACCCACCAAACAAAACCCGACTGATCAACCAAAACCCAGCAAAAACTCCACTCATGCACAAAAAGACCCCAAAGCAACCAACAAACAAAACCCACACCTTCAAATAACAAAGACCCAAGTGTAATAAACTTAAATTTAGTAATACACTGAGCTGAAGTCTTCCAGGCAGTTAAGATTTTAGACTTACTGTAAACAGGAGTTCCAGACTACTTCAGATTCTTATTTAAGCAGCAATATATAAGAAGATTGTATCTTTCTATGTATCTTGATCTTTAAGAGCATGTCCAACTGTAACCCAGCTACTGTGACCATTAAACTGTAACCTGATGTGTTTTATCTACATGCTTCTTGAACACCTCCAGGGATGGCAACTCCACCACCTCCCTGGGCAGCCTGTTTCAATGCCTCAGCACTTTCTCAGTGAAGAAATGTTTCCTAATGTCTAATCTAAACCTCCCTGGCACAATGTAAACTCAGTTCCTCTTGTCTTCTTGCTAATTACTTGGGTGAACAGACCAACACCAGCCTCATTACAACCTCCTCTCAGGTAGCTGTAGACAGCAATAAAATCTCCCTTTAGGCTTCTTTTCTCCAGACTAAACCCCAGCTCCCTCAGCCACTCTTTATGACATCCCTCCAACCCCCTCACCAGCTCTTCTCTGGACATATTCCAGGACCTCAATGTCTTTCTTATGCTGGTGGTGCCCAGAATTGAACAGCATATTCAAGCCTCACCAGTGCTGAGTACAGGGGCATGATCACTTCCCTACTCCTGCTAGACACACCATTTTTCATATAGTCCAGGATACTGTTGGCCTTCTTGGCCACCTGAGCACACTGTTGGCACATGTTCAGCCATCCATCCACCAGCACCCCCAGAACCTTTTTCACCAGGCTGCTTTCCAGCCACTCTTCCCCAAGCCTGTAGTGTTTGGGGTTGCTGTGCAGGACGCAGCAACTGGTCTTGTTAAACCTCATTCCACTGACCTCAGCCCACCAATTTAACCTGTCCAGATCTCTCTGCAGTGCCTTCCTACCCTCAAGCAGGCCAACACTCCCGCTCAGCTTAATGTCATCTGCAAACCTGCTGATGGTGCCCTTAACCCCTTCATCCAAATAATTAATAAAGATATTAAACAGAACTGGCCCCAGTACCAAGCCCTGGGGGACGCTGCTTTCAATTAGCCACCAACTGGCTTTAACTCAGTTTATCACAACTCTTTGGGGCTGACCAGCCAGCCAGTTTTTAATCAGAGTCCACTTGGCTGTGTCAAGGGCCACAAGTTTCTCGAGAAGAATGCTGTGGGAGACAGTGTGAAAGTCTTTATAGAAATCCAGGTAGACAACATCCACAGCCTTTCCCTCATCCACTAGGTGGATCATCTGGTCATAGAAAGAGATGAGGTTGGTCAAGCAGGACCCACCTTTTGTGAACCCATGCTCACTGGGCCTGATCCCTCCATTATCTTTCACTTGCCTGTGAATGCACCAAAGACAAACTGCTCCATAATCTTCCCTGGTACCAAGATCAGGCTGACAGACCTGGCATTAAGTACCTCAGGCTTTTCCTTATCCTTGTTAGCAGTGGTTTTCCCTGCATCCAATAAAGAGTGGACATTTTCCTTGACTTTCTTTTTGTTGTTAATATATTTGTAAAAATCTTTTTGTTATCCCTTTTGGCAGCAGCCAGGTTGAGTTCTAGCTGTCCTAATTCAAGCTCTGGTTTTTTCTTAGTGGCATGTAATAGTGACAACTGAAATCAAAAGACTTCTAAGTATGTTGTGGCTTGTACTAATGTCAATAAGGGTGGTTGAACTTCGGGAATAAAACCTTCACAAGTTACCATCTATGCTGTCCAGGGAAACAAGAATGCAGTTGAGGAACATGAAACATGCAGCACATACCAACACTCGGGAGGAATTCATGTTACTACCCTTCTATATTTTTATTACAAAAGTAGGGAATTTCAGGAAATAAACCAGGATAAATCAGTGTGCTAACTCTGGAGGCAATAGTCCAATCTTTTTAGGCATCTGCCATGGAGAACTCTAAGTGACAACTAGTGATGCTTTGTTGGACAGTTTGGCTTGTCACCTCATAAAGCTAAAACAGAAACAGCTGCAAAGCAAGGGGAGATGGAAGAGAAGCAACTAAAACTTCAACTGTTTTTAATAGGAACCAGCTTTGCCACTTAGACCCTTTTGGCATTAATGCTTCCAAGCCACTAGATGGCAAACGGCCTTTGAGGCAGCCGGCAGCAAGAACACCAGCCAGTCCCTTCAGCACATACTTGAGGCTAGACTGAAAAGTGAGTCCTTGTACTCCAACAGCATCTTTCAGATTCTACTGCAGGCTGTCAGAAGAGCAGTTGTAATAATAGGGCCAACTCATACCAGCAATGTGACACCACACAAATCAGAGTAAGAGCAGTATTTCAAACTTATAAATTGACCTATTAGCTAACTTAATTTTATCCACAAGTCTTTGTGAGCAGGCTTAACAATAGAGTTGATAAAAATGCTTATTTTTAGTAACACAGTTTGAGAATAGGTGTAACTTAAAGGAGGACCCAAATAGTGCACAGTATCAAGAATATGCAGTCAAGACAACTTTTCCTACAGCAGCAGTGCCCACTTAGAGCATTCTTGCATCCTCTCACTGCAACATCCATCTCTTAGTTGTTCTGAGACAACCATTTGTGGCAGCATACTATAAAATAACTCTCTTTCCTTTACATAAAAGGAGGCAAGATAGCTGTGGATAGAGCTGGAAAGGTCTTCTGTACTCCAGGACAAAAATTCCCAAATTAATGATGGAGTGCCACCAGGAAGCAGAAATCTATTAAATCAGCAATGAAACCTGGAAACAGTTCTGGTCCGTTGTGACTTCTCATCTGTTCTAAAACAAAGACCTCATTACAGAACCAAAACACAATCCAGGATAAAGGATCACTAGCAAATTTGTATTTTATTAGCCCAGTAATATATTTTAGTATTTTCATTTTATTATTTTATTTCCCTCAAAGATCCCTTGGGGAATGAAGTTAGAAAACCAACTGTGCTATGAAATCATATGCAAACTTCTCTCCTGCTGCCTGATTCTGTGATTCTGTGTGATTCTGTGATACCTCCTAGAATAGTGCATGACAACACAAAATGACAGACTAGGCTGTGAGCTAAAGACTGTATATTTCTGCTGCTGAAGAAGCTTTTAGCTTTGCAGTCAAGACTTATTTTAGAGACAAGAAAAAAAACAACAAACAAACAAACAAAAAACAAACCAATCCACCCCACCCAAACAAAATCTAGGAAACTCTGGTGCTGCCTGAGCGATCCAGCAGCATCCTGTCCAGTTCATGCAGCACACAGACTGAGCAAGATCCTTGATGCCCTCAGGGCGCAGCCAAATGCTGTTGCTCATGTGCCCAGCCCTGCTCTGGGGCTCTGCAGCTGGCTCTGAGGGCAGCAGACCCTCCCCGTAGCATGCACTGTATTAAGAGAGAGATACACACTCCTATTTCTACCCCTCTGGCCTGCAGCATGAGTCTATCTTGTGTCTGGATGTGCAGATTCTAGTAAAGAGGATGAGTGGTTACAGAACTGGTTCTGTACAGTCCTGGCTCTGCACAGTCTTGGCTCTGCAGAGCTCACTGACCACAATACCCCACACCTTGTAGGGAGCACGATGCTTAGCAGAACTGCTGTGCCTCTGCTACAAGTCCACACTTGCCATTTCATTAACAAGGACAAAATACTTGTTTCTGAGGTGGCAAAATATTATCTTCCCTATACTGCTCAGAGGCCTTGTGCTGGCACAGGACAAATATATTAAGTCAGGCTCTAATTTCCATTGTTTCTTTTTTAAAAGTAATGCATAAAAGAGATTTGTCTTTTTATTCCTTATCATACAAAACTTGTTCCTTCACAGATATAACTAGGAAACTGGTGTCAAAGCAGAGAGTTACATGACGACTTGCCAGACTAGGCACTACATCTCATTAGGCTTTCTTCCTTCCTCAGGTCAGGGATGTGTCTGGGCCTGAGCATGTTGAATTTCCAATTCAGAGCAGAACTGCAGGAAGCAAAAGAGATTCACAGGTTATTCAGCAGCAAAGGACACGTAAGGAGTTACTGCTGTGCCAGTGTCTCTTCCCTCCAACCAAAATGTCCCCAGAGAGCTTTTTACATTAGTTTCCCCAGGCCTTGTGGATTGAGTTAATATCTCTTGTGCATGTTAAATAGTCAAACAAAAATGTGCATTTCTTTCTCCCCAGCTACATTATCAGTTCAGTAAGGATTTGATTTTTGTCCTTTCTTTTGGATGAAAGAAAAAAGGGGGCTTTTGAAGAACACAGTTGTTTTCTGTCATAAGCAACATTTGGAAAATGCACTGTCTTAGCTTTCCAGAGGAGCTTTTGACTTTGTAGTGTAGCAGTAACTTTGCTTTACATGCTTTCAAGCACTTTGGCCTTAAATGCACCTTTTATATGTAATTCAATCAAGTGGTTTTACTGATTTATCCATTTCACTTTTAAATTCAACTTTTATTTATTTACAGATTAAATAAATGGAAGACTGACACCTTCTTATATGTGAAATGTAATGTAAGCCAATGTTTAACTCAAAGGAAAATGAAAAAAAAAGGCAAAAAAAATAAGGCAACAAATGCAAAAGTTGAAAGTCAAAATATTAAGGACAGGATAGTACTATGTTTTCAGAAACAGTGCCAATTATCACACTGCATACTTTACAGTATCACAGTATCACAGTATAACTAAGGTTGGAAGAGACCCCAAGGATCATCAAGTCCAACCTGAACCAACAGACCTCACGACTAGACCATGGCACCAAGTGCCACGTCCAATCTCCCCTTGAACACCTCCAGGGACGGCGACTCCACCACCTCCCTGGGCAGCACATTCCAATGACGAATGACTCGCTCAGTGAAGAACTTTTTCCTCACCTCGAGTCTAAACCTCCCCTGGCACAGCTTGAGACTGTGTCCCCTTGTTCTGGTGCTGGTAGCCTGGTATTAGGTGCTGGTAGCCTGGTATTAGGTGCTGGTAGCAGTGTATTAGGCAGAATAAGAAATAGCATCTGTAGATTACAAGAACAAAAAATGAGCACTCTGCACGACGTTGTCTGTTTCCAGTAAGCTTCACACATTTCTTCTTCTCTTTGCAATTTAAAAATCTGTAACATTCAACATACATTCTAAAAAAGTCTACCAAAAATCATTTCAGTTCTTCAGTCTGAGGGAAGTGATAAATTACAGCAGTTCTGTCACTGGAAATGGCAACCTTCTTGCTTAAAATTCTTGCAGAATTTGTATATTAGAATAGAATAGAATAGAATAGAATAGACCAGACCAGGTTGGAAGAGACCTTCAAGATCATCGCGTCCAACCCATCAACCAATCCAACACCACCTAAACAACTAACCCATGGCACCAAGCACCCCATGAAGTCTCCTCCTGAACACCTCCAGTGATGGCAACTCCACCACCTCCAAGGGCAGCCCATTCCAACGGGCAATCACTCTCTCTGTATAGAACTTCTTCCTAACATCCAGCCCAAACCTCCCCTGGCACAGCCTGACACTGTGTCCTCTTGTTCTGGTACTGGCTACCTGGAAGAAGAGACCAACATCCGCCTGTTCTCAACCTCCCTTCAGGTAGTTGTAGAGAGCAGTAAGGTCACCCCTGAGTTTCCTCTTCTCCAGGCTAAGCAACCCCAGCTCCCTCAGCCTCTCCTCATAAGACTTGTCTTCCAAACCCCTCAACAACTTGCCCTTCTCTAGACAGCAAGTCAACATCTTTCCTAAACTGAGGGGCCCAGAACTGGACACAGTACTCAAGGTGTGGCCTAACCAGTGCAGTGTACAGGGGCAGAATGACCTCCCTGCTCCTGCTGGCCACACTGTTCTTGATGCAGGCCAGGATGCCATTGGCCCTCTTGGCTGCCTGGGCACACTGCAGGCTCATGTTCAGCCTACCATCGACCAGCACCCCCAGGTCCCTCTCCACGTGGCTGCTCTCCAGCCACTCTGACCCCAGCCTGTAGCTCTGCATGGGGTTGTTGTGGCCAATGTGCAGAACCCTTAAGCACGCACATAAATTCTGCACAATCTTTGCTGTCTTGTAGATTCTAAATACTAAGCATCTCTGTGTTTAGCTGAAGATGATTTCTGTCTTGCCTTCTTCAAGGCTAGAAATTCCAGCCATTTTCACTATAAATAACAGACTGTCCTACCTGTCTCAGGAAGCTTTGTATCAGCCCCTTACTTCAAACACCAAGTAGACAATTCATCTAATTGCTATGTGCTCTGGAAGCCTACCACTGTATAAAACGAGAAACCTTACAATGGAACATCTTTCAGTCTTTTTGGAAAGTTCATAATGTCAGCAATTATCATAATTACGAAGTTCTCTTGTGGATAATTTCCTTTAGCTTGCAAAATATTATCTGCCTTTATGTATTGTTCATGCTAGGTATACACAACTTGACTGTCACTGTGATAAGTATTGTTTCTGGAAGGTAGGACATCTCAAATTCTAACCTACAAACCTGAAATGTAGAAGTGATGAGGAGTAGGTGCTGCAGCAAAATGTAGATTTTTCCTCTGTCTTCCTCTGCATTCTGTAAAATTAACATCACAGTTACATTTGCTGCTGCAGGTTTGGTGTTGACCAGTGCATTACTAGTGAACATACGGAAGAGATTTCTGAAGCATAATAGCTATAGTAAGATTATAGAAAGAGATTTTGCAGCTGTGAGCATCTGCACTTGAAAAATCTCTACTGTCTAATGCTTGGCATCTTTGTAAGCTCCAGGCTACCTCCCCTTGAGGAAAAACGTACCCAAAAGATACGGAGGTGCAGAAAGCCTGCAAAAGAGACTTCTATTTGCTATACAAACACATACTCACAAACACCATTTACTTTCATAATACAGAAATGAGGCTGTGCTCATTAAAACAGTTCACAAGTGCTGAGTACTCACACAGAATGATTCTATTTTAGAATTCAACAAGAACAATTACTAAGCTTACTTCGACCTCAGTGTGACTTTTGCATGAAATGGCCTTAAGACTTCTAAAATCAACAGTGACAATAACTCAGTGAACGCAGTAAAATGCATACATAGAATAAACCAGGTTGGAAGAGACCTTCAAGATCATCGCGTCCAACCCATCAACCAATCCAACACCCCCCAAGCAACTAACCCACAGCACCAAGCACCCTGTCAAGTCTTCTCCTAAAAACCTCCAGTGATGGCGATTCCACCACCTCCCCAGGCAGCCCATTCCAATGTGCAATCACTCTTTCTGTATAGAACTTTTTCTAACATCCAGCCTGAATCTCCCCTGGCGCAGCCTGAGACTGTGTCCTCTTGTTCTGGTACTGCTTGCCTGGGAGAAGAGACCAACATCCGTCTGTCTACAACCTCCCTTCAGGTAGTTGTAGAGAGTAATAAGGTCACCCCTGAGTCTCCTCTTCTCCAGGCTAAGCAACCCCAGCTCCCTCAGCCTCTCCTCGTAGGGCTTATGTTCCAAACCCCTCACCAACTTTGTTGCTCTTCTCTGGACTCGTTCCAGCAAGTCAACATCCTTCCTAAACTGAGGGGCCCAGAACTGGACACAGGACTCGAGTACATGGAAGGACTCAACTGGCAAGTACTTCTGAAATACACATTAGAGGAGTTTGGGTTCTGAAAATGCACTGAACACAAGATGTTCAAGTTTCTCTTTCCTTTTCTCCTTTGCGTCACCTGAAGAGTTACTTCTGAAGCAGATGGAGACATGCAGGAATGATACTTAACAATCAGGAGGATATCTGACAAAATGGAGTAAGCAGCTTTTCAGCTTTCAGGAATCCAGTATCTAGGAGAAGAATCACTTAACGGAGTGCCTTATAAAGGCTGAGAACAGAGAATTTGTGAGTCACCATACACTGCCTTCAAATTCCACTTGTATGATGTTATATAATATTGAGCATCATCACCTGTAGAACAGAACTAATTACAAGTCAGGTATCTTTCATGTCATTCATTTCCATCTCCCTTGAGAGCTGACTTCCATTCTTCCCTGAAATAACTCCGTTGAGCAAGACAGTGATTAGTTTGACAAATTGATAGAATAGAATATTTCCATGCCCCCTTCTCTTGCATTCATGACAGTTATAGCTAAGTGAGATACATCTTTTGGATTCCTCTTACTCCTTAATGACAAGCAAGGGATCTCTTAAATAAGCATATGTTTTTCTATTCAGTTTCAGAAACTCCCACATTATCCTTCCACAGTTAAACCCCACTTTCAATACAAAACCCTGAAATCCAGTTAGAAAAAAGCTCAATAATACAGGAAACAGAACTTAACACTTAACTCTCTGTGGTGGGTTGAGAGGAAAGGCTCTGCTTTCCCTCCCCCCACTGAGAAAGAGACCACGGCTGAAAACTCAGTCGGAGAAATGAGTATATTTTACAAGGAAACAGATTATATGTAACACAACAAATACAGGTATTTTACAATATATACAGGAATATACAGCAAATAAACACAGTCAGAAACCAGACCCCCAACAGAGGGGGCTTCCCCCTGTGCCCCCTTCACCCCGCTACCTCCCTTCTCCCCCAAAGAGGTAGAAGAAGAGAAAAAAGGGGAGTTAGTACAGCAGAGGCCTAAGCACAGGGAGTTAGTTAGTTCTTATCTCTTGGCAAAAAGCCCAGAAGCAGTCCAGTGTGGAAGGGACAGCGAAGAAAGGAAGACTGAGAGAAAGTTCCCAGCTCCCCTGGGTCCAATCTCACCTCCCACCTTACTTGGCCAATGAAATTCGTTTAGAATACCAAAATATTTTATAAACATTTAGCCAGTGTGCCCCTTTCTTAAAGGCACAGCCTCAAACGGTCACACTCTCCCAAGTAAGTACAAATAAAGAAGAGAAGACCTCCCAATGGCCTATTTACCTTTTAGCAGGAGACCACCTAAGAAGCTCTTCAATGTAAGACAATAATATTGAGGGCCAAAATCATCTCTGCCTTTAATCCAGATGTCCATGTAGTCAACTTACTGAGCTTCCTTGCCTCCATTTGAATTGGTAACACAGCTTCATTACATGTCATTCTCTTGAGATAAAAGTACAATTACTATCTACTAGTTCAAGGATGCCCAAGGTCACACAACAACAGACCTTGACGAGTCTATTCTCAGTTCATTAGGAGCAAGACTCTACTCTTTAAATCTGTAAGCTTATAGGGATCAGGGAAATACAGGATGGCTTAGGTTTAAGGACAAAAGCTGACCCTAAACATCACAGTTCTGGTGAGAGATTAATAGAAAAGACCAGCAAGATTAGTCATCACACAAGATGCCCTTCTGCAAGTCTTCAAACACATGATCTTGTGTCATGCTAACAATGTTAGGGGACTTCCCCAACCTCGTCCCGTAAGTAGATTGTGAAGTAAAACTCCCCCCTTGCTTCTCTACTAAATAAGCTTTTCTATTTCCTCTTAAATACATACTTTTTTTTGCCCCAGGTTTGCCAGTCACTCTGAGTTTGTGTGCTAAGCAGTCAAGCAGAAAAAAAATACTTCCCTTTGATCAGCCAAGTTGTGACTGTATTACAACTGAACCATGTTTTGTCAACAGTTTGTCCCTAACTCTAAAAAAGAAACTTTAAAATTAACATATCCACTCTCACTTACTAAGACCTGGTTGGGTGTGTCATAGGGCACACACCCAACAGCTGGGGAGTTGATTGTTGGTTTTTTTCTAAGTAACAGGTGTATCAGGCTAAATTCAGATTGGAATCCACCTCCTAAAGAAGACAGCAGCAATCTCAACTAAGGAATGTGTTCTTGCTTCCTCTCTCCCAATGCAAGTTCATGGTTTAGAATCATAGAATCAACCAGGTTGGAAGAGATCTCCAAGATCATCCAGTCCAACCTATCACCCATCCCTATCACCCATCTAGTACCAACTAGACCATGGTACTAAGTGCCTTATCCAATCTTTTCTTGAAGATCTCCAGGGATGGCGACTCCACCACCTTCCTGGGCAGCCCATTCCAATAGCAAATAATTCTCTCTGTGAAGAACTTCTTCCTATTATCCAACCTGAACCTCCCCTGGCACAACTTGAGACTGTGTCCTCTTGCTCTGTTGCTGGTTGCCTGGGAGAAGAGACCAACCCCCACCTGGCTACAACCTCCCTTCAGGGAGTTGTAGACAGCAATGAGATCTCTTCTGAGCCTCCTCTTCTCCAGGCTAAGCAACCCCAGCTCCCTCAGCCTCTCCTCATAGGGCTTGTGCTCCAGGCCCCTCACCAGCTTTTTTGCCCTTCTCTGGACACATTCCAGTACCTCAACATCTCTCTTGAATTGAGGGGCCCAGAACTGGACACAGTGCCCAAGGTGTGGCCTGACCAGTGCTGCATACAGGGGAATAACCTCTCTTGTCCTGCTGGCCACACTATTCCTGACACAGGCCAGGATGCCATTGGCCTTCTTGGTCACCTGGGCACACTGCTGTCTCATGTTCAGTTTACTATCTACCAGCAGCCCCAGGTCCCTTTCTGCCTGGCTGCTCTTCAGCCACTCTGTCCCCAGCCTATAGTGCTGCTTGGGGTTGTTGCGGCCAAAGTGTAGAACCCTGCACTTAGCCTTATTAAATCTCATCCCATTGGCCTCTGCCCACCCATCCAGCCTGTCAAGGTCGCTCTGCAGGGCCCTCCTACCCTCCAACAGATCAACTCCTGCCCCCAGCTTGGTGTCATCTGCAAACTTACTGATGATGGACTCAAACCCCTCATCCAGATCATCAATAAAGATGTTAAAGAGCATGGGGCCCAGCACTGATCCCTGGGGGGACACCACTAGTGCCTGGCTGCCAGCTGGATGTGGCACCATTCACCACCACTCTCTAGGCCCAACCCTCCAGCCAGTTCTTGACCCATTTCAAAGTGAATCTGTCCCAGCCACATGCTGCCAGCTTCTCCAGGAGTTTGCTGTGGGGGACAGTGTCAAAGGCTTTGCTGAAGTCCAGGTAGACTACATCCACAGCCTGCACCATGTTCACTAGGCAGGTAACCTGACTGTAAAAAGAGATCAGGTTGGTCAGGCAGGACTTGCCCCTCCTAAATCTCTGCTGGCTAGGCCTGATCCCTTGGCCATCCTGTAGGTGCTGTGTGATTGCACACAAGACAACCTGTTCCATAATCTTGCCTGGCACTGAGGTCAGGCTGACAGGTCTGTAAATATCACAGTTCCTCCTGCCGGCCCTTCTTGTGGATGGGCACCACGTTGGCCAGCTTCCAGTCCTCTAGGACCTCTCCACTGAGCCAAGACTGTTGATAAATGATGGAGAGTGGCTTGGCCAGCTCATCTGCCAGCTCTCTCAGCACCCTAGGATGGATCCCATCTGGTCCCATGGATTTGTGAGGATCCAAGAGTCTCAGCGGGTCCCTTACTGCTTCCTCCTGGATGACAGGGGGACTATACTGGTCCCTGGCTCCATCTGCCAGTTCAGGAGGCCACTTGTCCTGAAGACAACCTGTCCCACTATTGAAGATTGAGACAAAGAAGGTACTGAGTACCTCTGCCTTTGCCTCATCTTTTGTTACTATATTCCACTCTGGATCCAATAAAGAGTGGAGGTTGTCCTTGCCTCTTCCTTCTGCCATTAATATATTTATAGAAACATTTTATATTCTCCTTTACAGCAGTGGCTAGTCTAACTTCTAAATGGGCTATTACCTCTCTATTTTCTTTCCTGCATGACCTAGCAACATCCTTAAACTCTTCCTGGGATATCTCCCCTTTTTTCCAAAGGTGATGCAGATGGTAAAAAATTGCCCATTAGAACAGACAATGAAGACAATGACAGTAATCCATTAATGCATTCCCAACCACACCAGCATTGTTGTGAAAGGATTGGCTGTAGTACTGTCAAGACACTTGGGCATAAACTGTTCAGTACCTTACTCATAAATACAGGAGATATAGCTTTAGCACAACTGCAATGACACTCTGGACAGACAGGGCTCTGTTTCCTTGCCCTGCAAATCATACAAGGGCCACATGGGCACCTTGATGCTGGTATCTTTATATTCTCTATACTTCCTACATTCCCAAGAATTTATGCTATGAACAGTGCCTTATATCCTACCAGGTATTCCATTTTAAGTCTGCCTTCCTACCAAGACTCGTGGTTTGACTTCTTGCCTAGTGAAAGAGGGTTTGCAAAACAGTCATCAGCCTGTAAGAAAACAAAAGTAGAATAGAATAGACCAGACCAGACCAGACCGGAAGAGAACTTCGAGATCATTGCGTCCAACCTATTATCCAATACCACCTAATCAACTAACCCATGGCACCAAGCACCCTATCAAGTCCCCTCCTAAACACCTCCAATGATGGCGACTCCACCACCTCCCCAGGCAGCCCATTCCAAGGGGCAATCACTCTCTCTGTGTAGAACTTCTTCCTAACATCCAGCCTAAACCTCCCCTGGTGCAGCTTGAGATTAAACCCCCAAAGGTAGGCCTTCCCATTTTTATCTAAGTTCAAAACATTTAGGAAAATTTCTTTTGTTTATCAAAGGGGAGAAACTCTGAATGAGCAGTGGACAGAACTATTCATACCAAACCACAGGAGGTGGATATCCTTCTCACTGGTGTCCACAGAGAGCAATGTACCTGCCTGGCAAGCAAAGCCGTACCCTGGGCTCTGGTATTCTGCTGTTGCATTTATGACTACTTCTTGCATCAGAAACAAAATACCACTAAATGGAAGAAATTTCATCTTCCTGACCTCATCAGCATTATTTTCAAAAGCTAAAGGCACAGCATACTATTAATATGGAGCCATAACTTCTTACTAGCACCTATACTCACCATTCAGAAGCTTGAAGGTCATGGTTCATGCCACAGTGTTTTCTTCAGCAGATTTCAAAAGCACTGTGATCTTCACCGTGCATTTTTAGTCCAGCCTACCTAAATATAAATTTTAAATTCTTTTCTTAGAAACCAATAATATCAGAGCATCATTACAAGAGATGTCACAGGAGTTGTTTAAAACTCCCACTCACATCCTGAAGATTATGAAAAGGTTCAAACAAAAGGATCTGACCACACGTCTGAGACTGAATTAGCAATGTACATCATCTTCTACCCACAATATGCTCCTGATGTCCATTACAAAACCATTTCCTTTCCATCTGCCTGGATGGAAAGCTTATCAGGCTTGCTGATGTTTATTCATAGCAAATTGTCAGTGGCAAACTAACTCCTAGAACCCTTTCCACCACAGACACACAGAGAACCTGAACATCCCTATCTAAGCATGCATTTCCAAGTGTCTCTTCTGGCAGTTCCACTGACACTCTATCCCCAGACTTTGACTTTAATAGCTTCATCCTCTTGAAGATACTAAAGCATGCTGTGCTTAATTCTGTCATGTTCTTGATAATGGTTTAGAATATTACACTCTACTGCAGCCTGGGAAAGGGTTAGTCAGGAAATTATGTAAGAAATGAGCCTTATTTCCATACTGTAATTCTGGCAATCCTTCAGATCTTCATGTCACTATTTGCATGCAATTATTGACAAAGAGAAGAGAGATCTTGTAACTATGACACTAAACAACGTAATTAATTCCATTACAGAGATAGAGAATACATAATTTGCATCAATATAGGCCCAAAATATGAGGTGCCTTGGTAATCCAGAATGATAGAAAGTAAGAAATCCTTTTCATTATGTAACTCTAGATTTTTCACCAGACTATCAAGGACTGCTCTTGTCCTCACATATTGGTTTTTCAAATGTACTTTTAGTTATTCAGAGGAACATTTATATCAGCAGGATTAAACCTGTTGAGCCTCACTCAAAAAGTTGGGCAATTTTAAATGACCTTTATATCCTTGTATCTCATCACCACCACCCAAAAACTGTTTGCTTTTTGAAGACCATCATCAGCTGTGACTGCCAGCTGCAGGCTTGTATAATTGTTTCTTTTTAGGAATAGAATTGTTGGCTTTAAAGTGCCATTTACTGGTTTTGCTTCCCTAATGTGATATTCTTTCCTGTACCAAAAAGAAGTGGAGTGGTCTGGGAGTGTTACGGGCCACTAAAACTGAAATCTGCTCTGGTGGAATTGCTTCTGAATAGTTATGCAACAAATAATTGTAAATTTGACAATGGAAAATGCTGCCAAAGCAGTGAAAGCTATTCAAAACCTCAGATTTTGTTCTAAGCACATTACTAGCATCTCAGGCTATTTCCTGCTTTTTGTGTAGACAAATGCATGAAGATTCAGTCTGCAGATAACAAACTCCTTTACTTCACTTGGTCTTTCCACAATCTAGACAAAACTTTACATCATATGAGAGAGAGAATGCTAAACCATTCATTTAAAGGTCATTCCATTTGATCAGCTTAATAACACAGATGCACACAAGGAGGTTACAACCAAGCAGTGCAGCGGAAGAGACAAAAGCTCAAAACTCAGCTAAGAAATCAAGTCAGCTTGCTCTTCGCCAATACCATCATCACTGCTTGTGTTCTGTAAATGCTAACAAAGCAATAAGCACAGCCCTGTTAAAAACAGTACCTGTGTTAACACCAGACACAAGCTACTCAAACAGGTAAAGGCAAATGCTCATTGCTATTGTAATTTACATTTCAAAAGGGAAAAAGGAGCTACTTCCCAATATTCAGTTTAAAAAAATAATCACAGTATCACAGTATAACTAAGGTTGGAAGAGACCCCAAGGATCATCAAGTCCAACCTGTCCCAACAGACCTCACAACTAGACCATGGCACCAGGTGCCACGTCCAATCTCCCCTTGAACACCTCCAGGGACGGCGACTCCACCACCTCCCTGGGCAGCACATTCCAATGACGAACGACTCGCTCAGTGAAGAACTTTCTCCTCACCTCGAGTCTAAACTTCCCTTGGTGCAGCTTGAGACTGTGTCCTCTTGTTCTGGTGCTGGTTGCCTGGGAGAAGAGACCAACCCCTTCCTGTCTACAACCACCTTTCAGGTAGTTGTAGAGGGCAATGAGGTCACCCCTGAGTCTCCTCTTTTCCAGGCTAAACAATCCCAGCTCCCTCAGCCTCTCCTCACAGGGCTGTGCTCAAGGCCTCTCCCCAGCCTTGCTGCCCTTCTCTGGACACATTCAAGTGTCTCAATGTCCTTCTTAAACTGAGGGGCCCAGAACTTTTGAGGGGCCTCAAAAGTGACTCTGTGAAATGGACAACAGGACTCAACACTTCATTATATTGCAAAAGAGAAAGAAAGGTCTTGAAAACAAAATGAGACTTATTGCATCTATCATTTTTAATAGAATGATGAGTCTATATTTAGAATAGCAGTCAGACCCTGGATTTCACAACCATATGTGGAAAACACGAAAATGAAAGCTGGATGGGATTGCCAAGGCTGTGTGGGGCCAAGAATTGCCTTTTTTTCTTTTTTTTTTTTTAAATTCACCCCAAAACACCAGTGGGGGGCAGGGAAACTGCACACAACCTTGCACTGCAACTACCGCTAAAGTAAATGTGACTAGCAATATGCGAAAACTGGCAGTGCCAGACTGCTACAGAGTCCAAATTATGCTGACAGCACCAGAACAATTTGAGAACAGCCTCCAGTGTTACTGATCAATCTCTGCTAGTCTGTGAATAAATAGGAAATTTCAGTCTAATTATTCCAGTGCAGTTTGTAAGATGTATAGACAGTAGATGGAAGAGCAAGGCTTCCCAGTCTTCCCTTGGAATTGCATGAGAGGATTTTTTACAGTCAATAAGCAGCACGTGTTAGACAGAATTTTACTATGAGCAGCAGAAAACTTGCAACTATACTGTAAATAGATAAAAATGAATGGCCTAAATATGCATTACTACCACTTTCTTTTCA
This sequence comes from Dryobates pubescens, assembly GCF_014839835.1. Lineage (NCBI taxonomy): Eukaryota > Metazoa > Chordata > Aves > Piciformes > Picidae > Dryobates > Dryobates pubescens. The sequence continues at coordinate 64,214,955 of NC_071612.1, forward strand.
ACAGCAAAAAGGGTCTTGCTCATAGCCCTCAAAATACTACTTCGTTATCTCCCTTTGTGAGACAAGATTACACGTAGTGAAAATTGGTGCAACTTAAAAAGCCAAACATTCTCGGTTTGAGCCCATCCAATTCTGGCATGTTGACACTTAGTCTATCCAATCCTTTGCAAGTTCTGAGCTTCATACTAATATTGAGTAGCAGTCAGAATCCTTGTATGAGATGAGCAAATGGCAATATGACAGCCAGGTGCAACAAATAGCACTGTGCTCAATCAGAGCATCTTATTACAGAGCTTCTCATTACATTTCCCTGTTTTTTTCAGCTTGGAGAGTGCAACTTAAGTTGCATATTCTCAATAAACATGCAATACAGTACACATCTACATAACTAACCACGAATTGCAGAATAAATGACTCATGGGGGGTGGGAGGAACAGAGTAAACCATTCCTCTGTAAGAATTTTTAAAAAATCTTGTCATTTTTATTTGAAAACTATGCCATACAATTCCTAAACTTCCTTTTCACCCCAATTTTCTCAGATGCTTTGTCCTTCACAAGAATGTATTTGCCTCTGGGGAAAAAGCAGTATTTCCAGTGTTCAAGCTTTACAACTGGACAAGACAGAAGAGGAAATCAAGGACACACAAGTAAAACAGCAAGATGCATTTAGAGAGCATGCAGACAGCCTAAGAGTGAATGTCTTCCTTTTAAAAACAAAGGCATAGAGGTTTTAAGAGCCACACCTTGTCAGCTGTCATCTTTTTTGACACTGAAGGAGCATGCTGGCTCCTTATAAGGATGTCTCTATGATCCTTCCATTCTCTAAGGCAAAATATGAGAGGGTTCAAATGACTCATTATGGATCAAGACCTCACAGAACTCACTAACACTGCATCCCCAAGTGAAGAGTAAGCACACGTAGAACTCCTCAGAATACTCCCTTGGGAGGATATGTACTCCCATAGCAAACAAGAGGCAATTGGTAAACAGACTGAAAAGTCTTAGACTCTGAAAGGACAAAATATATGTTTTAGTTTACTGGTTTGCTTTTTCAGCAAACCAGCAAATCACAAGTTGTCCAGAACTAAAAGCAGCTCTGGCACGAAGTCATACTCCCACTACCTGGAATGCGGGTGTAGTTGCTTAGTGATCTGCGCTCATACATCGTTGAAGAAAGAGGGAACAAATCTGCACATGTCAGGATACAAGCAGAGATTTCACAGCTAATATTCTTATATTCTCCTTCTCAAAATCACCCAAGACAGTCACATTTCAAAGATGACAGCTGTCTTCACTGAATTGTGGAATAACTACGTGTTAGCTCTGTCACATTCTAAAGCATTAGAGGTTTTGTGAATACCTGCACAGAGAAAAGTACCTCCCATTGACTTAAGACACACCAATACAGGATGTTCTCCAAATCAGGCATCATTTAATTCTGCCATTCTGAAGGCAATGGCTTTAAGAGATGACATAGTATATTCCTATACCTACATAAATGTGCCATTTATCTGGGTACTGGGTTTTGTTCCAGACTCTGTTGCTTGCCAGCTGTTATCCTGGGAGACAGGCGATGTAAATAATTAACAGGCAGCACGTTCTTCCAGCTGCTAATGCTGTAAAGTAATTTCTCAGAAGTTATCCCAGAATTAGATTTAATACCAATTACTAAGCATTTGATAATAATGTGTGCTAAAAGACAACAGAACAAGCAGTGCACAGGAAGTGCTGATTTTTATCTTACTGGCTTTCTGCCTCTATCAAATTTTTCAGCATTGATGACAGCTGATTAAAAAGCTTTCTTTCCCCCCCCCCCCCCCCCCCCCCCCCCCTTTGTCTGCAGACAGTAGTTTTCTATCCCTCCTTCCTGCAGCTCTATCACTTTTCTGTTAGCAGTGACGTGTTTTTGTTAGCCGTGGACTTCGGCGGCTACTGCCACAAGCTGAGTCACATTCAGGTGCGCCCTGCTGTTCAGAAACAGAGGAACTGCGGTTCCCTCTTAGGGCTAACCACACGGGCAGGCTGCTCTCCACAAAAACTGTCCGCATCCGGCCGGGCAGACCAAAGAGACAATCATCGGTACACTCGGATCCATCCCATGTACACAGGCCAATTTCTATGAGCCACCACGTATTTCAGAGGTTGAATTCACAAGGGTTGTTTTTTTAACTCTTAGCTGTCAGAACCAGCAGACCCTTCCCTGAGGTTCTCTCAGCCCTAAGATCTGCAGAGGAGTCCACTGTCAAGTTCCACAATGGAATACAAGTTACTTTAGCCCTTGCAAGAGCCAGTGGCTTCAGGTAAGCTTCTGAGCAGATGTTGATATGAGTGACACAAACTTACCCATGTATGCAAAAACAAGCCTACCACAAACGTTTCTTCAACCATCAGGCACTCTACAAGGATCAGCATCTCATCACTTGCAGCTTGCCCAGGATCTGGAATGAGTGGTCTAGCTTAATGAAAACTTTCTCTTTAAGAAAGAGATGGGATCACAATTAAAACCTCATTTCTGAAACAGAAATTCAAAATTAGCATGTCTGTACATTGTTTTTTAAACTGGAGCACCCAGAAGTTGGAGCACATTCTAGTAATTTATTTAATTAACAGAGACACAAAGTTGTTTGTGGGTTTTGGTTTTTTTTATTTAAAGAAATTAAAATTGCAGGCATATATACAGTCTCACATTTATCCAGTGACCCAAGCAATCACATTCACCCCTGTGTACTTGTGGACTTCAACTTTTAAAGCTTCAAACTCATTGTAATCCAGTGACATACTACGTTGAGTTAGTGGAGAGCACAATTAGTCCAGTCTCCTGCTAGTTCACCAAAAACACTCCAAGTTTGGTTTAATACCACAGTTGACACACTGACAAAGCCAAAAATACACATTAATTTGCAAGAGTTAAGTGCTGTGGATATAGCAGATCTTAAGAGCTGCAAGCACTCAGTAGTTGGATGCAATCCCTGGAAAAGCTTCAGGAAGCTTTTTCATTAACAGTGTTAAATCAGTAGGTTATCATAACTTTTCAGTTACACAGTTAAGATTTCTCACTACCTGCAGAGGCTTCAAACATCTGGAAAACAGTTTAAATACAATTGAACTACCAGTTTTGACTATTAGAAGGTTACTATTTTGCTTGTACAGGAACATGTGCATTGTGCTCCAAACATCTGCACTATTGGTACAAAACCAGTCTGGAGACTACATTGACCTCTCCTGAAGTTCAGTGTTGCGTGGTACTATACAGAAGTACTTTTCTGGGGCACTTGCTTACAGATGAGGTGTCTCAAGTCTGGAAGATTGTATACATTATTGTCACTAAAAAAGAAATAGTTTCAGTGGCAGGACAGATGTTTGCAGCTAATTTATTTCACATCACTGAGCATTTCTCAGAGGTCTCTCCCAAGTATTTTAAGAGTGATTCAGCAGAAATTCCAAAACAATTCGTAGAAATTCTTTACCGTGTATGGACATAAAAGCTTCTCCCCTTCTCCCTCCTTTTTTTTTTAATAGAGCAGGCTCTCCAAGTCACCAAATGAGTATAAGATTTCTGATGCAACTTGCAAATGGACTATGTTGTAGGTTTGCAAATGACAGATTATTTCCATTTAGGCTTAGCAGTTCATCATTCAAGAAACAGCACTTACGGGTTGGAGAAGGGCTACGAGTCAAGACACCAGGCTTGCTTCCCAGTAGCATTCAAGACCTACAATATTCAAGCACTCTGCTATACACAAAATACTTCAGAAAGATAATACAGCACAGGACAGAATATACTGCATATATATACAAAAATAAACCAGTTAGTAAAAATTTCTGAGACTCACAATAAAGTACTGAGAACTAAGTTATGCTGCTGTTCTATAAAACACTCATAAATATGCCTGGGGTTGTTTGGGGAAAGGAAAGAGTTGTTGCTGAAAAAGCTCAGAGCACACAGCTCCAACCTTCACTGAGGGATGAAGATGCAATTTCTTTTCAGGAAAATTATCAAGTGCCTGAATTAGTGACATTCTCACATATTTCATATGTTGCTGTTAAATACTTTAAGATGACACAAGATTTACTTTTAACCAACCTCCAGCCCTGATATTTCTGCAAGGTATATAAAAATAGACTAAGTTAGTTATAGGAAAACTGGTTGGTTTTGGTTTGCTTTTTAATAGTCTACTACAAATTAAAAACAAAACAAAACAAATAAAACACCCAACAACAATCTACTTGTGGTTGTTACTGCCAGGAGAGTGATTTATTTAAAGAACCACCTGTGGAACACTCCTGTGAAAGGAACACTCCTGCCTATTCACCACCTGGGTAACAGTATTTTGTCTTGAGCTGAAGAGGGATTAATGCCTCAAGCAATATTTTCACAAGCAACAGTTATGGATTTTAGTTGAAGTAACCCATACACAATATAGAACAAACAGAAAATAACACATTTCTCCAAGTCCCTGGTTTTCCCATATCCAGACAGAGGTAGTAAATTAACAGATAGCCTTAAGGAACATAACAATCAATAGAAAATATCAGCAGTGGATATTATTAAATGCTAGACTTTGGGACTGAGCATTGATTTTTATCAGACTGTATTACAGCTGCAGGCACAAGATTCACTACAAACTTCTGTATCGATTTTGTTGAACAGCAATAAAGTGTTCAGTATTTAATGGCATGGAGTCCAAGCTGAAGTTCCTGTTTACTGAAGAGAGGTTTTAATCAACTGAGTCTTCCCATTACATGTTCTCATTCACTCTGTGTAACTGCCTTGCATAAAAACATAAAAGAATGATAATGTCATCTTGCCATCATTAACACTCCATGAAATTTCCTTTGCTTACTAATTTAATAATATTTATAGATTCAGAGTACAAGGCATTACAAGCAGTCTAAACATTCTGTCACGGATTTTCTGCATGACTGCTCATCTTTGCGACCTGGAACTACACAACTATAATGAAAGACAAATTGAACTAGTGCAGAGAAGAATCCCTTCAGTTACACAGCACTCTGACAATCAACTTGACCAACCACCACCACGAAGTACAATTAAGGTTCCTTTGCCATCTAGAGTTTAAGTGACCACTATAGATCACATCTACAGCATCAAAGACAATAAGCTCTTTCTCCAATCCAAATGAAGTATACTTTGCAAAGATTGTGAAATCACCACAATAAATCCATCACTACACTGAAAAATTACTAACAATTACAGACTTGGCTGTATGTAAACTCTTCAAATTGTGACATGCAATTACACACACAGAAATTCATTCTGTTTTTATCTTTGGAACCTCTTCATGACGATGACTTCAGACAGAGCAAATTTGTTACTACCATAAGAGCAAAGTAATTGAAGCCTGAATCAGTGCTCATACATTTGCTTAATCTACAGCAAAAGTAAGAGAGATATAAAGTACAATTACATGGAGAGTTACATTTTGAGGAGATACTTAAATAATGAAGAATTTCAGTTGATAATGTGAAACAGTGGGAGCTACTGAAATCACTGTGTGAAAAGCAAGATGGAGAATGATCAAAGCATAAAGAAGATGTGAGATTACTCATCACAACTAACATGAAGTAAACTATAATAAATCATGATGCACTCGAAATGTTAAGAGGAAAGTAACCAAAGGCTCGCAGGCAACAGATAAAGTGTGTACACGTATGAAGTTACAGCACAGTCTGAAGGAATTTAGAAACAAAGCTAAAAGTCAAACAGTTCTAAAACAGGAAAGCAGTGAAAAGTAGGAAAATTAGCTAACTAGATCAGGTGTAATAGCTCTTCACACCTTCCCATTCAAAGGGCAGTTGGGATCACTTAAAAATAGCTGCTGAAAACCACCAGTGGACTTTGGGGAGTTTTCAGATGCACCAGTCTGAATGTTAGCACAAAGCAGGAAAAAAAAAAAGAAAAGAAAAAAAAAAGGACAATCAGAAAATAAGAAAACTGGAAGAAATTACCACATCAATAAGAAGGGCAAAGAATGGTCATCCCCTAACTTCACAACCTCTGAAGAGTTAGAGATGTGGAAAAATAAGTAGCTAGGAGGTTCCTGGAAAAAAACCAAACAAACCACCTAAGTGATAAACACTTTGATGCTGAGAAAACAAGAAAACTAACTAAAGCAGATGTAATACATTTCCCATTTAAAAATTCAATCCTGTTTTCCAACACTGTTATAACTGTTTCACTCTTTGTCCTCTGAGAGGAACATTCTGTACGATATAAGTCGTGAAGTATTCTTTGAATTGTAGGTGGAGACATGAAGCAAAACAGAGCAAGTTTTGTACTGAGTCAAACTCCTACCCAATGTTGTGTGTTAACTACCAGAACTTAGCACCTCCATAAACAAAGTTCAAAGGTTTAACAAAAGGCAATAACAAAAGTTATGTTACTGTGCTGAAATTACTGTCACTGGAGTTAAAGCAGTGAAGACGATTACCCAGAACTGATACTTGCAAAGTGCAAAAGAAAAGAAAAAGAATTTTTGCAAAACAATGACAAAAAGATGTCAAAGATGAGAGGGGAAGGCAAGAAATAGAAAAAGAGTTGTTTGTTGCATTTCCAACTCTCCTCATTGAGCTCTGTGCTAACTGATGCCATGTACATGGGGCTATTGATTCTGCTGATCATCTGCAGGATAAAGCAGGGAACATGTTTGTCACGTCATTTTAAGAGATTGTACGTTCACCTGCAATGGCAAAGGCTAACAACTGAGAGCCAAGACAGAAGGTTATTCAATTCACAGCCACTTTCCTCAGCTTCTGTTGGCTCAGAAGCAGGGTAGGGAGCAGCAGGCCCAGCAATTGGCTGCAACAGTCTATAACCAGATAACCTCAGTAAAGATCCTCCCTTTGCAGCTTGAAGAAACTTCAATTTGGTCATGAGTAGTGCCTGAGCAATTCTAGCCAATTGATATGTAGGTATACTTTATTTATTCTTCCTCCAAGAGAGGCTGTCAAAATGCTTTATGAAGTAATGATCCAGTGACAACTTCAGGTTCCCACAGAAACTGGTATCAAGAACTTCAGCTGCCAAGGACTCTTTGGCTAACAAACATTGAGAGTAATTACTGTCTGGATGGTTTGGGTTATTGGTTCATTTAGTGAGAAATAAACGTCTCTTTGCATCTAGGTTGTTTTCTCATTCACAATGAGACAATGGAAAACACTGAGAAAAGCTCAAGCATGAAAAATGTGCAAGCCTATGAATCTAAGGGAGAGAAAACATGAAAGAGGATGAAAGAATATGAATACCTCCCCTGCTGTTCTAAGGTTTCTGTGCCTAAACACTGGAATGATAAATGTTATCTAAGTAAATTAAACTGATCAAACAGATTACCAAACAAATTACACCCTCTCTCCACACAGTGCACATACTCTTTCCCCACAGCCCTCACTCAAAAAGTGCTTCAATTTCAACTGCCACAACGAGAAAAAGAATTATTCTGCTCAGAACTTGCAAGGTCTGAACAGCAACTTAACATGCTTCACTTATAATGTGACATTATCTTCTGGAGGCAGACAGCTATTCTAAAAGGTAAGGATTTTAAGTTAAGATTGAACTGTGTGTTCCTTTGCCTCAGTCTAAGCTTTCTATCAGTGAAGGGATTCAGAGACTATAAATTCCAGCATTTCACTGAGAGGTACCAGAACTGGTCAGCTGCACCAGTCCAGAACTCATCATGGGCCAGTAGGTTTTAATGTGTACAAAGCATTCCTAATGTGAGCAGATATGGCACATTATAGCACTGTACTTAGGAAGCCCAACACTGTCAGGATTGTAACTCCCTTCAGCATGAGGTGGATTTTGCTAATGCCTCACGAAGCGATGGGTCACGGTCCTCTCCATGTTTCCTATTTTAGATCACTAAAACAGAAGACATTACCCACCTCAGGCACATGGGGTCAAATGACTGTTTTGAGAGGAACAATACCATGGATCCATGAGGTTATTCAACTGCAATAACTGTCTCTGTATTTAATGAAGCTTGACCATTACACTAGCCATGCAAGGCTGCCACATCCCCCTTGTGTCTAATGCAGCACAAGGGGAATTTTATCCAGTATGCTAAGGTGATAATCAAAGCCAGCCTGAAAGCACCAGGGAAAACCCAAATTGCCTTTAAACATCATAGAAAAGTGATTTGTTCTTAAAAGAATTAAATTAAACACGTTTTGGTAAACAACCAAGTATGATAATTCATAAAGGAAAGAGTTGTACAACCAATAGGGTCAAGAGGAAAGCAACAATGCCTTTTTAAAAAGATTTAACTGCTCAGACCATCAGCAAGAAAAAGCCATCAAAATTTGACTGCTCTTTCAGATGCATTCCACTTCCTTTCATCCTGAGTGAGCTTTCCTCAGGTTCCCATGGAAAAGCAGGTTTTTATTGGACAGGAATAAAAACAAATAAACTGTGAAGCTAATATAAAATTCAGTTCCTTTTAAAATCTCAAAATAAGATTTATTCCCTTCCTCCACTCACTGAACCTTGCCAGATAAGAGCTAAGTAATATTGGTAATACCGAGTCAGGAGAATGAGGTTTTCAAGGCAGAGCACTTTTGCTCTCACTTTCTAGAACCAGGACTTCACAATCCTTTATGCTTCATAGCACAGCATGGAAATTATCTGCAGTGTACATGTTTCTGTGTTATTTACAAAGCACAATTGTATACTTTCTCACTACTGTACTCTTTCTGTGAACAAAGGCAAGTACTCAGTACCACTTGCTAGCTTTCACTACTCTCTGCAGAGACTTCTCTGTTCATTCAGGCATCCACTTCCACAAGAGGATGACGGGTTATTTGCCTTTAGTTTCTCCAGAATAACAACAAAAATATTACCCACAGCACCAGAGATGTGATAGTGCAGCTCAAAGGAAAAACACATGTTGAATAACAAGGATTAGACATACTTTACTTCTGGGCAAGAAAAGCAGTGCCAAAGCTCCCTTGACAACAAAGAATATGAGCCACATTTTCAGATGTTTCCATTTGACTGTGGAACTTATGGGAAGGTGCTCCATCATCACTGATATTTATTTCCAATTGTGGGAGTGAAATTATAACTGACACATGGTGGGAAATGAAGCACAAAGTGTATCATTGCCCACCTGTGCTCATACCTACATCATGCTAAAAATGCTGAAGGACATGACAGCCTTGTCTACCTTCCTGTTATAATCCACCATCCCTGCAGTCAGTAAGGACAAGCTTGCTGGGAAATGAATTTAGCCAAGTCAAATGTCTCTCCAAGCATGGCCATGGCCATATGGCTTTCCATGTGATACATCTATAGCTTAAATTTTCATCTCCTGTACTTTAAAACACAAAGGAATGAACACATGCATTTTCTCAATGATGTGCCTGATGGATTCCATCATTATTGGCAATATTCATGTCCCCATCAAATAACTGCTACCTCCCTACACACACCTTTGTAAATTAATTGCTAAGCTAACAAAAGGAAAATCTGATTCAGAGCTCAGGCTCCCCACAAAGCATTTCCTGTACAGGAAACTCACAGAAGCATCACTTAGTCCTACTGGTCTGTGCATGGCACAGCAAGATTCTGGACTTGATCACTTACTGCTGAGGATCTTTTCCGGCACCTTAGTGCTCTGCAGTCTGTGCAAAGCATTAAGAAATCACAAAGCTCTTTGTTTAAACCAAATTAACATTTTCAACCTGATTTACCCTTGCTTTACATGTGTAAGTAACAGTAAGGTGTACCTCACGTGAAAATCAGATCCTCGACTGAATTGGTAAGTAGAGGTAGGAAGGAAGAAATGCTGAAAAACATTTGGAAACAATGCGGACATTAAGGGTCTTCTTGGCATTCAAGAAGCAAGGAGGATCTTGGGAAGGGGAAAAAAAGAAAACTAGACTCAGGTACAAGAATAATGATGATAGCATGCAACATTGAAGAGCAGGTATTGGATGTGCAATGTATTTGATATCACAGCAGTATTTAAAGTTGTATTTGCTCTGCAACAAACATGAAAAACACGAGAGATGTATAACTCCATATAGATCCACATATGTGGATCTATGTGGATTTACACATATCATTAAGACAGATGCTGGAATATGCAAAACATGCTCAGTCCATACTAATATAGAACATACACATTCAATTAATCTCACCTAATTAGTAAGAATAGAATAGAATAGAATAGAATAGAATAGAATAGAATAGAATAGAATAGAATAAACCAGGTTGGAAGGGACCTTCGAGATCATCATGTCCAACCTATCATCCAACACCACCTAATCAACTAAACCATGCAACTAAGCATCCTGTCAAGCCTCGCCCTGAACACCCCCAGCGACGGCGACCCCACCACCTCCTCAGGCAGCCCATTCCAGTGGGCAATCACTCTCTCTGTGTAAAACTTCCTCCTAACCTGCAGCCTAAACCTCCCCTGGCGCAGCCTGAGACTGTGTCCTCTTGTTCTGGTGCTGGTTGCCTGGGAGAAGAGACCAACCTCTGCCTCACTACAACCTCCCTTCAGGTAGTTGTAGAGAGCAATAAGGTCTCCCCTGAGTCTCCTCCTCTCCAGGCTAAGCAACCCCAGCTCCCTCAATCTCTCCTCACAGGGCTGTGCTCCAAGCCCCTCACCAACCTTGTTGCCCTTTTCTGGACACACTCCAGCAAGTCAACCTCCTTCCTAAACTGAGGGACCCAGAACTGGACACAGTACTCGAGGTGCGGCCTAACCAGTGCAGTGTACAGGGGCAGAATGACCTCCCTGCTCCTGCTGGCCACACTGTTCCTGATGCCATTGGCCCTCCTGGCTGCCTGGGCACACTGCAGGCTCATGTTCAGCCTACCATCAACCAGCACCCCCAGGTCCCTTTCCACCTGACTGCTCTCCAGCCACTCTGACCCCAGCCTGTAGCTCTGCATGGGGTTGTTGTGGCCAATGTGCAGAACCTGGCACTTGGATGTGTTCAATCTCATGCCCTTGGACTCTGCCCATCTGTCCAGCCTGTCGAGGTCCCTCTGCAGAGCCTCTCTACCCTCCAGCAGATCAACTCCTGCCCCAAGCTTGGTGTTGTCAGCAAATTTACTGATGAATAGCAGGTGATCTTCTAAAGGTTGAAGGAAGAGTACTTCACATTGTCTAATCTCAGCTGCAGCCCTCAAGCATTCTTCTTGGTTTGCTGTGGGAGGATGTGGGGGCTGTAATTGTCCCACTGAGGGCTTTTGATGGATGATTGTATTTCAGATATCTGGGCCTGTAATTCTGTGAAGTTTACTCTGACTTATCATTACATTAAAAATAAAACAAAGCACTCAGAACACTGCCAAAAACAATGTGAAAGTGTCTGGTCCTAAAATCACGTGCTGCCAAAAGGAAAGGATCATTTCTACTTTCCTCATGTAATTTTAAACTGAAGGTACGATGTAAATACAGGGAATTTTACAGAAGTCTTGGATGCAGGGAGAACCTGCTATGAAAATTAAGCTGGAAAAGTTAGTAGATTCTCTTTGATATGATAAGTCCAGAAATTTCTTTCCTGGATCACCTTTCTTTTGTAGACTTTGCTGAAGAGATTGAAAAAAGAACTGTCTCAAGATACTCACACTAGCCCTTTTGCCAGACATAACAGAACAAGAAACCCAGACATATGCCTAGACAAAACCTAGCACACAAACAGAAATGGGTTTGTTTTCACTCAAAGCTTTGAATGAGTTCGCCAAGATAAGATGAGGAATAGAACTCTTATAGAAGTCCTTCTAAACAAGTATCTCTAGTAGACCCTTGGTCTAACCTGAGCACTTTAAGTAATGAGCAGTAGGTCCACAACAACCTGATTTTGCTCTTACTATCATAAAGTTATGTATTCTGTCTTAAATTGCATTTAACTACCTCAAGGGAAAAGAAAATATATTTGAAAAATAATGATAAATCACAGCATCAGAAACGATTGTGCTTACACTGCTCACTCCAGATAAATCAATATACTTACTCCTTATTTTCAAGCAAAATCATTCCCAAGCTATTTAAAGTTCACATGACAGGCGTAATTGAGCACTTCATTTTGTGAGATAAACAGATCAATACATGACCTGAAAATCTTATTCAGGAACAGAAATCTTACTTGTAGAGCTATCCTATTGTCTCTTCCTTCACTAACACAGTCTCAAGCTGCACCAGGGGAGGTTTAGGATGAAGGTTAGGAAGAAATTCTACGCAGGGAGAGTGATTGCCCATTGGAATGGGCTGCCCGGGAAGGTGGTGGAGTCACCATCATTGGAGGTGTTTAGGAGGAGACTTGATAGAGTGCTTGGTTGCATGGTTTAGTTGATTAGGTGGGGTTGGATAATAGGTTGGACATGATGATCTTGAAGGTCTCTTCCAATCTGGTTTATTCTATTCTATTTTAACATTATGGAGCACTCTGACTACTTGTTTACATATAACTTTCTACACTAAAAGCTGAACTCCCAAATCCACCTACTTACCATATGTAATTTGTAGCATACAAATGCCAAGCCACTTCAGGTGCCATTGTTTTTTGCAGTAAGTGACATTTTTATGGCATCTTCACAATAGCACAAAGATCACTTCACCAGAACTCAGTGGTTATCATTTGCCAAAAGAGAACACAGCAACGGTTGGCAGTCAGAGAAATGCACTGTGCTCCTTGGAAATCCATTGTATGATATTGTGATGCCTACTCAAGTGGCATAGCAAAACATGCTAGTTCATAACAGTACTTAAAATACACATAAGTGACTGTATTTTAAGGTTTCAGATGCTTATATTATATACTACACAAGTGCAATATGAATATTCATAAAATGCAGGCCTGCATTTTAAGGCCACTACTCTGGCTACTTCTCTTAGTAGAGGACACTGTTACAAAATCAAAACCAAGCAGCTCTGGATATCAATTCATACCAGTCTGTACAGCTACCACTGTGTACCTTGAAGTTATTGTTTTGTTTGATTTTGTTCCCACTGTTTTGATGAACATAAGGTACCTATTTGATGATGCTACATATGTCATACATATGTGCTCCAAATTAAATCTGTACTAAAAGGCAAATAAAATTTTTAGATTAAACTTTGGAAGAGGAAATGAAGTTGCATTCTTGACCTTCTTCAATGCAAGATTTGTCCTTTCTGGAAATGTTCGTAAAGGAGTCGGTTAGCTCAAGATGATGCCATATGTTTAAAGTGAAAAAAACACATCTTCCCTAAGAAGGCATGTCAGGGCTACTGCTGCTGGAGAAGGAAGAAATACTTGATTCACTGCCAGTGTCTGAATGCTCAGAATGCTGCAGATCACAGCTCTGAGAACGGAGTTCACCACCGGAGCAGCCATTTATTTTGATTAACTTGTTTGGAGATTCCCAACTTTTCAATTCACCTTGCCATTATGGAATCTTAGCGTTCACATCTTTCACAGTCTGGCTACACCTCCTCCCCCAGCAGAAATTATATGTGAGTGATATTTGCAGTTTTACCACACATTTGTAACATTCATTAGCCTGAGTGTCTGTGTCCATGGGTAAGCATGCCCTTTATATTTAATGAATAAGCTTCTTATTTATAATTAATTAACTCTTTAAAACATTTCAGTTTGTGCTTTTCATAGATTTATGTCTCCAAGAGAAAAGCCTTTAAACATACGTGATCTCCCAACCCAGTATTGTGATCCATAAAGCTCCTGTTTTCATTCAAACCTCTATCATCATCATTTGACATCCTGACATGCTAGCTCCAGCCATTTCAAATACTTGAGGGGCATGGAATTGACTGCAGTAGCTGGTTAAGGTGGGAAGAGTTTAGATCACAGCAGTTCAGGAGAATGAGTGGTTTTCTAGTAAATAATTAAATAATCACATAGTGGCCAACGATGAACTCCCCCCCTCCCCCCCAGTCCTACCCCACCCATTTTTGCTTCCAGCTGGTAAAAGGCTGCACAATGCTTTTCAAAATTTTCACCTGTTCTTTGTGGTATCCTAAAGCTCTGAGAACTTACCTACTTTTAAAGACTGCATAGTTCTCAGTCAGTTAAGAGCCTGACTAATTTTATCCTTGTAAAAAGTACTTCACACTAGTAGCTTACTTGCCTTGCCAACAAGGACTGTGGCTATGGTGTAAGGGCTTAGTTTGTGATAAAGAACAGAATGCAATAACTCTGGACATATAGCAGACTATGTCATTCTCAGACTGAAATTGTTCCCCTCACAGAGCATACAGCTGAAATCAATGGGCAACAGCCTCACTTGGGCTATAGCATGCTTTCATAAGCAAACTAACGCACTTATTCATAAGGGCACCAGTAACACAACCATTTGTGAAGTGATCTCTGTTCTAAGTATTTTCCTAATATCATACACAGATCCATTGAGCCTGGGAGCTTATCATTAATCCTGCCTAAAAACAAACACATCATGTATTTCCAGTCTAGATTGGCAGGCTGAACTAAAAGGCATAAAACTGCATCTGATCCACACGGAGAAACTCTAAATGCTCAGCACAACCGATTATATTACACTCTTCTAGAGTTACTCAACCTACCCCATAAGCTTCTGCTTCCAGCTAAAAACACATTTGTTATTAATTCTTCCAAGACAACTCCTGGGAGAAAACTTATTTTTGCTTTCTAATTCACAGCAGGACAGAAAATCTCTCAAGTTCTGTGAAACAGCTTGCCTGAGCATTATGCATTTTTAAAGGTCTTTTTGACATTCCTTATTTGATGGTGTACCATCAAAACCAATAGTGCATTAAATTAGCACATCAGAAATCAAAAGATGGTAAGAACTGTGGATTAGACTCAGTAAGATTATTAGGGTTTACATATTCTTGGCAGTGTCACTAAGATTAAAACCCCTTTTTTATATGCATAAACCATCATGAGTTTTGAAGGTAAAGAAATGGTACACAGCACTACATCTCTGCTTGCCTGACCCCAAGAATGCTGCTGACATCAGGGTGAGACCTGAGGTTCCCTTCAGAATCTCATGTTGTCTCTTCTTCAGCTCCTTTTGGAATTGTTCTGGTGTCCACAAAAATCCATTAAAATCTCACATTTACAGTTTAAGCATGTTCATGAAGACTAAAAACAACTTCTCCCTCTTTAGTGTCTGATAATCTGTACAGATAGAGACACGCTGTAGATCCTAAAAAAAAATCCCAAACAAAAAAGCAAAAAACCAGCAACCATGGAGTCTTTACAGACCCCTCACCTGCAGCACTGCTTTAAGATGCTGCATAGAGTTGTGCCTCAGCAAATATTCTTCCCCCCACCTCCCTTGTGTTATGGGAAGGAAGGCAAAAGCTTTTGTGATAAACAAGTGTGGGAAGGAGCCTGGGGCTCTCCTCTCCCAAGAAACAGTTCAAATCTGTAGCCACCTCCTATGCAAAATTAAAAACATATTATTAGAATATTTTTGCAGGCTGCATCTGTTTCCAACACCCACAGCCTTGCTCCTTCCTTGATACTACTGCCTACCAATGTATTTCAGCTTTAGAGAGAAACCATTTCAGTGTGGAGAGCCAGTAAGGTTAATAAGAGCTAGCTTTTACTATTCAGGATGAGTATGACCAAAGTTAAGGACCTCTCTTTGCATAGTGACAAAATACCTTTGCATGCACACTCATGTTTTACTAACACGGACAGCCTGTGGCAGTAGACAAGTTCATTACTGCAAAAGAGAACTGGCACGTGAGCTTTAGTGACTCTTTCAAGACCATGGAGCACCTTCAGTAAAAATTAATGGCTTTGCTATTTCTTACTGATGCTGTTTGATGTCTTTGAGAAGTTTGAACCATTTATGCGCTAGCGTAACGCTGACATTAAACAGGTCTGGACTTTTAAATCTGTCCAGGATCCAACTAAAACTCTGAAATGACAAATTTCTGTGTCTCTAGCTCTGCTTCTTAGACATATTCCACTGCTAGTCTAAACATACCGGTCACATTTTCCATCTGCCCAGGGTGTTGTACAATTATTAGAAAGTTAATTCCAGAATCACTGTAGTGAAATTGTTTTTAAGAGCTATTAACCTGTGTAAATGTATGTTGGCAGCTTGGACCCCTTATGGCTGTTGAATATGCAGTATGTATTTTCTAAGCCACATTGAGTAACTTTCATAGTCAGCTGTGAACTGGAAAAATTCCAAGGGGTGTTATTATTAAAGCACACAGAACAAAGTGTCATTTTAAAAGCTTTCTAAAACTCCTGTATACAGAATTAAATTTGAACTTACTTTGATTCTTGCATTTTTATTATTTACATAATAATTGAAACTGAAGCTTTCTGGAGTCCACTAGTTTGACAACACAGGAAATAAACCAAACACGCAATAGAAGTCTTCAGTCCAATAGTCCCTCTCACTAACAGCTCCTGTTACTGCTGAAAAAGTTAAAGCAGTCTGGGGAGTTGTACTTAGAACATGGAAGATGATATTTTTGTCAGCAAAAGTAACAGTACAAGTGAGATAAAGCACAGCAGGGGGAGAACAGGGTAAAACAAAATATCCAAATGTACGTCTGATTCTTCCCCCCTCAATTCAGGAATAGTAAAAGCAATGGCTTTTCCCCCACACCCTAGATACTTGAGGTTGACCCTGCTTCAAGTGGGAGGTTAGGCTTGATCTCTCTACCAACCTAAGCCTGATTCTAAACCCATTAGCAATGCACCTCAAAGCAGCTAGAAATTGCAGGATAAGAAAGAATTCATATGACTAAAGTACCTTTCCTACAGTAAGAAGTTTATTTGCTTTGTGACTCTACAATTTAGTTTTATTCATTCACACCCAGATTCTAACAGAAATGAGGTGACAGCAGAAGCCATACTTACGTACAGATTGTGGCACAGAAAATACAGCAGACAGTCAACTGGGACCCTGCTCCACAGGGTCATTACAAAACAGGGAACATGAGCCTGCAAACCAGTCACAAGCTGGAAGTACTTGAAACCATGAGACAAAGCACTGCTTAAAATGCCAGACAAAGTGCCAGAATGAAGCTATGCTTGTTGAGAAAGGGCCTCCTCTGTTCAGGATCACACTGTCAAAGAAAATGGATGTAAGCAGACACTAAGCAAGTGATCATCCAAGATTATGTGATGGAGTTATCCATTTTGTTCATTAAGGAGAAGAGTTTTAGCCATGCCAACGCCCTTTTCTAGAGTGTTTCCTTAAACTCTGAGATCTTACTATTCACAAGGACGACCAACACAAATTCAGAGGACAGCTGCAGTTAAAGGTAGTGCAAAACCAGCATGTCAGAGCAGCTTCACTGTTGCCTAGCTTAAAAGTCAGGTCACCTAACAGAACTCTTTTTTCCCCATCCTCCTTACAGCAAGATACTTCTATTACTCTGGATGTTCACAAGGATAACTCCAGTAACATCAGCTGAGTTATTTTGGCATGAATCCTGTGTAAGCAAAAGCAAAATTTAGTCTCTTGTTTGTTCTTTATAAGGCTCCTGACCCTTAAAGCATCAGGCTGTTTGGAAATAATCCCATAGCCTTCAAGTTAGGACGGCAAGAAGTTTGACTTACATAAAACAAAAAAAAAATGCAAGTATGCCAACTAAATTTGGTATTGCTTTAGATTTTACTGGCTTCAAAAGCTGCAGAAGCATTTGTTTTAAGACAGTTTATATGGCCTAGAAAGAAAGAGCTCTTGGTGGGTATATTTTACCACTGAATATTCTGCTTCTCCATTACTTTTGGGCAAACTGCCTTTTGGGTTTTTTCTTAAACGGAAACCACAGTTCTTGCCTAACTGCTTCACAGAAGGATTAAGAGTTTTGATAGCTATTAAAAAGAATTGGATTTTATGACAGATAAGAAAACATTTCTTTCTGAGGTTTCTTAAAGCACTGCTGTTACAAGAACAATAAAAACTCATCCTGTGTGGCGCAGTAAGCTCAGCACAGGATACATTACATATTTTGCAGCCTGAAAGCAGCACAAAGCTTGTTGGTTTTGAAGGAAAGACTCAGAAAGAAGGACAAGTGGACCTTCTTTTATAACAGGTTCCCCCCATGCTGCAAATCTTTGCCTTAAATTCCCTTTCCAGCTTTATCTCTTGAGCAGATATCTTTATAAAACAAATAAAGAGTGACAGAAACAGCACAGTGATGGATGCAGGATAAACAATCCACGAATCCACAATGCCTTTCTGCTTCTCTCTGGGGATTGTGCCGACTGACAAAAGTTCAAATTCACATTTATAGTCGTATCCCATTTGTGTGGCTTGAGAACATCAGTCATGAAACACAATACACTTGATTGTTTAGATTCCTTACCCTCCCCCACCCCCCCACCCCCCCACACCCCCAAAGAAAAAAAGTTAATTTGGAACTCTTGTTTCTGACTGCACTCATTCACCTAACTGCTCGTTTGAGCCTATTCAGTCATTGGTACCCAAACTTTCCCAGTCTGACAGTATACAGAAACAAGTCTCTGGAATGTAGACATCTTCACAGATCTGGATCCCCTGCCTTGCTACCTGCTAGGACTGAAACTGCAGAGATCAATGACCTCCACTAAAAGAACACAGCCAGTTCCTTCATCTTCTCAGCTGTTTTGTGCACTTCTTTGTGGAGATACATCTTGCAGATATTTCCTATAGAAATAGTAGCAGTCCCCTACTAGCAGAATCCAGTCATTACAGAAGAAATCAAAACCTGATCTTTCAAAAAAGTACAAGTAGTATTTAGATAAACAGCACACCTGAACATCCCAGAGACAGAGACAACAGAATGTTCTAATTTCATTTAGCTCACCACTGTAAAATTCTCATTTTGAAAGAGACAGGCAACAAGGCTGGGGAGAGGCCTTGAGCATAAGCCCTATGAGGAGAGGCTGAGGGAGCTGGGATTGTTTAGCCTGGAGAAGAGAAGGATCAGGGGTGACCTCATTGCCCTCTACAACTACCTGAAAGGTAATTGTAGACAGGAGGGGGTTGGTCTCTTCCCCCAGGCAACCAGCACCAGAACAAGGGGACACAGTCTCAAGCTGCGCCAGGGGAGGTTTAGACTCGAGGTGAGGAGAAAGTTCTTCACCGAGCGAGTCGTTCGTCATTGGGATGTGCTGCCCAGGGAGGTGGTGGAGTCACCGTCCCTGGAGGTGTTCAAGGGGAGATTGGATGTGGCACTTGGTGCCATGGTCTAGTCGTGAGGTCTGTCGAGACAGGTTGGACTTGATGATCCTTGGGGTCTCTTCCAACCTTAGTTATACTGTGATACTGTGAAAGCTTGCTGGCTCTCTGCTGCTCCAACTTTCAGAGGTATGCAGAAGAGTCCTGGTAGGGTAGATGAGAGTTGCCACTTACTTGAAACGTGTCTATGTACCTACTTCAGTAATTCAGCAACATCAGGAAGAGATTTCCTTATACTGTGAGAGGGATGATATCTCTATTTGTAAACATATGGGTAAGAAGTCCTAACAGAACATTACTTGTAAACATCAATGCTACAAGTAAACCAAGTTCTTGTTTTACAAAAGGGTTCTGAGCTACCAATCAAAACAAATACCAAGCAAATGGCTATAAGAGTGGCCCATTTATGCTACTAAATTTCACTATCTAAAAGTCTCCAGCACTGCATGGCACAGGATTGCTCTGCTTTACACATGGCAGCTACACCAGTTATCTGAACAAGGCTGGGGGAGACACTGAATTCGCCATTGTGTACTGATGTTCTGTGAATGTACCAGAACCTTCACCAACAGAACCACGAAGTGCGGTGCTTACAGAGCTAGTCACAAACTTGAACTGTTGAAAGAAGCAGAGCAGCTGTTGAACATTTCTCTGCAATTCTCAGTTGGTTTTGTGCTAATGACGTTTGTTACCCACTGTAATTTAATCAGAAAATGCAAAAGAAGAAAGTGTCCAAGATAATCACTAGTCAGTATTGATATAAACACTTGTTATCTTTTGAGAAGTTCCACAGCACTGCTAATAACTGGAAGTATTAGAACCTTCTTAGTTTTTCCATTGGAATGAAGTGTTTTCTATCCTACAGTCACTCACAAAAAGCTCAAATGCTCACTAAGAACTGCAGGGCTCTTCTTCTATTGCATATCATCAATACTACTCAAGCATCTGAAGCTGCTATATATTAGTGACTTAACATCCCAGCTATCATGAAAGCCTCTCTCATGTAGGCAAAATTTGAAGCAAACAAGTGAAACAACTGATGTAAGACCATAACTGTGTCAGAAGGGGACCAGAGACTTCATGAGATCAACTGTTTCACCCAGATTATTACCTCTGCATGATGCAGTAAGGTCAAAGTGGACCACTGACAGTCCTGGAAAGTCCTATGTGGATCCGTGCTATTATGGGGGCACAGAGAGTCAACAAATACAGCTAGGCATTAAAATCCTGCAATAGCTGTAAGCATCCAAAGAACTTGAACAGAAGTGATCAAACACAGGACATGTGCAGAGGCCACACCTCACCCAAATCAGCTTGGGCCAGCTCAACTCTGACACAGCAGCCAAATGTCTGATTTAAGGAAAGATGCACATTTGCTCCTAAAAAAGCTAGTCTTGCCACAAATCTTTAGTTCTGAATAAAGAGACGTCACTTAGAGTTTGAACTAGCATTTGTATAGCCCCACAAAGATTTCTACAAAAGCCAGTGTCTGGGAATAGGAACAAGACTTAGAATCTGTGTTTTAAAGGAAGATTGTTCTCAGAAATAACTCAGCTAAGAGCTAAAATAGGCCACTTCCCATGGCTGAGATTGGTGAAATCTCACTGAAGTGTTCCACTGTAACCAGAATGGACTAAGAACTGCTGACAATGCACTCATCTATTTTACAGAGAAATTAGGGACTGAGAGATCTAAACCATAATGCCGTCACAGTCAAGGCAACACATCTGAGAGTATTTGAAGGCCATGCAGCCTCACATAGCTTTGTTGCAGGGTATAAATCACTGCATGTCTCAACCTTCTCTCTGCTTGGATATATTTCTGATGGGAATTTTTGTTTCTTATCCTCCCAACCAAAGAAATTAAACATTTACTGTTGGAGTAATCAGAATTATGGATTAATATCTTTCAGTTATTTCACGAAACTGGAACACTTCCAAAGGACCACATTAGAGAACTGCCTCAGAATTAGGCGCAACTGAGGTAGAAGCTCAAAGTAGAACACTGATCCATTCAAGTTTGGAGAAATTGATCATGGCACCTTACAAAAAGCACAAATAAAATGAAGTTTTTGAAGAAGTTGATACCCAAGTAGAAAAGAACAGCTAAGAGCACATCAAAATTAAGCATTATTCTAAGCAATGCAAACAACTTCCCTCAAAAACACATGCACCCTGCACACTTGCCTGAAAGAAGCTCTATGTGGACAAAATATAATATAAGCTTCAGGTAAGCTTATATTAGATGGTTACTGTAGGCATAGCTTTAAAAGTGAATAGATCTGGTTTTATACTTCTGAGGTACTGAAGAGAAAAGACAGGTAGAAGACATTTTTGCAAAACGCTTGCAGTAAATAGCTTTATTTTTTCTTATGTGTTTCAATTATCTATCATTTTCTCTCTCCCTCTTCAGTTCTTAAAGATTTTAAATATAGGGTCAATTGAGTAGCTTCCAAGTGCAGCTTCCAGTTAATGCCAATTCCTTTATAAATGGTTTTGGGTAATGTTTTATGCACTGATATTTTACAGGATGAGAGCTGGGCTTTCAAACTTCCAAGGCTTCAATTTACAAATAAATAGGCAAAACTCCATTTTTCTGTGTGCTCAAGTCCATTACAGTACAGGAAGACTCCAATATGCAACTGAAAAGATAATGTGCATTTCCAAGATACAGCCAAATGAAACCAGTCATAATCCCACACTGAGTGCCCACTCCTCAAATACGGTTATTTGCCTGACTGTTCTTGAAATCAAAGTTTTGTTTACAAAACAGAGCTGAGATATTTCTTTTTTCTCCACAGAACTTAAACCCACATAGGAAAGTTTTAGTGAGACATTAATTGTAAAAAGAAATAGCACATATTGTAACAGCTTGCAGTCTTACAACAGGAGATGGAACTCACCAGGAGATTCAAAGCAGCACCATTTGAAATACTTGCTCCAAATCATCGCTGTCTTCTCTAGTGGCTGGGTTGCGGTGCTTCAGATTTCAATATGAGTGTCACAGCATACTATCTTTGAATCAGAATCTTTCACCATTCACAGGGGGATCAGACTGGTGCTAGTTAATGCTGCCTGAATTTCATGCACAGGCTTCTGATTTTCCCAGGGGCTTGAAGAGAAACAGGCCTCCTGTTTTTACATTGGTGAAAGAAAAGAGCACGTTCTCATTTCAACTAACCTTAGGGCAAGGGAGGGAAATTTGACCTTCCTACACAATGTACACTGTTAATGATTATGTAGGGATGTAGCATCACTACTATACCAAATGTCAGAAGACCATGACTACTAATACCACCTGAGAAAACAATTTTAAGATGGGTACTGTATCTACTGTTTTGACAGTCAGACCTTTCTTTTAACCTCTTGCTCTTACCAAGCAGACCTCAACACATACATGAACTTTTCACCCATGGATCTGTGATCCTCTCCTTACCACCTCTGTAATAATTACTTAGGGACCCTAATATAAGAAGTGCTTTTACATCAGCACTGCATCAGAAAGCAGAGGCACAACTTTGCTGGCATTTTATGGAAACAGGTAGTAATTCTCACTAAATTTCACTTTCATTAATTACTGTCTGCTTTCCCAGGTACTCCTACAATTCAAACTGGTGAAGACTGCCGTGTCTCCAAACTGCTGTACACCAATGCAATACCAATGGTTTATTCTTGGGTAGCTTATTTCACTAGTAACTTCAATGATACATACTAAATGCACCTTACACCTACACAAGGCCTCTCTGACCCTTCAACATTCCCTATACATCCATATGCCTTTTGTGAGATAACTAGTAGAGTGAAGCTGACCTAAACAAGCGCTTGCAGCGAGACACCAGCAGACTGGGGTTAGCCTGTAATTTGTTTTCTTGCACTCTTACTCCAGGATGATTGCATAGCTATTTGCAATGCCATAAAAAGGTACAAGAGACCAAGCCCTGCCCTTCTTGGTCAGTCATGACCCTGTAATTTGTGGTAGAAACAATCCTAGTATAGTAGGAGGGGTGTGATGGCAGTACGCTTAGGTGTTTCATGCATGCCAATAAAATGGAGAGAATGAAAATGTTAACCTAGAGCAAGATTGAGAAGAAGATTGAGAGAGCAGCTCTGGCTGCTCTTCCAGCTCATTAATCATCTGCTCTCAACTCTGCAATAAAGCCAAGTTTTCTCCACAACTATTCTGCATTTAAATAAGGCCTTGTCCATGTCCTGCTATGGAACATGGCACCTGGGACTGTTCAATAGGACAGAGGCTTTGCTGCTTTAAAGTAACTGTAGTTCTAGGACATTTAAGACATGTTACTCAGCAAAAGCATTAGCACAATTGATAGAAATACTTACAGAGAGATGAAAGGTAAATACAAAAGAGTTCTCTTAAAAACAGGCTTCATAAGTAATTCAACATGCTTTTTAAAGTAATAGGGGAAAAAAAAGTAAAGAGGTAAATAAAACAAGTAATGAAGCAATAAGTAATGAGGAGCTATTTAAAGGTACCTAGGGACAATTCCTGTTTCAAGTCATACATCCTTTTATTCATTCATGATTGTAACTTCTTATTTTATTCTTTCTTTGCTATTATATTTCTTCAAACTTTGGAAAATCAGCTGAAGGTGTTGGCAGCTAGTAGTAAGTGCAGACTGCATAAAACATCCACACAAAGCCATAGAATATATGGGAAAAATAAAGGTGAGTTAGTTAAAGCAAAGCTAAAATTTGTCCAGAATTTTTTCATTGTTCATCTTTCCCTATTGTGTGATTGCCATAATCAAACAGAAATAGCATATTTAGGGGTATAAGCTACAAGGAAAATACAGTAATGCTCACAAAATACATGGCTATCTTAACTGAGGAAATAAATCAGAAAGGCTATTGGTGAAGGAAGTTAAAAGGTACAGGAAAAAATTGTCTGCTGGAACAAGTAGTTTATGAAAAGGTAAAACCAGGCTTCATGAATTTCATTCTGTGTACAGAGATCACTAAAATAGACTTTAGTCAGGAAATTAAGTTAGTAGTTTAGTCTCAGCTATCACTCTTATTAAAATCACCTACACCATGACCAGAACCTTATTGCTGTCTACAACTACCTGAAGGGAGGTTGTAGCCCGGTGGGGGCTGGTCTCTTCTCCCAGACAACCAGCACCAGAACAAGAGGACACAGTCTCAAGCTGCACCAGGGGAGGTTTAGGCTGGATGTTAGGAAGAAGTTCTCCACAGAAAGAGTGATTGGCCATTGGAATGGGCTGCCCAGGGAGGTGGTGGAATCACCATCACTGGAGGTGTTTAGGAAGAGACTGGATGGGGTCCTTGGTGCCATGGTTTCGTTGACTAGATACTTTTGGATGATAGGTTGGACCCAATGATCTCAAAGGTCTTTTCCAACCCGGTTAATTCTATTCTATTCTATTCAAATGCTTGATAACAGTTCTGCTAGGCAATGTACTTGAAGTTTGAATGTACCACTTACAGCACTCTCTCTTTGCTTCCTAACCAACTCGCTTTCTCCAGGCAGTTGATCTGTCAAGCTTTGTAGTCCTTAATTGCATTTTAGACATTCTGTGATGCACTGTGTGGCGAAACAGAATATACATGGTGAAATGTTCCCACTATATATAAAAAAATGCCATGCTAGTATAACCCACCTCTGCAAACTGCGAGAACCTGTTCTCTAATGGCAGGAGAAAAGATGGGAAGAGAAGAGCTACATGATTGTACAACAGGGAACAAGCCCAAAGCCATTAAGACTCTTCAAAGTGCTCCTGAAAACTCACTCAAAAAAAAAACCAACAAAAAAGAGAGAGAGGTGTCATGTATCTTGGATATTCTGAGAATGAAAAGGTATTTTGCTCATGCACCTCTTTGTATTCCACCTCTCTATTTTCTACTCAAGGAAGACAGCCTACACAAATGCTGAGGTAACAACAGCAGGATCATAGTAGAGATCATTCAGGCTCCACAGGAAACCAAAATATAATATTAAGCAGAAACAGTAGCTCAGCTTCTGCTCTCAGTATGTCTGGCTCATGTATGCAGCACTAATGGCTTTGGCTCACATTCCTAATTCTTACCTTTGGAAGAGGAAAATGATCCACAGTTTCAAATTAGAACCTCTCCTGCTCATATGTTCATGTCTTAGGGATTTACACTATTGGGCCAGCAGGGGTAGAATAGCCAAGAAGCACAGTGGATAGAAAATACCTGTGTATGAAAAACACCATGGTGAAATAAGGTGTAGCATACAAAAATCAAGTTAATGTTAAATCCCCAAGCAATTTCCTTTCCTCCTGAAGGATTTTAGAAAGATCTGTCTATAAATGAGGAGTTAAACTTGTCAGCATTTCCAAAGCAGCCTCCTAAACGGTGCTTCAGAATAAGGGTTAATCTGGCCTCCGTCAATTGGCCCTCAATCTCATAATAAAACACCCTGCTATCCACAACAGGAAATGTCCCTCCCTGATAATATAATACAGCTACAAGAAATGGAATAGTATTCTCTATAAACAGTTGAGCTCTTCCAAAAATTCACTCTGACTTAATTCCCTTAAATAGTTATCCAACATTACAAAAAAAACCCAAACCAAACAAACCAAAAAACCCACAAAAAACCCCAAACCACCCCCTCTCCCCCCCCCAAAACCAAACCAAACCACCAACAACCCAAAACAGAACAGCACAACAAAAGACTCAAAGATTGCAGCACACCTCCTACACTAATCAATCTTTTTAGCTAATACCTTGCCTCCACTTATCTCAATTGGAAAACATTTCATATATATGAATGTTTCTGTAATGTCAGATTCCCAACAATTGGTATTACTTTCCAATTTATACCTTATGCTAGAAGGAAAACTTGTCACACCTTAGATATTTTAATCTGTACTATTCTGACTGACACAGTATCTCTTCAAACAGTAGAGCTCCTAACTCTGATTTCTAAATACAGAAAGAACTCTTCCAGGCCGGTCTAGTAGGAGGCTGTGGTGCACACAATTACCATGACTTCCAGACATTTTCCAACATCTCTGGAGATAGTTTTCCAGTGACTAAACAAAGACACAGTGAGAATCTTGTGTGATAAACAGTAACTTAAACAATACCATACACCTTCAGTATAGGCCACACAATTTCATGGCACATTAGCAGCAAAGTCAGTTTGCTCAGCTAGACCTGGGTCATCTGTTGTGCCCATATCATGGCAATGGACAGAACTTGTCACTTACACCAGAATAACTATTCACAGAGCTGTGCTGCAAAGGGAATCAGTGAAAGGATCCCAGTTAAAAAAAAACAAATGTTAAAAATCAACCAAACAAAAAATCAGTCAGAAAATCCTCCCAAGAATGAAAACCAACACACACCCCTGACACACACACATCCTTTACACATATTTTTTGTGGGGGTTTCAAAAGTCTACTGTAGAGCAACACTACATAAAGAATCCCTACAACACACACAGTTACTGAACTGAAGTGAGAAGAAGACAACTAAATCTTATGGCAGATCTCCCAGCCAAGGCAGTAGGTTATAAAGTAACAACTGTACCCATCTTAGCAAAAACTGGTATTATTCGATCAAAGGTGTAAACTAGCTAATATTATAGCCCTAAGTGATAGGCATTACATGTCTCACCCTACAGCTCCTCCACTGCAGCACAGAAGGGTAAGTCATTTAACTTAGCTCATACAGAGGACTGAAAAGCAATCTGGAGGTTGCGAGATCCTAGGTCAGGCAAAGCAAAGAAAGGGGGAAGAGGGTGGCATTTACTGTCCATTTCCAACAAGCACTAAAAAAATCCTTTCCAGCTGAGATCTTCTGATCCTGGCTGCACACAGTTTGCAATGCTAAATGGTGGAAATCTAATTTACCAGAGCAAGCACAGCACACAAAGTACCTCATTTTGTAACAAACCTCATGATCTCTGCTGCCAAAGTCCAGAGCTTCACCTGATCAGGAAGTTCTAAATTTGCCAGGTCTCATGGTTAGTTTTGTGAAAGACAATATTCTCAGGAGAGAATGGGATAGAAACCACCAGCTTGTTCCCATATTCTGACTAGGCTTCTGAAAATGACAGGCTCCATCTTACACACTGACAAACCAGCCCCTGTGACTTTGGTATTATGAAAAGTCACCAACACTCAATAATTTCTTAATTCATAGCTTTAAAATTCCCCAAACTAAACATTTCAATATTTTTGTGGTCTGAGAAGCAAAAGGCATAATGCTTCCCTTTTACTTCACTTCTACCTCTGTTACTCCAGCTAATAATGTTGTTGAATGTGGTTAGTGACACTGGAACTTTACCTCATTTAAAAATGCACTTATGTTTTTCATTTTCTTCCCTCTTCTAGGAATGGATTCTGTAGAGAGCAGAACTAAAAGCTGCTTTCAGTTTGTTAGTCAAGTTTAGGGCCACAGTGACAAAAAGGAGAGCTTACAGCACTTCAGTAAAGCTATTCATTTCTCTGAAAGTTTGGGGTTGGTCCTATCCTCCCCCTTAGAGTAAGGCTTATTTCTGTCCCTTCTTTACTGTACATACCACTTTTGGTACTTTATATCAAAACATGAACAGAACAAGACTGATAGCAGCTGCATGATCATAAAACATATCTCTACACAGTGATAATGAGGGCACCATGAATCTTAAAAGATAATAACACAGAAATAACACTTCTTGGATTCCTGAAATACAGGCCTTCAGCAGAGATGACAGGACAGGTCTGTCTTTCACATATTAAGAACATTAAGAGTTTCAAATGTTTTGTTCCAGCTACTGCAGAACACAAGAAAAGGTGGGAGCAAAAGAGAAATTTTCCCACCCAGACCTAAGCTGTCAGAATGGAAATGAAGAAGAAATCAAAGGCAAAAGAAAAAAAAAATAAAAAAGAAGATTCTGTGATAACATCATATGACTCACAAGCTCTAACAAACTGCCTTTAGAAATACTGCTGGGCAGGGTAAAGGTTCCCTTGTCTTTCTCTTTTCCATTTACACATCCCAAGATTTACTGTGAAAGGAAACACCGATATTTTCCTCCAAATCTTTAGGGAGAAACAGCTTCATGTTTTTGCAGCTGCACTTGCCAGAACACTGTTCCCACCAGTCCCTTGGCTCTTTCCTCAAATGTCCCATAGTTTAGATTCCTTTAAGGATAACTGTCAAATCCTCATATTAGTCCCCAGAATACAGAGACATTACCCCTGCCTTAAAAGACTTCAAAACAGTTTTCCCATCTTACAGTTGGTATAGCTCCTGCTATGCAATACTGCTGAAAGAACTCAACACAGCACTGTGACCAAGTGAAAAAACATGAACTTTTTTCTTCTTCTTTCAGGCTCCAGAAGCAGTCTAAGATGTAGAGAGACTGTTCAAAGCTGCATGTACACATGCCTTGAATTTCGAAATTGCTCACATGGATCTGTGTCAGGGGCTTTTATAAGTTCCTTCACAAAGCTGAAAGAATCAGAACAAAGCTTAACACCTACGAAAGAGAACATTTTCCTTTGTTCTCCTAAGCAACATTAAGCATGTTTATCCTGTCAGGGCTCACAGAACATCCTTGCAGTACTCACCCTGTAAGAAGATTGTAGCTCATTAAAGACAGCAATAAGACAGAACAGCCCTGTAGGCCAGTTACCTCACTGCACCTTTTGCTTGAGACTGACTGCAGAATTAGTCAATCTAATAAAAGGTTAAGAATATGAATAGAGGTGGGATAAATTTATGGGGAAGGGGGAGTTGGGTAGGAATATTACAAGACAACAGTAAGTGACATGTCGACTTGACTATTTTTTCTCCTGGTAGCTACTCCAAATGAAGAAAATAATAGAAGTATCATGAAATATCTTGTGGTAGTGTGAAAGTTTAATCCTCCCACCACATAAACCACAGCTAACTCAGTCAAAGAAGTGAATGATGAAGCTGTATTTTACAAGCAGAGTGAAATGCAATGAATATATACAAAATGTACAGTATTTACAGTATATACAAAAATAGGAAAGAACGTAACACAGAAACTCCCTCTGGAGGAGAATTCCAACCCACCCCCACCCCCCACCCCCAGTTCCCCAAAACCCCTTTTCCCCCTTTCAGAGTGAAATAGCCCTAACACATATGGAATGCTGCCCTGCATATTAAGTTAACTAGGTTTCCTCTGATCTATAATTCTCCCTTAACACTTTGCATCTGTAGGGACCCTCCAATATCTAAAAAGGATTTGTCCACTGTACTGACGTGCATTCAACAAACTGTAAAAAGTAATCAGTATTTGCAGCAGTTAAGACCAAACACAACAGACAGTGCAAAGAAGAGCAATGTTCTTCATTACAGGTCTGTTGTGTTGAAAACCAAGAAAAGTTGGAAACGTCCTGCCTCCAGAGTGTGCCGAAGTTGTTTTGAAACTCTCACTGGCTAACATTTGTCTCAGAAGTGACCATGTAAAATTCCAAGTTGCCTTGGTTGCCTCTGCAGCGTATGTGACATGTTGGCACCCTCAGAACAGGTGTCACGGAGGCACACTGCTCGTACTGACAGAGAACTTCTCTCACCGAGATCACTTCACAGGTACCACAACCGAAATAGCACAGGCTGTATTTATAGCCCCACAAAAGGTTTAGTCACCATGTGAGTATGGACACACCCCTCCTCCAAGAGCTAAAAATACAAGACTGTTAAGGAGTCCTGAACCAGATTTGGTGAGTGATGTAGTACATCTAACCATCAGCAGGGACGTTTTATTAGATCAGGGTTTCCCTGCAGTTATTGACACAGCGATATCTGAGTCCTCCTTAACTACATGCCTGGAGCATAGCTAATGATTACATGGTTAATCTGTATAACCCTTGACTCCAAACAACTCATCAACTCTTGCTGAGAGAGCAGTTGATAAAACTGCTCTCTTAGCCCCTCCCCAACACACAGCAAGGCACATAAAAGAAATTCTTAGAAGGCAGTTAAGGTCATCTGAGCCCTTTGTATCACTTAATTCTAAGTGTTTATACATTCATCCAGCCAGAAGAGTGGAAAATGTCTTGGCTTTCTTCAAAAAGAAAGTGAAAATTGACTCTCACTTCAAATAAATGGCACCATCTTACACACCAGGTAACATGCTCCAAAATTAAGCTTCAATGGTAACAGATCCCAAATTTTACATGGAATCATTTACCAAGTCAGGTTTTAACAGAATCAAAGGGCTAAAAGTAAAAAAATTGAATTGCCACAAGCCAAAAAGGCCACCTCTTGCAACCTCTCAACTCCTGTTTTGAAGCTTTTTCATAAAACCTATGTGGAACTTCTCAACTTGCTGACATCACTGACTACATTAATCTGGGCTTTCCACTGTTCTTTGCAAGGACACACCAAGATAAGATCTCAAATCAGTCACAGCTGGTGCATTTGCAAATGAACAGCCAAAACAACGTATGAAGCGAACAGTTCCATTTAATGCCTGCATAATATCTATTTCCTTCTTTGTTAGCAGAAAACACAGATCTCAGCTTCCCTAAAAATGTATGCACCATGTCTAGAACTCCGGGTGGGATTGAATGTTTCACGGCTCAGCTGCAATTAACTGTGATTTCAACTGCCTCAAATCATCTTGAGCATACGTGGTCTGCATCCTGTTGCGATTGTGTCTCCTCCTGCTTATGTGCCAATGGAGAGAGTATGTTTGAGCGTGGCCTGGGGAGAAGCAAGAAAGAAAAATCCCAAGCAGACAGACTCATCACTTATTTTCTTGGAATAGTCACATCTTTCTTTTGCTTGTCATGCTCTAGAAAACAAAAAAAAAAGGCAAGTGGAACTGAAGACAGAAGCCTGTAACTTGCCACAGCAGCGTTAGCAAAAATTTACTTATTTCTAAGCAGCTCTATTTACCAAACCACTTCTTCCACACAGTGGTGCCATAAGAGAGAACCAGACAGTGGAACAAAAAAGTAGATAACTTAACCAAAAATTGTCCCAAAGCATCTCAATTATTTACCCACATACTACTTTCTAAGTAGGTTTACAGAACCCTTCAAGATAAAGACATTTGTGTTTAACTTCTGCTGTACAGGAAGAAAGTAGGATAGGTCGCCGTCGCTGGGGGTGTTCAGGGCGAGGCTTGACAGGATGCTTGGTTGCAGGGTTTAGTTGATTGGGTGGTGTTGGATGATAGATTGGACATGATGATCTTGAAGGTCTCTTCCAACCTGGTTTATTCTATTCTATTCTATTCTATTCTATTCTATTCTATTCTATTCTAAAAGACTGACAGCACACCAGAGAAGTACATCATTAGCATCTTAAATAAATTTTCTGACAAGTCACCTGAATTTGAAAGAGAGACAGAATAAGAATATAAATGGGCAAAACCTCCTTCAGAACTAATCCCCAGAATGATTTTGTTCCTTAATGGCCAAACTACTTAACCCTATTAAATGGCATTTTTACTGCTGGCAGACGAATGTGGCCTTGGTTATATGGAAGGCTTCAGAACCCACCTTCAGACATTTATGTTCATAAACAATCTCACTAGAAGGGGGTTGCACTGAACTTGCAGCTGTGCACAAAGGTGTAGACAATGAAGATGTAATTTTTAATCCATTTCTAACACACACCCACCTGCATGCATTTTCTAAAAAGTGATTCTTGAATTTTTTCACCAAATGTCTTCTGCGCCTTAATGTTGGTCTACGCATTTGAATTATAGACTCTGTCTGGTTAAAACAACAAAAAATAAGAATCTCTATTCAGCAAAGAACTCTCTCAAAGGTTTGCTGCACATTGGTCCACTCAGAATAGTGTCAAAAGGGCAAAGACTTAAAGAATCTTTTCCCACAAGGTGTGTCCCTTCCCGGGCTGTCATCCTACAGACGCATGAGACTGACCACAGAAGAGAATAGCTTAAGGGACAAAGGTGACAGCTGTACAAACATATTTTCAATGCCAGGTTTATCCAGGACAGTGCAATCCTTGGTTTTAAACCTTCTGAAGCCATCATATATAAAGTCTCCCCCTGATTCCAAAAGAAATTGAAGGCAGAGGGCTCCAATATCTGACTTCACAGAAAAGCCAAACATCTTGTAAAATGAAGTAGTCAGATTTTGCCTGTGGCAAATTTTCCAGACCCTCTTGACACTGCGTAGAAGGCTGGTTTTGTTTTGTGTGTTTCTACCTCTTGGCTCTTGCTTGAAAATACTTGGGCAGATCTCAGTTTTAGCATTCAAATTACAAAGTATCCATGGTGTGTTTGACACAGCTCCAGGACTGCAATGTCACGCAGGCTTCCCTGTACTGCATAAGGGCACTGGCACCAGCATCTGCCAGGACACAGCTGGCATCAGCTCTCCAACAGTGAAAAGCAGAAAGATGTAACCCAGAGGGTCTCTGTTGGGTGTGCATGGGAAAATAAACTAATTCATTAAATAAATTAAAACAGAAGGAATTAATTTAGTGCAGAAACAGGGACTCCCTTTGGTGCCTGGTAAAAATAAAGAAATAGCCGATGAGTTAGAATTAAGTAAAGCCAACAAGTGCCCTGTCTTACGTGGGTACTTACTCATCAGTGATGTGTGTTAACATTTGGCCTACATCAAGATTAATTTGGAAACCAACTGCTTAACAAGGTCAGCAAGTAACAGAAGGGATTTTTCAGCCATCTGAACACAAACCCTCCTAGTCCTTTATTTCTCTCACCTTAAAGACCTTCAGGTTGCCTGTCAACTAGACTACAGGAATCATCAGAATTGGAGCAATAAATTCTCCTGCCTTCCACTAAAGGTCCAGGACAAGCCACAAGTATTTACAAAGCGAGGTTGATGCAAATGACAAGAACATAACAGCACAAGGCTTTTGACTCTACAGATCTACTCTAGGTTTTTCCTGGCAGTGTTTTAAGCAGTGCAAGTCATTTCATATAAGATTTAAATAAAAAAAAAAATTAAAAAAATATCAAGTATATCTGAACAGAAACACAAGGCAAACAGCAGAGCTGGTCAGCAATTCATCAATCCCTGAGTAAGGCCTCTAATGACGTGGGGAAAACTTCTACTTAATAACATCAGTGGTGCTACTTTGCTGGCTGCTAGTGAGTATCACTGAGGTACATCCTGATGTGTCACAACAGCTTGAATCGTCCAGCAGCAGTCTCAGATTAACACACATTTTAATGCAAGGTGGAAGGGAAGCATGAGCCAAAAGGAGCACTCTTACAGAAACCTAAGAAGTTTTTAATCACAGAACCCCTGGAGCTCTGGCAGCTTTTGCCACATCCAAGGGCCATGTCCTCAATCTTCATGGCCAAGCCTATATGAGCAGTGGCCACTACTGCCCAGACAGTATGAGCATTAGCTTCCACATTTTATTCCTTATTTAGATGAGGTCTCTGAATATTCCTCATTTATGTATGAGCTCTAATCAATCTAGAGA
This sequence comes from Dryobates pubescens, assembly GCF_014839835.1. NCBI lineage: Eukaryota > Metazoa > Chordata > Aves > Piciformes > Picidae > Dryobates > Dryobates pubescens. Next base: position 64,248,508 of record NC_071612.1, read on the forward strand.
GACTATTTCTCAGGTGAGAAGAAGCTTTAAGACTTGCAAACCTTAACAGTTAGCAAATTCTGGATTTCTCAGCAGAAGGTACAAACAAAAAGTATCCATTTACCTGATACTAACAGGTATTTTCCTGTAATTGTCCTATTGCTTGCACTGTGCCTGAGTCACAGTAGGGAATCCCTTACCAGAAGAATCATTTTATCAGTAGGAGTATCCACATGAAACCAGGAACACTGAAAAAAAAAAAGAAACCCAGGACTTACACCTGAGTCAGCATCACCAGCCAAACTGAATCACTGTCAGACAAACAAGGAAGTTGGGAAATTCTGTATGACAGGTATTTTGTCCAGAAAGTTCCTCTTTCACATAACTGGAAATATTTTCAATCCATTTTTGTTGCAGAAAACTGATTAAAGGTACACTGATAGAAACCTAAATGTTCTTCCAAGTTAGTAGTAAACAACAATGTGCTCTGGATCCAGTCTCCTTTTCTGTTGACATACATAGTGACAGAAAGACTTTCATAATTGTTTGTTTTTCACATAAAGAGTATTACTTGCTTGTTCAGATTAAAGCACTCAAGTTTTGGCAAAGTAAAATAACCTCTCTTTCCTTATGAGGAAGAGATTTAAATGCAGATAATATAAAGTTAACTTCTCAAGGTATATAAAGTTAACTACTCAAGGTATATTGACTTGCACCTTCGAGGGTGTACTGCATGGTGACTGTTTCACTAGTGGTATGGAGGAGAGCACAGGAGCTATAGAGCAGACAAAACAGTACTGCACAAGGACTGAATCTGGAACCAGAATGATCCACTCTGGGAAAATCCAAGAAAGGAAAATCAACATAGTAACACCACACAGTGAGCTGTGATACATTCTGGCCATAACCTGCATTATAGTTTATACTATTCTTCACTATGAAAGCATCAGAGGATTCTAATCCTAATTGCCATAATTATGGTTATATATATCTATTAGTCTTTGCTTTAGACTATCTTCATGCTTATCCTCTACAGGCTAGACCAGCTAAAACATGTGCTAAACCCAGGGATTTTCTTCACTCTTCAACTCAGCAAATCATCCACTTGGAAGAGCACTTGACCTCTCTATAGCCATAGTGGTTTTTAAAGGAATTTACTCTGCAGCATTGAAATCAAAGGATGGAACTGTCACCAACAGCACTGAAAGTCCTGCCACCTTCAGCTCCTTAAATCTACAGTTTAGATCTACAAGGCTCTAGTTCTACATATTAGGAAGCCTCCATTTGGTCATGAAATTTTGCTGCTGGGTGTTTATGGCAATTAATTTTCAATGTTACCAAGTTAGTTTAATTAAAATTAAGTATTCCTAATCAAACACCTTCTGAAAAAAATGTTTCCATGCACAGGCACAGAAGACAGTATGAAGCTTGCAAGGCAATTTGAACTGACAAGATAAATAAAATACAGTAATTAATTTTAACCTGAAATTCATAAAACATTCCTGCTGAGCCTAAACACTGAAGGGAAAGAATAACCAATTTCCCTAATGACTTCTGCTTCAATAGGATATTGAAACCAGATGAAAACATTGGGTTTTATAATAACTAACCTAGTCAAACATTTCTGGCAGAGTCTGTAGAAAGTGAAGGATTATAAAAAGAATATTTTAATGTTATTTGAAAAGTGTATAAGCAAAAAAAAAAAGAAAAAGATTTTTACTGACTCATGTCAGGTACTTGTGTATCATTAAATTTTGTCTAGGCAATACTTAGGAGAAAGAAAGCTTTTGTTATTCCAAATCTTGGTCCCTTGAATTAAAGTTTGAGAAATAACAATTATTCACACTCAATTTATTCTTGGAGAATCCTAGAACTGGCACCTCTAGTACCAAGGAGCCTAAAGTAAGCAAATGGATAGAACAAGGGTCATGAGAAGAAAAAATGGCAGTGCTTAATTCCTTTTAAAAGCCATTCCATGTAAAAAAAACCCATCATGCTGTATCAGGAGCCTCCAGACCTGTGATGTGACAGCAAGATATTCTGGGGTTTACAAGTTTTTCCCCAAAAAGAAACAGTTTCCTTGCCTGGAGGAAAACGAATCTCCTGCCAGCAAAATCCATTACAGAAAGACCATAAAGACAGCCACAGATCATTTTTATCTTCAGGTGGATTTTCACAGTCTCACAGTATAACCAAGGTTGGAAGAGACCCCAAGGATCATCAAGTCCAACCTGTCCCAACAGACCTCACAACTAGACCACGGCACCAAGTGCCACGTCCAATCTCCCCTTGAACACCTCCAGGGACTGTGACTCCACCACCTCCCTGGGCAGCACATTCCAATGACGAACGACTCGCTCGGTGAAGAACTTTCTCCTCACCTCGAGTCTAAACCTCCCCTGGCACAGCTTGAGAATGTGTCCCCTTGTTCTGGTGCTGGTTGCCTGGTTTCTCTATTCTAATGTGTAGATTCATCCCAAATCCCTCCCTACATCCTTATTAATAAGATATCAACTTTACTCCTCACTTGCCTCCCTCACCCATTACAGCCACCCACCTGTTCCTTATCAAAGGGCATTTTTCTCTTTTTATTTGTAAGTCTCTCATAAACGAATTTACAACTTAAATATCAACATTTACAATATCAACATGACCACTCCACGCCGTTCATTATCTTGGTCACTCAGATGAATATTATACTATCCTTCACCTTTACTGGTGTCATGTCTCTTCAAATCATAAATTTTCTGAATTTACACATGGCTGGGTAAAAAGGGCCTCCTTCAGGCACAGTCACAGCAAACAACTTCAGTAACTTCAGATTTTATTTTTCCTCCCACAAAAAGCATGTGAAAAAACTTAGGTGACTTTCAGGTGTCAAATTTTAAAAACTACGTAAGAATGTCAGCTATCATTTTAAGTTTATGAAGGACATCAAGACACCTGAACGTGTCCAGAGAAGGGCAAAGAGGCTGGTGAGAGGCCTCAAGCACAGCCCTGTGAGGAGAGGCTGAAGGAGCTGGGATTGTTTAGCTTGGAGAAGAGGAGGCTCAGCCGAAACCTTATTGCTGTCTACAACTACCTGAAGGGAGGTTGTAGCCAGGAGGGGGTTGGTCTCTTCTCCCAGGCAACCAGCACCAGAACAAGAGGACACAGTCTCAAGCTGCACCAGGGGAAATTTAGGCTCAAGGTGAGGAGAAAGTTCTTCACTGAGAGAGTTGTTAGCCATTGGAATGGGCTGCCCAGGGAGGTGGTGGAGTCACCATCCCTCGAGGTGTTCAAGAGGGGATTGGATGTGGCACTTGATGCCATGGTCTAGTCATGAGGTCTGTGGTGACAGGTTGGACTCGATGATCTTTGAGGTCTCTTCCAACCTTGGTGATTCTGTGAGATTCTGTGACCACTGAGTAGTTTCTAGATGCCACATCTGCAGCACAAAAGCATAACTCTGACCAAAACATATTCCAAAGGTTCAGAAAATAAAGAAATCCCTGCTTTTCATGTTTTGTAGATATTTTTATACATTTTTAGCCCTGGTTTCTAATAATTTGAACAGCAAAATTATCAGCTGTGATGCTGTGCCTGGTTCTGGCTGCAACCCGGCAGTCATTTGGCAATAACTGCAATAGCAAATACCATAGGGAAGAATAATGTAATATGTTTTCCCACACATTTGTAAAGGCTCACTAGGTTTGATTTAAAGTAACTTCTTGATTTCTATTTTTTTTTCCTTAGGTATTTCAAATGTATCACTTTCACTTATAGTAAAACATAAACAGAAAATAAAAAGGTCCACATGAGCAGTTAGGAAACCAAATGTACTTTGCAAAGAGCATAATAGGATTAGGAAAACAGAAGCATTTCTTGTTAAAGTCATCTGGCTTCCTATTTATGAGGTTTGGGATTTACTTGAATTATTCAGAAAAGCTTCTTACAGAACAGCAGCTGATCACAAGTGGAAGGCCAGGGGAAGGATCAACGAACTCCCTTCACCTCTTCTGTCTCTTCTGTGCTCTGTCAAGAGAATAATGTTTAAATGGTTATTGCAGACTCAAAGGAAAATATGTTATCCCATTCTCCAAAGCCTTATTCAACAACCAAGAAAAAAACAGCAGACAGAATCACAGAAATCTCAGAAAGAAAACAGGCCAAGGAAAGGAAGCGCAGTGATACTAAAGAATTTTCATGTTTAAATAAGATTCAACTTCCTGATTCATCAAGATAGCCATCTCACAAGGACAGCTTACCTCAAGACATCTAATTACTCTGGGGTCCTTTAAATTGGACATAAATACAGATCCTCCTATTATGCTGCTACTGTCAAAGACAACCTTGATTATTTTCCACTCCCCTGAAGCTATGTTTGCAACAGCTATGAGACAGCTTTCCCTTCAAGGAAAACAACAGAACTGTAAGCCTGAATCATTCTGTGAGACAAAGATTAGAAGCTTCTACTTCATGATGGAAATCATTCTGATTTTGCAACTGATGATTTGTAGAGTTACAAGCCAAGTGATTAAACCTGACACTTTGGACAATGGGATCTTGACAGGGAAAACAATCTTCTACAGCTGTGGGAGTGAACTCTGCACTTTATTTCCATTTGACTTCAAATTTCCTTGTGGATACAAGTACTAAATTAATTTTAATATACGCCTGAGCACCACTGTCTTAATTTTCTACAGAGCATCTCATTTCAGATGTTTCACTTAAAACTCAAAGAAACAACACAAAAAGATCAACAACACGTGACCTTTGGTCTAGAGATGTTTGCCCTCACTAAGTACTGCATTCCTCCATAGACCCTGGGGACTACTTACATGAACGACTTTGCATTACAAGTTCCTTACCTACACTTCACATATGTCTGATCTAACAAAACACCACAGCTTCATAAGTTACTCTAGATTTGAACACTTCAAAATTAAATTTTCAGCAGTACTGGACATGGATACAATTCACTGTTCCCCATTCTAATTGCTCTTTATCACTGTTTTCCTCAGTGAAGAATGCTTTTGGTTCCTTGCTAAGAACCCTGAACGCCAAGTCTGCGTGCTCCACGTTGTTGTCCAAAACAGCACATAAGATACTGACATAACAGCAAGATCTCTTCCTTAAAGGTGCACTTCTCAGACCCTTTTCTCTATCTCGTAGCTCTTGGGTTCAAAGTCTGCATTGCAGGACCTAGGACCCCACTTAACTCTAGCTGAAATTCATCAGAACTTGTTTTAGGACACTTAGTATTCTGAACAGAGTTTGATATTACCAAGGTTCTAAGTGACAGACAGCCGAGGACAAAGCCACAAGAGAGCACGGAGCCATCACAAATTTTAATCCTTATAACAGATTATATATAATTGTTTTAATGAAAATGCAATGAGAAAATGTTAAATTACTATATGCTATATATGCAAAGAACCTCTACATGTAGCAAGCTATTCTGAAATGCAAGTTTATCAGCAACTAGACATAGCATGTTCTGCAAGCCTGGACTCAATGGATGAACACTTCAGAAGAGCAGCAGCTCAGAACTTAAGCAATTTCAGCCACTGCATATCCAGGTGTGGTTTCTTTATCTTTGCAGTTCATTCTACTTGCCCTGAAGCTGAACTTAATCTATTAATATATAACAGTAAGGAATGATTTCCTCTGGAGACAGCAATGCACTCAAAACAATAGGTAACTGGTATTAATTTCATCTCAGAGAGAAAGCAAGTGAACACGTAACAGCTCTCCTGGTCTCCAGACACTTTATCCTCTAAAACACATTCCATTTTATTGGGCTCACAGAAGCAATTTCTCCCAAAGCAGGCATGATATTGGTGCAATCAACATTACCTCATCTGCAGTGTTTAGTAAAGCTTGAACCAGATCCTCAAAGAACAGCATACTTGTTCTCTTAAATATGCTCTGAAGTAGCAAAAATTCCTACAAAACAATGCAGAAATGGGACATGTAGACACATGAAACCAGAACAAAACCACCAACTAAATTGCTACTTTTGTCAAGCTAATTAACAGAATCTTATTAATCCTATCAAAGTCAGTCTCTTCAACTTTTCTGGCCCTTCAAGTCAGAATGGTTAGAAACAACACACAAACCTAGACCTATTGATCGTAGACTCTGGAGAAAATACTGTTAAATAATCTGAAAAATATTATTGTAATATAGAAGTTTGGGGCTTGATGCAGGTTTATTAGCTGGCCACAACCATTCGAAGTGGGTTAAGTACAAGCCACTCCTCTCAATAGTTTAGCTGCATTATTATGCTTACACCGATGTTACACTCTGCTTATGCATATATGTGCCCTAATAAATGCTCAGATACAAACACCACCACCTTTACCAAACTGGACCACTTCCTCATTACTGTAGTAACAGCATATTTGGCTGGAGAGTTAAGAAAAGACAACCCCAATCTTTTCGATCTGTTCTGTGGGACAACTAAGAAACTTCATTCTACCAGCTTACGTTGGAAATACAATGAAATTACCTGCTACATCAATCAGTACCATAAAGCAAAGTGGTGCTCAATCCAGAGCTGCACTGAACCTCAGGTAGGTAGCTTCTGTGCACTCTGGATCACAAGGAAACATTCATCAGCTTCCAGAGTGAAACCTGAAACTGGGGAAGCGATATGCAGTTGTATGTATGTGCATCTGAAAGGAACCACCACCACTAGAGATGTTCACGTGTATCTGCAAATAGGGCAAGATTTTCCTCAAGGCTGGGATGCCTCTGTGCTGTGGTATAAGTTCTCAACACCCACAGTTTGAAGGTTGTCCACAAAGTAAATTTATCAATCTACATTAGTTTCTCTTCCCAATAATATTGTACCATAGATGTCAATACAAATCCAAATACCTGTATCGATGTCTACATCATGTATTTCAGTATCACTGATTTATCAAGTATCTCAGAAAAATTTACCTGCTACTGACAAGAGCCCCTGAACTCTTTTCAGGATCAGGCTTTGCACCCACATCAAAACAAGAACAGCAAAATGATCTGGAAAGACTCTTTGTCAATCACAGCACAAATTAAAATGTAAAATTATAATTGTACCCTGTCAAGGGAAAAAAAGTTTCAGCTGAGAGTTTCTTTTAGCATTTTTTTTCTTGTGGTTTTGCTTGTTTGCATGTTTTGGGGGCTACAATGTTTTTATGTTCTTGCAATATCTTCAATTGAGTATCTTTGTAACTTTCTTTTAATGAGGCTATGAAGAAGAAAAGAGAGTACATTTCCTGGCAACAAATCCCTGCTTGGCATGACTTTATTTACTGAGGGTTTTTGTCAATTGCTGTAACTAAAGCACATGGTGCATTTTGCCAAGACCAAAACACTACCGGTATTAAAGAGAAATTAAATCAAAATTATAATTACTCCTAATGCCCAAAGAAGTGTCTCTCAGTCTGCAGAGACAGTTAATAAATGAGAGAGCAGTCAGATTGCCCTGAATGAGACATTTCAGTCCTCTCATAGCCATCAGTGGTTAATTTTTCTCCAAAAAATCAGAATCAGATTTTTTCCTCTATTCCATCTCAATACTACTAAAAAAAAAATCCATTTCCAGGCCAATTTTATGACCTCTCTTAGAGCTCATTAAGCAAGCCTTGCATACAGGGAAAAAAAAGGGGGGGAAATGTCACAAGAATTTAAGCCGTGAAAATTTTCTCTGTCCAGTAATTGAAACAATTCGGGATTTTTATGTATAATGAAGTGGATGAGGTCGTCCTAGCAAACACTGTTCTCACTTTTCCTTTCAATTTTTTTATTGCTCAGCATAACAAAACAGAATTATTCTTCTATATCACTGAAGAAAACACTCTACCTCCACAAAAGCCCACCTCTTTGTATTTCAGAAATACAAGTTTTCCGAGTGCTTCGACTTGTTTCTGTTGACAAACTATGTGCTGCTGAAATACAAACTCATTGCTAACAACTTAGCAAATTAACAAATTGTGTTACACTGAGCAGGAAAAAGCTATCATCTAAAACTACAGCAGAAAGGCAAATAAAAATGTTTACATGAACAGCTATTAGACAAGAGGTGAAACACAGAAGTTCAACCTATATAGACCACAACATATACCAGAACTACTAAGAGCTAGCTAGACAATGGGTTAGTCATAGACTTAGTTCCATGCTTTACAATAACTTGCCAGGTTTTTAATCCTTGCCATTTGCTGCATACTGTTCATCTGGTGAATTACTGTGCATTCAAGTAGGTGGAATACATCGTTCCAGGGGAATTCCATTATAACTTGTCATAAATGAATCTTACCACCTACTATACCATCAAGTTCCTGTTGCGCCTACAGATTAGCTCACTCCAAGTATTTAACTCATTTCTACTGAAGCATTTGAACTCTGAAATGGAACATTTTCTTAAGCTTGAGAAACACCTACAAGGAATTTCAATTCAGAGGAGTCAGTCATTTTCGTACATTTTTAGTTCCCAATGACTGTACTCACATGCTTCTATTTTTATTAGGATATTTTGTAAGTTGCTAATTATTTGCACGCCTTTCTTAATTAAATAAAAAAATATGAATTAAACCCACAACTTTAAGAAAAGCATTATAATTTAAGGATCCCAGCATTCAACTATTGTTTATGCAAGTTGTTCCTCAAATATATTTATATTCAAATAACATGCCTCACAGCAAAGACAATTTTTTCACTGAGTATCTTGGCATTTCACCTTCATTTCTGGTAAAGAAGCAAAAGAATCTAAGAACCAACCAACCAACAAGTGTTAATTTGCATTTATTGATTAAAAATAAGTTCACCTAGACCTTGCTCGAGAGCACTCAGAATGAATTCCTCAACTAGTTCAAAACATCCCTCTTGTTTTAGCACAAGTACAGATCTTCACCGTGCACTTATTGACACAGCTTTGAAAGCAATACAAGCTATTCTCAGCAGACTTCATTTCTTCTGAAATGTGTCAAGTTGAGATTAAAGTAATGCAGTGTGAAAAGGAGCCACACAAGCCCCCTGCCACACCACTGTGGCAATATTCATCAGCCCTAGATGCACTGTGTGCCACTTCAGCATCAAGAGATAGAATGATAGAAAATTACAGCAGGGGAGGTTTAGGTTGGATATTAGGAAAAATCTCTTGACTGCAAGAGTGGTTGGGCATTGAAATGCACTTCCCAGGATGGTGCTAGAGTCACCATCCCTGATAAAGAGCTAAAAAAACATGTAGGTATAGTACTTCAGGATATGGTTTAGTGGTTGTGGTGCTGTCAGGTCAACGGTTGGACTCAATCTTAAGAGATCTTTTCCAATCAAAACAATTCTGTGATTCTATGTCTAGCAGTAATTCAAGAGTTAAATACTTTTACCATGACAGAAACATCTGTTTAAGCCATCTGCAAATTTCTGTCTTGTGACCATTTGTCCACCAGAAGCTGGGCTAAGGCTAAAGCTAAAGGTATATTGTATATTAAAAAGTATCTGTAAAAGAAATTGCAAAGAGGAATAAAGTAAAAGGAAAAGACAAGGAAAAGAGGGTTGAGTAACACATACAAACAACAGAGAAACATACAAACAATAGTAACATAAGGAATTTTCAAGAGGACAAAAGCTGCAGGAAAAGTCTCAGAGGAGAAAAAGACAAGGTAAAACCCAGACAGATCCAAGCTGGAACATTTGGATCCATGTGCAAATGAAGCTAGCTGAAAAAATGTGGCTCTGCCTGGGAGTAGACCTCAGTCCATAAGTCTCCATTTCCTTATTATTGGTTGCAAACAAAACAGGTTTGAGTTCAGATTAGGACGACATTAAAGCTTTCCACAACATTATTATACTTCCATAATTATCTGCAATATTGTGTTCTCCACTTACATCTCTCTCAAGCACAGAACCCTTTCATTCAACCTATGTTATTGAATCAAGAGGCAGAAAAATGACCATGTTTGTTTGGGTTTGTTTTGTGGGAGTTGGTTTATTTATTTATGGTTAGTTGGTTTTCTGTTGTGGGGTTTCCTGGGGGCGATTTGTTTGGTTTGGGGAGGTACAGTTTGGTTGGTTTTTTGCTTGTTTTGTTTTTCTAGGACAATTTGTTGACATTTTAATGAGTTAAATCAAAGCATGGAGTATTCCAGCAAGCAAAGCTGGCACAAGGTCCTTACTGAGAACAAGTAGGCAGGGAGACAGGAATGAGAAGACAGGTGATGACAGAAGTCCCCCTTCAGCAGCAGTGAGCTATTAAGTCTATTCATCCTGTGCTAAGAGCCATGCAGATAAGAGGCAGGTGATTCTCAGTTTTTCTTTTGCTTCAAGAAAGCACCCAAGCAGTTAGGTCACACTCAAGATGCCCACAACAGAAAATAGCACCTACACAAGGTAAGAATTCCATTTCACCTTTGTCAATTCTGTGTATGAAGTATGTGCCTAAAGAGAACAGCTTTGCTCAGACTTTCTGGCTATTCTCAATTATACTGAAAAAAAGCCAAATGTATTTATATTTGCTATCAAACAATTTGAGTTAATGCTGTGCTGTAGTTAGAGAAAGAAACAAAGATTTCTTTTTTCAAGGGAAACTTAAGGAGGCATTCTCATCATTTGCTTTAAGTAACATACTCTTCCTCCAGTTAAGACAAAGAAACACAACTCTTCATAGGGCAACTCAGACCAGCAATCTGGGTCAAGTGCTCAAGAATTGCTGGTAGAGGAACCTTGCTTTCTGAAGAAGCCTAGGAAGGAGCTAGTTTTAAAGAAAAAAAAAAAAAAGAAGAAGAACCTGAGATTGAATATATTCCCACAACCCACTTCCCTGTCCATTCCTAAAATGAGAAATAGAATACCACAGTTATAACACAAAGAAGCTGGATGATTTCTTTTTTCCAGAGCTCCTAGGCAATGTCAGTGCTGCTGTCATCATGATTCCTCAGGGTACCTAAAGCAGCATTAACTTTGCACTTCTTAGAAGCACAAATGAAGTGCAGCCTACAAGTGCTATTATACCTCTAGTACAAAACAACCACCTTTTAGCTGTGCCACTTGCATGCTTTAAGACTCAAACAGGTAAAGTGGTGGGCTGTTGGGTTTTTTTTTTTCCTTTTTGAATGGTTTCATGACTACTTAAAGACAAGCACTTCCCTTCTGCTCTCTGGAAAAACAACCAACCAAACAACAACAAAGCAAAGTCTATCATTTAACTAAAAAATGCATGATAAATTCACATCACAAAATGACAATAAAATACATGTGCATGATTACCCTCCTACTTCCTAGGTTACAGAAAAAATTAAATCTCACAAAGAGAATATAGATTTTTATCCAGAACAACTCAACTGTGACAACTCAAAAGCATTTTCCAATCCCTCCTCATTATATTGAGACTGCTATATTTTTCCGTCACTAAAAAGGCAAATCATAGAATCAGAGTCATTCTGGCTGGGAAAAACCTTTAAGATCATCAAGTCCAACCATTATATGCAACAGTTTTTCGAGCAGGTCAAGTGCTGTGAAATGTCACATTTACCTGATTATCCTCAGGAGGACAATGGGAATCTCACCACAGCTACCTATAAGCAACTTCTTAGAACATTTGCATCTAGTCCTGCTATAAGCTAGCTGCAAACTGCTGAGTGATTAAAAAAAAATAAAAATCCTACTTGATTATAAACTTCTGAAGAATACACAAGACAATACTATAGATTGACTATCCAATATCTTCACATTTAAGAAGTGTGATGCCACTGAATCCTAAAAGGAAATTACTAGATTACATTATCTCTTTGCAATTTGGTGGGGTTCTGGTTGGCTGGTTGGTTGGTTTTGGCTTTTTCCCCAGATATATGAAGGCTAAAACAGTACATGTAGATTTTGACCTGCACTTCCCTAAAGGTCAGCTGCAAATATATGGATATGACCCAGGCACACCACAAATTTATTTGTGCTGCTTCTTTTATCGCTTCTTCTGTAGTGTGCGTTCATCTACATTTAAACAAAGAATATAAAGCTGACAGTCAACCTGAATTCTCCCTGCTGCTTTAAAACGTCCACTGCTGAGGAGGAAGATACAAAGTTGTTAACAGAGAATAAACAACGGCTCTGAAGTCCTTCGATTGCTCCAAAGCTGTCCTCAACCTACACCTTTTCCTAAGAATGTGAGCAGGAAAACCCCATATTTAACTAAACCAGGAATAACTTCCTCTCTTCTACTCTGGGCCTATCTGGATTGGTTCAGGGGTTGGACACGATGATCTTGAAGGTCTCTTCCAACCTGGTTTATTCTATTCTATTCTATTCTATTCTATTCTATTCTATTCTATTCTATCTGAAAACAGGAAGTTTGGATAAACATAAGGGGGTTATTACTTCTTTTCTCACCTCTCCTTCCACCAATTGGTTTGTTATTGGCATCCTCTATATAAGCAGTTAATAAAGCTTCCCTGCAGTTCTAAAAGCACATGTAGAATATTTAATTTCCTAGAGTCAAAAGTAAAGGAATGCAAAAAAATAAAAAGGGCCTCCAAACACATTCCTGAAACTTTTGCAGAGTAAAAACAGTTGGAAATATGCAAACCCATCCCTCCAAAAGTTTTATTCTTGTCTTCAAACAAATCAAAACCATTGGAGGAAGAAAATAACATCTAGTTGTCCTTCGCAATACATTAAAGTTTACTTTATTGACAGCAAGAGAAAACAGCTAGTTAATATATGAACATCTGAATCATTCTTCCATTTACTTTTCTGTTATAAAAACACAGACGCCTTGTTAACCATGAGAATCGCAGGGAGTAAATCATTTTGGCTATGAAGACTGGGGGGAAAAGCTAGGATTTGTGGTGCTTTAGGACAGTAAGCCTACTAAAACATCCTACACATTCAGGTGTTGTAAATCATCATACATACTCAGGTATGCTGTAGAACATCATATGTAATTTAGAAAATATTTAATTATGTATAATATTATGTAAATCAGGACATTAAATTGTACACAAAATAATTAGTTTACAAAAATAAAAGGGATCACAGACCGATTGACTTAAATTGCATAGACTTGAAAGTGTTTCCCAGTGGCATGATTTTCAAACAGCAACAGGGTCAGATCAACATTAACCAAAAATATGGGTGTGACCCCGTAAACACTTTCCAAGTGTGGCAGAGCAAGGACATACATACATTAGACCTCAGCAGACATACATAAGACCCTATGCTCTATCAAAAGGCAACAACGCTGTAGCCACTTCTCAACAGAAGTAGTGTGATGCTCTCAAAATTAACTTTTTTCTTTTACAAAAGGCCTAACTTGCTGCTGAGTGACACCAGTGCCCCAGATCTGAAGCAGTCAGATGTGCAGCAGAATTTACTCAGGAAATATGTCTGGCTCTAGTACATCTAACAATATAACCTAGCTTCAAACATACCTGCACAGGAGCTCAGCCGTACATGGGCTTTTCCTCTTCAATTCTGCTACTTAGCAGCCTCAATTTAGAAACAGTTAAAACCCAAGGGGAAGACTCTATTTTTAGCCTCTTACTAAAAACTACAGTAAATTGTCTCAGTGTCTTTATTTTTCAACTAGATTTTAAACAGCAATGTCAAATCCTGCCCTTTACCCTGCTACCAATAGCAGCGAAGAAGCACAAGTGACAGGAGTTTGGCTCACCCATTATTTGGCAAGCTTGGTGCAGAACTACTATTTCCACCAAACCCTATCTCTCTAACCGCTGCACAGTGTGGGGAAGAGGCATGGTGACACTCTCTCTGAAACTGCATGACTCAACATTTATTCCTTGACCCCAGACATTACCTACACCAACTTCTCCCTGTGTGGTTCAACAAAACTAGGACATGCCCAGGGCAGGTGACTTCAATCTTTCACCTTCCTCCTGTGCAAACACACAGTCTGAAGTTTCATTATTGACATTTGCTTTCATTTTAGAGGTTTACTAGGATTATTTTTGCATGCTATCTTGTTTCACTGATACTATGCTTAGATTTTGATAGCGGCACCTGCTGCACCAACAACAATAAATCCCACTAAATGACTATCATAACACAACAATGATCTAAATATATATCCAAATATAGGCAAGTAGATTAAGATGGACAGCCTGGAAGACATGAAAACAACATTCATGGTAACCTTAACAAGAAAAGATACCCAAGCCTACAGCGCAAGTAGAAAAGAACTACCAATGTGGTGCCCGTCCACAAGAAGGGACGGATGGAGGAACCTGGAAACTCCAGGCCACTCAGCCTGACCTCAGTGCCAGGGAAAGTGATGGAACAGATTATCCTGGAGGCAATAACTGTGCACCTGAAGGATAGCCAAGGGCTCAGGTCCAGCCAACATGGATTTAGGAAGGGCAGGTCCTGCCTCTCCAACCTGATCTCCTTCTATGATCAGGTGACCCGTCTGGTGGACGTGGGGAGGCCTGTGGATGTGGTCTACCTGGACTTCAGCAAGGCCTTTGACACCGTCCCCCACAGCAAACTGCTGGCTAAGCTGTCAGCTCGTGGCTTGGACAGCAACACTCTGTGCTGGGTTAGGAACTGGCTGGAGGGCCGAGCCCAGAGAGTGGTGGTGAATGGTGCCACATCCAGCTGGCGGCCAGGCACTAGTGGTGCGCCCCAGGGATCAGTGCTGGGCCCCATCCTCTTTAACATCTTCATTGATGATCTGGATGAGGGGACTGAGTCAGTCATCAGCAAGTTTGCAGATGACACCAAGTTAGAAGCAGATGTTAGTCAGTTAGAGGGTAGAAAAGCTCTGCAGAGGGACCTCGACCGAGTGGACAGATGGGCAGAGTCCAATGGCATGGCATTTAATAAGTCCAAGTGCCGGGTGCTGCACTTTGGCCACAACAACCCCATGCAGAGCTACAGGCTGGGGTCAGAGTGGCTGGAGAGCTGCCAAACAGAGAGGGACCTGGGGGTGCTGATTGACACCCGCCTAAACATGAGCCAGCAGTGTGCCCAGGTGGCCAAGAGGGCCAATGGCATCCTGGCCTGTATTAGGAATAGTGTGGCCAGCAGGAGCAGGGAGGTCATTGTGCCCCTGTACTCTGCATTGGTTAGGCCACACCTTGAGTACTGTGTCCAGTTCTGGGCCCCTCAGTTTAAGAAGGACATTGAGACACTTGAACGTGTCCAGAGAAGGGCAACAAGGCTGGGGAGAGGCCTTGAGCACAGCCCTATGAGGAGAGGCTGAGGGAGCTGGGATTGTTTAGCCTGGAGAAGAGAAGGATCAGGGGTGACCTCATTGCCCTCTACAACTACCTGAAAGGTGGTTGTAGACAGGAAGGGGTTGGTCTCTTCTCCCAGGCAACCAGCACCAGAACAAGGGGACACAGTCTCAAGCTGTGCCAGGGGAGGTTTAGACTCGAGGTGAGGAAACAGTTCTTCACTGAGCGAGTCGTTCATCATTGGAATGGGCTGCCCAGGGAGGTGGTGGAGTCGCCGTCCCTGGAGGTGTTCAAGGGGAGATTGGATGTGGCACTTGGTGCCATGGTCTAGTTGTGAGGTCTGTTGGGACAGGTTGGACTTGATGATCCTTGGGGTCTCTTCCAACCTTGGTTATACTGTGATACTGTGATAATACCTGAGAACTGAATAGCACTAGCTGCCAAAAGTAAGCTGTTCATATCCAGTGGTCAAACAATGCTTTAAATTTACATAACTGACCAATAAAATTATGATTCAGGTACTCACACATCTTCACACAAGGTCACAATAAGGCATATTTTTCTATCTGCAAATGAGCTTTGTTCCAGTCGCAGTGTGGGCCTTATTCATCTTATTGTTTGCACAGTCTGAAAGCATAGCTAAAGCATACAAACCCCCATACATAATGCCATTGTGGTTTGCATTTTTTAGATAACCATTCACACTGATAAAAAGAACCCCCCCAAAACTTTAATTAATAACTTCTAGCTACCTGACAATAATATGAAAAAATGCTAGTCCTTTGTCCCAGGGTGGGGGGTGTTCAGGTACTACAGATTTTCCTACTGTGCCCACCTTGTTCACTCACTGAGAGAGCAGGATCAAGTTGTCCTTCCCCTCCATGATCCCACTGCCTGCTGTTGGGGGGAGGGCAATAAAGCAGGACAGCAGCAAACAGAAGAGTGTAGTAACTCACATCCTTTGCCCTAACAGCTGTAACAAGAGAGAGAGAGAGCAGCAGCCTGAGCAGCAGGTCTTAACCTCCTGTTCTAATCGTCCAAGATTCACAAGCAACACAACACAACTGTAGTCCCTGAGTGTATCCCTTAACAAGATAAGGTTAATACCAGCACTTACGGGCATTATCCTAATAGCTTACCATTTCATCAG
This sequence comes from Dryobates pubescens, assembly GCF_014839835.1. Classification (NCBI taxonomy): domain Eukaryota; kingdom Metazoa; phylum Chordata; class Aves; order Piciformes; family Picidae; genus Dryobates; species Dryobates pubescens. The sequence goes on from NC_071612.1 coordinate 64,264,789, forward strand.
GTACTATCATTAGACAGAATTTCCTGAATGTTGGAGGTCTTGATTACCTGACACCCTTGAAACATCACCTCTAAAGCAAAAGTCATATTCAGCAGATTTGTATGCCTCAGGAGATTGGTGATATGTGCTGAAACTCTTCACTCTTGTCAGGTGAGAAGCAAAAGCATAAAGTACCACCAGTTGAAGTCATGCAATGTCCTCAATTAATTGACTTAATGGTCTCTGGCTTACTCTCCCTGATTGATGAGACAACTTCAGATCAAAAGGGATTTGGGAAAAAAAACAACAACAAACTGTGATTCGCCCTTACCCAAGGCAGCACACAGAAGTGCGAAGTCTCCCTCTACGATGCCTCTGTTCTATGCACAGACACTCTTAGAATCCTGAAGCTTACATGGACACCAGAAATCAAATGGAATTGTCTGAAAAGAGAGTTTAAAAACAAGCCATGAAATCAGAAAATTATGTGTGTGTTCTTCTACAGCAGTTTTCTTCAATACTTACAGAAACATAAAACCAACAATGAACAGGACCTGTGGCGAGCATCAATACATGCACTTCCTTGTTCTACCATCATCTTCTCTTTACTTTGCAAAGTTATCATAAGGGGAAGTAGAACACTTCATTGCTCAAAATCAACACTAGCAGCTGGCATGTTGAAACCCAGTCTGAGGGGGTGTGTGCAGTAAAAAGCATACTTAAAAAAAACAAATTCTCCTGAAAAATGTAAATTAAACTAAGTCTACTACTATAGTCCAATGTTCAAAACATGGGAGTCACTCTTCTACACTCCACAACAGGCAGCAGTGGGTATTTTTAAGATCTTGAGTGATTTTGGGGTTCTTTTTTTATTTAGCCCAGATTTTCAGTGTTTTAGGAACTCTGAGATTACATTTGCAAGCCTTCCATACAAAGATGTAAAACAGATTTTATTTTAAAACAATAAAGGTGAAAACAGTGTCCAAGATTTTAATGTAAGGACTTTCCTCAAGGACATAGGGCCTTAAAAACATCAAACATCACAACAATTGTCCATGCTCTGGGCAGGCTTCTCATCAAAACTCCCAGGAAACTATTTTCTTGCCTGGTTTATTATTGAATACTTCCCTCAAACAAGCACAACAGCAGAATAGTTGGGACATAAAGCATATCTCACTTCTAATCTCCAATTCTCAAGACTGACATCTGATAACAAAAACCATTCTGCAATAAATCGCTTACATAAATACACAGAAATTTGCCTGCTCAAATCTGACATCAGAATCATCCCCAGAACCATGGAATAATTCATACACATCATCCTTCAGGAGAAAAAAAAATAATCCCTCATCTTATTTAAACTCTAATAAGCACAAAATGTTATGCAATCATGAGCTGTAAAACACAGTACATTTAAATAGAGAGATGATAGCTTCTCTTAAATGTGCCTAACCACAGTGTCTCACCTGCAGATAGTGTTCCTGACCCAGCTACAGCTCTGCATAGGCATAGCAACTACCTCACATGCAACATGTACAGAAGGAAACCCTTAAAAATTAGGAAAGGCCAACTCAGCTGCAAGTCACTAGAAATGGCACACTAATACAAAAAAAACCCAACAACTTTCCTTATTCAATATAAAACCTGCAAAGATAAGCAGCAGAAATTAATATCATTATCAAAAGCACCCATAAAGTTACACGACTTCAGAGCAGGAAGGCTAATTTGCTTCACTTCAACTTCACTTCATATGACCAAATTCAGCATCTATGTAATTGCTGATCCATAAAGAGTTCATGTCCTTCAAAGAAGAAAGTTTTTAAAACTGGAGGAAAGGTATTATGAAGAACACAAGCCTCTGACCTCAACCTTAAGAGGTTGAATAAATGACAGCACAATGTTCAAAACACTTTTAAAAAGTGAATTCACACAGTTGACCACAGACCCATATAGATGGCAATGAGTGGAAACTCCCATTACCACCAGCCTCTTCTATTCACACCCCCCACTGCTATCAGAAAAGAGGAAATGAGAGAAGGCATTTGGTGGTTAGACTTGGGAAAGAGAGACCAATGAAGTCCTGTTGCAAAGCAGGGCTATGAAAAAGGACTTAGCAATAACTGCCACGATTATTTTCTGTTCTGAAATGACACTTCTATGTAAGTGAACATCTTTGCATGAATCAAGTATCTGCCATCTAAATTAAAATCAGGTACTGTAGATACAGCAATTCAGCTCACAAAACGTGATTACACACTTTTGGGACACTGTTTTGTACCAGTCCAACTCTGAAATCTTCAGGGAACAAGTTCTTAGCTTTCACTACAATTTTTTAAGTTGCATTTGCTGTAGAAACTTCTATCACTTAAAAAAAAACACAAACCAAAACAAAAAATATCTATGCGTATGGAAGGGTCTTTAGTCCCTTAGCATCACCGTGTCATACAGCAAAAATTAACTGGAAAAGCAGGTTTCCTGGATGGGAAAATCCAGCTGCAGGATTTGGTAGTACATGTCCTCCCTAGTTTTCCTGTCCCAGAGGAGTGCTTTCCCATGGGTTTGGGAGATATTGGGCTGTCTATCCATCTGCCAGAGATATGAAACCTAAAAGGAAAAGAGTCTCAAGCTGATCTAAAATAAAATGTTTAAAGGTACATTTCAGGAAAAAAAAGTAACCACAGAGAGTGATGCCCATGTCTTTGTGCCCAGTTTTGTGATTGACATCCTATTTTCCAATAGTTACATTGCAATCTCCAGGAAATGCATCATGCCTTACCATTTACTTAGAAGGTGACACAGAGCACTGCTAAAGGCTATTCAGAAATAACTGTTTTTCATCCCCTTTTCAGCTCTATTGCCTGTAAAATGTGTTAATAAAGCCTTCTGAGCTGCATTAGAATCTATTCTGAAGACAGACAATCTCCAACTGTAAGAGCATTACAATGCATTTTGTACTGTTATTAAAAGCAAGACAACAGAAAATAATCAGCAAGAAAGTCTCAGTACCAGGAAACACCTCAAACTTCTACAGGCACATTTCTCTACAGCTGAGAAGCTCCTCTGTTTTATTTCCTGTGAATCAAATCTTTATGTCTTCACTCAGTCCCAATTCAATCTGAACCCAAACAAAGGCATAAACCCCAAATCTCTTTACACCTTGCATAATTTTTACAATCCAAACAAGAAAAGACTGGCTGAAGTGGTGCTCTTAATAATTGAATTGGAACTAGTTAACAAATGGCTTGCTGCAACATTTTATGGTAGGGTCACAAAACAAAGTGGACTCTAACCATTTATATTCCATTAAATACTCAAAGAACATGGAATTAAATTAAATGCTTTTCAAAGCACTTTGTTTTGCCAGACTTCACTGGAAGTACCGAAACGAGGAAAACTGCTTGGCCAGAGTTAGCTTTTGGTTTTCCCCACCTCTCATTCATTGTAGTTTTAGTTTTGCTTTTATAACAGAAAGTTTATTAACTGCTCATGCATATGAAGTTCTTCAGATTCCAGTATAACAGCAAATCTATGTAATTTTAAATGAGGATCCTCATGCAATTTATTACAGAATTACAGTTCACCACACTTAATTTACACACTTAATCAAGCATAAGAGCATCTGTACAAAATACTACATAGTTTAATTTGCAGTAGATGTAAAAAAAGAAATGACCCAAGATGACTGCTCCACTGCTTTTACACAAATTGTGATTATCATTATGTCCACTCAAACTCTCAGTTGACAGGGATTTTGCTTTAAAAGAAGTTACTTCAAAATAAACAAACTGTGACAGGGCTGATTTATTTACACATCAGATTCAGATTTGATGTCAGGCAGAACATTTGAGTAACTTCAGAGTTATTTTAGGAGTATCAACTGAAATGTCCTGGAAAGATGGGCACCAAACAGGTGGAATGTGGCTTTTTAGAGATGACTCTTCAGCCATCTAACAGCTGGGTCACAGCCTCCAGCAACGTTCAACACCCTCAGCTGCACACCTTGACCTGCACCTGCCTGGGGAAACACCCAGTCACCGTAGCAATCATTGTAGAGGCACAAACCCCCACTCTTTTCATCGCTGCTTTCATCTAGGGCAGAATGAGATCATTTGAGATGAAAATGTCGAAGTAATTACACCTGAACTGTGTGAGCTAAGAAATGGTGACAAAGTTTTGCTTAGACTCCTGTTGAAGGAACATGGATATGCCTTCTCCGGTCCTTACACTTCACACATTTCTGTGATGAAATCCATTCCTCAAATATCTCATTTTAACCCTAATGATGGCAGTACTGAAGGGTTCAAAAAAACCCCAAGCTCCGTTATTTGGAGCACAGTACAAAACGGGGGGAAGCCGCGGCTGGGACCTTGAATGCCCTGTGAAGGCCTCAGCACATCAGCAAAGGCCACCTCTGAGGTGACAGTAGCGCTCATGGAGCTGCAGCCTACCCAGTTCTGGCCCCAACAACATCCACGGCATTCAAGCCACCGAGAACACTTAAACTAAACCCTGGCAGTGCAAGTGTAGAAGGGTACATGGCCCTCAAACTCAGATGCTTTTCACATCTCAGCGATGAGTGGACAAAAAATACCAAGACCACAAAAAAAGTACCTTTAAAAAAAAAAATAGTAATTTCCTCCTCCCAAACGTAGATCAGCACCAGTAGCAGCTCGACTGCCCCGACCGCGGCCCCGCCACCCCACCTAGGTCCGCGCCAAGGCGCAGTGAGGGCCCTTCGCCTAAACCGCCCGCCGCGGGACAGGACGCTGGCGCATGGCCAGCACAGGACTGCTCGGACTGCCACGAAGGTGAGGACTAAGGCGGTCGCACACACAGCCACCTCCGGCGACAGACGAATAAACCGCAACAGAAAGACAAAATGCTGCCGACCACCACCTCCTCTCTAGACACGCTGCCGTCACCCCTCCTCAGCACCTCCGGGGCGGGGCCAGCGGCCCGGGGGCGGTGGCAGCAGGTGAGCGCGGCTCGCAGCTGCGCCCCGTGGGCGGAGCAGGGGGCGGGGAGCGCCGAGCCGGGCCGGGCCGGGCCGTGGCGGCGGGGACCCACTAGCTGCCTTTCTTTTTCGCTCAGTTACTCCCTCGCTTTTTCACTCGGGACGGCGCCCGAAACTCGGCGGCGGCCGCGGGCCCTGAGGGTTCTTTGGAAGCAGGTGAGTGCCTGTACCTGCCTTCGGCATGGGGCTCTCGGTGCCTGGCAGTTCCTGCCCCGCCTGGCGCGGGGTGAATGAGGAAGCGATACGGTCTCTGGTTCCCTCCGGCTGGGCTGGTTTCCGTGGGGCTCCCAGTGGAGAAAGAGGTGCCTGGTTCTTCCGCCGCTGTACTCAGTCCCGGTGGGTTGGGCTTGAGGGGTGGGCAGGCTGGGCAGCTCCGGCCGGTGGGGCTGCGGGAACGGAGTCGGCGGGGCTGCCTCCGGCACCGAAGCCCTGGCTGCTGCGGGGCTTCCTCCTCAGCCGTGCCTCCATGTTGGGCTCCGCGCCCTGGGGCGGGGGTCTACAGCGGGAGTCCCGGGGCCCTGGCGCGCCCGCGGACTTCGTCCGCTGGAACCTCCCCGTCGTCGAGTTCGGAGTTACTTTGGATGGGGCCGGCTCGTTCGGTCTGCGGGGAAGCGCGACCTTGTGCGGGGAAAGTCTAACAGGCTCCGGCCGGAGGGACGGGCGAGCACTGCTGGAGCGTTGGCGGGAGGGAGAGGCTTGTGCCCCGTGTGGGGAGATGGGGAGATCCCCGTGGTCCTTGACAGAAACCTGGAGTTTCCTCGTAGCAGAAATGCCAAGTGTGATTATATCAAGGTTTTGTTGGTTGGTTGTTGTTTGTTGTTTCGTTTTTCTTTTGCCCCCCACCCAGCCGCCTTGATTCTCGGTTTCTGTCTCCTGTACGACAGTGAGTTAGAAGCAGACGAAATGCGTGGTCTTTTAAATGGTCAGGTTTCCAGCTGAATGGCGACAGACAATAAGAAACCAAGGAGCAGGAATGCCTGTTGCTTTTGTGTCCATGCCAGGCTGCATCTCTTAAAAACCAATTTTCAGTTCATTGCTAGAGAATTCCCCGTTTGCATTAGGGTGTGAAGTATTGAAATTATGGCATTTTGCGGTTACATCTGACATCTGTTTACTTGTGGGCTGTGACTGTTGCACCACTTCACTTCTGGATTATTCAAGTAGCACAGAGCAGACTGTTAATCTGGACCTGGGAGGTCTTGCAAGAGATTTGTGTGCAAGGGATATGTTGTCCAGTGTCCCATCTCTTGACGTTTGGATGCTTCCCGGGGCAGAACTGAATCTGCAGAAAGGCAGGTGTGGGATAACCAGATCTCATGCTCCGTCTTTTCCTAGGTTTAGAGATTTAAACCCTGAATTGGTGTTTAACAACTCTACACACTCAGTGTCAAAATCCTGCTGCGTCTTTAGTTTCTTTTAAATCTTATTTGGGATGTGGCTTCATACAGTTATTAGTCTATATGGTTATTAGTCTATTAGCAATGTAGTAAGTCAGCAATAAACTCATTTGCTTGCCATCTGGCAAAGAATGCTGTGCAGCCATTGTACTGGTTAAAGAGGAAGCTATAACCAAGTGTAACCAATATAGCCTTCTGAAAAAGAGATTAATAAGTGCTTCCTAACTGGTTAAACAATAATTAATGAACACATTTTTGTAAAAAAAAAGCATATATACAGCATTTCCTGTTTATTTTAGTTCCTGAAAATGGCTGTAGTTAAAAATCAGATGCTTGTCTTTAGACTGATTACAGTCACCCCAATGCACTACTGTAGGAATCTACAAATAACTGAATGAAAAAAGCAAACAAAAGGCTGCAATATATATGTACATATGTGTGTGTGTATATGTGTATTACACATGTATACATAAAGTTTCAGACCCTCTCTATGGGTTTCATAATGAAATATAGCTCTGTGCTTTAGTTTAAGAAATTATGAAATGCTGGGGGGGTGTGGGGTGTGTAATTTCCTTGATCCACATATTTTTACTCAATGTTATTTTTTTGTAAAATTAAACATAGGAAACTTCTAAGGAAGCGTGATGATCAGAATGAAGTACGTAATTTTGGAAACCTCAATGGTTAAAACACAGAAATGCGTAACAAGGTATTTCACTAGGCACTATTTGTGTGGCTGTATGTAATGCTAGACCTGAACCAATTTGGAGGTTGCATAAAAGAATTGAGTTAGCAGTACTTTGGTATTTTCATCCTACATCTTGTAATTCACATGTAGGTATGAAGGAATTGCTGCCACTCAGTGGCTGATACAAACATATAGGGAACTATACTCTGTTACACGGCTCTGGTGTGTGTGTGCTTAGTAAGTGTGTCATAAAGTAATTATTTGGTGAATGTGTGTGAGATCAGGAAGATACTCGTATTGTTCTCACTGGCCAAGAGGTCATTCTAAAATTTCCCCCCCCCCCCCCTTCTGGATTTAATGAATTATCATGCACCTCTTCATTAGGCATAATTATACAGTAGCACCATAATTTCCTTATTGAAGGGAACAGTGGAATAGCATAATAATTTTGCCTTTTTGGTCTCACAGCATAGTTGAATTCCTTCTTTACAGAGTATCCCTTCTTCTTAAACTAGAAATTATTTCTGAACTAGGAAATTTTGTAGCTACTTTTGTTCAAGAGAAATCTTTAAATAATCTTTCAAGGAGAACTTGGCTGTTTGATGCTGTATAGATTGAGGGAGTAACGGTAATACCTGAGAAGATGGACATCTTTTATTAACACAACTGATTTCCTGGGAAAAGCATGGAATCTTTCAGGCCTCTGAACCTGTTTTGATGCCTGAAAGATACAGTCTTTACAATTTAAATTCATGTCAAATTGACTACTTCAGGGCTTAATAGTTTAGCCATCCATCCACTTTTCTGTATGAAGCACTTGCCTGTGCTCTGTGCACAGGCACAAATCCTTTGCCATGTGGGCGAGTTGTTTGGCCAGAGCCAGAGCCCAGCTCTGGCTGCTGCTCCTGAAAAGAAGCCCCTTCCTCACCTCTTGCTGCACAGCTGTACTGCACCTAGAGGTGGGACCATAGCATGTGTGGATATATCAAAGTTCATTTCAGTCCAGATGTTCTCCAGAGAAGCTGCAGCAGCACAAGCCTCAGTGTGGCTCGTACAGTGTAAATACTTCACAGGTGTTGGCCAGCACTGAGGTATGTGCCTGTTCTGGGTTCATTGACACAGGTATTTGAGATCTCTAAAGCTAATTCAGGTGTGTCTCTTCATGGTGCAGTCCAAATGCATTATGTACCAATAGTCCCCCATCCTGTCCATTGCATTTATGAAGTGTATACTTAACGTACTATGAAAAGACCGGAGGAAGAAAGGAATAGGTTTGGGTTTGAAATGTTTGTTGCAGATGAGGCTGAGCTGAATGAAAATATGATAAGAGGGGATATACCTACCGAGCCTGGGGTCTGACTGATTTCATTAGGAACCATATTCCTCTGTTAATCATCCATGTATGAGAAAGGCCATGTGATTTTTCACTCTGCAATTATCCTTACTTTAAATGCAGCTTCTCCATCATGATTATCGGGTTCTGAGCAAATGCCACCTAAAAAGCACCACAAGAGTAGTAGTTCTGTCTTTTTTTTTTTTTTTCTTTTTTATCCTGACTGCTTTCCTTGCTCCAAGTCCTGGCATCTTCCTGCATAATCTGAGTGCAGAGTTTGGTTCTGTAGAGCTCTGTGTGGCACCAAAGGAGGATGAGCAGGAACAGGGAAAGGAGGAAAGCTACTTGTGCCCATTCAGAGCTGTTTGGGGAGTACATTAGCAGTAATCATTCTGCATCCTCTTGGCTGTGCTTTTTGCAAAGATGCAATTAACAGAGATGAGTCTGGGAGGGCTCTTTGTATCCTTGGTAAAATAATTGTGTAATGGCTTGTGTTATACTCTCATTTAAAAGACAGTTATTTCAACCTGTAAGAGTTTTTTAATGCTTTCTTAAAGGGGCATTACTTCTCTAAGGCAGAGCTACCCTATTAGGTTTTTGTGATGGTTGAGTAATTTTGCAAAAGCCTTTGTAGGTAGTAGTGTACTGCCTCTAGCACTGTAGGGTCACCTAGAGGATATATACTGCCTTTAAGACTGGAAGCGTCACCAGTCTGCCACCTCTGTTACCACAGACACCAGGAAAAGCCGAGAAATGAAAGATTTGGCACATGAGTAGTGGGGACCTCACAAATCTGGCCTTGGCAAGAGTGGTGCAGGGTTTTTTGTGGTCTGATCTAGAGCACACTCCATTATTACAAGTAACACTGACACAGAGAATGGATGTCTGCTGTGTATATCTGAGTGTTTCTGGTATTTTCTGTTGGCTTTTTTTATTTTTAATTAAAATTTATGCAAGTGGAACATTCTATGAACCTTCCAGTGACAGCAAGGTGCCCTGGCATCCATAAAGTTAGTTATGTTTTGAAAGAGTTGTTGCCCTTTCCAGATTGATGATAGATTTGACAGTTTCTGACTGAAAGATGGAAGTGATGTAGCACAGATGTATATAAATGGCTGCAAATCAAAGAGGCAGGTCATAAAATCAACTCCTAAAAACTATTTCTTAAGCCAAGAAAGGGCATAAACCCACAGACTACAGTTTATATTATCCTCTTGGAAAAATTAACATTTCTTGGTAATTCCTTTGCCATTGAGTGTGATTCTCTATCTGGAAAAGTAGATTTAAGAGAATTTAAGCATAGGTGGTGTTCATATAATAATAAATATGATTCATAAAATCTGGGAGTGACCATCACAGATAATGAAACTGATGCACATTAATCATGTAAGCCTTCTATGATAGTTGCCTGACTGTTAAGGGAGAAGAGTGTGTGCTTGGTGTCTGATCATTTGATCAGCCAACCATCAAATATTAAAAAGAAAAAAAGGCAGTACCTCTCTATATATGCCCCTGAACAGGATTATCTTGAATTCCAAGGTTCTACCCTCTCTTGACAACACAACAGATAATGCAACGTGTATTTCTACTTTGCTATTCCTAATACTTTTCCTTGAGCCGTGAGCAAACTGTGGTCTTGTTTGGTTGAAATGTAACCAAGTGGTTTCACTTTTTACCCATTGAGAGTGAAGCTGGGATGGCTCCTAGAAAACTGGTTAGTAAGTCAAGGTGTCATTACACTTGATATTGTATGTATGGCAGAGACCATACTAAAACAAGCTCTTCCCAAGCAGCATAGTAAAAGTGCCCCTCTTTGCTGGAGAGGTGTTTGGGGGCTGAAGTCCCTTCCCCCTCGCTGGGCTCAGAGAGGCTGTCAGGGTTGTCTGAATTAGTATCTTTTCTCATCTTCTGGATAGCTGAAAACTTTAAAATGGCATCTATGTTTGTGCATGAATGGCTTTGGTTTGCATTATGTTTAGTCTTTTGCAGCCTCATAAATGATTTACGTATTTATAGACTTGGTTAGCTCCCCAGTATAAATATAGCCTATCTTGACACTTAGGTGGTAAATCTGAATTTCATCCTCGGCTCTTTTCCCACCCCTGATCTATGAAGTCGTGCATGCTACTGATTTGGAGCTGAAAGCCTAGGCCTGTGTTGGTTTAGCCCCACTGTTTATTGTGTAACAGATCTGTAATGATGAGATGACAGTGAGAAAACTGCATGGGCGCTTTTAGCACTCGTGTGGAGTCACTTCTGGAGTGTTTGAAAAGAATGTTTTTTTTCCCCAAACACCTATTTGTTAGAGATGTAATAAAATCCTTGTTTGCATATTTGATTCTTTGTCATATTCTCTGGTTTCTTGAGGAACTGCAGTTTAAGCTTTGCCTTAGCTTCTGCTGAAGTAGCTCCTGAAATCTGCCTGTTCAGTCAGTACCATTTTGTTCCTCCTCATACTGATGATGTCTGATTCCTTTCAGTGCATCAAATGTATCAATGTTCAATATAAGGAACAGCTTAAGTGAAGAAGGATTTTTGTTTGTGATACCAGATTTTTCTTTGTGATAGTAAGCTTTTTTTTTTTGTAACTCACAGCTAGATTTATTTTTTATTTTTTTTTTAAGATTCAGATGGTTAAACTTGAAAAGATGATCAAAAATGTCTAGCAGCCAAACTCAAGGTTGAGCTTGGCTCCTGCAGTCTGCCTTTTTCTGGGAAATTCCCCAGTGAGTACAAAAGCATTGTAGCTAAGCTATTGCTAACACGTTGTGATGATTGAACTATGCTTTTCTAGGAGACTGCATTTGATTCTTGTTGGAACATAACTGGAATTTTGTAATTCTTTCTTAGAAGAAACAGTCCCTCTTTAAAAAAAAAAAAAAAACAACACCCAAAAACAACAACAACAAAAATAGGATAAAAAGATACTTGTGGCTGGACTGTATCTTTTTTTCCCCCCTAAGTAGGGCCCATTGCATGTTCTTATCTTGTATTCTCAAGGAAAATGACAGACAGTGCAATAACTTTGAAAGACTGTCACGTTTGAAATATGACCCTGACTGCTCTGTGTATTTTGTCTCAAGATTTTCATGGTGTGTTTTGTAATGCCTCTGGGTGATTGCATTTTGTTAGCATGACTGTGTAACCAAACTGAGTATTTAGGATTTACTGATTTTCTTAGTGCCCGCTGAACTGGAGAAAATGCTTTATTTGCTCAATAACACAGTTGTGAGTCAGAATATTTTACTGGGAAACACTTGTGAAATTAGGATTTATTCCTGCTTATTTTTAGAAATGTATTCAATGTATGTTCCTGTAAGAGAGAGCACAAATGGCTGACTTGCATTGTGTAGGTGCTGCCAGGGTCTTTCATTTTGGTAATGAACTCTGTTCCTTTTATAGATTAAATAAGAAATCTGGATTTGAAACCCTCAGTCATACAGATATCTCTGCATCCAAAGAAGTCTATTTGATTATAGATTCTTTTAGTATTGATAAACACCTGGTTTGGGTTTGTTTTTTTTTAGTAGTCTGGTTCTTGCATTCACTGAGCAATGATGATCACATTTCCACATCTAGTGTACTGTTCCGTTAATGTTGTGCTCATGCTGAGCTGTGAATTGCTCAACACGAGTTTAGCTGTTCCCTTATGTGTATGTTGGACAACGACTGTAGCCTTTACTGAACTCAGATATTCTTGACAATGACTTGGGAAGCTGATTGCCAAATATCCAGGGCAGATTTGTATGTTGGGACACATTTGCTTGTGTTCCTTGATAACTGACAGGAGCTAACACTTAACAATTTCTGTTTGACAAGCTGTATCAAGGAAGCAGCATCCCATGAGCAAGAGCTAAACTCTTTCAAGTAGTTTAAGAATAGAATAGAATAAACCAGGTTGGAAGAGACCTTCGAGATCATCATGTCCAACCTATCATCCAACACCACCTAATCAACTAAACCATGCAACCAAGCATCCTGTCAAGCCTCGTCCTGAACACCCCCCAGCGACGGCGACCCCACCACCTCCTCAGGCAGCCCATTCCAATGGGCAATCACTCTCTCTGTGTAAAACTTCCTCCTAACCTCCAGCCTAAACCTCCCCTGACACAGCCTGAGACTGTGTCCTCTTGTTCTGGTACTGGTTGCCTGGGAGAAGAGACCAACCTCCGCCTCACTACAACCCCCCTTCAGGTAGTTGTAGAGAGCAATAAGGTCACCCCTGAGTCTCCTCCTCTCCAGGCTAAGCAACCCCAGCTCCCTCAATCTCTCCTCATAGGGCTTGTGCTCCAAGCCCCTCACCAAGAGCTAAAATGCATCCAGTTTTGCTGTGATCTGAATGTAGTGAACCATCAGCATTTGAACTAGTGTTCTCCCATTCTCTCAGCTAAAAAGTAGACTCCAGCACCCACAGTTACCTGGTTTCTTCAAGCCTAGCACAAGAATTAGAGAAGGACAGGTAAAACCAGGGATCAGTCGACAGCATTTGTGCCGTGCTGAGAAAAAAAAAAAGTCAAGGAACTAGAGAGCATGAAGACAGCTTGAAGCAGTATTACAACTTTGACAGGTATCTTGGCCCTTACTCTGCCCTGGAAAGAAACATCTTTTATTGTGCAAGTCCAGTGAAGTTGTTCCCCTTTGGGACTGGGACTCCCCACCTTTACAAGAGCAGAAGAGGAGTTTTATGAGGGGAATATTGCCAGTTATTTTTTTCCTAGTAAATTTTTGTTTTTCCCCTACAGGCCTTTTTGAAGAAGTATGTGGTTTGGACCAAAGGAATTATAGGTCTGCTTGCTAATCCCCACAGGGTGTGTATTGGATTCTTAGGCTGCCTTTTTGTTTTTTTCCCTCCTTCCAATTTCCTTAGATCCTTACAGTGAGGAAACCTGCAATCAATTTATACCTCTCTCAGCTCATCCATAATTGAAGGGTAGCTATTCTGTTGGCAAAACTTGCTTCATTGCATATACACTTGAGAATCTATTAAATATATCAGGTTCTCTGAAGCCTATCTCCCCCCATGTATTTGGTCTCAGTTGAAGCTGGGATTTTTTTCTACAGGAAGACAGGGTGTGGCAATATCATTCAGGTTGGTTTGCCAGGGGTCTCAGTGCTGGCTTCCCTGGTTGAGCCCTCACAGCCTGCAGGAGTCTGTACCAGTTAAGAGTGAGTTTTGTTGCATTTGTGCAACACGATGTAGCACTGCTGTCATTGCATGCAAATACTTCCTATTGCTATCCTAGGTAAGCACTTTTGGTGTTTGGATGTTTATTTCATCTGGCGCTGCAAGAAGTTTTATATGAAGTGGATGATAATGCTCTGTTGCAGCCTGTGCTGCAAGCCTTTCCACCATGCTCTCTCTTAAAAAGCTAAGTTGTTGGATCTGGAACTTCCTGCACCACAGGCACCCACATTGTGTCCACTGAAGGAAATACAGGTGTTGTCAATGAGGGAAAGCTGCCATTTAGGCAAGGAAGTTGATGGATTACTGTTGTAAAAGCAAGCACGAGAGAGAGCAACCGTATGAGTATAGAGACGGACCTGGAGCACAGTGCAGTATGGTGAGAACTGCCTGGCTGTGTGATCCTGCTCGACCTTGTTGCTCCGTGATTGTCAAAGGGATGCTGCCAGCCTTTGTATTCCAAATTCATCTTCCTTCACTCCAGCTTCTCTCCAAAACTTTTGCAATACAACCCAAATGCCAGCCGGTGGAGCTGGGGCAGGGTGAGAAAGTGTAGCTCTGGTGTGTTACTGTATTCTGTTTTCTATTTCAGTTTGATGTGCAAGATTATTTCTAGCAGTGCCACTAAAATTTTCGAGGCAATGCCAAAGCTTTAATATAATCTCTACTTAGATTTGTTTTCTGACCTATTTAGGGTATTACAGTTTGGAATCAATGTTGCTTTCCTTTTCCAGTGGGTGGCAGCTGCAGCAAAGAGAAATGTTTATTTGCTTGGCAGTTTATATAGATACATCTATAAGGAGTGGGAAGAGAAGCCAGAACAGTCCAGCGCTTCATTTTCTCTCCCTATGTTGAGTTCTTCTTTATTGCATCTCCTAGCTGGAGAAGAGTACATATCAAAGGCCCTCTTGTGACCAAAATCTGCTTTTAGTTTCAATCTCCACTACTTCTTGTCTGTTTATCTGTTGCCTGTTTACTTATTCTCTTAACTGGTTAATAACTGTGAGCCAAATCTTTCCATCACAAGAGCCTTGCACTGTGTAAGCCTGATTTCAAAACTTTGGAGCAGGGAGCTGCTAATTTCTTGCAGCAATATGTTCAGCTTCTCAGATCTGTATTTTGATTTTTAAATATAAAGTAGCAGCATTCCTTTCTCCTTTTTAAAGAAAAAAGTCTTGGCAGGAAGTCTTCACTGCCAATTCATAGAAATTTAATATGCTTTACAACCTCAATATCTATTTCTTTGAAGGGCCAAATTTTGGCTGAAAAGTCCTTTCGTTTGTGTGTGTTTTTTCTGTGGAGTTAGGGTCTGTCTTATTCACAGCTGAGTTTCAAGCATATATTATTGAAATGTCATACTGGATTCCAAATCCTGCTTCATTAAAGCGCATATTAATGCGGTTAGTCAAATATAGAATCAGAAGTAAAACATAAGCGACGTGTGGAATTATAGGAGTACAAATACATATTTTTTTGATGTATAAACTACCACATTTTTAAATGTGGTAGAGATTAGGTTAGGTCTATTTTTTCAAATTGCAGGAAGTATGTATATCAATGCTACAAACCAAAGTCAGGTTGACAATTGGATCGTGGAGCAGAGTTTGATGTACTTTAAGAACTATATTGCACTATTTTAATTTTTTAAATTATTGTTATTTTACTTTGTTTTCTTTCCAAGCTATTAAAACAGTTGTAGGACTTTTTCCAGCATTTCCCAGTGCTTTACACTTGGGATAAATACTTAATGTTGCATAAAAATCTGGGGAAGATTCTTGTTTTAATGATTTTCTTTTTTTCTTTTCCCAAGGATGAGCTAGCAGATAATCTTCTATAATACATGATTATAGCTAACTTAGCAATTAATCTCCCTCCATCTTCTCACTGAAGAAAATAAGGTCTTATATAGGTATTTAATGTAGCTAGGCCAAATTGTATTTAGTTAAATTGGATAACGTTATTATAAATGCCTTCCACCAGTTTTCCTTTATCCAAACTAAGTCAGCTTATCACAGCTAAGCCTTGTCTAAGTCTATGTGGTGTTCCACTTTCTGTTACATTGATGCAGTTAAATACAAAAGCTTATGCAAACTGAGTAATTCTAAACACTTCTCCACTGCTTTGCCACTTGTGCAGATACAAGTTCTGCTGCTGCTGGAGCAAAGGTCAACTTGACGGATAGATGACTTGTAAAATGATTTAGAACTCGAAGTGGAAAAAGTATCTTGGAAGAAACCTTTCCACCCATTCTAGCCCCATGAAATAAATGATCATAAATTAATTATCAGAGCAGCAAGGAGCTGAGCTTCATCTAGTTGATAAGAAAACTGCTTTTGCTTATCAGCAGTATTCTTTGGCTGTAATGACCTAAAATGGAAGTACTTTTTTAAAGCTAAAAACATTCTGAAAGCTGTGACAATAGTATGTGTTCAGTTTTGCCGAAGGCACGCAGTCAAACAGAAAATTACTCTGTTTTGGTTTTGTTACAAGACTTCTTAATAACATCCCTGATTCCTGTAATGGAAGTCAGTCAGTAGAGAAAAAAGAAAAATAAATTAATTTTAGTTCCTTAAATATAACTGTCAATTACTGGATTGTCATTTGCTGGAAAAATTTCTGTGTACTTCTATAGAGAGTGAGGAAAAAGGCTCTAAATCCTTGTAAGTCATTTGATACAGATAATGATGGCGTGCCTGAATATTGGAGGGTTTTTTACTTATTTGGAGGGCTGTGTAAGGATTCTATCATTATTTGTTGTCTAGATTAAAAAAATACCTACTTGTGGTACGGGTTTTGGTCATCTTTTCTTTCTTGTTCATGAATTTGATTTTCTCGCTGCTACCTCACACCGCTTTCCAGTGAATAAACCGATGCTAATACTAAAAAGGTTGAGTAAGCCTCAACAGAGGGATGTTATATTTGTTTGCTTTAAACTAACCATGAGTGTTACACAGCTCTGTTTTGAATTAATAGCTCTCCAAGCTAGGCTGCGCACTTAACGCTTCTCAGACACTGGTGAAGCACTAGTATGAGCACTCAGATACTTCAAAGGAAAGACAGCTGTATCTAGCGTTTTATCTTCTTAAGAGCACAAATAAAAAGGATGCCAGACTCATATAATTGAAAACATTTGCTTTAGGCAAGGTGTCCCAGGCAGACCAAGATGGGAGAATGTATCCTTATTATGCTGCGTTTAGTTGTGCTTTAGTTGCTAAGAGCACCCTGTTGCCTAGTAAGAGTTAAAAGAAACTTTAAAACATGCCTACTTTGTGCTTGTGATACTATTCCTGTGATCCTTTAGCTCTTATTTGGCATTCTAGTGGATGAAGTTGCAGTACATGTATGAAGAAGAGCATTCTTAATGTCACTGTCCTATTTTCCAAGGTCTGCTTCATACCCCTGTGGAATCGCTTAACCATTAAATCCCCAAAGTAGTTTGTTAGGAGGTTTGCAAAGCTACAAAACACTTTGCAGTACATCCTCTTCTGTACTTTGTAACTGTTTTAAAGCCCATGTATAAATGACATAGCATAGCTCTAGCTACATGCATGAAGCAATGGAGGAAAGCAGCAGAGAAGTAATGGGAGTTGGATTTAGGACTCTGAAAATATATGACAGCAAGAGTAATTTTTGTACCGGATAGCAGAACTGTTCTGCTTGGCCCCTAATAGGTTGTGTAGTTTGGGTATGTTGCTTGCCCAGAAAATCATGGGTAATGCATCAAGTTTTCTTCAGTTTGCTCATTTTTCCTATTCTGATAGCTTGAGTGCAGATGCCTGGTTGAGGGACCCCATGGGGGCTGTCATCTTGTGTGCTCTGCTGCCAGCTCCATCCCATGCAGGGCAAGTGGAGAGCTGTCTGACAGCGTTACTGCTCTTAGCTCTCATCCAGCGTCTTAGAATAGAATAAACCAGGTTGGAAGAGACCTTCGAGATCATCATGTCCAACCTGTCATCCAACACTACCCAATCAACTAAACCATGCAACCAAGCATCCTGTCAAGCCTCGCCCTGAACACCCCCAGCAACCCTACCACCTCCTTGGGCAGCCCATTCCAATGGGCAATCACTCTCTCTGTGTAAAACTTCCTCCTAACCTCCAGCCTAAACCTCCCCTGATGCAGCCTGAGACTGTGCCCCCTTGTTCTGGTACTGGTTGCCTGGGAGAAGAGACCAACCTCTGCCTCACTACAACCCCCCTTCAGGTAGTTGTAGAGAGCAATAAGGTCACCCCTGAGTCTCCTCCTCTCCAGACTAAGCAACCCCAGCTCTTAGAAGGGATCAGGCTGAGCTCAACCCGGTGTGCTGCAAAGAAATCCCCACTTCTAGCCTCACACTGCCTGAGCCCTTCTCTGTTGGAAACTGAAGAGATTTCCATGTCATCAACAGTGTACAACATTGCATCAAGTCTAGAAACCAAGATGAAAGAATTGTTTCTGCCAGCACCTCAGGAAAAGGCAAATAGTTTTGCCACTTTTGAGTTTTCTTGTGCATTTTCTTGGACTTTATT
The DNA here is from genome assembly GCF_014839835.1 of Dryobates pubescens. Classification (NCBI taxonomy): domain Eukaryota; kingdom Metazoa; phylum Chordata; class Aves; order Piciformes; family Picidae; genus Dryobates; species Dryobates pubescens. Next base: position 64,282,891 of record NC_071612.1, read on the forward strand.
ATATGAAGTTTCTGAGAGATTTCCTTTCCTTTTCCTTGAAGTTAGGCTTTACATGAAGAGTTCTCATCTTTTGTGCCCAAGCAGGTGTGTTAATAAGACAGGGACAAAATGAGGAACAGAGAGGGTTTTGTCATCTCTGAAAAGAAGCTGAAAAAGCTTTGTAGATTAATCTTTCCACAAGTTCCCTCTAGGTTCTTGCTCAGTGTCACTTGGAGCCATGTTCTGGCACTGATGCAATTGCAGAAAACTAGAATAGCACCATCATATCATCCTCATATTTACCTGAGGTTATGGTTGGCTGAGCCTGCAAATCTTCAGTCAGCTAAAAAGAATTTCTCTTTTTGAGTTTTTGCTTGCTCTGAGAAATAGCAAGAAAGGCATATTCTCATTATCTGTTAGAGAAGAAATGCAGTAACAGGGAAGGTGGAAACTGTGGGCAGCTCCTGTTGTGAGTTTGGTGCAGCCACAAGTTAGAATCACAATTTGTAGACTGGGAGCTGGAGGCGTGTGCTCTAAGCTTCTGAATCTTTACATGCAAAGCACACCAGATGTTGGATTATTTATTTTTTCCAAACTTTTCTTCATTCCCATGCTATATAGAATTATCACTCTTGTAATTTGTGTTCAGCTTGAACAGCTGGAGTGGAAAGGGTTGGCTAAAGAACCTTTGCACATGTCCCCAGTAGCCACAGAACAAGAGGACACAGTCTCAAGCTGCACCAGGGGAGGTTTAGGCTGGAGGTGAGGAAGAAATTCTTCCCAGAAAGAGAGATTGGCCATTGGAATGTGCTGCCCAGGGAGGTGGTGGAGTCCCCATCCCTGGAGGTGTTTAGGAAGAGACTGGATGGGGTGCTTGGTGCCATGGTTTAGTTGATTAGATTGTGTTGGATGATAGGTTGGACTCAATGATCTCAAAGGTCTTTTCCAACCTGGTTAATTCTATTCTATCTCCCTACAAACTCAAACAATACAATTAAAACTTTGGGGTTTTTTCTTTGTAAATTTATAGTGCCAAATGATATTAGACACATGTGACATTCATAAATAACCTGTGGTGATATTGTTCTTAAAGCTGAGTGATAATAAGTACAGCTACAAGTAATTAATAATGTCCTTAGCAAGCAACCTATTAAGAGGGATGAGACTGGTCACTTCTGTTGCTTTCCATGTTGATCTTGGAATCCAGAAGCAGGCTGGGTCTCATTATGTGTTTGAGAGATATATTTCTAAGGTGGTTTCCACCTTGTTTGTGTGTGGAAGTTGTCAGAATTCTGAACCAGCCTTTTGGAGTGCAACAGTAATGCTCTGGGCAGGCTCCACGTGTTCAGGTGCTGCTAAATACAAGTAAAAAAATAATGTAAGCCTTGACTCATTTTAAGATGTTTGGCTGTGTGTTCCAACTGTGCAAATCAAAACATTGCATTCTTTATAGGTCAGGAGAAAGGGCTGAAGCAGTAGCAGTGACATGGCTGGCAAGTTACTTAAGGGATCTCACAGGCTTGGAGCTGCACCGGTGAGAGATGTAGAGAGGCCTAAGAGAGGATCTCAAATGGACTTTATCCTGCTATAGTTACATCCAGTGCTATAAGCAACCCAGCAGGGAAAGCAAAATGCTATTCTAGTTCATAGCCCAAGGAAAAGCCAGAAACCTCTGTACTTCACTCTGACAGATCTTTTTCCTATTGCAAAGATGACCACGTTTATCTGTTGCTGTTAGACTTCGGTTTGCCTTCATGTACCCAAATACTATACAGCCCATCATATCAGGAGGGAATTAGGTTGTGGCTTACTTTGCCTCACCAGACCTTGAACAATATCTGAATAGAAACAGATTGATGGCAGTTAGCCAGTTTCTCTGTTGCTGCAGATGTGCTCATAAAGATCTCAATATGGTCATCCTTTAGCTGGCTTAGCAGCACCATCATTGATTTAGAGGTTCAAGAATGAAAATTCCTTGACTGTAGCCAGACAGCCCATTTGATTTCAGTGTTAATGAAGGCAATAATTTTTTTTCCTTCTGTTTTAACTGGTGCTATTATGCCAAAATGTAATTTTGATGCTGCTTTAAGAAAGAGACATAGAATTGAGATTTCAGTTCTGTGCTTCAAAACATATTTTCACATGACCTTTCTATCAGCTTTAAAAAGTGTATTTCACAGAATTGTTTCAACTCACTTTTTCACTTTGTATGCCTGTGTTCCACTTCCTTCTCCCACACTTTTTATTTGTCTGTTTTGCTGAAAAGCCAGCAACAAGTCAGTACCCTTATCTTTAAAGGACATTTTATACAAAGAAGGTCTGCAGTGAAATATTTTAGATTATGAGGCTCTGAAAAGCTTTGTTTTGCTGTTGCCCAACTCACTCTCTTCCTTGACTTTTGGTTTCTGCTGTACTTAAAGGACACATGGGTAGCAAACGGCCAAAAACTGATTCTAAGAAACTTCACTGGGTTCATTTGATTCTCTTTTACTTTATTCTTTCTAGAATCTGATGGTAATTCACGTGTGCTCCTAGGAAACTTAATGTTTCCACACAGTCCTTTAATAGAATAAAAAGCAGTTCTAGTGGTAATACTAGCAGGAAGCAATACAATACAATTTAATGGATTTCTGTGATCAGTCATTAATCATCTTTCTGTATCCTTGCTATATAGAGACAAGTATCCCAGTTTTGGAGAAAAAATAAACTGATGGTCCATGAAAATGTGTGCAACTTTAGTATGTGGTTTACTTAGAAATGGGTGGTAAAGCTCCAGAGAGGAAAAAATATGATGTGGTAAAATGTATTTTACCCCAAATTAAGTGTCTGTCATCCAAAAGGAATGAGACTGTTTGGGATTTTCCCCACTTTTTTTTCTCTCTTCTGCACAAAAATCCATTGTGCTATTGTCAAGTCCTCCACAGTTTGCAATTAGATGTTTCCAGCGTCTGTCCCAATAATTAGTTTGCTTACTGAATCTCTTAAAAAAAGTGCAACTTAAGAGTTTTCTTTTAATTGTTGAAGTTTTGTGTTAACCTTCCCAAGGGGTGTTTGTTCAGTAGCTAGCAATATAGGAGGTAGCACAGTGAGCCAACAGCCAGAAATTGCTCATAGCTGGAGGTTTTTCCCTTTCAGAATGCTTTGTAACTTCAATAGAGCTGTGAGCACTTGCCGTAACATTCACAGCAACTGTGCTCTGATCAAACAATTCTCAAAGTGTGTACAGTTCTCTGCTTTGAATCTGTCTCTCTTTATGTTTATTTTACTCAGTGAAATACTTCAAAAGACCTCATATGACATTAGTGTGAAGTGTAAGGGTATACAAATAAAGTCATGTATTCCTATAAAGCCCCACCTTTGGAAATGTATTCAGATACAGAGTTTTGGTTCTTTCACAGTAGCTGTTTTGTACTTTGTAGTTAGATTTTCCCCTGTTTGAAAGGGTCTTTGTTACGCTTTTTGGCTCTTCTTGCCATTGATAGACAGGGCTGAGGTTTTCCTGTTCAGGGTAAAATTGGCTAGACTCACCATGCTTTTTCTAATAAAGCTCATAGAGCAGAGTGTTGTCTTGGAAAATATAACAGATTGGGTTTTGTTCAGCTGGTGTGTTTTGGACCCTCACCATGTTTTCATTTATCTCTCACTCACAGAAACACTCTAAAATGGCAGCTACTTAATCTTTTTTAGATTATAAAGCCTTTGTTACGGCTCCAGAGTTTGATGGCTGATGCTTTACTGTATGCTTTGATCTACACTTTCTTGTTTTGTTTTAGTATTTTTTCCCCAGTGCCTGTGGAAACATTTAAAGTCCTGATTATTCTCAGGGAATAATGTTTTAAAGAATCAATTTGAAAAAGGTCTCTGTTAGATTAGTACAACCATAAATGTTTTACCTCATGTTGTAAAATTCTTCTCTATAAAGGCACAGCTTTAATAATTTGCTTTCTGCCAGCAAGCTGGCTCTTTGTGAACAAGGAAAAGACTCCTGGTGATGCTTTCTATGAAACAGAAGGATTCCTCTCTTGTCTGTCATTCATATTCTACATATTGTCTGTGTTCAGGGTACTCAGGTGCTATAAAGTTACAGCAGTTGTAAGCAGTCTGTGCCTCCTCACCAAGAGCCACACATATACCAGTTCAAATAATCATTCTTGAATTCCATGTGAGTGCTCAAGAGAATGAGGCTCACACAGTTCAGTTTGATTGCTGTGGAGAGCTTGTCTTCTGTGGCTGCGCACACTTTATCTGGAAAAGCAGAATAAAATTTGAAGCTACAAGGCTCATTTAGATGGATTCTTTGTGGTTTTGCTCAGTTGTCAGCTGCTACTTCCTGGCAGGTGCATGTTCTGTGTCTACTTCCTGAAGACTTGATCACTGTGACTTAGATTTGCTGTAGCCTGGGTCATAAAATTGTAGGCTATCTAAAAAGATAACTCGCATGTCTGGGATGATACTACTGAAGAAAAATCAGTAAAAGAGGTAAATAGTAATTCCTCTAAATACATCTTTTGTTCTTTATTATTTGAGTTAAATGGAGTTAATAGTGTTAACTCAGTAGAGTTAGATGTTTGTGGTTAAGCTGTACTAGAGGCAGGTAGGAAGCGTAGATGTTGTGTTGTTTCCTGAGAAAGACAAACCTGGTGACTCTTTGGGTTGGCACATTACTCATCTGCTTACCTTTGTATTCAAGGAAAGGGCCCAGATACTCTTCTGATGTGACTCTGTCTTGCCTAAGCATAGTTAGATGCAGCCCATATGAGAGATTTAGAAGACACAATGAAATCCTTGCCAAGTATGAAAGAGAGGTATGACAGGTGACTACTCTTGGCAGACAATTTCATCTATTATGCAGCTATTTGAAGTGGGAAGCTTCCAGGTTTCCACTTATAAAAGAAAATAATTGCCTAACAAGGTCACTGGGAACAAGGATTAAAGTTGGATAGAAGCTATACCTTTCTGCCCTTTGGTAGAACAGGTCTTTTTATTTCATGGTTTTCTGAAAGGACACACTGGGCTGAAGAGCTGCCAGTTCCAGGCACTGTGTTTATATCTCTTGTCTCCCATCACCCACAAGAAAAATGAACTTACAAAATGTTCCAAAATACACCAATGAAGATTAATATCCAAACTACAGCTGGGCCAGCTTGCAGTTATGTGTGGCTTCCTTAAATGTGTAAAGGCTGGAGGAAAGTTTTGTTGTTTGTTTTTTTAATTATTGTTGTTTCTTCTCCTTCAGTTCTGTGGGAATTGTATTTGTTTGTTTGCTGCAACTACTCTGAAGATAGTGTCAGCAATTTTCTTCGTTGTATTATGTTTGTGATTGCCGTAACTCGGTTTTTTTCAGAGATTTTTCAGTGTCTTTGAGAAATGAAATGATCCTCATGAAAAGGAGGGAAATTGTTACAGGGAAAGTAACAGATTCTCATTCATTTAAGACACTGATCTCATTTTCTTTTAAACTATATTTCTGTCTCCAGGGCACATTACAGGAGCTGGAGTTTTTTAGGGTGAAACTTAAAAAAAACCTACTTGTTCCCTTTTTGAGGCAGGAAATTTGCAACATCTGTGAATCTTCAATGTGGTGATTAAAGTGAGACATAGTTGTAACTAACTGAATACATGTCTACTAATCAAAGCTGTTAAGCAACTTTAATGGAGTTTGCTGGCAAGTCATGCCTGTAATGTGTGTCAGAGACTATTATTGCTGTTTTGAATGAATCATTTGGGTTACAGAGGTCATAAGTTAATTTGTGATTATATTAATAAGTACACAGATCATGGGAACCACCTATTAACTATTTCTGCATTACAATATCTTTTTCACTGTCTCATCATTGAAAAATGTATTGTCAAAGGAAGAGGAGCAGCCTGAAAGAAGTATGTGCTTGTATAGGTTCAACTGCACGTATTCAGATGGATCTTTATCTTTTTGATGCCACGCTGAAGTATTTGTGTGATACTGAAATAATGGATGTGGAATCAAGTGTCAGTTAGCTTCCAGAAAAGTTGCTCAGTGTTTTCTCAGAAGGCACCATCCTTCAGCTTCCTGGCAAAAGAGGAACTGCTGCTTGGAAATGAGCCAATGAGCATTTAATGAAATTCCACAGCTCAAATCATGTGCAGCACTTAGTGGAAGCTTACATAAAAACCCTGTACATTTCTGGTTTGCTTCTTTGAAGTTTGTTTGGTTTGGGGACGTTTTTGTCTTGCTGAAATTAAAAATCCCTCAGCTGCCCTCACAAAAATATAAAGAACAAAATAAACATAAATAAGAAGGAATAAAGGCCTTGATTAATGTCTTGAAATGGAGCTGAAGTTGGCTTGTCCATGCAGAGTTCTTGCATAAGCAGCAGACTACAAATGTATTAAGTGTAGCTCTCTTCATGATATTTCTGACATCCTCCACAAAGTCCAACATGTTACTGAGCTTTATTTCTAAACCACTTTTCCCTCCAGAAATGTGTTTTCATTGCTGTAGCATTAAGACCTCCTCTGTGTCTGCAATCCCCAGATTGGGATTTACTGAGGCTCAAAGGCTGCAAGACATTGGGCTTGGTAAAGTCAGTAGCTGTTTGGAGCAGCAGACTGCTGGGGGCATTAATACAGGCGTGGTTTAGTGCCTGCTGTGCGTGTGTCAGAGAGTGGTAAAGTTAGCCTGACTGGTACCAGGAAAGTTGTACTGCTGGCATAACAGCCCAACTTCTGCAGGGTCTGCTGCCCAGCACCAAGCCTTTCCTTTGGGCAGCAAGAATGGCACATCACTCCCTAAGCTCACAAGCGAGTTTGGTTTTGCTGAACCTGCGAAGAAGCTGGGCTGTTGTATCCGTCACATCCATTCCTGGGATGCGTTTTGGCATATGCCTTCTCCTTGGAAGACGTGTACTTATTTAGAAGCTCAACTGAAGTAGCTAGCCATGCTCCCTGCAATGAATCCTGACAGGGATGCTGCCACAGAGGCACATGAGAAATTACATTGACAATATTTTACAGTCCAAGCACCCATGAGCTGTTAATTTCCTTAAACTGTGGAGTGCTTGTGTGGAGTGCTTGTAGTACAATTTTTTTTCTGTTCTTTTCTTTTTTTACTTTCAGTCCACTCATGCTGTTGTTGCTCCTTGTTCTTTACTATTTTTTTTTTTTAATAAACTGTGTGTTCCCATAGCTTGTTTGAGCAGGAATGTTTGTGTCTGTAAGCTATGCCAAAAGGAATGATTAAGCCACTCCAGAAGTGATAGGAAAAAGAGAGGTGTGATGAAAGAAAAATAATTCTTCTAAATATCCTTTGGCCTTGTCACTTGAAAAAGATAAGCAGACTGAGGTTCTCCAATAATCCCGAGCTCTGTATCTACTTTCTGTAGCTGGCTGAGATGCAAAATTCTTGCATGTGCTGCCTGTATCCTAAAATTCAAGCCATCATGGTCTGTCCCCTGGATGATTAAGGTATCACAGTATAACTAAGTTTGGAAGAGACCCCAAGGATCATCAAGTCCAACCTGTCCCAACAGACCTCACAACTAGACCATGGCACCAAGTGCCACGTCCAATCTCCCCTTGAACACCTCCAGGGACGGTGACTCCACCACCTCCCTGGGCAGCACATTCCAATGACGAATGACTCGCTCAGTGAAGAACTTTTTCCTCACCTCGAGTCTAAACCTCCCCTGGCACAGCTTGAGACTGTGTCCCCTTGTTCTGGTGCTGGTTGCCTGGGAGAAGAGACCAACCCCTTCCTGTCTACAGCCACCTTTCAGGTAGTTGTAGAGGGCAATGAGGTCTCCCCTGATCCTTCTCTTCTCCAGGCTAGGTGAAAGCAAACCACAATATTAATAACTTTAAAGTTTTAAAGTTCATAAAGTTTGGGGTGGTTTTTTTCCCCTGCTAGATAGTCATGCATTTTTCAGAACTGTCTTAACACTCTTGGCATCTGAATATGCTTGAGTCATTTGTTATGCATCTACATCCCTCCTCTTTGCTCTGTGGGTTGACTGGTACTGACTTTGCTCTGCACACCATGTGGTCCAAAACCATTTGTGTCACCTGCTAGACACCAATGAGGAAACAACCTTCATTTCATAGGGAGCTCTGGTTATCTCTATGAGGTGATCTTGAGTCATATTTTGCATTGCATGTGCTGTTGGCCCTCAGTGTAATGTTTGAGCATTTCACTCCTGTTAGATGCTTAAAAGTTATTTATGGAGTGTTTGTAAACTTACAGGCAGAGTGTCTGGGAATGTTTGGTGTGTTCCCATAGAGCCGAACTGTATTTTGACAGCTGGTTAATGCCACTAAGCCTTCAATGGCTCCTGCTCTCTGGCTATGATTCTTCCATCACAACTTGTGATAGTTGTTCTGCAGATATGGCTGTGATTGGCAATTAGGATTTCAAAACACAGGCTCTTCCATGTAACTGTTATTTGTGAGGTTAGTTCAGGCCGAGTAACTTTGCTTTCATCTCTAAACATGAGCCATAAATTCATCTGTTCCTCAAAGTTGAGCTGAGAGGTTGTGTTGACAAATTCTGGTTTTAGTATCACAGTTTGTGTTGCCAGTCTTCATAATTAAATCACTTTGGCAAGTATATATATCTTGTTTTGACAGAGAAAACTCAGGAACATAGAAGTTAAAGGGTTTCTGAATATCAGGGTGCATTCAGAGTCAAACTCAAACAGTACAGTTCAGCTTGTGACCTTGTCTAATTTTATGGATACTAACCCCTCCTTGTAGCAGCAGAAGTCACTGATGCTATGCAATCTAATCTTTCCCCCATATTTTTTGTTTTGAGATATCAGTTGTGTGCTGTGGGTCCAACAACTGCTGAAATCTGAAAAAATGTTACTCTCATCTTCTATTTGTGAGATGCCAACTGAAGCTGAGGTGAGCCAGGCATTTGTGCCAGTACACACAAACAACCTCAGCCTTAGTGCTCCTCAAGGTAAAGGAGTTGCATGAGGGTGTTGTGAAACTTCTGTCAAAATAATTCCTCTTGTGTGTAAGGAATTGGATAAAAGAGTGAGATCGTTTTAAGCCTGCTCTTGGTATTTGTCCATTCTGAGTTACAGTTGTCTTTGGATACCTTCTAGTCAGGCAGCTCTTTAGCTCTTGCTGAAGTGTGGTTTGCTAATGCTGGTTCATACTCCAGGAAGATAACATCATAAAATAAATTTATATTCTAAGCTTTCTTTTTCCACTTTGCTGGATATTTCCATACTCCATCATTCCTTATATTTAGCTTCTTTTCCTTAGTATTACTTATTATGAAGGTACTGGTAAAGAAGCTTGAGCTTTTTCAGGGTAGCATTTTTGTAGGATAAACAGATTTTACTTAGCACTGTGTAGGATATAAATTAAGAACTTGTCAATTAAGCCTGGCCTTTAGTTTCTGCATCCAAAACTAACATGTTCAACAGCCCTTCAGCTCTTAAGGAGATTGTCCTTTTGATTCCAGCATCCAGCTGCCCACCAAGTCCTTTCACAGCTCCAGCTTCACAGGACATTGTTCATGATCTTCCTTAGGAAACGTTTGGACCCATAGTTTGTTCCCAACAGCATTAGTGCGAAGTGCTTTGCAATGGATTTGCCTTTAAAATCTATGAAATAAAATGAAGGCAGAGCTAGTATGTGCATTTGATATGACCCCCTACTAAAAATACAATGATGGTTATTAGTGCTATGTTTTGCTGGCTACTGTAGAGTTTTAAACAATCATATTATGGAACATATCTGAATAGAATAGAATAAACCAGGTTGGAAGAGACCTTCGAGATCATCATGTCCAACCTATCATCCAACACTACCTAATCAACTAAACCATGGTACCAAGCACCCCATCAAGTCTCCTCCCGAGCACCTCCAGTGATGGTGACTCCACCACCTCCTCGGGTAGCCCACTCCAATGGGCAGTCTCTCTCTCTGTGTAGAACTTCCTCCTAACATCCAGACTATACCTCCCCTGGTGCAGCTTGAGATGGTGTCCTCTTGTTCTGGTGCAGGTTGCCTGGGAGAAGAGACCAATCTCTGCCTGTCGACAACCTCCCTTCAGGTAGTTGTAGAGAGCAATAAGGTCTCCTCTGAGCCGCCTCTTCTCCAGGCTAAGCAACCCCAGCTCCCTCAGCCTCTCCTCACAGGGCTGTGTTCCAAGCCCCTCACCAACTTTGTTGCCCTTCTCTGGACACGCTCCAGCAAGTCAACCTCCTTCCTAAACTGAGGGGCCCAGAACTGGACACAGGACTCAAGGTGCGGCCTAACCAGTGCAGTGTCCAGGGGCAGAATGACCTCCCTGCTCCTGCTGGCCACACTGTTCCTGATGCAGGCCAGGATGCCATTGGGCCTCCTGGCTGCCTGGGCACACTGCAGGCTCATGTTCAGCCTACCATCAACCAGTACCCCCAGGTCCCTCTCTGCCTGGCCGCTCTCCAGCCACTCTGACCCCAGCCTGTAGCTCTGCATGGGGTTGTTGTGGCCAATGTGCCGAACCCAGCACTTGGATGTGTTCAGTCTCCTGCCCTTGGACTCTGCCCATCTGTCCAGCCTGTCGAGGTCCCTCTGCAGAGCCTCTCTATCCTCCAGCAGATCAACTCCTGCCCCCAGCTTGGTGTCGTCAGCAAATTTACCGATGATGGACTCAATGCCCTCATCCAGATCATCAATAAAGATGTTAAAGAGCATGGGGAATCTGAGCTCTAAACAGCTTCAAAAGCTCTTGACTTGGTAGGAAGACTTTTTTTTTTTACTTCCTTTTCCCATTGTCATAAAATCACTTGTGGTTTTCAGGCTGCTTGGACGAAACTTGTTGCAGGGCCCTTGAACACCTTTCGAAGGTGGGGGAAAGGTGTCTTATTATTCTTGCTTATATTCTTATAAATACTTAATCTCAGAGGTTACTAGAGAGTCTGCAAACTGCTTAAGGGGCTTAAGGTGCCCCTTAGAAATTTGAGTTTCCTGATTTTCTTTCAGATCCGAAAAAGGGCTTTGATGGAGGACTTTGGAACTTATTAATTATAATAAGCATTTGTTATGGCAGATTACCTGTCCCTGCAATTCTGAGCTGCATACTTACTCAGCACTCTTGGGCCTTGGTTTGTGAGTAAGTGAGGAAGTTGGGATTTCCACAAGAATGATTCATATCAAGGAGTAACCCTAGAACTCTTCTTCCTTGTCTGGTCTAGGAAGCAAATTAATTAACCTGCATGCATAATGCGTCTTGCCAAAATTACAGACAGAATGTTGATTCATCTGCTCTAGGAGGCAGCATGGAAAATTCTCAGTGTTAGTTCAGTAATACATTACCTCCAAAGCAGGTAGACTTGCTGTTAGCAATCTGTAACTGGCCTTCCCGACACTTTGCTGTAAGTGCAGTACTGACTCTTCCTGTTGATTGTTTTGGGAAGAAATAGTAAAACCAGCTTTTAAGACTAGAGTATAATCTTCAGATATGACTTCTTGCTACTACTAGACAATCCTTTCTCTGTATTTGCTCACGTTCATTTTCTAGTAGGTAGAGGGTGACAGCAAACTGGAATGGAGTCATGGGCGTCAGCAGTAAATGGATCACAAGCCTGAACCTTGTTCTTTTGACTCATGCCAGGATCATAAATAGTAGTGCTCTAGTGAGCTGAGTCTGCACAAGTATCTGAAGTTACCATTTCTTTACGTAGCTGTTATAACTTCACTAGGTGATACTGGAAGAATATTAACTGTAAGTCCTAAACTTGCTACTGTAAATTGCTTTGAGGGTCTAACCATCAAATTAAGCAAGGGCCCAAAAATATTTACTTGACAAGAAAACCCAAACTGAACATGTTTTCTGTACACAGGGTTTACTGTACTTGCTTGTCCTAAATTTCAGGACGGTGTTGGAAGTTACAAACAGTGACTGTGCAAACAGCTCTACTTTATTACTGGGTGAATCTGATAAACGAGTTCTGTGTTCTGCAACAGTACAGATTAATGCTTGGAATTATTCTACTTTCATTTTTTGTTCAAAGACTCCAAGTAAAAAACGCTTGGAACTGCTCAGATCTGCTTTCAAGGGGGGTGAAGAATCTCTTTCTTGGGCAGTACCTAGACTATGCATTGTTGCTCCAGAACAGTGCTAGATACTTGGAGGATTTGCTGCTTTTTGTATCTGAGTCTTTCAGAGGGAGATTCTAACAAAATCTGGGGATTTAAATTCTTGTAACTCCAAATGCCCCAATTTATACATGTGTCTGTGTTCATCTATGCTGCATGAAGACTGTTAGGTAAAGGTAAATGTTTTGCAGAAGGTCAATATACAAATCCAGTTTGCTATGGGATTAATACAGTGCATTAGTGGAGGTTATAAGGTAGGTTATAAGGATATGATTAGCACTATTTTTTCAAGGAACTATTTTCATTTAATCTTAATTTGCTTATGCTAATTGGGTATCTTTTATCTTTCTTCCATTGTAAATGAATGCTGTTGATCCAAAAATGCATTCAGATTATTTACAGTGACAGGAAAGAATCTATATTCACCATTTTTTCCTGTTTCTTGAGAAACACCGGGTTTATTTTCTAGGTTCCTTTTTGCTGTATAAGGAATAGTAAGGCAGATGCAGGCTTTAGTCTTCTAGAGGTTTCTGCACAGGTTTTGTGAGTAATATCTGAAGTCGGTAACAGAGGGTTTATTCTCCATTTTCCTTTTTCACTGTTCCTCTGGAAAAGGAAATGAAAGCAGCTTGAATCATCTGTATCACTTGCTTGAGCTGTTTTAAGTTGTTACCACATATAATATTTTTTTTTATTCCTCCCTCTAATCTAGAATCCTAACAAAACAAGGGAAATACTTCTATAAAACTAATACTGCATGAGGTACAGGATTTCTGTCAGGAATACCGGAAACATTGCACTTACAAAACTAGATATGGAAGTCGAGTTTTGTCTTTTGTCCAGGGAGCTGTTAAACATATTTGTATATGTTTAGTGTCAAGATCATATCAGATTTTTTATTCTCTCATAACTTTTTTTTTTAAACTGAAGAAACCCTAGACCTTCAGTGTGACAAAATGTTAGCATGGGGAGATAATTATGAAAATTATTCTTCTACCTCAGGGTACCTGATCTTTGTGCACATGAGGTCTCTTCCAACCATGGTGATTCTGTGTGATTTGCATATCTTGCCAAGAACTGGTGCTTCTTGGTATGCATCTTAGATGAGCAGGGGGCACTGACAGCTGCAAGTGAGTCATGTGAGGTTCTTTTCTCCCTTCACATCTCCTCAGATGAATTTTAAGTGCTGGGTTTTATAAATCTAACATTTTCTATCCGGAATAGATTTCACAGCTTTACTTCTGTGGGTGGATTTAGTTTTAGAACAGTTAAGAAAACTCTAATGCTCTAATTGAAAAACTGCATCTTGGACAAGGAGATGCAGGAGCATAACAATTATACTTGCAAAACTGCTTCTTAATAATACTTTTTAATAATAATAACTGCTTCTTAATTGATTCTTTTCACAATACAAGCAAATGCATTTTTCCCTGTAGCTGTGTTTCAAGTCTGAATACTTTTTTTTTTCCCCAGTAGTCCCACAGAGGCAGAATAGGGTTGCCTGTTAAAAGCTGGAAATGCAACTGTCTGCAGCTCTTTCTCACAGAGCTGAAAATCATTGAGCCAAAGTTGATTTAACTGTTGTTTACTCAGTACAAGGGACTCTCAAATTATCCATGATGTGGAGTAACTTTTCATAAGAAGTGGGTTATGGGCATCTATTTACCACTTTTTAGTTGTGTGAATTGCATCTCAGTCCTGGCCACATAACATGTCTGTGGGTTCTGCAGTAATTGCTAACATGGGAAAAGTAGTATTAGAGCAGGATTTATGTACTTGAAGTGCTGTAGTGGAAGCAAATACCCAGACCTACGAGGAAAAGCCAGTATCCTGTGGCCTGCTGAGTGCTGTAAACTGTAAGGCAGAAAGGAGTCTTTTGGGTTAACTTGTACTGGGCAAGTGGCTTGTTGAAAATGCCAGGAGAACTCCTTGCCAGCACCCACTACTCGCTGGTTTGAGCTGTGTTGTTCCATCTCATATGGCCACTGCTGCATGGAAGTGAGAGGTATTTCAGATATACAGAATGCTGGGGTAATTAAGTATGCTGTGATTGAGCAAGCTGCATAGCAAACAGCATGAAAGAGCTGCTTGGCATGCTAGGAGGGAAAGAATCAAGGCAGTGTGGAGAGAGCTAATACACAGAGGAAAGATTGGGAGGCAGGACTGGGCAGACCATTAAGGGTAGATCTGCTCAAACAAATTACACTATTTGGAAAGAGAGTTTCCCACTCAGCTGCCTGGGGATATGCAGTCTTTCCATGCTCAGCATTAAGAAAGGGATCTTCTCTAATTGCAAGTGGGAATATTTGCATTTGGAACGACTAGGAGCATTTTGGTTCCTGTGTGCTTCCAGTCCATTACCTGCCTGTTCCTTTTTCAAGTGCAATTGCACTGTACAGCTTGGGAAGAGTGTTGCACACGTGGCCTGTGCCATCACCTCTGGAGGACTTTGGTTTGCAGCTGTTTAGTTTTCCTCTTGAGCTTTTCTGTGCCAGTAGCAGCCGTACACCATCCTTTTAAACTTAATGATCTGACAGCAACGACATGTTGGAATGATATGGTTCCCAGCCTCCCAACAGGAGGTACTTTTCAGTGGCAGCAGTTTGGGTTTTTTCTATCAGAAGATTGCTATAAAAATTATCAGAAAGAGGCACTTTTGTGGCAAAAGAAATGTGTACAGCAAAAAGTCAGAAATAATTAGAAGGTGCAGGGAAAATAACCAATCACAGAATTTCAGGGGCTGGAAGGGATCTTGAAAGATCATCTAGTCCAACCCCCCTGTCAGAGCAGGATCACCTACACCAGATTACACAGGAACACATCCAGGCGAGTTTTGAATATCTCCAGAGAGGGAGACTCCACAACCTCATGGGGCAGCCTGTTCCTGTGCTCTGTCACTCTCACAGCGAAAAAATATTCCCTCATATTTACAAGAAACTTCCTGTACCTCAACTTCTACCCATTGCCCCTTGTCCTGTCATTATAGCCTATCATTTCTTCCACCCTTTACGTATTTATACGCATTGATGATCATTCATCCATTTAGTGATGGAAGAAATGATAGGCTATAATGAGTCGGGAAAGCTTGTCTGTAGGAAAACCACTCTGATGCTTCTGTGGGCTAAATGGGACATGGGAGTATAACTGTAATCAAAGAGTTTGCCTTCACCTACTTTTTCCAGTGATCTGTAGGGACTTTGGCAAGTCAGTTGATCAAGTCTTTCTTTTTTTTTTCCCCCGGAAAGTATTTTTTTAAGATGAGTAATGAGGTTTGTATCAAAGAATGGCTTAGGTTGGAAGGGACCTCAGAGATCCCCCACTCCAACCGCCCTGCCACAGGCAGGGATGCCTCTCAACTAGACTTGGTTGCTCAAGGCCTCATCCAGATTGGCCTTAAACACCCTTGGGGGTCTTTTTATATCAGTTCATTCATTAGTGCAATGAACCAGTAAAGTAACAGAACAGGTGCTGACTTGCTGCTTTGTTAAGTGAAGGTCTTGGGTATAAAGTTTTCTATTTCTCTGTGTGTGTAGTGGTTTGCATATGCAAACCAAACATCTCATTTTTAAATGATTCTTCAGCTTTTAGTAGGATGAGCACTGGAGTGGAAGCTGGGAAAAAAACATGACAATAAGTGTCTAACAATTTCATCTGCACTTGTCCTCCAGAAATGTGAATCTTTCAAATGGTTGGAATAGCATTGCTGGAAGATGCTCAGAGGATGTTCTTGACAGCACCCAGTCCAAAGGACTTTAGTCTTTAAATCCAAAACAGTTGAGCATGTCCTGCCATAGTTATTTCTACAAGGAAGATTCTGGCTCATCTAAAACTCCAGGGATTTTTGCTTAGCTTTTCTCTTTCTTGTTTACTGTCTTGTATCCTAGACATAGCAATGCTTAAAAAGTTTGCTTCCCTAAGAAGGCTACTAAAATGGTATGGTTAAATCATTTAGTGGAAAATCACTTAATACGGCTATTAGCAGACATGTTGTCAGCGTGTTTAGATAAAGACAGCATCAATGTCATCACAGTGTGTGGAGCTTTTCTATTTAAACAAAATTCAGGAAAAGGTAAAAAGAAGAGGAAGGAATTAAAAATGGTGTTAAATAGTATATCTCATTCTGAGTTCACATTACAACTTCTACTGTAGACTCTGTTCTAACTTTAACCCACATCTCTCTTCTTGAAATCCTTTTATACTTTAATTCAACTCGCAGTTAATGAGCTGTGTCTATTGCTTCTATGTTTGTGGGAATGGCAAGTCTACTGTAGAGCTTTAAGTGCTCATTTCTTCAAGGAACAGATTCGAGGGGGGACTGTTAAAAATCATTTGAGGTTTCATTTTCTTACCTGCTTTTGGAAATCTAAGCCTGAACTTTGAAATTACAGCAGGAAGCAAATGCTTTTAATAAAAAATGGATTTTAGTTATGTTTACTTCTTTCCAGTTTCTCCTTACCTATCCCTGTGGCCATTCCTTACTTAACATCATCCTATACATCCCTCAGTGTCACTGAGTTGTGCTTATTTAATCTATTCATTGAAAAATTGAGAGGTGCTTTCACAGGTAGTGATGCATGTAGCCATGTGTGGCTTCACTGTCTGTTCTCAGTTATTAAACCATGGAAAAAATCTTGGTGAAGTTGACTTTGGTGGTTATCTGTATTTGTTTTGTGGGGTTTGACCTTCACTTTCTAGGTAATACAAAAAAAACCCTTTTAAGATAAAAGGATGATTCCTACCTATCCTCGGCACCCTTTGCACACCAGGAAATACCAAGGAGGAGGGCCTTTTTGCTGTCTGCTGTCTGACTGGAGTGCCTAAGTATGTTTATGGCCCTCAGGGTAAAAAATGGTATTTCAAAAAACCCAGACAAAACAGCCAGAGTATTTCCAGATGCATTCAGGACAGAGGACTGGTTCTATCTCTGCAATTCAATACAAAGTTGATGTGCAAAAGTTTTGGTTCACAAATCTTGTGTCCTTTTACTTTAAAAACCTTGATCAAAATCATGCTACCATGAACTGAACTGTGCTTCCTCTGAGAGGCTATCTGAGCAGCAGATTTCCAGCATGTATGAATGATGATACAGTTCTCTCAGCTAATGAATATTCTGGCTTTCCAGATACTTGGAGGATTAGGTCATAGTGCTGGCAGTAGCATTAATTTCTGGTTTGGAGGCTTGTGCTGTGCGAGAGGCACTTAGACTGCCTAATCTCCTGATGCTTTCAAAGGTGCAAAGTAAAATTGTTCTCTAATTGGAATGGTTTTTTTGGAAGGCTTTTTTTGGTATTGTAGTTGAAAGCCCAGTTTCTTTATTTCTGTTTGGTTGGGTTTTGAGATGTATGTTTGTTTTTCTTTTTGCTTCTTCATTGCTCACATGGAGACATTAATGCAGCACAATTGAAATAAAACAGATTTCCAGTTTCCGATTTTTCTTAAACTTTAACTGACTTGCTGTCTTTACAGTGGTTGAGTGCTAAGGGGAAAGAGCTTTTCCTGCTCAGTGAAAGTTAAGGGGGGAAAAAAAAAATCCACCCACAAAATTCCAGTGTTTTGAAGAGAAAGGTGGTGTGTATTGTTTTGTGGAAGTTTAGCTGAAGTGTTGTATTGGTTTATGTATGGATTGAAAATACGTTGTTGGCATTTTGTGTTACTCTCTGGGAAATAAATCTTGATTTCCAGGAAACCTACAGTTGCATAGTTAATGAGGACCTTTGTGTGTGTAATTATACATCAGAAAGGAAATCTTGAGTGTCACACTAAATCGTAGCTCAAAGTGCTCAGCAAGAGTGAGGATGGTGCTGAAGAATGGGCATGATATGCAAGTTAATAGAATCCTAGAATGGCTTGGGTTGGAAGGAACCTTAAAGATCATCTAGTTCCAACCCCCCTGCCATAGGCAGGGATACTTCCCACTGGATCAGGTTGCTCAAGGCCTCATCCAACCTGGCCTTGAACACCTCCAGGGGAGGGGGCATCCACAGTGTCTGGGCAACCTGTTCCAGTGTCTCAGCATTCTAACCCCAAAGAATATCCTCCTAATATCCAGTCTAAATCTACCCTCCTCGAGCTTAAATCCATTCCCCCTCATCCTATCACTACAAGCCCATGTAAAAAGTCCCTTTAAAAAAAGTCCCCATTAGAAGATGCTAAGGGAGTATGCCTGATTGTGGATCCCTGTCCACATGATTATGATGACACCTAAACAGATACTGTGCAAAAATACTGGATTTTTTGGGGGAGGCTGTTTTCCTTCGGTTTGTATGAGTAGCTCAGCTTTCCCAGTGGACTGGCTGCTACAAAGATCTCTGTGAGCCCTGCTTTCAGAATGAGTTCCTTTGAGGAACTCATATTCACATGTACAGTTTTGCAACTTAGCTGTCCTGTCTGAACACTTGCGCGTTGTTGAGGAAGTGGGAGCTGAGAGCTAGTCAGGGCTCAGACTTGCAGAAGACATCCAATATTCAGTGACACATAGCCAGAACTGCTTTATTGCTTGGCTCCAGGGTGTATTACTGTAGGCAAGAAGAGGTGTAGCCTCATTCCCTTTCCCACCTGATAGATTGTTTTCCTCGGGCATGGAGAAGATCGTGTTATTTAATTGCCAAGGAAAAAAAAAACACCTCTACTTTACTCCATATGTCCAAAGAAGAAAAACTTCCTAATTAGTTTTAAATCATGCATGCATGGAGAAAAAAACGTGGTTTGCCTCCTAATACTTTAGACATGCTCCTGTTGTGTAATGCAATTTGATAGTACTGAATTGTTCTCTTGCTTAGAGCCTTGTGTGAACCCTTCTAACCAGCCCTGTTGTATTAATCTTCCCGTGTTGTTACAGTTGCTAGTTACCAAATTAGACTGGCTTGTGGTGTCAGCAATAAAGAACAAAGTCTTTGGGCTTCAGGCAGTGTTTCTTCTCTTTCGTGTTTTTAATGCCTCACATTCTTGTTTGAAGTTAATGAAGAAGTTTCATTCGCACTTTTGTTTCAAACTGCACTTTGATAATGGTGAAAATCAGTGTGCCCACAGTGGGGTTTTTTCTGCTGTTTAGTCCTGTGTGCTCAAAGAGGAAGGAGAACTCAGGAGAGTTTTAAAAAAAAGAGTATTTAAATGGCTATTTTTTAATGCACTTGTAAAGAAAAAGCAGCTGACAATACTTCCCCCCATTCTTCCTCAAGCAGTAGTTGTGGAATATCAAAAAAGCCAACTTTGTTGCTCCAAATGTTCTTTTTCCCTTTCCAGAAAAGGACATTCAATGCAAAATGTCTTGAGCATATGCTGTGTAGCAGCTTGTCCTGCTGTCTGAGTCCAAAATTTCCTCAATTTACTGATCTTTTAGTGTAAAACCCTTATCTGTCAAGCTCAACTCACATGAAACCACTTTAAAAGCAGTCAACTGTCGTTACTGAGCTAATCATATGTTATCATATGCTCAAATAAATTGGGCTGCATGTCTTCCAAAAAGCACACCAATGAAGTCTGCTTTTGCTCTTGCTTGCCTACTATCTGCATTCCCTCAGGCTTCTCAGGAGTTTGCACTGCCAAGAAAAAAGAGTTGGCCTGTTCAGAAAATGGTTTCTGATGCTCCTATTTTGAAAAGTTTTTTTCATCCTAATGATAGGGTAATCAGCAGTTTTTGGGAGCTTGAGAATGTTGGGGAAATGACAATTTATACAGCAGCCATAAATTCAGGCAGTTTTGGGACTGCTCAGCATGCAGGGGGAAAAAAAAGTCATGGAAACTCGGAATTATCTGTGCTTGTGGCCAAGTGCAATGAAACTTAGGAACTTGCTACATGACTTATCTAGATTAATTTTCTGCAGACGATTGCAACATACACAGTGGCAGATTTTATTATGTCATTGTTTCTGTTTCTAGCCTTGCTCCAACCCAACAAAAGCAGAAGTATCTGAAAGAAAATACTGGGAGGAGAAAGAAGGAAATGGCAACTACATTTTTTTTTCCCCAAGCTAGCTCTGTAGGATTCTGTGAACCACTCTTTATGTACTATTTAAAAAAAAAAAAAAGACAAACCAAACCTTTAAACCTGCATCATTTACACTTGAAATTAGAGCACACAGTTGCCATATTGAAATTCTGAACTAGAAATTGCTTCATTTGGCAATAGATTTAACGAGTAAATTTGTCACCTTTCTCACTTTTGATAGTCCTGTTGTGTGATTATTTTTTTTTTGTGCATCTGCACTGTTTTAGAGGTATTACTGCAGAAATTGTAGATGATTGGGCTGGTTTACAGGTGCTCTTCATCCTAAACTCCCTGAAAACAATCAGTTGGCTATGTGTGGTGCTGCTGGTGGTGTTCCCTGCTGCCTTTGCTTGCCCTCGGAAATGGCATCGGCAAGAAGCTAAGCTGAAAGCAGTCATCTCATGCGATGTGGTAGAGTCTTTCTGTAAGACAGCATGGAAAAAAAAATGGCCTGCATGTGCAGTTTTAGTTCTGCAAACTATTTAACAGACTACTACAAGGAAATCGGAGGCTTAAATCAGCAGGGGAGTTTTGTCATTTGTATTTCCCTTGGATATATAGACCCTTGTCAGTGCTGGAGCAGTTTGCTGTCTGCTCAGGGCCAGTAGGCTTTTTGTCTGTTGAGTGCTCTGTTGTTGGTCCATGTCAGCATTTCCTCCAGATGATCCTCTGCTTTGATGTTGCTTCCCACTTTGTGTGCAAGTCACAACCGTGTCTTGTTTCTGGATTGTGTTAGAGTTGGCTCGTCCTCACTGTTTGTTGCAAAGCAGACGTATGGCAGCAAAGGGACCCTGACAAGTAATGCCTTCAGCTGCAGCGTGAGTCCCTAATAGCTGCTGTGTGCTGTCAGACTGGGAGAGACTGCAGAATTTACTGGTTTTTCCCTTGTCCCTGCAGAAAAGGTGTTTGATGTGACTTTCATGTGAACAAATCTTGTGAAAAGTCTCTCCTTGGAATACTAAGACTTAAATTTATTTTGAATATTTCTTTAAAGCTGCACTCTGCCAACACATCCATGTGCAAATGGAGTATTTGTTCATCCAGCAGTTGCTGGCAGTGATCATGTGAAGATGTTTCCATTTTTGCCTTCTTCTTTCTCACTCCATGCATATTATAGTTGATAATAACGTGGTTGATTTCCTTTCTGTATTAAATACTCAAAAGCTCTCAGTGTTACAGCTTCATGGAAATTACTGTGGATTTTGCAGTATCTATCTCATGTAGCCGAGAATGTGGTTTTGGCTTGCAGTAGGGCAGATCAAGCATCCTTGACAAAACCAGTGCTGTGCTGGACGGCATCTGAGGGTGTACTCTGAAGCACTGTGGCCATCACGATGTACTTCTAGTGTTACTAGAAGATTTTGCCCCTAGGTGTTTTTCAGATTGCACATGACTTTGAAACTGTTGGAGATTTGCAGCATTTGTTGGACTTTGCATCTGTTTTTTCCACCATTTGGTTTGGATAAAATCACACTCTTCAGGGAAAACAGTTTGGCTTTGATACTTCGTAGCAGCGATGCAGCTTGGATGAGAAGATTGTAAAATCTCCCTCGACTCATAGCAGTGTCAGTTCTTGACAGATACAGCAAAACTGCAGTCAACATTTGTTCTGTTGCTTCCAAAAAAAAAAAAGTCTTGGAGACTAGAGAGGGTCTAGTCTAAAGTGCAGTAAGCAAAACATGCATTGCTTTTGATGTTTGTGCTTTTCAGATGTGACAAAACTTTGGATGAGTGTGTTCAGCACTTTGAATTAATCTCCTTCACAGAGTTTCACTGCCAAAGCTAGTTTTAGTGGGGTATACTTTTGTTTACAGCACTACAGCTGATGCTTGTCAGCTATCTCACTGCAATATCCCCAGCATAGACAAGGATTGGCAAATGTATCTGAGAAGCAAATCCAAACTTGCCTTTCCACTTAACCTCCCTGCGTCACAGTCTAGTCTATCATGCACAGCAAGATGTTGCATGATGCCACTTAAAAATCTCTACTTTTATGAAAAAAAGCATAAAGTGTAAGGGCAGGAAAACTTGGCAGGAAGGGGTGGTTTGTTAGGTGCAAGTAAGCTGTTGAGTTTTGGGGGTTTTGTTTGGCTTCGTGTTGCTAAACGGAAAAGCAAAAGAGGTCTCTGCTGGCATTTATGGTGACCTTGGACTGAACATCGTCAGGAATCCTGGGATGTTGGCATTTTCTTCTAACTGCTGAATTGCCTGTGTGTAGCATTTCAGAGTGAGCATTTTGGATTGCACTGCAGCCAGCTATGATGAAACTAAAATAACCATATTAAAAATTAAGAAGCAGAGCTGGCTTTCAAATGATTTGGCCATCAGAAATGAGCAAGATTGTGGAACTGTTCAAACTGTGAATGCATTATTCCCGTTTCTGTTGTATCTGTTCACTTGGAGTTAAAGTAGTAAACGTCCAAGCCTTGTGTTCTGTTTCACGACTAACACTGGCTTGAGTCAGATGGTCTTGAGTGAAATCAGTGCAATTGTTTAACTTTGTCAGTGCTTTCCAATTTTACTTTTTTTTTAAATATAGTCCTAGACTTACTGGAAATTGTGACTTGTAGCTCAGCTGTCCCTTCCAGCCAAAACTATCCTGCATTCCTGTGATTCTGTCAAATAAACTTTCCAGTGGGAACCACATGATGACCTACCCAGCTGGTTTCTACCTATGGCCTAATCAGGTCTTACAGCTGCTTCCCCAGAGATGCAGGATGATGAGATCTGGTTTCTTTTATGTCCATATTGAGTAGCAGCTACATGTGATCTGGTGTTGGCAAGGCTGATCACTTGAGGGTAGTTCTGAACATAGTGAACACATCGTGTGCAGCTAAAACGTGTTCTTCATTAAAACTCTCGATGAGCTTTGTGTTTACATTGCCTTTGTGAAAGCTGAGGTATCATGTGGTATTTGTTAATTTCTACAAAAGCTGTCTATTTTTCTTTCTTTGTGAGATCATCTCAGTCTCCAGTCTCATCTCATGGTGCTCCAAGCTGCAATAACCAGTGGATTAGTGTCAGGGGGCTGTTAATTTATTGCAAGCCCAGATGACCATCTGCATGAATGAGAATTATAGTCATGGCTTTCACTTCTGTGGTGCCAAGTAATCGTAAACATCCTTTCTAGCTTTGTCTTACTCTACAGAAAAGAAAGTAGGGAAACAGTCAGTTAATAGAAACTAGTCCAATAAATGTTAGTAGGAATTTTTTTTCCATTTGTTGAGAATGGTCTCTGCATAGAGAGGTTGTGTTATGTGCACATAATGGTGTCAAGAGCTACATGCTGTCTTGGTGCAAAAACTGATTTCACAGTCTTCTATGTAACCGACTGGTTTGGGCCTTAAGAGAGCTACAAGAGGAATGTTAATGGCTTCTCAGGTTGATGTTTTTACGTTTGAAGAAGTGTGTGTGTGTATTGTGGCTGTTGAGGCTGTGCCTTTAAGGAAGGGGCACACTGGCTAAATGTTTATAAAATATTTTGGTATTCTAAACGAATTTCATTGGCCAAGTAATTGTGGGAGGTGAGGATAGTCCCAGTGCAGCTGGAACTTTCTCTCAGTCTTCCTTCCTTCACTGTCCCTTTCAGCTGGATCTGCTTCTGGGATTCTGGCCAACTAAGATAAGATACCAACTCCTGTGCCAGGCCTTTCTTCCTTTCCTGCCCTGTTAACCATCCACATCTCTTTTCTACTTCTTTTGGGGGAGAAGGGAGGTAGGGGGGTGAAGGGGGCACAGGGGGAAGCCCCCTCTGGGGGGGGTCTGGTTTCTGATTGAGTTTATTTGCTGTATATTCCTGTATATATTGTAAAATACCTGTATTTGTTGTGTTACACATAATCTGTTTCCTTGTAAAATATACTCTCATTTCTCCAACTGGGTTTAGCCGTGGTCTCTTTCTCAGTGGGGGAGGGAAAGCAGAGCTTTTCCTTTCAAACCACCACATGTATACATACAAATTTGAAAACATATTTTTGTATATATTTTGCTTGAAATGTTCTTCCTAATGCTGCTTGAGTGAGCTGGTTCACAGTCCCTTAAGGAACTGAGGAAAGACTGTAGTGAAACGTCAGTTTGGTGACTTAGAAATGCTAGGAGCTTTGGTTTTGTGTAATTTCCTGACAGTTTGAACCAGGTGACACAGTAGTGCTGGAGGTTTTTTTTACTTCTGCCTCTTCCCTTTGCCTAATATGGAGTCTAACACTTTGAATCATAGAATCAAGCAGGCTGGAAAAGACCTGAGAGATCATCAAGTCCAACCTAATACCTAACACCTCCTGACAACGAAACCATGGCTCCAAGTGCCACATCCAAGCCTTTTTTGAACACCTCCACCACCTCCCTAGGCAGCACATTCCAATGGCAAATCTCTCTTTCTGGGAAGAACTTTCTCCTCACCTCCAGCCTAAGCTTCCCTTGGTGCAGCTTGAGACTGTGTCCTCTTGTTATGGTGCTGGTGGCCTGGGAGAAGAGGCCAACCTCTGCCTGTCAACAACCTCCCTTCAGGTAGTTGTAGACAGCAATAAGGACTCCCCCGAGCCTCCTCTTCTAAACAACCCCAGCTCCCTCAGCCTCTCCTTACTTTTGCAGTGCTTCCTAGGATTAGTACACTCCCACCTGAGAGCAATGCTTAAATAGAAATTGTGTGATGTTGTACTTGTTCCAGTTTTGGCAGTGACATTTGGAATGTAAGTTGGTTTTGATGCTAAGTGTGAAAAAATAAAATGTGCACTGAGCCAGTGAAATCTCTGTTTCAGAAATTTCTGTAACTACATTCATCTAAGTGAGAAAATTGAGTGTGAGCTCATGTATGGACCAGTCACTCGGGTGGTTAATGTTGATCAAGTGCTTGCATGCAGTGCAGTTGCTTGATCATGCTTAAGGGCTTGTTATTTTTACTGTACACCTATACATTTAGAATAGAATAGAATAAACCAGGTTGGAAGAGACCTTCGAGATCATCATGTCCAACCTATCATCCAACACTACCCAATCAACTAAACCATGCAACCAAGCATCCTGTCAAGCCTCGCCCTGAACACCCCCAGCGACAGCGACCCCACCACCTCCCCAGGCAGCCCATTCCAGTGGGCAGTCACTCTCTCTGTGTAAAACTTCCTCCTAACCTCCAGCCTAAACCTCCCCTGATGCAGCCTGAGACAGTGCCCTCTTGTTCTGGTACTGGTTGCCTGGGAGAAGAGACCAACCTCTGCCTCACTACAACCTCCCTTCAGGTAGTTGTAGAGAGCAATAAGGTCACCTCTCAGTCTCCTCCTTTCCAGGCTAAGCAACCCCAGCTCCCTCAATCTCTCCTCATAGGGCTTGTGCTCCAAGCCCCTCACCAACCTTGTTGCCCTTGTTTGCTGCAGTGTCCAGCAATTGTATGTAGGTTCAGTAGTTTCTCAGATAATCTATTTAAAAATCAAATGAAAGGTGTTCCTTTTATCATCTGATCGCCTCGCAAAGTGCCTAGAATTCTGTCTGGGAATCCTTGAAGCTGTGTATCAGTCAAAAAGAAGAAAACAATGTGTACGTGGAGAGCAACAAAACAGTGTGAGCTTTGGATGACCAATTTTGCTTCTAGTTTTCCTTCCCTGCATTGTGAGAAATACTGGGAAAGGAACATATGGAACAGACAACAATCTTTTTCTTCCTTTTTTACCCCAACCCATCCTTCATTCCAGGTGCAAGGGGAAACAAATGTTTAAAAACCAACCCCCCAAGCAATCTATTAGTTTGTGAACTGCTTATTTGATAAGAATGCTTATATACTTGTATTAATGAATAGTGTCTCTGTGCTCAAAAATTGAGCAAGGTCTAATTCAAAGGCGTAACTGTTACTTACTTTTAGTAGGATATGGTTAAAAGGCTGTCTTAAATCCAGTCTTTGATTGTACACATTATGGGTTTTGTTTCAGTACATGCCAGTTTTACTTCAGACTCCATAGGCTTAAAGCCATATTCAAGATTTGCAAACTTGGGATGGATGGATGGATTGTAGCAGCTATGATGGCTGCTGAGGGATATATAGGATTTTCTTACAAGTCTCAGACCAGGTCTTCAATTCTCTGGCTTTTATTTACTTCGTTCCTCTTAGGTTGTGTATCATTGTGAACAATGGCGCCCTTCTTACGGATATCTTTCAACTCATTTGAGCTGGGACCTGTACAGAATCAAGGGGAACAACTGCAGCCTTTCTGTGCTATCAAGATGAAGGAGGCATTGACTACAGGTGAGGTTACAAATGGTGGTGCTTTTCTGAGTGTGAATGAGTTTTTGAGAAATCCTGCAATCCCTTCTAGTCTGTGAATGGTGGTGAGTCCTGCTGTTCCTGTCCTGCCAAGCATTTCACCATGAGTTCTTCTTTCAGAATGGAAGAAATAGCAATGACTTTTGTCTCTGTCCCCACCTTAAAACAAGACTTCCTTCTTAGTGCTTTCTTGTCTTGTGGTCAGAGTGCTCAGCACTTGGTAGGGCGAAGTCTAAGCTTTCTTGGTTTGCCACCACCACACAACAATTCACAAAGTATGTGGTGAAGCAGCTGATGTGTCACTTTTGCATGGGTTAAGGTGAGTTGTGAGTTTTGCATGACAGAAGTTGTCAAATGTTAAATAAAACGTTATTCTCTCCTGTTCCCAAGTAACAAACTGGACTGGCAGAAGCTCTGATGCTTCTGCAAGCCCTGAATTATTGGCAGAGGTTCTGCAAAAGGGTGCCATTTCTCATATTCCCAAGGATGCCTCCTGAGGCTTGCCTTTTTGCTGAAGGGGTTTGGCTTTAGCCATCCAAAACAAATAGGCTAGTGTAAAAGCCTTGCTGTGTGGACAGCCTGGTTTTAATTCTCCCTCACCTTTATCACCTGCCCTAATAATTACCTAATCATGTTTTATTTGATCTTTCCCTATATATTTTCACCATAATATTTCCAAATTGTCCATATTTAAGAATACCAAGTATGGGGCTCTGGAAATAGGTTTGCACTGCTGACAATCTGAGCGGTGGGTTTTTTTGCGTTCTGCAGAGTTCCCTAAATTAAAGCTAAAAGCTTTTGACTGAGTAGAGGAGAAATGCTGAAGTTTGTGTTGCAATGGAGGAGGTTCTCAGGTGGCCATTTGTGAGTGTTTCAGAGTGGCCTTTGGCAAGGCCTGCCTGTCACAGCTGTAATTTGTAATGCTGCCGTTGGCAGGCATTCCCTAATAAAGCAGCACAACAGCACTACTCACGACTCTCCTTTGGATGGCTCAGCACAACTGAGTGAGGAGTGTATCAAGCAAGCTAGTATTGAATGAGCACAACCTTAGCCTTCAGTTTCCAGGCAGACATTTAAGTAATAAGTATTTAATTCTTCCTTTGTCAATGTGAGTGTAAATTCTATTGCCAGTTTTAGAAGACAGGCCACACTGCAGCTTCCTGGGGAAGGGTCCAGCTATTGAACGTGCTTTGCTGCTGCTGTGATACCATAAGGGGAGGCTGCACACTTAGTGGGGAAAATCGGTCATTCAGAGCTGGGGAGGCACAGGGAAGTCACTTCTATTGCAGCAAGTGATCTGGATAAGCAGCAGAAATTGTGCAGAATGTACTAAATTACATTCAGTTACCTGAGAAAAAAATGGACAATAATTGGCTTTGCAGCAAGTCACAGAGAAAAACAGGGGAGGTGGCGTTGTGTGGCCAGAGTCAGAGTGAAGAGCTGGATTTGGATGCATAGGGGGAAGCACCATTTTGAATGTGTTGGTGGGACTACTGGAAGACCCAGATTTGGAAATGAGCTAAAGCTGATTCTAGATCATGCACTCACCAGTTGTTTTCTGTGCCTGAGACAGGGAGAGGAAAACATTAGCTTAACTGGTAGCAAGAGAGACTAAGCTGTGCATTAGGGAAAAAAATCCATCTGAAAAGAAGAGCAAAGCACTGTGAAACTCTTAAGGAAGGATTCTGTGGAGATTCTCATATGGGAGGCTAGACAAATGTTATTAAAAAAAATTACCCTTTTTTTTGAGGTCCTTTAAGCTTTTTCCTTATTCTTCAACTGTATACACAAGGTCTACATGTGCTAGAGAGGGCAGATAAGCCCTTGTAATATCCTTTAAAAGGTAGCGATCATGAGAGGCAGAGCACAATGCTAAGGACAGTGAGTTATGAATAGAAGTGAAATGTTTGGTTTACTTGGAAGTAGATTAATGAAATGTGGAGCCTTTAATCTCTCAGCCACCAGTTTCAATTTCACCAGGGTCAGTGTAAGACACATCTTAATTTGTTTTATATAGTAGTAGGTACTCACTGTGCTCAGACAGCACATCATGGATTTATACCAGAAAGGAGCCATGTAAATATTCTCTGTCAAGTTGTGACTGACTAAACCAGCTTCTGGATTCCAGAGTGGGAATTGCCTCTCCTGGTCTTTCTGGCTGCATGTTAACATCTTCACTGCTTTTGCATGTCCTGTTTGTCAGAATGTTTTGCCTTCCAACTCATGTTTGAACTCAATATTTAGACTTGGTCCCAACCAAAGCACAAGAGGTAGTAAATCTGCTTTAGGTTTCAGTACAAGGATTCCCTTTTTTGTTTTATTCTGTTAAGTACTAGCTTTACATCAGTTGATTTGACAGGTTTGGTCCATGGTTTTTTTTGTGTGTGTGGCTTTCAGAGAGAGGAAAAACTCTAGTTCAGAAGAAACCTACCATGTATCCAGAATGGAAATCAACCTTTGATGCCCACATTTACGAAGGACGAGTGATTCAGATTGTTCTGATGAAGGCAGCAGAAGAGCCATTATCTGAAGTGACTGTAGGTGTGTCGGTCCTGGCAGAGCGGTGCAAGAAAGGCAATGGCAAAGCAGAATTCTGGGTAAGGAGAGAGAGTAAACTTGCTGACCTGATTATGGTTTTTCAAACTGAATGGATGCCTTATGCTTTGATATGAGTGTTTGATCCCTTTAGCATGTGTGGCAGCATTTTTTAAAGCAGATAATGTACAAGGTTAAAGAAATTGACAATGAAGTTCCTGCCATCAGTGTTTGCAATCGTGACCTGTGTCACAATGAGGGGCCTGTGTTAGAAAAGCCTAGCAGTTTTTTGTAGCAAACAGCAGATGTTTAAACTTGATCTGTTCATTGTAATTCATCCAGAGAAAAGACAAAAGGTGAAGCTTATTCCAAGGCATTTCCACGTAGGATCTTTAATTCTATTTATTTTCACAATGGATGTTGGTTGATTCGGTGCTGCTCTAGTGGGGGTTCTTTAATACCCATTTTTGTTACAGAATCATAAAATCATTTAGGCTGGAAAAGACCTTTAGGATCATCTAGTCCAACCATTAACCTAACACTACCAAGGACATTGCTGAACCATATCCCTAAGCACATGTCTATACATCTTTTAAATACCTCTGAGGGTGACAATTCAACCACTTCCCTGGGCAGCCTCCTGTTCACCCTAAACCTGCCCTGGTGTAGTTTGAGGCTGTTTCCTCTCATTCTGTCACTTGCTACTTGGGAGAAGACACTGACAGCCATCTTGCTCCAGTCTTTTTCAGGGAGTTGTAGAGCGTGAGAAGGTCTCCCCTCAGCTTCCTTTTCTCCAGGGTTAACAACCCCAGTTCCCTCAGCCATTTCTCATAATACTTGTTCTCCTGATCCTTCACCAGCTTTGGTGCCACTCCAGGTCCTCAATGCTTTTCCTGTAGAGTGGTCTTGCAAAACTGGGCACAATACGCAAGGTGTCGCCTCACCAGTGCCTAATACAGGGGCAAGATCACTTCCCTGGGCCTGCCTGTCACACTATTCCTGATACAGGCCAGGACTTCCTGGCCACAGGGCTGGCTCATTTTCATCTGTCTGTTGATGAACACCCACAGGTCTTTCTCTGCTAGGCAGCTTTCCAGGCATTGTGCCCCAGGCCTGTGGCAACACATGGGGTTGTTGTGACCCAAGTGCAGAACCTGGCACTTGGTCTTGTTAAACCTCATACAACTGACCTTAGCCCATTGATTCATCCTGTCCAGGCCTTTCTGTGGAGTCTTCCTAGCCTCAAGCAGATTGGCACTCCCACACAATTTAGTGTCATCTGCAAATTTACTAAGGGTGCACTCTATCCTGTCATGCAGATCATTGCAAAAGACATTAGAGAGAACTGGCCAGGGAACATCACTAGTG
The DNA here is from genome assembly GCF_014839835.1 of Dryobates pubescens. Lineage (NCBI taxonomy): Eukaryota > Metazoa > Chordata > Aves > Piciformes > Picidae > Dryobates > Dryobates pubescens. Next base: position 64,313,079 of record NC_071612.1, read on the forward strand.
ACCAGCCACCATCTAAGCAATTATTCAGAAAAGTAGCTAAAATCACTAGTGATCAGTTTTAATTTTAGTAATTACTTTTGGCCAATTCATTGATCTGAAGTCCTCTGCTTGTTATCTGTAGAACAGGTACCACACAGACTTCGTCTGCACAGCTTCAGTCATGACTTGCACAGAGATGTTAGCTTGTTTACTGTATCCTCTAAGGTTGTTTCTGTGTGCAGAGAGACAGCCCATCAGTAGTCACTGTAACTGAGGTCTTTGCCTTCTGGGAGATTTTTTGAGTGAAATTGCCTTAAAGATGAAAACAAAGTCATTATCCCAGTAGCGTAAAGGGGTCTGTAGGGATCTGTGTTCACAGGTGTATCTGATGTAACTGTACCTTTCTTTTTTACTTTCCTCCCCTCCCAAGTTGTCTTTACTGTTAATTGAGGGATGCTTTGCTCTGTGCTAAAGTCAACACTGAATCAGACCCTTTCATACTTAATAGCTTCTTCCTCTTTATGCTAGCAGCAGTTTAAGAATGAGCGTCTCCATTCTGAGCGCAGGAGGTGACCTCTCCTCTTGGCTTAAAATGAATTTGTGTTGGTCTGTAAAATTTGCCACAGAAACCATGTGTAGTGGTTTGAGAGGAAAGACAAAGCAAACGATGATGCCACTCTTTTTCTGATTACAAGCAGGAGGATTTGATGCCTCTGTGATTTGTACTCTCAATAAACATATAAAGGATTGTATAGACTTTTTCTTTTAAAGCTGGGTTCCTGTGTACATTGAGTTTACTAATAGTAAAAACAGAAGCCAACAAACTTCTTTGCAGAAACAGGAAAGGGACATGCAAAACAATGTGAACTTTGTCTGTGCTGAGCTTTTGAGTAGACATCAAAGAAATGCAGCATGATAGTAAAAGCAGTAGAATAAAAGCCCTGGTTCAGCTGCAACAGTGAGATATGGAAGAGGATTGTAACCCAGGAGTTACTGAATATCATACTTTGATTTGAGTCCCTAGAATGAGCTGTTTAAATTCCTGAGAGCCAGCTACATACTTCACCACTGGTATCTTTCTTTCCATAGCTTGACCTGCAACCTCAAGGGAAGGTGCTGATGGCTGTGCAGTACTTTTTGGAAGATGCAGGTAACGTCAACTCTTTCTTTTCAGTCAGTTGTGCAAAAGTAAAGCTTTTTTTCACATTTCTTTTGTAGAACACAAGATGTAGCTCACAAGAAAAAAAAGCCCAAAAGCAGAAAACCCCTCACAAATCAAAGCAAACAAACAAAAACCCAGCGCAAAGCCACCTATATTAATTTGTTTTGGTGCTGTGTGAAGTCATGGCTGCATTTGTTAATTTCTAAATGCCTTTATGCCTTGTTGCTGTTGCATTTAGCCCACTTTTATGTCTTTATTATGTCTGTCTTCGTGTTTTGATGAGCTAGAAAAGCTATTATCAGTTCCTTTTTAGCTGCAAAATTAAATCTCTTGCTCTAGTTTGTGGGAAACTTTTTGTGGCTGGGACTGTCTGAGTGTCCTGGCATTCAGATGTCATAGTCACTAATGAGGGACACTGATTGCAGCAATGAGTGAGTGGTTAAGTGTTCAAATGCAAATCTAGTCGATGTTCTGCCCTAGCAGTTTATAAGGTGAACAACTTGGAAACGTCAGAAATCTACACAGCTATTTGGAGAAGGCACTAGGAGGCCAGAGAAGGTAGTTGAGTGCAAGAAGGGAAGGTTTAAGTCCAGTAATAAACCCAACTATTCTGGCAAGGATTTCCTTATCTGTGGAATTCTTTCCTGAAGGAAATTATGTAAAACTCACAGGTTGTTTAGCTAGTGGTTGAAATTTCTCCATAGTAGAAGTCATGAAGCTGTTATTTCCTGGAAGTTGGACTGGTCTGCTCTATTAGCCCATGGCCTTGCACGGCATAATACTGTGTGTTCGCGAATGATAGATGGAAAGAGTTAAGCAGTAATTGTTAGAACACTGGTGAGGGTTTTTTCCCCCCTCAGACATGTACAGGGAACACAGCTCTGCTCTCATGCAGCACATGAATTGTGAAGGTACCATACATTTTGGTACCATATGTGCAGTCTGTGTAGCAGTTACTAGAGGAGCTCCTAAAGATAGAATGTCACATGTGGTACATGACATTTCAGAGCTGACATTTTATCTTTGTAATGGCAAAAAAAAATAAGCTTATATGCTCTTTATTTTTGTCTCCTTTATGGAAATTTAACTCTTTGAAGCAAAATTCCAAAGAATTGGGTGACTCTGAAGAGCCTCTAAGGAAAAGCATTTCTCTGAAGCTCAGAAGCTCTCTGTTTATGCACTAATAACACTCTGGTTGGCATTCAAACTGTTGTGAGCCATTGTATTAGAAAACCCTTATTGTGGTCTTCATCATGGCTTATCTGTGCAAGGCAAGTTTCAGGGGGCAGTAGTATCATGAGAATCTATTTAGAGAGACATACAGAAATCCATTTGCCAAGCAAACTTCAGAGTTTCTCAACCAAGCCTCTTCAGAACCAACTTCGATATTGTCAGTTGCTCATTTGATGAGGCTGAAGCATTGATGAGGCTCTCTTCATAGACATGAGGGACAGCAGAGACAGCATAAATTAAAACCTTCCATAAATTGCTATTTTGCTGTTAGTATGATAATAGTATAGTTGTGTGCTTTAAGTCCTCAAATAATTGCACTGTGTGAGTGATCAAAATAATTTAAATACAGATTAAATGTTCTTGTAAATCTTTTAATTGTATTTATTAGGGACTGCAGAAGGTAGTGGGTGAGACCTAAACATCCAACAGAAGTCATGCAATCATACTTTAATTGGCAAGTTAAGATTCACATGTTAATGTCGTCTTAGACCTTCTACTTGACAGCAACTTCCTATTTACCTTCTGCTCTATAGAAAGTCACTCACCAATACCTTTTTGGTAAGCAAATCACAGAGGCAGTGGAAATTCCCTTTCAAAACACTTATTCATCTATCCTTTGTGAAGCCAAGTCATTCACACTGGTATTTGCAGTGTTCCCATCAAACATTAATGTATTTTAACACACTAATCCTCGGCCGCTTGCATCCCCACAAGTCCGTGGGACCAGATGGGATCCATCCTAGGGTGCTGAGGGAGCTGCAGATGAGCTGACCAAGCTATTCTGCATCATTTTTCAGCAGTCCTGGCTCACTGGAGAGATCCTAGAAGACTGGAAGCTGGCCAATGTGGTGCCCATTCACAAGAAGGGCCGGTTGGATGAACCAGGGAATTATAGACCTGTCAGCCTGACCTCAGTGCCAGGCAAGATTATGGAACAGGGCATCTTGAGTGCAATCACACAGCACTTACAGGATGGCCAAGGGATCAGGCCCAGCCAGCATGGATTTAGGAAGGGCAGGTCCTGCCTGACCAACCTGATCTCCTTCTATGATCAGGTGACTGCCTGGTGGATGTGGGGCAGGCTGTGGATGTAGTCTACCTGGACCTCAGCAAGGCCTTTGACACCGTCCCCCACAGCAAACTCCTGGCCAAGCTGTCAGCCCATGGCTTGGATGGGAGCACACTGCAATGGGTTAGGAACTGGCTGGAGGGCTGAGCCCAGAGAGTGGTGGTGAATGGTGCCACATCCAGCTGGCAGCCAGGCACCAGTGGTGTGCCCCAGGGATCAGTGCTGGGCCCTGTGCTCTTTAACATCTTTATTGATGATCTGGATGAGGGCATTGAGTCCATCAGCAGTAAATTTGCTGATGACACCAAGCTGGGGGCAGGAGTTGATCTGCTAGAGGATAGAGAGGCTCTGCAGAGGGACCTCGACAGGCTGGGCAGATGGGCAGAGTCCAAGGGCAGGAGATTGAACACATCCAAGTGCCGGGTTCTGCACACTGGCCACAGCAACCCCATGCAGAGCTACAGGCTGGGGTCAGAATGGCTGGAGAGCAGTCAAGTGGAAAGGGACCTGGGGGTACTGGTCGATGGCAGGCTGAACATGAGCCTGCAGTGTGCCCAGGCAGCCAGTAGGCCCAATGGCATCCTGGCCTGCATCAGGAACAGTGTGGCCAGCAGGAGCAGGGAGGTCATTCTGCCCCTGGACACTGCACTGGTTAGGCCACACCTCGAGTACTGTGTCCAGTTCTGGGCCCCTCAGTTTAGGAAGGAGGTTGACTTGCTGGAACGAGTCCAGAGAAGGGCAACAAAGTTGGTGAGGGGCTTGGAACACAGCCCTGTGAGGAGAGGCTGAGGGAGCTGGGGTTGCTTAGCCTGGAGAGGAGGAGACTCAGGGGAGACCTTATTGCTCTCTACAACTACCTGAGGGGAAGTTGTAGACAGACGAATGTTGGTCTCTTCTCCCAGGCAGCCAGAACCAGAACAAGAGGACACAGTCTCAAGCTGTGCCTGGGGATGTTTAGGTTGGATGTTAGGAGGAAGCTCTATACAGAGAGAGTGATTGTCCATTGCAATGGGCTGCCTGGGGAGGTGGTGGAGTCACCATCATTGGAGGTGTTCAGGAGGAGACTTGATGGGGTGCTTGGTGCCATGGGTTAGTTGTTTAGGTGGTGTTGGATTGGTTGATAGGTTGGACACGATGATCTTGAAGGTCTCTTCCAACCTGGTTTATTCTATTCTAAAATTATAGACTTCCCTCATATCACTAGCTGTGTATTGCCAAACAGGCAAACACTGAATAGTTTTTGGCCCATCTCATTGCACTGCTGTGAATGTTTTCTCCAGTGAAATGAGCAGTTAGCAGAGTTAGAGCAGAGAAGCTAGTGTGTTACAAGGATGTTTGTATTAGCTTCCATTCTTCACATTGCTAAAACCTTGAGTTAACAGTTTAAAGCTCACAGACAGTTCGCATTCCTTCCTGTGCACATACCGTTTTGTTTTCTCTGACACACCTTTCCATACAGAGCTGTGTGGTGGCTGTGTTTCTCAAATGGTGAAAAAAGCTTGTTCTGAGCTGGTGTTTCAGTTGCTCCCAGGTTTACCTGGAGGTATTGCTACCACTAGTGTCTCCAGAGTTACAGGTGTAACCTTGTGTTTGAAAATCTCCAAGCACTTTGCAGAAGTGAGTAATTCTTACTGTGGCTTGCTTTGCAAAGTAAAGCTGTTGCTTTGCAGCCCTTCCAAGCGCCAAATGTTCTGCCACCTTTAGAGAGAACTGTTTTTCTCTGCTTTGATGGTAGGCAGCAGTATTGAGAAGCAAGTCTGTTACTGCTCCATTATCCGCTTTAATGGAATAAACTCATACTAAAATTTGCTCTGTGGTAGGCTACACTGCAGCACTTCATTTGTGTATTCTTTTTGCAGACTGGGGCCTGGGCAGTTATGTTAGGGCTGTATATGAAATGTCTTCCCAGTCTCAAAGGGGTTTTTCTTTCCAGACTGTTAAAACCAGGGCTGGAGAGCCCTGACATAGAGCTGTCAAAGAATTTTTTTGTTTTCTGTCCTGGGATTTGAAAACAAGCTTGTGCTGGGAATTAGAAGTTTTTTTCTGCTGGTGTGTGAAACGTGAGAGCAGGGTGTTGATCCCCACTTTCACTTCAGAATATTGTTTTCATACTGCCCCTCCTTCTCTCGTTATAGTATTGAAACTAGGTTATAGTTCTGTAAAGCAGCTTTAGTTTCAGGAGGTGGGAGTTGCAATACGTTTAATGCTTTGCTCGATCTTTGTTTATTCAAATGTAGTTAATGACCTTATCCAGCAAGAAAAACCCCAGGATCAGAGGTGGCTTGCGGTACTGCTGGGTGTCTTGTGCTGTGTTAGCAGCTTTGGAAGTATGTTTGGGTCTTGGATTTGAATTCCAAATTGCTGCTTTGCTGGCTTTAGCTTCCTGGAAAAAAAAGGAGTTAGTGAATTCTTCCCTTAAAATGCTGTTAGCTGTATCGGAAGGTGAGTAATTTGCATGTGAACCTTTGACATCTCAAGTGTCTGAGTGCTGGGACAGGAACATGAACCTGGGAGCTGCATGTATTTTGAGTGGGCTTTTCTCTCCATGTGCTGTTTTGAGTGTTTTGGAAGCACAAGATCTTAGACTTTGAGGCATGTGTGAGAGATAGTAGGGTGAATAACAGCTTTGCTATCACAGCACGTTGGATGGGTCTACATGAAGATTTGAAGCCAGTTTCTCTACAGGTAAGGTGTGTTGAGAAAGGATTGTCACATTATTAGTAAATAATAATGATAAGGGGTGAAAATCCAGACCTGTGCCTTATGCCAGCCTCCCTGTGAACAATTAGGATTTAATCATTTAACTGAGGCAGTTCTGTTTCTAGAAATCTGGCAGATGTGATAGTTACTCGGTGGCACCTAGAATCTCCTTCAATCTGCATCCAGAAGTCTGATTGCAGGGGTTCAACAAAAGCATTTTCCAGCTTCGTTTTCTATAACGAGAGTCAACTGTCTGACGATGTAATTCCCTAAGCAGAAAGCTGGCAGTGTATTTGGTGTAGAGCAGAGAAAACGCGGTATTTGTATGTGTTCACAAGCAATTTTACTTAGATGCTGTATTTTTAAAGGTTTGGTTTACTGTGCCTTTGTGATTTACCAAAGAAAGAGGAGAAAGCCCGTTTTCCACTTTACTCCCTGCTTCCCCACAATGAATGAGCTATCAGGTATCCGCAGGAGTGCTAACCAAAACACTTCTTGACATTTAGGAAAACAATGCTCTGTACAGCTGAGCACAGGCTGGGTTAGTAGAGCTGCTGTGCAGATGCTGAGCGAGCTACAAAGGCTGGAGTGTGGAGATGGGATTTGTTTCTCCTGGACTGAAAGGCAGGGCTTGTTAAACCTCCGGTGGTTTGTTTTGGCACTTTCCTAGAAGATCATTGGGTTCATTGCTGCCAATGAAGACTGATTCAGTAGAGACCAGCTGAAAGTAGCTGCAGAGCCATCCACCACAGTGCTCTGCTGAGTGTCACAACTACCTGAAGGGAGGTTGTAGACAGACGGATGATGGTCTCTTCTCCCAGGCGGCCAGTACCAGAACAAGAGGACACAGTCTCAGGCTGCGCCAGGGGAGGTTCAGGCTGGATGTTAGGAAAAAGTTCTATACAGAGAGAGTGATTGCCCATTGGAATGGGCTGCCTGGGGAGGTGGTGGAGTCGCCATCACTGGAGGTGTTCAGGAGGAGACTTGATGGGGTGCTTGGTGCCATGGGTTAGTTGTTTGGGTGGTGTTGGATTGGTTGATGGGTTGGACGTGATGATCTTGAAGGTCTCTTCCAATCTGGTTTATTCTATGTATTCTATGTCACAGGAGAGGCTGCTGGCACAGTGGCCCAGGCAGCACTTCATTCATTTATTTAGAGGAGCAGGCAAGAAATGAACACCCACAGGTGTCCCAGTCGCTGTTCAGGACAGAGCATATCATACCTGTCATTTTTTTACAGCAGTAGCACAGCCACCTTTCCGTCAAGGTGCTGCAAAGAGCTTGTAACACAACATGTGCTAAGGTTTGTAGTGTAAATGCTTGCGGCTGAGGGAAACGATAGGAGATTGTGCCAGCTTTCAGAGCAAGCAATATTGGCTTCTGAAGTAACAGATTATTGGCTTTGCTACTTAAATGTCAGTACATCTACAAGTACTGAGAACAGAGGTGATGGTTTTGAACAGGGCGGGGAGGTGGGGAGGGAATGGAAGAGCAAACTACATGGCAATAGTAACACTCTGTAAGTGAAATGTGAGGAACACAACCCAAAATGGTTTAAAACAGCAAGCTCATGTCAGAGAAATGTAGGCTTTGGGTAAACTTGTATCTCTGCAAATGGTGGGTTTTGTAGACATGATCTGTACAGCAATCCTTTGCAGGACCAGGTTAAAGAGCAGTATTCCTCTGAGACAGTTCATGCCAGACAAGTCTCCGTTGTGAGGAACTGGCCTGCCTTTTAATGATTGCTCTGAGAGATTAATATTTTTCTTGACCTGAAGATGCACTTAACTTTTAAACAAAGCCAAGTGCAAGAACAGCAAAAGGGGACACTGAACAGAAATGTTAGTGGGTCTTGTAATGTATTATAAAGTTTCAGGCAAATCTCAACTTGAGCAGCCAGTTAGCTCGGAAGATGTTTTGCCTGCCCCTGCTTGATGTGAAGGCCCTGTTCTCAGTTTCTGACAGTAGCACTGTTATCTTTCCTCTGTTCACAAACACACAACCAGGAAGTGAGCGAGCTAAAATGAAAAATAAACTCTGCAGATGGCAAATGTTCCTTCAGTTCCTCCTTCTAAAAAAATCTGGTCCAGTTTTTCTGGAGGTTGTTTCCTTTTTGCCCTTGGAAATTTTGAAGTTCAGTTGAGCAATTTGACATCTTACCTTGAGGTTTATTTCAGCCCAGCAGAGTTCTAGCAATATTGTTTTAGCAAATGTTTTCCAGACTGTGGGTCGTGTGTTGTGTTAGTGGCTGTGAAATCTTCAGAAGGTCTGGTGCTGGCATTGGATAGTGTGTACAGGGGTGTGTTTGCAACACTTGTGGAGAGCTGCACTGCCTATTCAGTTGTGTTTAATGGTTTCTTAATGAATATTTGGGACAGAGGAGCTCTGGGTGCTTTTGTCCCATCAGCTACAAGTTTTGAGAAGGGACCTTGAAATACATGAACAGAGTGTCAGTGATAAATATTAACCACAGGCCACAATAGAGGAAATGGGTTATGTTTAATGGTGTGTGCTGGGTCCAAGATGATTAAATTCAAGTCCAGGCCACAAAGGTCACCTGGATTCTAGTTGCTGATTCAGCTGTTTTGTACATGACTGTTTCTGACTTTGTGCTGGCCCAGGACGCGTGTTTTGTGTGTGGGAATCCTGGCTCGATTGAAGGGGGAAGCAAAGGCTTTCCTTTGTGTTTCTTCCTTCCCTCATCTCCACCCTGCATCCATGCAGTTGTTGGGAAAGTTACTTCCTTGCAATTGTTAATTCTGTCTGCATCTTTGAAATAAAGCCTTTGTTCTCCAGTTGGGCCTGTGGTTGGCTGAACTTCAACACACGTTAAAGGTAATTTACACACTGAAGATAACTTGTTAAACACACCCATTGAAATGAGCTACCCGGTCATTTCAGAGCCACCTCAGCTTCGAGTGCACTCGACTTACAGCAGCTGGCCAAACCTCTCCGCTTCTGCTGAAGCATACAAAAATGTTTGCAGCTATACTTTGACATGTTGGTTGGGTTTGGCAGAGGTGTTTAATAAGGCAGCTGGTTGTGAAGACTCTGTGCTCTCACATGCAGATTTTGAAGTTGTGCTGTGCTTAAGGTTTCTTCACCACTGAAGCACGTTTAAGGAAAGTGGATGGTTTCTCTTTTCTTTCTTTGCACAAACTGCCTAGTTTATTAGTTGTCCTCTCAAAAACAGATGCCAGTCTTGCATATTTCTGTTAAGTTTGGTATGGGTGCTCTAGAAGGGGAGGAAATACCACACTTTCCCATATTCTGATCAAGTTTGTCAGAGACTTTTGCAGGTAGTATCAGCAGTACTAAGTTGCATCAAGTGTTAAAGCACGAGTTGAGGCTGTGTCCTGTTCACCTGCTGAGTGCTGTTGTACCTCACTAAACACGTGTTTTGCCTGCCTTCCAGACTTCAGGGAGGCTTTTGTCCCTTAAGCTGTTTCATCACAGGTTATCTCTTCAAACCACAGGCTATAAAGCAACATACCTTTCTCTGCTTTGTTGCTGTTACTGATTAAATCACCATTATGAAGACACTGTTTTCATGCAGCAAACACTATGAAGTATTGCTGACCCAGCAACGTTGTTGCTCTTTGTGCAGGTTCAGGTCGCTGGTTCCCTTACAGCATTTGAGGACCAGTGGGTGGGGTCCCTGTATTTGCTCAGCAGGGTTAAACAAAGTGGTAGTGCTGTTTGCAGACTTGGCCGAGCAGAAGGGCAGCGGCTGATGGGAGCTTTTGTTGTGTGAACTCAGTAGCATGCACAGCCAGAATGAATCCTGTTCCTGGAGGGGAAAAGATAGCAGTAGTGTACATTGTGCCAGGGTGTCATGGTTGTGTTGGGAGCTTTTTCAGGGTGAGGCAGAACAGGCTTTTCTCTGAACCAGATGGACAGTTTCTTAGAAAAGTGCATTAATACCTAGTGGCAAAACCCAGGGACCTCTTTTGAGCTTTCTCTTCACTAATGTGCCAAATCTTTCCTTAATCTCTGAGCTGACATCGTCCTTTCTTTTCTAAGACATCACACACTGCTGCAGTCTGGCTGCTCTTGACTGCAACTGATAAATTAGTTCAGGATGCCCAAAATGGTATCAAACAGCAGATTGTATTCCAGGCTCAGTGGTCTGTTGGAATAGGAGTGGTAGTCAGCTAATACAATGACAAAACCCAAGCACAGCCAGCAAGAAGAAAAACAGAGCTCCTGGGTAACTTAGTAGTAAGCTCAGGCACTGCAGCTTGTGTGACTTGGCACAGGAAACAAATGTGTTTCTATCAGCAAAGCTCCCACTGATACAGCTAAAAGGCAGCAACGCAATGGAGCAAGTGAAAAATGATTGCATTGACAATGGGAAAATGCTCTTCTGACTTTTTCCTCACTCTGTTGTTGTGGAAACTCCCACTCTGGAAAAGGCAACCTCTTACTGCCCTGGGCTTTGCAGCACTTCAACCTGTGAAACACATCCACAGATGGGGTCCTGGAGCTGCTGGCCAGAACTGATGTGCTTAGCTCCAGCTCCTCATTGCTGATTCAAGCTTTTGTCCTTCCCTGCTGGATGGGACTGTCACTCACCAGCTCCTCTCTATTGACAAGTAGCATGTCCAAAGATTCAATTACCAGCTCCCCAGTCTCTCCTGATGTACCTGCATGGGGTTACCTCTGTTACAAACTCCTATTACTTTCCAAATGTATAAGTAAGACCATATAGTCTGAGCTGTGACTGAAAGATTGAGGCACACACTGCTTGTTGGAAAAGAAACTCGGAAGGTTTCTTGGGAATAAGTGGAAATAACTGTAACCTGTCACGGAGGGCCTGCATGAGCCAACTTTCTTTCTTGGCTAATGCTGTAAGTAAGTTCTGTGCAATTATTTGATATTATGTAGTACTATATATTGGAAGCCCATGGGGCCAGAAGAATATAGGACTGAGGCGTGCTGACACATAGCACCAGTGTTGTGAGGTAATGTAAAGGAAATGTCTAATTGAAAAATGTCATTTGTCCTTACTGCTTAATGATCCTGGAGGCTGAAAGAAACCCATCTGAGAGTAGAATAGAATACAATAGAATAGAATAAACCGGGTTGGAAGAGACCTTCAAGGTCATCGCGTCCAACCCCTCAACCAATCCAACACCACCTAAACAACTAACCCACGGCACCAAGCACCCTATCAAGTCTCCTCCTGAAAACCTCCAGTGATGGCAACTCCACCACCTCCATTGGTGACTCCTGCAGCAGGCATTTCTTCACAGGCATTTCTGTTGTGGTACTGATTCTGGAGGGCACATGGAGCAACAGGATGAAAAAAGGAGTCTGCTGAAGAAGACTTTCCTGCTTCCAATAAAACATTCATTCCTCCTGTACATAAATCACACAATATATAGGAGCTTGTATTTTATTTTTTTTTAAGGTAACAGCTGTGGTTGTCATCTCTCCAACAAGACTGCACTCCATCCTGCTTCTTGCTCTCGGCTCATTTCTCTGAAGGCTTCATCCGAAGGAGCAGGAGAGGGAAGTGCTTGCAAACGAGGACACAGAGACACCTTAGGAAGTAGTGTGTACATGCGTTCCACCCTTGTTGGCCTGAAAGTCTGCAGAATGCAGGTGTAAAATAAATAGAAGCACAAGTCTAAAATGGAAGAACAAGCTGAACTTTTTGGAAAAGCAAATATTAACCTTTGTAATACCTTGCAGTATTAAATGTCTGTCTTCTTGTCTCCCCATTTAGACTGCAAACAGTCGATGAGGGAAAATGAGGGGACAGTGACTATAAACAGGAGAGGAGCTATCAAGCAAGCTAAGATCCACTACATCAAAAATCATGAATTCATTGCTACCTTCTTTGGACAACCTACATTTTGTTCTGTCTGCAAGGACTTTGTGTGGTAAGAAGAAAACACTAAACCTCCATCACCCCCAAGGGCCAAGTAACTGCAAAATTAGCTTCAGATACATTGAGACAAAACATGACATGTAAATGTATGTGTGTTGGGAAATAGAAGTAATAGATTTACTAAGAGCATTGTTGTTCTTAAGAACTGTACTGTTCTCTTTCACATTAAAAAAAACAGAACTTGCATGTTTTTGCCATTAAAATCATTGGTAAAATATTCCATCAGCAGCGAGTGAGATCTGACCCACAGTCAACAGAGAATGAGGTGGGCAGAGCTGAGAAAACTGTGCTCAGACTTAGGGATGTGAAGTGGTTGGTGGGAGAGTGAAAACTCAAAGAGAGTAAGAAGCTGGATCCCTTTCCCAGTGAGGCCACTTTGTAGCGAGTCAGATGAGGAGGACTGAAACTTTGTCTTTTCTGGGTTTGCCTCTGAATTTGCTGGTCTATCAACACACACCACCAGATCCTCTGAGTCTTGCTTTCCTAAAACCTGGTTCTGAGTAGCAGAACTCAGACCAGTTTATGAATTGGAACAAATATTCCCATAGGCAAAAGATTGATCCATGGTAAAAATACACACACACCCCCCATGTGCCCCCCCCCAGACCATTTATTCCAGCAAATGTGTATTTTTTTATTTCCCTCTTTATACTTTTGTTTTTCAGGGGACTCAACAAGCAAGGATACAAATGTAGGCGTAAGTTGATTTCCTTTTTCACCTTTTTCCTGTACTACCTTGTACATGAATCTGTAGATCTAGTGGCTACTGTTGAACACGCCTGACACAGTGCATCGTCAGTACAGGTAGCAGTGGATGTTAAACATCAATTTGACACAATAACCTAAGAGTGTCTAATTATGGTTAGACACTGTGCTTTAATTATGATTATGCCCGTGCTTTTAGTATCAAGATCCAGGCTTAGCTATTCTTCTCATGGGTGTGTAATGCTGAAGAAAAGTTGTACTTATTTATGACAGCAGCTTTTGTGACAGCTTTTCTAAAAGGAATTGCAGCTATTGAAAGGTTTCACAGCTGAACTGAAACTTTTGACTTGGCATAGATGTGTGGATTACTCCAGTTGGGGAAGTACCAAAGGGTAAAAACTCAGAAGCATAACACTGTTCTGGTATCAGATGCTGGTGGCATTGCCTCCATCAGGCAGATCTGGTTTAGAATTAGAGTTTCAGATAAAAGAAAATGGGGGGGGGGGGAATCAGCTTAACAAGATGAGCACATTGGTAGAAAATAAAGGCTTTGGTGCTTATAGCATGAGGGAAGGGAGTGTGGTTTTCACATTGTGCTGTGAAATGCAAACACCTCATCCCAGCTATTTGTCGTCTGAAGGAATCCTTCCTTTCTTTCTTGTGCATGCCTTGAAGAATGCAATGCTGCTATTCATAAGAAGTGCATTGATAAGATCATTGGGAGGTGTACTGGCACTGCGGCCAACAGCAGGGACACAATGGTAAGAGCTGGAACTCTTTATTTATTTAGAGTGTAATTATGTAATGAAACACCCTGCACTAACAAAAGCTTGTATAGAAATAGCTCAGTCCATCAGGGAGGTGCTTGCCTGCATGACCTAAGTTACTGTCTTCTCTTGAAGATTGTATGTGTGTGTAGTGGATGAAACTCTCAAGGAAATGCTTGAGAGTCCTGCAAGGGGGTGGCCTAGTATTTGATGGGCAGATTTTCCCTGGGGGAATGCTAAAACCGGGCTAATCAAGGGAGAAATTGTTGTAGCTTTGCAACATCCAAGGTGCTTTCTGTAGGAAGCTGTTCCTGGTTTGGGTAGCATGCCTCACCCCTCTCCCTGCCCTCAGTTTCAGAAGGAACGTTTCAACATTGACATGCCTCACCGCTTCAAGGTTTACAACTACATGAGCCCTACCTTCTGTGACCACTGTGGCAGCTTGCTGTGGGGGCTGGTCAAACAAGGACTCAAATGTGAAGGTACAGGGGTGGAGGAAGGGCAGCTGGGACCTCTCTGTGCTTTTTCCAGTGTTCCACCCCCGACTAGAGATTAGCTGTTGCCACACACCATGCATTTCTGTATAGCGTGGGATTCATCTCATCTAGGCACATCTGGAAAAGCTTTTGTAGTAGAGAGACAAGACAAATAGGCACTGGGCACAAGTGACAGCTCAACCAAGGTGAGCTTCTGATGCAGTCAGAAAGTGTGCTGTGAAGGAGTAATCTTGAATATAATCAAAATTACTGCTTTGGGAACAGCTGAGATATTTGGTGAATCTGACTCCAGGCAAAACCCTGGAACTGTATTGAAAGTGTTTACTGTAAATACCATTTTTATAACTCTCCCCCAAAAAGGCAAGTTACTTTTATTGTTACAGATATGGACAATAAAACACTGGAGGGCTTCTTGCTTTTGAAGAATTTTTGTAGCCTTCACTGAATTAAAGATTCAAACTGCAGTTCTATTAACAATAATGGATCCATGCCCAGTCTGGTCTTACTATGGGGTTCTGAAGTGCAGAGAGACACAGCCTTTGGTTGCAATGTCAGGTGGTGTTTTCCTGATGCTTCTGTAACTGTCCTTACCTTTCTTACAGAATGTGGGATGAATGTGCACCATAAATGCCAGAAGAAGGTGGCAAACTTATGTGGAATAAACCAGAAGTTGCTAGCTGAAGCTTTAAATCAAGTTAGCCAGGTATGTTTTATTGCTTTATTGGTATGTTTTATTGGTTGTTTTCCAAGCATTTGGGGGTTTTTACTTCATCTTTTCCTCTATCACTTTTATGAGGGAACTGAGTTTGGAAGGAAGGAAGTACAGGCAGTTCTCTCTTTAGTTTGGTCCATAAAGACACTAACAAAGATGTCAATAGCCTGAAGTTGAAGCTGGTGGAGGGGGAGAATTCCCCTCTAACAAAGAGCTTTTTAAAAGCTAGGTTGTGTCCTGAAATCAAGCTTTGTTCTTCTATCGTGCTAAAGTTATTCTCTAATTGTTTAACTATTGTAATGCTGAAGTCTGTTTTTCCATGCTTCAACTTTAGAGTTCCACTTGAGTGTTAAAATTGAATTAATAAGGAGAAATATACCAGATAGTCTCAATTTTTATTAATCTGACATATATATACACACACACAAAACTCTCCTGGAATTAAATCTGGCCCTAGAGTTTGTTGTTCATCTCCTGCTGCAGCATGACTGTTTCTTGTGGACAGCGGCTGCCTTGCAAATAAAAGATTCAGACAGCAGCTCTGAAATAAACCAGGATAATATATCACAACAGCCAGTAGTATTTCCTCTGAGTGTTCCTGAGTACTCATAGGAGATTTACTTTGACAACAGTGGGAGCTGTTGCAGCAGCTGTTTCACAACACAGACAAACCTGATTTTTCATTACTAAAAATTTGATCTCGAGGGCCTTCCATACATAAAATCTGTGCTTGTGCTGAAGACCAACGTCACACACAGAGGTGATTTCAGCATGTCCAATGTGACAGTGATTCCCACACCCTCTTTTAGTGTCCAAGAGGGCATTTCTTCTTGGAGGGCTTGAATCTGCTGTGAGAATTATTTCAGCCTGTAATAATTTTGCAATGAACAACACAGACTGTTCAAGAGTTTCAGTAACTTCTGTTCTTGCAGTGAAGGAAGTAAAGCAAGTGGCTGATGTGAAACTGTAAAGAATATGGCCAGAAGTGGTCTATGGACCAAACTTCTTAGGGAAAGATGTGTACTAAGAGTTAATAATAAAGTGCATACTGCCACCATGTTACAGTTAACAGCTTTTGTTTAGAAATCTTTCTGAAGTAATAGTGCACAGATAATGTCAGATCTTCCTTTTCTCCTCAGAAATCTACACGAAGGTCTGATTCTGGATCTGTAGAAAGTGTGGGAATTTATCAAGATTTTGATAAGAAACCTAGAACTCCAGGAGGAGATAAAACAGGTGAGAAACTGAGCCTCTCAGTTTAAGAATGACATTGAGACACTTGAACGTGTCGAGAGAAGGGCAACAAGGCTGGGGAGAGGCCTTGAGCACAGCCCTATGAGAAGAGGCTGAGGGAGCTGGGATTGTTTAGCCTGGAGAAGAGGAGGATCAGAGGTGACCTCATTGCCCTCTACAACTACTTGAAAGGTGGTTGTAGACAGGAAGGGGTTGGTCTCTTCTCCCAGGCAACCAGCACCAGAACAAGGGGACACAGTCTCAAGCTGTGCCAGGGGAGGTTTAGACTCGAGGTGAGGAGAAAGTTCTTCACTGAGCGAGTCGTTCGTCATTGGGATGTGCTGCCCAGGGAGGTGGTGGAGTCACCGTCCCTGGAGGTGTTCAAGGGGAGATTGGACGTGGCACTTGGTGCCATGGTCTAGTCGTGAGGTCTGTTGGGACAGGTTGGACTTGATGATCCTTGGGGTCTCTTCCAACCTTAGTTATACTGTGATACAGTGCTGTAATTTAGCCATTTACCTACCAGCCTCCACAACTGAGGTAGTTATTCCTTCTTGCCCTACATTAGACAGGGGGTTTTTAATAAGCACTGTTTAAAAAGCAAGCAACCAAACAAAACAGCTTACTGTTCACCTTCTCCCAGCCAGACAAAGCACTTAAATCACTTTTCAAAAACACCTGTAGTCCTGAGTCCATGAGCATCCTCACCTTTCTGCTAAAGGCTTGCCTTGCTCGCTGCAGTGCCATTCCCCGCTCTGGAAGTGGGAGGTACCTGGCTAAACCAGCACCTTGCAGAACAGTTCCCTCCCTCCTGTAACTGCAGCCTCACACACATTTTCATTATCTGTTTGATCGCAAACCACTGGAAACCAGTGCCAAGTGCTATCTGCTTTAGGATGCAAGCAGCCAAAAGTGAAAAGCTGAGTTTAAGTAGTATCTGGAATCCTGTCTCTACATGTTCAGAATAAGGGTTTGGATTCCTTTTGCTATTGCTAAAGCAATACTACTGCATCTAGCATTGCTTAAGTCTTATTTCCCTAAGTGCTCACTGATGATCACTGATGCAAGAATAAATGCAACAGTAGAAGGAACTTCTTACTGGATGGAAATCACCATTTGTGGTGCAGGATTTTTTTTCATCCAGACATTGATTCAATTCTGTTGAAATGCCCAGTCAGAAAATTAGTTTGGTAGTATTCATCCATATGTGTTTGTGGCAGTGTAGAGAAACAGAACCCACACTTGCAAAGGTGGTTTAGTTCCAGCCATAGTGGAGGATTCCTTCCTGTGATAACCTATCACAGACGATGGTCAGCTCGTGGGGCACGCACAGTAACCTTGGTATCCTGTTTGTGGTCCAGCAGATCTGTGCAGAGGAGGGAAAGTACAGCTATCAACTTTAGGATAGGACCGTGATTTATGTGAATGATCACATTTCTGAGCCAGCACTGGGAATAAATCAGAGGGGTTTTTTTATGGCCTTAGTGTGGTCGTTTGAGGCTGTGCCTTTAAGAACAAACACTGCTGGAACACACTGGCTAATGTTTTTGGTACTAGAACCAAAACATTCTGATATTCTAAACGAATTTCATTGGTTGATAAACAAAAATTCAGCTTTAGATTGTGAAGCGGTTGGAAAATTTTTTCCTCAGTTCAGTTCGGTTTGGGAGTTGGGGGAGTTTGGTGTTTCAGCCTGTTCTCCCTGCCTGCTTCTTCTGCGAACTGCTGGACTTGGCCTTCAGATAAGCAAACACTAATCCTGCATGGGCTTTTGAAGCTTGCTAACAACTCTTTTCCTTAGTAACTTGCCTTTCTCTCTCTCTAACCCCTTTATTGGCTGCCCAACTCGGGGCTTGCTGACAAATTAGTTTGATTTATTGCTTGCTTAAGTCGAACGAGCAAACATGAAGGTGTTTTGGCTTTTTGAGCGTCTGTTCTTCTCGGTCTTTGGTGTATTGATCTACAAGTATTGCCTGGGTATGATTATCGATAAGATAGGTAAATATATAATGCAAAAATTATATTTGTGGTTTAAGTACAAGATTCGGCTTCTGTATGATCAGTGCCTGGAATTCTTTTATGTTAAAAAGTACAGGAATGTTACATCTAGCACACTCCCTATTGAGATAAAAGAGTTTAAGATTCCGCTCGGTGAAAGGGTAATTTTAAGTGATGGCTGGGATCCAAAGCTGATTTTCTTGATGTGTGTAGTCCTGCTGCTGGTGATAAGTAATGTGTATTTGCTAGTGACACTGTACCAGGAGAGAAAAGTTTATAAGGCATGTTTTGTTATTAGACGGAGGACAAAGAGACGAAAACGCCACCCTAGCTCTGTTTCAGGAACATCCAGTGAGGATGATAATGGAGAATCTGTGTCAGTTAAAGATAAAGCTAAAAAGTCAATCGGCAAGGCAGCTCTGAATAGCAATGGTGATGATTCTGGCAAGCAGCCAGGGGCTACAGTAGCCCCAAACATGGCGGCTCCTGTGTCCCAGGCAGCCACCATTAACGAGGCAAAGTCATTTCCTCCTTCTTCCATGGCAGGAGCGGAAGCGTCCTCCAAAGCAACTAATCTGTCTCAAAGCTTATCAGCTTCTGATAATAAGGCAGCTGGAAACCCAAACACAGCTCCAGTAAAGCAAGTAGCAGTTTTAACAACAAGGAAGGGTAAGACTAAAGCTGATTCAGGAGCTGACGGGGATGCACAGCAAGGTTCTTCTGCTGGGGAGGAAGAGAAAATCTGTCTTAAAAATATAGCTGAGTTATTGAGATCATCAGAGGATCGAGATGCATCTCTTGGTAGGACAGCAGCTAGTGGTGGTGCTTCTCAGCTTAAAGGGATCCTTGAGAGGTTGTTGGGACCACAAGTTGAGGAACAGGAGGCAGAGGAGCAAGAACAAGATGACATAACCGACTGCTCTTCACCCCGGGAGGAGCTTAGAAATGTAAGAAAGGACTATCTCAGAGCAGATAAGGAGCCAGTTCTCGCTTGGCTTGGTAGATGCTATGATACAGGTGCTCCAGCTCTAATGGTTGGAGACAAGTCAGCAGCCCAGCTAGGAACTCTCTCAAAGGATAATGGAATAGATAGACATCTAGGCAAGGCTCTCGGTAAGGTTAATCTGTGGATACGCCTTCTGATGGCGGTTCTCATGAGATACCCTTCTCGAGATGATCTTCCATGGAATCCTAAGCCCTGGACTACCATAGATGAGGGAATCAAGCGTCTGAGAGAATTTGCTGTTAGAGAGGTACTCTATGGTGAACATGAATCTCTGAATCCTGATGATGTTCCTGTAGGAAATGGTCTTACTAAAAAGCTCATCAAGCTTGCTCCTTCCAATTATGCAAACATTCTGGCAAGCAGAATTGTAGCAAGAAATTATGGTGGAGCTCCTCTTACGGTTGGCCAATTCACTGATCAATTGAGACAATTGGATGATAGCATGACTGTGGTAGGTTGAGAGAGGGCTTAGCTCTCCCTCCTCCACAGAGTAAGAAACCACAGCTAACTCAGTCGAAGAGCAAAAGCTATATATTTACAAGCATATATGGAAAGCAGGTTATATATAACACAATATATACAGGTATTTACAATATATACACAGAAATACACAGCAAAGACAAATAACACAACAAAAATCCCTCCCTCAGGGAGGGATCCCCTCTTTGGAACCCCCTCTCTCCCCCCCTTACCTCCCTTTTTCCCCAAAAAGGGGTTAGAGAGAGAGAAAGGCAAGTTACTAAGGAAAAGAGTTGTTAGCAAGCTTCAAAAGCCCATGCAGGATTAGTGTTTGCTTATCTGAAGGCCAAGTCCAGCAGTTCGCAGAAGAAGCAGGCAGGGAGAACAGGCTGAAACACCAAACTCCCCCAACTCCCAAACCGAACTGAACTGAGGAAAAAATTTTCCAACCGCTTCACAATCTAAAGCTGAATTTTTGTTTATCAACCAATGAAATTCGTTTAGAATATCAGAATGTTTTGGTTCTAGTACCAAAAACATTAGCCAGTGTGTTCCAGCAGTGTTTGTTCTTAAAGGCACAGCCTCAAACGACCACAGTCCACCCCTTTCTAAACAATTTCATTGGCTGTTCGTACTGTCCATCCAATCCAGAACAATATTTACAGTTCGTAAGTTAAGTTCATCGTCCATTCCGGCTATACTCAGATGTAGATGATTCAGAAGTCCAAGAAAATCCAAAATCAAGAAAATGGAAAACAGTTTGTCTCTCCGCAGACGAAGCGAAGAAAAAGGGAAACAGGGACTCAGGGACTCTCAGTTGACTCAGGGCTCTCAGGGTTCTCAGGGTTCGTGCACCGTAGATTCCTCAGGGACTCTTCCTTTGGACGCGTTGTAGCGGTACAACAGTCTGAAATTAAACTCTCTCAGCTAAAGTTAAATCTCTTTGTGGAATACACTGAATTTCACCATTCTCTTGCATTACCCAATAAGTGTGACCCGGACCTTCTGCTGAAACCACCCCTCGGACAGGTTTAGCCTCTCCTGAGGGCGAAAATACCCAAACAGTTTTACCTAACAGATTCTTTTCCCTAACAACAGGAACTCTATCACCTTCTACTTTCTGTAGCAGATCAGAATGTGCAGGTCCAGCTCGGTTCACTGAACCTCTACTGTTCACCAGCCAGGTTGCTTGTGCTAAATGTTTCTCCCAGTTTTTCAAAGATCCACCTCCCATGGCTTTGAGAGTGGTCTTCAACAAACTGTTGTAGCGTTCAATCTTCCCTGCAGCTGGTGCATAGTAAGGAATATGGAAAATCCACTCAATACCGTGCTCTTTTGCCCAGCTCTTTACAAGGTTGTTCTTGAAGTGAGTTCCGTTGTCTGACTCAATCCTCTCTGGAGTTCCGTGTCTCCACAGGATCTGTCTCTCCAGACCCAGAATGGTGTTGCGTGCAGTTGCATGTGGGACTGCGTAAGTTTCCAGCCATCCAGTGTTTGCCTCTACCATAGTAAGCACGTACTGCTTACCAGAACGAGAACGTGGTAGAGTGATGTAGTCAATCTGCCAAGCTTCACCATACCTGTATTTGGACCATCTGTCACCATACCACAAGGGCTTAATTCTCTTTGCCTGCTTAATAGCAGCACAAATGTCACAGTCATGGATGACTTGTGTGATGGCATCCATGGAAATGTCTATGGATCTGTCACGAGCCCATTGGTATGTTGCATCTCTGCCTTGATGTCCTGACGAATCGTGAGCCCACCGAGCTAAGAATATCTCACCTCGGTGTTTCCAGTCGAGATCAAGTTCAGAGTCCTTGTCTACTTGAGAAACTCTTGCAGCTAGATCTGCCTGATGGTTGTGCTGCTGTTCCTCAGTAGCTTTGCTCTTGGGAATGTGAGCATCAATGTGTCTCACTTTCACTGGAATTCTCTCGATTCGATCAGCAATGTCTTGCCACAGTTCAGCTGCCCAGATGGGTTTTCCTTTCCTCTGCCAGCCATTCTTTTTCCAGTTCTTTAGCCAACCCCATAGAGCATTGGCTACCATCCATGAGTCGGTGTAGAGATAAAGCTTTGGCCATCTCTCACGTTCAGCCACGTCGAGAGCTAGCTGGAAGCTTTTACCTCTGCAAACTGACTGGATTCTCCTTCTCCATCCTTCGCCTCTGCAACTCGGCGTGTTGGACTCCACACGGCAGACTTCCACCTTCGCTTGTTCCCGACGAGACGACAGGAACCGTCGGTGAACAAAGCATATTTCTTTTCATCATCAGAAAGGTCATTGTAAGGAGGAGCTTCCTCAGCACGAGTTACTCTCTCCTCTGGAGGTTTAGCACAGTTGGTACCTTCAGGCCAACTTGAGATCACCTCCACCAGACCAGGTCTTTCAAGATTTCCCATTCGAGCTCTCTGTGTTATCAGGGCCATCCACTTGGACCAGGTGGAATCTGTGGCATGATGTGGTGTGGAACCTTTGCCTTTGAACATCCAATTCAAAACTGGCAATCTGGGAGCTAAGAGAAGTTGTGACTCAGTTCCAATTACTTCAGAAGCTGCTTTCACTCCTTCATAGGCAGCTAGAATCTCTTTCTCTGTTGGAGTGTAATTAGCCTCTGAACCTCTGTAACCTCGACTCCAGAAACCAAGAGGTCGTCCACGTGTCTCACCTGGAGCTTTTTGCCACAAGCACCAGGTTGGACCATTGTCACCTGCAGCCGTGTACAAAATGTTCTTAATGTCTGGACCATCTCGCACAGGTCCCAGACCCACTGCTTGGACTACTTCTTGCTTTATCTGGTCAAAGGCTGCTTGTTGTTCAGGTCCCCAGTGGAAACTGTTCCTCTTTCGAGTCACATCATACAGAGGTTTCACAATCTGACTGTATCCAGGAATGTGTAGTCTCCAAAATCCCACTATCCCCAAGAAACGTAGAGTTTCTTGCTTGTTCGTGGGATTTGCCATGGTAGAGACTCTATTTACCACATCCACTGGAATGTGTCGGCGTCCATCCTGCCACTGCACTCCCAGAAACTGGATCTCTGTGGTAGGACCTTTCACTTTGTCTCTCTTGATGGCAAAACCTGCATTCAGGAGAATGTCCATGATTTTGTTACCTTTCTCGAAGACTTCCTCAGCAGTTTTACCCCAGACGATGATATCATCGATGAACTGGATGTGTTCTGGAGCACCACCTTCCTCCAGAGCATCATGGATTACTGCATGACAGATGCTGGAGCTGTGGATCCAGCCCATTGGCAGTCTGTTGAAAGTGTACTGGATTCCTCTCCAGGTGAAAGCAAACTGAGGCCTGCATTCCTCTGCTATGGGAATAGAGAAGAAGGCATTAGCAATGTCTATGGTAGCATACCATTTGGCCTCTTTGGATTCCAGCTCATACTGGAGTTCCATCATGTCTGGTACTGCTGCACTCATAGGCGGAGTTACTTCATTCAGGGCTCGGTAGTCCACTGTCAGACGCCAGTCTCCATTCGGCTTTCGCACAGGCCACACTGGACTGTTGAAAGGTGAATGAGTTTTGCTGATGACTTTCTGACTCTCCAACTGACGAATCAGATTCTGAATGGGCAACAAAGAGTCACGGTTGGTTCTGTATTGTCTGTGATGCACAGTCCGAGAAGCAACCGGCAACTTAATGTCCTGAATCTTGTGTTGTCCCACAACTGCAGATTCATCAGAAAGCTCAGGTCTAGCAGACAGCTTCAGTTTTTGTCCATCAATTTCTACAGAAGCTACTCCAAAAGCCCATTTGTAACCTTTAGGGTCTTTGAAACGCCCTTCTCTCAGAAAATCAATTCCCAAAATACAAGGTGCATCAGGTCCGGTCACAACTGTATGCTTTTTCCATTGTTTACCAGTTAAGCTTATATTAACCTCCACTTTACTTAACTCTTGAGATCCACCAGTGACTCCCAGAATAGTTATGGACTCTGATCCCTGATAATTTGATGGCAATATGGTGCACTGAGCTCCTGTGTCAACCAAGGCCCTGTACTTCTGAAAGTGTGAAGTGCCAGGCCACTGGATGTACACATCCCAATAGATTCTGTTATCTGTATTACCCCTCTCCTCCCCCTGGCGGGAGGCAGGGCACCCCTAGTTATGGGGAACATGTCCACAGGTGCAACGAGCACACTGTGCAGTGTTAGAACTGGAGCCACTGTTGGAGCTACTAGAGTTGTCCTGGGGAACTGTAGAAGTAACAGCTACCCTTCTGGTATTGCTACCTCGGGTTCTGCCACTTTGCAGTTCTCTCAGTCTCCTGAAAAGATTAGAAGTTGGTTGACCATCCCACCTGTTCATGTTCTCACCAAACTGATCACGCAGGGTAATCCAAATAGTCCTACGTGACTGCCTTGGTGGTCTGTTTTGGTTTGATCTGTTTTGGAATGACCTCCTTGGAGGATGTCTATTCCTCACAGATGAAACCTGTACCCACCTGGAGGAAGAATTGGAATCATCTCTTTGTGCCAATTGGGAGATGGTGTTTTTAAATTCATCCTTCAGCTCTTTCATGCAATTCTCCAGTTTTCCAGACAGAGTTTCAATGGCTGAAACCAAAGAAACACGTGTCATGCTATCATCCAATTGTCTCAATTGATCAGTGAATTGGCCAACCGTAAGAGGAGCTCGGTGGGCTCACGATTCGTCAGGACATCAAGGCAGAGATGCAACATACCAATGGGCTCGTGACAGATCCATAGACATTTCCATGGATGCCATCACACAAGTCATCCATGACTGTGACATTTGTGCTGCTATTAAGCAGGCAAAGAGAATTAAGCCCTTGTGGTATGGTGACAGATGGTCCAAATACAGGTATGGTGAAGCTTGGCAGATTGACTACATCACTCTACCACGTTCTCGTTCTGGTAAGCAGTACGTGCTTACTATGGTAGAGGCAAACACTGGATGGCTGGAAACTTACGCAGTCCCACATGCAACTGCACGCAACACCATTCTGGGTCTGGAGAGACAGATCCTGTGGAGACACGGAACTCCAGAGAGGATTGAGTCAGACAACGGAACTCACTTCAAGAACAACCTTGTAAAGAGCTGGGCAAAAGAGCACGGTATTGAGTGGATTTTCCATATTCCTTACTATGCACCAGCTGCAGGGAAGATTGAATGCTACAACAGTTTGTTGAAGACCACTCTCAAAGCCATGGGAGGTGGATCTTTGAAAAACTGGGAGAAACATTTAGCACAAGCAACCTGGCTGGTGAACAGTAGAGGTTCAGTGAACCGAGCTGGACCTGCACATTCTGATCTGCTACAGAAAGTAGAAGGTGATAGAGTTCCTGTTGTTAGGGAAAAGAATCTGTTAGGTAAAACTGTTTGGGTATTTTCGCCCTCAGGAGAGGCTAAACCTGTCCGAGGGGTGGTTTCAGCAGAAGGTCCGGGTCACACTTATTGGGTAATGCAAGAGAATGGTGAAATTCAGTGTATTCCACAAAGAGATTTAACTTTAGCTGAGAGAGTTTAATTTCAGAATGTTGTACAGCTACAACGCGTCCAAAGGAAAGAGTCCCTGAGGAATCTACGGTGCACGAACCCTGAGAACCCTGAGAGCCCTGAGTCAACTGAGAGTCCCTGAGTCCCTGTTTCCCTTTTTCTTCGCTTCGTCTGCGGAGAGACAAACTGTTTTCCATTTTCTTGATTTTGGATTTTCTTGGACTTCTGAATCATCTACATCTGAGTATAGCCGGAATGGACGATGAACTTAACTTACGAACTGTAAATATTGTTCTGGATTGGATGGACAGTACGAACAGCCAATGAAATTGTTTAGAAAGGGGTGGACTGTGGTCGTTTGAGGCTGTGCCTTTAAGAACAAACACTGCTGGAACACACTGGCTAATGTTTTTGGTACTAGAACCAAAACATTCTGATATTCTAAACGAATTTCATTGGTTGATAAACAAAAATTCAGCTTTAGATTGTGAAGCGGTTGGAAAATTTTTTCCTCAGTTCAGTTCGGTTTGGGAGTTGGGGGAGTTTGGTGTTTCAGCCTGTTCTCCCTGCCTGCTTCTTCTGCGAACTGCTGGACTTGGCCTTCAGATAAGCAAACACTAATCCTGCATGGGCTTTTGAAGCTTGCTAACAACTCTTTTCCTTAGTAACTTGCCTTTCTCTCTCTCTAACCCCTTTTTGGGGAAAAAGGGAGGTAAGGGGGGGAGAGAGGGGGTTCCAAAGAGGGGATCCCTCCCTCAGGGAGGGATTTTTGTTGTGTTATTTGTCTTTGCTGTGTATTTCTGTGTATATATTGTAAATACCTGTATATATTGTGTTATATATATAACCTGCTTTCCATATATGCTTGTAAATATATAGCTTTTGCTCTTCGACTGAGTTAGCTGTGGTTTCTTACTCTGTGGAGGAGGGAGAGCTAAGCCCTCTCTCAACCTACCACACCTTAGGTTGAGGACCAGCTGGGCCTGTTAACAGACAAAAGCCACTGTGTTTACAAGCAGTCCTTGTAATGCATCCTCTTCTCCAAAATATGCTCTGTATCTCACAGGGGAAAATTAGGACCTTTGCTTTTTTGAATGCCTAAGTATTGCTTAAATCCAGCATCATAAACAATCACAGATTCATCTCAAATCCACCACTGTCAAGTACGCTGGAGAAACTTAAACTTCCTAACAAACAACAGGAGTTGACCCTTGTGTTTAGATTTGTTGGTACTGCAGCAGCAGATACACTGAAAGAACATGTCAGGGCTTCATTCTCAGTGGGGGATCTGAGTCATTCGATTTCTGCATAGACTGCACTTTCAACTCCCCGTTTCCATTAGCAGATAGTAGCGAGTACGATAAACTCTGGGAGGGAAGCACAGCCAAGACAGCATCACGGATCACGAGCAGGAGGAAATTCAACATCGACAGCTTTGTCTTCCTCAAGGTTCTGGGGAAAGGAAGCTTTGGGAAGGTAGGTAACAAACATACAGAGCTTAAGGTGACTGCCTTGCTTAATGTCTGCACTGTGATGGGCTCTTCCTGCTAACCATAATGGTCTCTCAGCTGCTTGGGGAGATAGAATTGAACGTAGCCATCCTTGCCAAAGGCATTTGTCACCTGAACCTTGCTGAACTCAGACTTGAGTCATAATGCTCAACGGTGCTGAAGTCATTTGGTGTCAAGGCAGAGGAATATCCCTTGGTGCACCACAGTGCAAAAGGATATTTTATTTTTGTATACTGTAGAGAAACAGCCTCCTAATGCCCCAGTGCAATGGCAGAGGGAGATGTGGGAGAGATGTGGGACCTCCACGGAGACTGTCTGCTGTTGTCTGTGAAATTACATCTCTAGTGAAGGAAAAGACTTTGCCTATCTTCTGCTTATACACCCACAAAAGACTGCCAGAAAAACTGCCCT
This sequence comes from Dryobates pubescens, assembly GCF_014839835.1. NCBI lineage: Eukaryota > Metazoa > Chordata > Aves > Piciformes > Picidae > Dryobates > Dryobates pubescens. The sequence continues at coordinate 64,339,895 of NC_071612.1, forward strand.
AGAAGCTGCTGTGCCTATGTTCTATGGTCCTTGAGCTCCGCCTGCTCATCTCTATAGCCAGCAACAACTTCTTCCCCAGTCTCACTCATCATTGAAATGTTTTTTGTCCTTGCACCTGCTGTAAACATCTCTGATCTTCCCCTACTGATACCCTCAGCAGCAGTCTTCCCCACAAGTGCTGTAATCTCTTCATTTCTCTTTTGTAGGTTCTGCTGGCTGAGCTGAAAGGGAAGAATGAATTCTTTGCAATCAAAGCTCTGAAAAAAGATGTGGTGCTCATTGATGATGATGTGGAATGTACCATGGTGGAAAAGAGGGTCCTGGCACTTGCATGGGAGAACCCATTTCTCACACATCTTTACTGCACCTTTCAGACAAAGGTAAGAGACAGCCCAACAGCAATGCCACAGATGGAGCTTTTCAGTGGATGCTGTTACCAGGAGCAAAGCAAAAGTAACTTAGTGGTGCAAGAAGTAGATCTCCTTTTTCTCATGGCTCTCTGCGGCAGTTGGCCTTGCCCAAAGTAATTATGGGTACAATCCCCACATACCTCGATGAGAAGAGCATGAGATCAAAACACCTATGCCATCTGGAATAAGAGGCTTAACTTAAAACTTTGATCTTAGCTTTACCCTCAGTGAGGGGAGGGAACCTGACTATCACAAGTAGACAACAGTAAGTCTATTGAAATGCTTTTTTTCTGAAGTCTAGAAACCCAGAGAACAGAAGACCAGCTGTTTAGTTTTTTGATACAAGACCATCTGTAGGAGCTTCATATACTCTTAGGGCTGCATGAAATGGAGCAATATTCAGAAGAGGAGGGAAGTGGCTTCAAGGTTCCCAGTAGTCACATCACTACTTTGTGTGGTTACAACTGCATCAGTAATTTCTCCATTCTCTGGTTATTTGCCACCAGGATCATCTGTTCTTTGTTATGGAGTTCCTGAATGGGGGAGACCTGATGTTCCACATACAAGACAAGGGGCGTTTTGATCTCTACAGAGCAACGTAAGTCCACAGCCCTTCAGTCCCTATCTCTATCAGGGTTTTGGTCTCTGGTTTTTGCTGCTTGTAGTTCTGCACCACTTACCTGCAGTCTTTTGCTCTAGCTTCAGTGGCTGACAACTGGAAAGGTATTTGAGTGAGGAAGCCCACTTCATGATGTGTGGAGTTAGGTTTTCTTAATTTACATAGCAGTGCTAAGTTTTACTTTAATGGGGTGCTTCTACCTAGAGGTAAGTAACCAGCAGCATGAGCCAGCAATGAAGAGCAAAAGGGTACCGCTTCAGTGTGTCCTTTATGACAGTACTTGGAGGGGAAAAAAGTGGAAAACAAGTGTTGGGAGTGTTTCCTCCTACTCTTTACTTACTTGTATGGCTAAGGTGACATGGCAGTACAGAAGGATAGCCTGCACATTCCCCATAATGCTCATACAGTGGGTAAGCATTTTGTTAAGTACAATTGTATCACTTAGCTAAGGTTACTGGAGCTGAAGACAAAAGATGCAAAATATTGTAGTGTTACTACTTCACCTATTGTAATTTTTAGTTCTGAGTCAGTGTTTACCTCTTACCCAACCCCAGGAGGGGTTTAATTGCTTCTGTGAGTGGGTGCATGCAAGACCTTAAAAGCAACAGTGCAGGGTAGTGGATCTACCTCTAGCACCAGTGCATTGTATAACCAGACTGGGAAGTTCCTTGTGTCACTGTACACAGGGAATACTAAGGGATCTGGCATAAACAGTGGCTGGGCACCTGCCAGCTTTACAGGTCAGGGCAAACTGCCTTCCAACTCTCCTCAGCAAAAGCCTAGACAGAGCTCTTCCAGCTCACCTGCATTCCAGCAAACATCTCTGTGTTTGGCAGCCTCTCCTGGCCTCTGCTGTATCTGTTTATTAAGTTTCAGTCAGTGTTCATTCTGCTATACAGGAGCAGAAATAGGTTTTAGTATTTAAAAACAAAAAGTCTTTTAGATGTATTTTGGGGGTGGGGAAAGCATTATTGTAGCACTTTCCTTCATAGCTAGGGAGTATCACCTCTGAGGAGAATGCCCCTGAAGCAATGCTGCTTTTCCATCTGTCTGCTGTACCTGGGCAGGTGCAGAGGGATATAGGTGAGGTCTGCTTCTAACTTAGCCATTAGTGCCCAGTCCCTGCCTGAGCAACCCTGTGAGTACTGAGCTGCACCTGTCTCAGAAGGCATGTGGGGAGTTACTAAATAGTGCAGAGACTGCTAAAGAGTAGAAAAGGGACAACAGTCCCTACTGGAATGAAGCATTAAGGCAAGTTGCTGTAATCTTCCCTCTGCTGTTGGGCACAATATACTACAGGTGTGTGCTGAAGGGATGCACTTGGTGCTCTAGCATCCAGCTGTACACACAGAGGTAGCTCAGCAGTTAGAGGTGCACAGTGCTGCTCACTCCATGAAGAGACAGGCATGGCAGCTCCTTCAGACAGCTGAACTGGCTATGTTTTACCTGAGCAAGACAGGCTAAAAGAGGTTTTGGTCTTTTCAGGTTTTATGGAGCTGAAATTTTATGTGGACTGCAATTTCTTCACAGCAAAGGCATTATTTATAGGTGAGTACCAAGCAGTTCCTGTGAACTGCCTTAGCCCTTCACACATCTTTGAGTGACTGATTGTAACAGGTACAAGCTGTCTGTCAGAGAGCTGATGTTGTTCCCAGGGCATTAACATGCCTGAGATGAATGTGTCTGTGTGTCTTTTCTGTGGCAACCAGAGTGACAGATTGTTACTGATCCTACACCAAAGCAGGTTTGTTTTGGTTATTTTTAAACACTGCCTTCAGATCCTAAGTCTGTTTAGTTTGGAGGGCAAGGGAAAGCATCCTTGAGGCTATCAGTTCCTACCACTATTCCCCATCTCAGATCTGTTTGGTTCACTAAGGTAAACAACAGCTGATGTCCAAACATGGAAGGATTTTGGGGGTGTTGCATTAGATCAGGGACTCTTGGTTTGAGCTAGAGCTCACCTTGTGAACTGATACTGGGAACTTCAGCTACCAAGGAGAAAAAGATAGGCCTGTTCTCATGTAAAATTATCTGCTGTGGTCAAGTCTTTTTCCTGGTAAGCAGAAGGGCTGTTCAGTTTCTCTGTCCTGCCCTCCTTGGTATGTGCTTTTGCAGCCAGATGGGACAAAAAACCCCCAAACTTCTCAGTCAAAGCTAGGGAAAGTAGCTTTTGGAAGCTGCTGTTAAAAAGCTCTTATTCAATTCAATAGTGTTATTCTGAAAAAAAGAAGACATGAATAAGACACTTGAGAGACTGTGGCCACAACACATGAACCCCTTCGTGCTGTAACTAGGAACAAGTCACAGGTACCATTAAAAGCTGGGCAAGCTTGAAGTGGTCACGCTCCTGCCAAAGGCTCTAAGGGTCCAACAAGCCTCCTTTTGAGCTGTGAAGCCAGTGCAGCACTGCTGTGTCAGCTGGTGGGGCAGTAATTCACACCTCCTTCCAGAAGCAACAGAAGCACTGGGTGTGCTCTTGGACCTGAAAGCAAACACTGAGGATTACATTGTATAATATGTTAGGCTCGCTCTTACTCTGACAAGAGAGAATTATTCCCTTGTCCCAACCACCTCTAAAGTACAAAAGTGCCACTTTGTACATATTCTGTTGATGGATGACTATTTTCTTGAAAAGCTTCTTTGTGTGGTGCAGGGAAGGTTTATGGTGAAGAAACTACATTCATCTGAATACAGAAATGATCCGCTTGTCCTTAAAATCCAAACTTTTCTTTTAAACTCCTTTTGCAGAGACCTAAAACTGGACAACGTGATGCTTGATAAAGAGGGCCACATCAAAATAGCTGATTTTGGTATGTGCAAAGAAAATGTTGTTGGTGACAACAAGGCAAGCACTTTCTGTGGGACCCCAGACTACATTGCTCCTGAGGTCAGTATTTCACTGCCAGGTACTGCAGGCACAGATTCAACAGACTGATGTTGGAATGATCACTGCGGGTTAATCATCCCTTTGCAGACACATAGTTCAGAGCAGAGAAAAGCAAGTGACATCCCAGTTCTCTGTAGAAGATACTTGAGATTTGGCACTGTTCTGTAGCTGCAAGTTTCACAAAAGCATGGTTTTTGAAATGTTATAATGTTCAGGCTATGAACAGTTAGCTTTTCCTTCTGCCTTTACAGCCACCACTCACGCGGGGCTGTAGCAAAAACAGTCTGCGTGCACCGCAGATGGTGAGCAGACTCATGCCCACACAACCAAAATTCCAACCAAGGAAGCTCTAAGGGGAATCTCACCAAGTCCAATTCCCTGTGTTCATAGTTGTTGTTTTTTAACTGATAGATTTGCAAAGCAGCCCAAATACAGCAGTAAGCTGTGAAAGGTAAGACATTATGTCAAAGGCCGGGTGGTGGTAACCTGCTTTTCATTGCTACTTGCTTCTCCTGTCATCTTGTAAAGAAACCACAGATTATTTTCAAGTTTAAGTTAATGGAGAAGATTTCTGCATGAGAGCAAAGCCCTGCCCCCTGGGCTGTCCATGTTGCCACAAACAGCAGCCAAGGACAAAACCACGACGTGCATCTGTGGCAACAATTTGGCAAAGGGCCGGATTATTTTCTCCCCTAACTATCTGTTGTCCTGGTGTGTGTCACTGCCTTTTACTGATTACTTGTGTTTCTTTCTCTGTACCTCTTGTTCTGTGGGAAAAGATCCTGCAGGGTTTGCGGTACACGTTCTCTGTGGACTGGTGGTCCTTTGGGGTCCTGCTGTACGAGATGCTTATTGGACAGTCCCCTTTCCATGGGGATGATGAAGATGAATTGTTTGAGTCAATTCGAGTGGACACCCCCCACTACCCACGCTGGATTACCAAGGAATCAAAAGATATATTAGAGAAGGTAGGACTGATAATCAGGAAGTGGGTCATGGTATTGGGTTTGTCCAGGGAGGGCTTCTAGAAGGCACCATTTATCAGCAAGCAAATTACTTTCCCACAGGGAAAGCCAGGCCAGACTAATTATCAATGGTCTGCTTGCTGTTAGCCACTTGTGTTCATCTAGCAGTGTAGCTGCTATTCTTCCACTACCACCTACCTGTTGAGCAGACACAAGGTTTTACCTGGTATCTTCTTACAGCTATTTGAAAGGGATCCAACAAGACGACTTGGGGTCACTGGTAACATCAGAGACCATCCTTTCTTCAAAACTATCAACTGGACAGCACTAGAAAAGAGGGAGGTGGACCCCCCTTTCAGGCCAAAAGTGGTAAGTGGTTATTCTTTGTTCTGGAGCAGTACTGCAAGTGTCAGGGTGTCGTGTTAAGGTTGTCTTCCTACAGGCTGTGTTTCAAGGAGCTTCTTTACTACCATTATCTTCAGGAACATCATTTATCAGTTCTGAATATTCTCCTCAAGTGTCAGTAGTGTCTTGTGTTTCTCTGTCCTTTTATGCCATGGGAGAAGGACCAATACTTTGAGGCAACTCAGTTGGGAACCGCCTGCAAGTATTCTGCACAAGCATTACATCTGTGACATCCCAAACCCACCCAAGAATCTCCACGTGGGCAAAAAGCTGTGTTTTCTGTACCACTGAACACAGAACTATTTGTAATGTACATGCCTAGTGGTACATGAAAAAACATCTGAAGAACAGACAGTGTGGTGCTTATGGCTTGTATCACTGTGGGGTGCTGCTGCTTCATCTCACACAGTAAAAACCCAAACCGATTTTCCTCCACTCTGGCCTGGTCCAACTAAAGAATCTGGAGGTAACAGAGTCTTTAAACCAAACTTACATACTCAATGGAGGAGAGCTGTCTTGCTCAAGTACAGAAGGCTTCATGTTCCCATAGAAAGGGAAAATCTGGCAACACAGCAATCCTGGAAACAACCACCTTTGGAGGTTCTGAGGGTCAAAGATGGGGTTTTGTCACATGAACTTCTACGGAACGTGCACCAATGTTTTATCCAGACACAAAGCAGCTGTAAGAGGGAATCACCTGGTTGGGTTTTTTTCCTCTGAAAAAGCACAGACCTCAAAATGCTTTCAGTAATTCAAAAATTCTGCTTCATGCCAAGAAATGTCAAGTTTAATGTAAGCACTGCATTGCTTTTGCCAGGAGAGAATCTTTGGGTAAATCTAAGAAACATCATCACAAATCCAGGCGCTGCTTCTCTGAAGCAACCTGGTGCTATTTGCTTCCAACTAACCATAAGTAGTTGCCCACTTAGGAGCATAGAGTGCTGTTAAAGTGGCCAAAAGCCTTTTTTTTCCCTTCTCTAAACACTCATGAAATTACTTCCTTACCTTTTGTATTTAAGCAGTTTGTCCTGGAAGAAACAACAAAAGTTTTTCTCTCTCTTCCCTCTCTTTGACACAGAAGTCAGCAAGTGACTACAACAACTTTGACAGAGAATTTCTGAGTGAGAAGCCAAAACTCTCCTACAGTGACAAAAACCTGATCGAGTCCATGGATCAGTCTGCATTTGATGGATTTTCTTTTATTAACCCTAAATTTGAACAGATCTTGGACAAATAGTCTGACTTTGAAGCAGGGTTACATCTTCTAGACCCGAACCTCCCAAGTGCTAAGTGTTGTGTGTTCCAACGCTGTTGTCGATACTTCGGAATCACACAGGGTGGTGTGATCAGTGATGCTCAGCTGCGGAGTTACTGGCGGTGTCCCATTATGCATGGTTAGGTTTGAGGTATGTGAATCATGTGCATTATTTTCTCTGTTTGGGAAAATGTAAATTCTGTCTGGTACTTGAATGTAGTTATGTGTTATATAGAGAGGTATGCTGTATATTTTGCTGGAGAAAAGACATTGGGGAACAGATGTTGTCTTTTTAAAGTGTATGAGCCCTTGGTTCTTTTATTTGTCTTCAATTAAAAGAAAGTTTAATGTAACTTTATCATGGCTTTATGATTGGGTTTTTTTTCCCTAGAAGCACACAATTAAACTGCAGTTGTTGTTTAAACTATGGGGGGAATGTACTAACTTCTGAGCCCTTATCACAGAAATAACAAAAATGTTGTAGGAGAATTAACCAGAATGAACAATTGAGCGAAAGCAGAGTTCCCAATGATAACAGCAGCTGTTGTGGAAAAGAGCCTGGAGCCACTTTTACTGCTTTTTTATAGAGCCTGTCTCTCACTGGCAGTCAAAGCCAAGGGGAGTCAGGCTTCACTGATCATGGTAAGTATTTGTTCTGAGGCAGTCTAAGAAAATGAGGGCTAAGTATCCCACTGCAGGTTCAGCACAGCTCCTGCAGCAGCCTGAGCATACCTCCTGGGTAAAGGAGTTTCTGCTGCTAAACACCACTTCCTGTGAACAGAAACATGCAGTGTGATCACAGCAGCAGGCTCTGGGGAGAAAATCGTCAGGTAATGACTGTGTGGAGCCTTCATACCTCCTGCCTGGGCTGCTGGAGGTGAAATACCTTGCTTAACTGGCAAGAATGAAGTTTCTCTTCCAGTTTTACTTGCTGATCTCTTGCACAGCAGCTGTGGCTCCTCCTACTCACTGGAAAAAGGACACAGAACTAGATCTTGCTTTGTTGCAAATACCAACTTCTGAATTTTGATTTTCAACCATTAGCAAGGAAAAACACTAATGTAGTAATTACTGCAAAGCTCTGAAACTCTTCTTTTTGCAGTCAGATCATAAAATACAGAAGGAAGCAAGGGCTTGTGCTTATCAGAAGCTTTCTAGATCTTCTACCACTATTGCAAATGATTCCATTTTCTCATCCACTAAGCAGGTGGGGGGAGGGGAAATTACTGGGGGAGTGTATTTGTCCAACAGCTAATGTTAGAGAGCTCTCAGGAGCACCCTGTATCTACCCTGCGTGGTTTCAGACTTAATCCTGCTGAAAGAGCAGGAGAAAACTGTCGCACATCCCCCATGGGACTTCATAAAGACTCAAACAAATACAAAGGCTTCCTTAAGCTCTAGCTTATTGTTAGAACTCTAGTAATGCCAGCAAGACTTGGATGTCCTCTCAGTGTACAGCAGCTTGAGCCTGGAACAGTCAACACAGTTGGCATTTCCAAACAGACAGGTTTTGCCTAGTTCCCAGCACATGCACTAACACAAACCCTGGTCAAACACTACGCTGTGAGCTGCTGCCACAGAGAGCAGCAGACCTGGGAGGTTTTCCCCTTCCAGTAACCTGCTCAGGCATCTCCACCTGGCTGTTTTTTGCTTATTCTGCTTTCAAAGGTGAGTGCTGGATGCCTGTACCCAAGCAGAACATTAGAACTGTGATTGGCAGCAGCACTGGGCTTGTAATGAGGCACAGAGAGTAGCAGCTGTTGCGTGTGGGAATGTTTGCTCACCGAGCTTACCTGCCTCACTCTGGAGCGACCAGTGCCAAAGCTGCTTGGGAGGGACCCTGCTCTTCAAACAGTGTCTTGGCTCACCTGGAGTATCTCCCACTGCCACAAGTGTATGTGCCAACAGTCTGACCACACTTGGGACACCTAGGCAGAGTTGCCTTTCCCCCAAGGAGCAGTTGCTACACTCTTCATCCTCAGCAGCATCACGCTGTTTAGCCATGGGCATTCTGTTACCTGCGTCGCCTGAAAGGGAACTGCCCTGCCAAAGTTATTTGCTCTTTACAACAACCAGCCATGAAAACTACTCCGTGTCACACAGCTCCTAGGACCCCCTCCACTAACAGCCCAGCCTGAGGGCTGCCAGCCAGCAGATGGGCTCACTCCAGCATCATGGTCTGGGCCATCCTCACAGTACAGGGAGCTGGAGGAATTAGAGAATTCTGCCCAGAATGCAGCCTTAAAAGCCCCAAAACAAACAAAAGTGTACCTCCCCCACAAACATAAATACACAGCACGAAGTGACAACCAAAGAAAACATTCCTTCCACCTAGCAGAAAACATACAAGTTCTTACCGCCCAGGAGTGTACAGTGACCAACAAGACATTGAAATGTGAGTACATAATCCTACACCACCAAGTAATTAATTTTGTCCTTACCCTTCAGCAGGACAAGGTCACCTGCCTAACCTATGCATGCCAATGGGTGCTAGAAGGCAGCATTTTGCTGTTGGCTTCTGGCTTTCACACAACAAGCAGCAGCAGTGCAAGACCAGAACAGTGTAGGTTTGACAGTGTGAATTAGACTTTAAAACACTGTAATGGGCTGGGGCAGACCCCCTCCCCACCACAGGCAGAAATAACGACTCAGACAAACTGATTGCAAAAGTAGTGGAGAGTTTAAATAGAGAACAGTGAGTGTGCACAAAAGGAAACATAGTGACAAGAAAGGAACCAAAGTAAACCCAGAAAGACTCCAAACCCCACCTGAGGGTGCATCCAAAACCCCCAGGGCACCTCCTTCCCGCCCCCCCCCCCCCCCCCCCCCACTGTTAGGCTGGTCTCAGCTGGCCAGACCTGAGACTGCCCATCCCCCACTGGCCTTGGGCCCAATCAGACCCATGGCCAGGAGATCTCTCCCCCAGTTACCAAGTCTCGGAGAGGGAAGGAAAGAGGAAGTGCCAGACCCCACCGCAAAATTTATAGTGGTGCAAGGGATTATGGTAGAAATACCTAATTTCCTGAGTCCACCCACTGGGATGGACTTCTGGACACAGGAAACACCCCTGTAGCAGAGGGCACCCAGCCCAAACTACGACAAACACCAACCACCAGGTAAAATAAATAAAGTTTTACCTTTTCTTCCCCTTCTGTGCAAATCTTGACTTGTGCCTAATGCATTCTTCCAGCTTCTTCCTCAGTTCCTGAGTTAATTAAATGAGTTGTCAGAGTAAAGAAACTAAGGAGGAAAATTAACTTCCTCCTTTACTAGGCCACAACTCCTATGCTTCTGAAAGCTGTGGAAGCCTGCAGGAACCCTCACCTGGCACTTCAACTGCTGTAAGTGGGCAGGGAAAAGAAACACACATCAGCACAGGTAGTAGCATTTGATCTTTATTACTTGGATCAAAGGTCAAATGATTACATTTGTCTGAAAGATTAGATGAAGGCTAACGATGTAAGAAAAGACAGTTTAATCCCAGTGGAGAGACTGCATCTGAGCTAGCGAGGGGAGTAACTGTCAGGAGGCAGTAACATGACATGGGTACAAACACACACAAGGTCAGGAGGAGGGCTCCCCCTGCCCTCTCAGTGACAATTCTGTCGGAAGTGAGGGGGCAAGGTACAGCTTTTAGACAGTGACAATAACCTGCAGGTCCTACCACAGCCTTTCCCAAAGGCTCTCCCCGGGGAGAGCCAACCGTGTGCTTCAAACCTGTATTCGTCGTCTGTGCTTCCTGTCGCCAGCTTGCAAGGGCCGGATGCAGTCAGAGATTTTGCACCTTCCTGGAGCTGAACAGACAACAACTTTTTCTTCTTTTTTCCTCCCCTCTTCAAGTATCAGCCTAACAGTTTATTTACACTTGTATACAATTCTTTTTACTGCACACCCAACTCAGTAAAACACTCATCACAGGCTATAAAAATACCTACTATACATAAAACATTTAGCTTTAGGAATTTTACAGCACCTCTGGAAGTTGAGAGAGGTAAGACTAAGGAAGGGAGAGGGGGGAGACCCCTCAAGCTGTGCGTGCCACTGAAGAAAAGCAGCCCCTGGGCTCAGACCTCAAAAGGGGAAACCTTACCTTTCACCACATCTCTGCAACCAGGCCCAAGCTTGAGTACCACAATGTGCTGGTAAAACCCTGCTCTTCTGATCCAGCCTCCTGGGATCTGCCCTCTGTAACTGCACATAAATGGCTTTTAAGCTGAGAAGGGCACGTTTGAACAGGGCCTGGCTGGATGGTGGAGGTCCAGAGGAGCAAGGGCTGGCTGCAGCACAGCCTAGCTGTCCCTCACTGCACGCATCACATCAGGAAGGGAAACTGAGATTACTGCTACACTTCTGCCACCAAAGTGGCCTTGGTAACTGTGCATCAATAAATTAACTTCTCTGAGCAGCCCCTCTCCTCACACAGTAACTACAGACACAGCTGGATTAACAGAGATCTGCCATGGGCACTGCCAGCTGCCTGGATCCCACACACAGAGAGCTTTAGGCAGCAGCACTTGAAGCAAGTGTTTGTGGTCATCCTGTACCTTACGTGTCCCTCTGAAACGGAGTCCAGCGACACGGTATGGCTTACTTCCAGAGCTGAATATATTGCTGAAATCAGCTTATTACAAACAAACAAAATCACACCAGCAGCACATTATTTTCTAAACCCTGCACAAACAAAAGACAATCTAGCCCTTGCCTGCAAAAGTACGGTATGGGGGCCTGGTATTTCATACAGGAACTGAGAAGAAGGAAAAACAACACAACTCCAACAATACACACGGTTATTAACAACGGAAGAGAAAACACACACGGCAGCTACCAAAACCCAGTTCTCTTCATTTCAGAACCTGGAGCCAGCAGCAGCGCTGGCAGCTCACTTCAGCTGTCAGGTAGCACACAAATACATGCTGAATGAGCACAGTTTGAAGGTCGTGGCCTCAGAAGACATCAAAAATCCCGTTTTTAGCACTGGAGTTTCACAAGGTATAAAAAAAAAGCAGCAAAGAAAAACCCCCAGGCAGGTGTGCCATGTTAAAAAACAGTTTCAGAATTTACCTGGTGCTTTTCTTGCATGAGCTGTCAGAATGGTTAAATGCCACCTAACCTTTCTGTACTGTTTCCTGCTGTAGGTATTAAATGTGGCTATGAAACGGGGACAAACACTTTGACATTGAAATTCATTCCAAAAATTGCCTAGAAGACAAATCACAGCACTGGTAAGACAAGCAGTTTCTCCAGCCCTTGACAGTCTGAATCCTTTTCTCCTCCCTTGCAGTCTCACAAAAGCTCCTGTAACTGCAGAAGGGATGTGTCTCTCAGCACCTAGGCTGCCAGATAGACTCTCACTCATGGCCCCCACTTACTCCTGTGTCTTCCACTGCCCTCCACAATCCAACTGGCCCCTGGGAAACGTTAAATATCTTACTAGAATAGCAGAATCTTTCAGGTAGTGAATCTAGCTTTAATGCTTTTATTTTTCCAAAGGAAAGGTCTCCTCCCATTGCAGTAAGCTGTGGCAGGCAAACCAAAGCTCAGTTTAAAACCACACAGAAGCTATCAGAGCTGGCAAGTTTCTCACCTAAAGGTAGTTTGCAAGATGAAGCCTTCAATGCTCGAAATGCAGAATTTCACCTATGTTAAATATGCCATCAAAAATCACCTCCATGTAATTCTGGGTGATCATTCACAGTAAGAATCAGAGGAACTCTTAGAAAAACACTTAGAAAAAGAAAGTAAAATCTAGTTAAAATCTGACAGTACAACTGACACAGGCAATTAACCACCTTGCAGCATAATCAGATGAACAAGAAAAACCACTGAAACTGCACAAATTTACATACAAAAAGCCTAAAACCAACTCTACTCTGCTTCCCTTAAATGTTTTTACCGATACCTTTCGGCACTGGGAGTTAGCCACGACTACAGCTGTTCTCCAGAGGAGCTGAATCACATTCCAAACGTCTTAAAAGTGAAGGGGAGGCGCGGTCCTTCCAGCTCGGCGCTCAGCGAGGCCTTCACCACTCTGCTGGGACCTGAGCTGCTGCTTCACGCTCTCGTGCTGGAGGAAGGGCTGCTGCCCTGGGAGCTGGAGCTATAGGTGGTTAGGTACTGTCCTCAAAGCTTCTTCCCTGGAGCGATCCACGCCTACATTCTGCAAGTGTGAAGACCAAAGACAAGGTTTTAAAGCGAGGGTCTGGTGGTCTCCCACCATTCTGCTTAATACACTGCTGTTACATGGGGCTAAAGGTGAGCAAGGCTGCTGCCCCAGAATGTTCTGCAAAACACAAGGAAAGGTCCCAGCCTGTCAGATGTCAGAAGCCAGGGTCAGACCTCATCCTGGCCACCACACACTTCAGAGCCCTAGTCCCTCAGACTTACACAAGCAGCCCCTGCTGCCAGGGGAAAAACATCTCCAATACACGTATTACAAGGAGTCTGGCAGCACAGGTCAGGCTCTGTCCATCACAGGTCACAATGTTTACCTTTAGCCACCATTTTAAACTGCATTTTTCTCATCCACTACCACCTCTAGCTTTTCTGCATGTAGTGTCAAAAAAACCAAAACCAAACCCACCCAAAACCCACAGAACCACACAAAGGTCATAAGCCACACAAGAATAGAATAGAATAAACCAGGTTGGAAGAGACCTTCGAGATCATCATGTCCAACCTATCATCCAACACCACCCAATCAACTAAACCATGCAACCAAGCATCCTGTCAAGCCTCGCCCTGAACACCCCCAGCGTCGGCGACCCCACCACCTCCTTGGGCAGCCCATTCCAGTGGGCAATCACTCTCTCTGTGTAAAACTTCCTCCTAACCTCCAGCCTAAACCTCCCCTGACACAGCCTGAGACTGTGTCCTCTTGTTCTGGTACTGGTTGCCTGGGAGAAGAGACCAACCTCTGCCTGACTACAACCCCCCTTCAGGTAGTTGTAGACAGCAATAAGGTCACCCCTGAGTCTCCTCTTCTCCAGACTAAGCAACCCCAGCTCCCTCAATCTCTCCTCGTAGGGCTTGTGTTCCAAGCCCCTCACCAACTTTGTTGCCCTTCTCTGGACTCGTTCCAGCAAGTCAACCTCCTTCCTAAACTGAGGGGCCCAGAACTGGACACAGGACTCGAGGTGTGGCCTAACCAGTGCAGTGTCCAGGGGCAGAATGACCTCCCTGCTCCTGCTGGCCACACTGTTCCTGATGCAGGCCAGGATGCCATTGGCCCTCCTGGCTGCCTGGGCACACTGCAGGCTCATGTTCAGCCTACCATCAACCAGCACCCCCAGGTCTCTCTCAGCCTGACTGCTCTCCAGCCACTCTGACCCCAGCCTGTAGCTCTGCATGGGGTTGCTGTGGCCAATGTGCAGAACCCGGCACTTGGATGTGTTCAATCTCCTGCCCTTGGACTCTGCCCATCTGCCCAGCCTGTCCAGGTCCCTCTGCAGAGCCTCTCTACCCTCCAGCAGATCAAGAAGTGATAACCCTGAAGGAAGATTGTCTGCTTGTTTGGTGCACATTCAAGGAAATCACTCCTGAACACCAACAGCTAGAAAGCAAGTTCTGATCCAGTCTGTAAGCAGCTAAATCACTGGAAGGATTCTGAGTAACTCTGTACAGAGCTGGCAACATAAAGTTCAAATGCACTTGAGGCTACAGAAGCATGTTGGCAGATGTCCCACTGAGACCAGACAATGTTTCAGGGGGTTTATAACCACATTAGTGAGTTGCCTTTGAAAAAAGTCTCTTCAGCCCAGCTGAAGGGAAAGGACAGCCCTGCTGGCACACCCAGAGGAGGAACTCTGCGCACACATTCTCAGCGCACACACACAACTCCATCAGCCAAAAAGCATCAGCTCAAAAAGCAAGTCATCCCTCTCCCCAAACCAAGTTTCTATGACTTCCAGCCATTTTCTATGAAAACAGGAGATAAACAAGGAGCACCAGATTCGATATGGGGGTTGAAGTGTGCCAACATCACTTCTGCCCTTACCAAGGCACCTACTTTAGTGTCAGTCCCTTCCTTGAAGCCCCTGGCTAACTCACCCTATCCTCCACCACAAACACACCACACACATAGGAATGCTGCTGGGCACACATATCCCAGTCCTGGACATCTCCACACCCTTAGCACACTGCCTGACCCACTCTCTGCCTTCTGTTTTGGAAGGGAAGAAAACCTTCAACCCTCTTTATTCCCCTTTACTCTGCTCATGTGAGACCTCACATCAAATACTGCATCCAGTTCTGGTGTCCCCATCATAAGGGGGAAAACAGCTGTTGGAGCAGTTCCAGAGGAGGGCCACAAAGATACAGAATACAGAATTAACCAGGACCTTTGAGATCATTGAGTCCAACCTATCACCCAACACCATCTAATCAATTAAACCATGGCACTAAGTGCCTCATCCAGTCTCTTCTTAAGTACTTCCACTGATGGTGACTCCACCACCTCCCTGGGCAGAGCATTCCAATGTCAAATCTCTCCTTCTGTGAAGAATTTCTTCCTAACATCCAGCCTAAACCTCCCCTGGCACAGCTTGAGACTGTGTCCTCTTGCTCTGGTGCTGGTTGCCTGGCAGAAGAGACCAACCGCCACCTGGCTACAACCTCCCTTCAGGTAGTTGTAGACAGCAATAAGGTCTCCCCTGAGCCTCCTCTTCTCCAGGCTAAGCAACCCCAGCTCCCTCAGCCTCTCCTCACAGGGCTGTGCTCCAAACCCCTCCCCAGCTTTGTTGCCCTTCTCTGCATGATCCAAGGGCTGGAGCACCTCTACTGTGATGACAAGATGAAGGAGCTGGTGTTGTTCAGCCTGGAAAAGACTTTGGGGGAACCTTATAGCTGCCCTCCCATACGGGAAGGGAACCTGCAGGAAGGCTGGAGAGGGACTTTTCATGAGGGTGTCTAGTGATAGGACAAGGGGGAATAGTTTGAAACTGAGGGAGAGTAGGCTTAGACTGGATCTTAGGAAGAAGTTATTTAGTATGAGGGTGGTTGAGGAATAGGCTGCCCAGGGAAACTGTGGATGCCTCCTTGCTGGGAGCGTTTAAGGACAGGTTGGATGAGGCATTGAGCATCTGAGTCTAGCTGAGAGGCATTCCTGCCCATGGCAGGGACATTGGAGTGGATTATCTTTAAGGTCCTTTCCAACCTAAGCCATCCTAAGATTCTATTTCATAAAGAAGTTTCTACAGGTAGTATCTCTCCTGCAGCGAAGGACACACAGGAAGTGTATGTAAAAGCACAGAGAGCTGGCAAAGCAAGTCACATTCTGCATGATTACAAGGGAAAAAAATATCAACAAAACACAAAATCATAGAACAGTTTTGGTTGGAAAAGACTTCTAAGATCAAGGCCAACCATGATGGCATTTGTTGCATTTTTCTTAGCAAGATGCAACATACTGAGAAATTCCTTGGGACTGTGGAGATGACTCCACAAGCATTCCTGTGGAGAATGCTGGCTGAAATCTTTTAAGATGAGCATCTGCTGTTGATTCAAAGAAGATTATATGGAGCATGAAATGGAGCATCAGTATGCAGGAATCCAGTAGCCCTGGCAATTAGCCCACAAGCAGCAAGAAACAGGTAAGACATGAAACTGAAAGGAAACACAGTGGTCAAGGCAGGGAAGACACAGCTCATTTATGTCAAGCAGAGGTATCAGATGAAAATAGCATCTTAGAAACTGAGACTGACCCAAGAAGGAATATTGATAAACAGACAAAGCTGGAAGCAAGAAGTGCTTCAACTTGAGCAAATCATTCTGGCCCTGGGAGTCATTCCGGCCCTGTACTCAGCACTGGTTAGGCCACACCTTGAGTCCTGTGTCCAGTTCTGGGCCTCTCAACTTAAGAAGGACATTGAGACTCTTGAATGTGTCCAGAGAAGGGCAAAAAGGCTGCTGAGAGGCCTTGAGCACAGCCCTGTGAGGAGAGGCTGAGGGAGCTGGGGTTGCTTAGCCTGGAGAAGAGGAGGCTCAGGGGAGACCTTATTGCTCTCTACAACTACCTGAAATGAGGGTGTAGACAGGTGGTAGTTGGTGTCTTCTCTCAGGCAACCAGCACCAGAATAAGAGGACACAGTCTCAAGCTGTGCCAGGGGAAGTTTAGGCTTGAGGTGAAGAGAAAGTTCTTCACAGAAAGAGTTGTTGGCCATTGGAATGTGCTGCCCAGGGAGGTGGTGGAGTCACCATCCCTGGAGGTGTTCAAAAAGGGATTGGGTGAGGGACTTGAAGCCATGGTTTGGTTAGTCATGAGGTGTTGGGTGACAGGTTGGACTTGATGGTCTCTGAGGTCTTTTCCAACCTTACTGATTCTATGATTCTATCAAATGTGAAGAGGAACAGGCTGGAGAAGTGAAGCACTGCATGATCACACTAAGGGAAGGAAACTTAGTCCAAGATAAGCCCTAATAAACACACCCTAGGGTTTCTAAACAAAGACAAAGTGCAAGACCTGCACTAAGGCTCAAGAAAGGGTCTCATGAGTGGTAAATGGATTTCTACTTGTCAGAATCAGATTAGATGGTGACAGCTGAGAGAGAGATTGAGAGAGAAAAGCCATGCCATGAGAATAGGACTGCTGCTTTTAGTCTGAGCTTTTAGCCTTACATTTGGGACCAGAAAGTGTCCCTGAAACTGTCCAGCACCAAAGCATGCCTGGCCAGAACTGCTCTCTGGGGAACAATTCTGCCATACAACAGCAGCAGCACAGGCTGCAGTGCCCAGGAAGCACAGCATTTTAAAACAGTGTTTATAAAAAGGTGTGTGGTGGGTTTATTCCTGCTCTTGGGAATAAAAACACCACATACTTGTTTCTAGTACTATTTCTACCAAGGCACATAGGCTCTCCCTCAGTCAGCCCAGGAAGGGGCTCACTACATCTGGAGCCTGCTTCCCAAGGAGGCTCTGCACTCACCCTGTGGGGCAGGAGCAGTCTCCCTCTGCCTTGCACAAGGGTCCATCTCCCTCACCCCTCTCTGGACAGACTCAAACTGCACAGATGAAGCCAACTCTATACCACTGTTTCACCTTTGCTCACTATACTCCCCCCCTGCTTTGCCTTTTTTTGTTGCGGTTGGTTTGGGAGGGGCGGGGGTGGTGGTGCTCATTGTTGTTGGGGGGTTTGTGGTGGGTTTTGTTTGTTTCTTACAGAACAGAGCCTTCCTGGATTTCCAAACTGGACAGAGCCTGCCATTTCAGCAGCTACATAAGATCTTGGGAAGACTTTGCAGGAAGGTTCCTCTAGGGAAGCAGGCTCTGAAGGACACAGGAGACATGAAAACAGCCAAAGCAGATGGAGTTCATAAAGACCCTGCACAGCTGAACAACCAACACAGGCATCAAGAGAGAAAAAACCAGCACAATCCAGCACCCTTCTCAGCCAGCTTTTCCTTGGAGAGCTGTGCTGCAAACTGTCACTGCTGCTTCCTGCCCAGCATCAGGCCTTTCTTTTACTAGAAAATAAGCCAGAGAGGGCTACTAAGTAATCCTGTAGTAATAGGAAACCCCCTAGAGCACAAAACTGCTTTTGAACAGACACTTCTCTCTGTGGCACAAGTCAGCACAAGCAGCCTCACACTCAGCAAAGAGAACAATGCACAGCTGCAGCCCCAGGAAATCCAAGTTTGCAAGGCTGGAGGGTCCAGGGCACTTCTGGGCTGCTTCCTCTCCCCCTGCAACCTCCATGATGAGCCTGGCCCTCCTCTCCAGCCAAGCTCCTGCTGCTTCCATCTTCCCCTTCTCCTTCCCTCTCAGCCCAAGCCCTCCTTTTTCACAGAGTAAAACTCAGTTTTCCCACAGCAGATGCCTGCACAGATTGTGGCTCCATCAAAACCTTAAATGTTTTTAGTTTAAATTTGCACTGTCTTTCCTTAGCTGTGGCCCATGGAGGTGACAGCCCTAAGCCATCTCAGCAGTTTCTCAGCACCTAAGGCCAGCCAGCAGGTAAAAGTGACCACTAATTACTGGGAGCAAATGGGTACAGAAGGCTCACATCTCCTTCTCTGTGGCATTTTCCATGGCAAAGCACATGCCAAAAGGCTGGGGCAACTGAAAAGTAAAAAAACAGTTCCATGCCAGGGTCACAGCAGAGAGGAGAGTAACTCAGGCTCCTCCAGTCCCAGCCCATCCTGGGACAATGATTTAAGTAAACAGCAAGTGGAAGAATAGCAGCCTTTCTGGACAGGAGCTTATCCAGTTCTATCAGACATGCCCAATCTCTATCAACCTCTGGAAACTTCAGTGTAATTTTAGAAGAGCAGATATCTAACCCTTTCCCCCCCGGATCCTGGATCTGGAGAAGCATACCACCTGAGAAATCTAGCAGACAAAAGCATTCCACAACATGCCACTCTTGCTTGCTTTCAAGACTGAAAGACATCCCCCTCAGAAGCCAACTCTAGGACTTGGTGATTTTCTGCCTTTCCAAGACTCAGTGTCACATAAACAAAGCTGCTTCAACAGCTGTTTCCTGCCACCTCGCTCTGCACACCCTAACAGCCCTGAGGCAGGAGCCCAGGCATAGCACCGTATCCCAAATCAGCTGCAGCCTTCTCCACCCTGCAAGAGGTTCTGCTGCCATTCAGCTCAGGATGCAGATCCTGCTGGTTTGAGATCCCAAGCCTACTGGAGTCACAACCCAGCTACAAAATCATCAGACGAACTGCGCTTCCATGTTCTGAAGCCGCCAACACTGCTTACTGCAGCCTACATACCACACAATGCAGAGCAGTAAACACTCAGTGATGAGCCATATCTGTGCAAGAAGCAGGAAAAAAGGAAATTCACACTCCCTCTGCCAGCAGGCAAAGCCCAAAGCCTCGCTAATGCACGACAGCTGGTAAAAAGCCATATACTGAAACCAGCATTTATATACATTCCTGTACCTTGAAGAATTGTTCTGGAACTAAGTGAAAACTTGCTACCCTCTCCAGAGGGAGAGCACATCACTAACCAGCACATCTAGAGCACTAGGGCAGCAGGATGAAGGTTTTACAGTAACTATGGATGGTTATTTCGTGCTACAGAGCAGTCCAATCACCCCAAGGGTGCCAAAACAGATAATACAAGTGCCTAGAAAACACTCTTCAGCTTTTTCTTATCTCACATAGGATGTTGCCTTTTATGGCTTTTATAAACACACTGCAACTAATATTAAAATGACTGCTGGCTGTTACAAGAAACTTAATGCTGCAGGGTCTTTAAATTATAGCAGTCTACAAACCCAGCATTGCAGTGACAGCCGATCAATGCTCGATCACTCATCCACGATACGTTATCACCAAGTGCAATCATTTTATTGTGATTTGGTCACCTTTTCTTTCTTGTCTTCATGTCAAGCACTGTTAACAAACATTTGATCTGGGGTTTTGAGTTGTTTGGGGCTTTTTTATTATTATTATTTCAGTGTGATTGGAATGATTAGCTTTGCAATTTATTTTGAAGTAGCAGGATGGAAACAGCACCCTCAAGCTCGATAGGTGGTCGGCACACAGGCTTCACTGATGATCAGGGACTGTTACAAGAGCGTCCTCAGGAGGTCTGGAAATGTCTACATTCTGTGTAGTAATAAAAATACAGAGAATATTTATCATGCAGTGGTAAGAGCAACAAAAACCCCCAACCAGATTCCTTCTTGAGTACACAGTTGCATTTCTTTAAAAGCTGAGATTTGTTTAACCCTCCACACTCCAAGAATACAGCAGACTGACAGCTGGGTGGCGTCCCTGAACTGGACATAAGGAAAAGTTACTTACAGTAATGGCTGATCCCATGCTGCTAGTGTTACTAAAAGCTCAGGTCATTCATATTTAGGAGGAAGTCTTTCACAAGCCCAAGCAGGAATCCACTCAAACACATGCTTCAGCACATGTATACCACAGGCAGAGGTAAGTATCTGTCCACTCACTAAGCAATGTTCAGTCCTTTGCTGAACTCTGCCACGTACCTCTTCACCAAGGCAAGACTTTTGTGTTACAGGCAACGTACTTCCCCTGACAATACAGAAATATACCTTCCCAGACACCTTAACCATTTGAGACTGATCACACCAACTAGATCTCACCTCCTTTGGTAGAGCCTATATGAAGAAAATGCCATTCAATGCAGCAAACTATGCAAAGCCAAATGACAGCAAAACACCAGCACCACAAACACTCGCAGCTAGGAGTGCAGCTCTGAGCACGGCCATGTGCAACCAGGCCCAGGAATTCCACCTGCCATGGCTCCATCACATCCAACCACCAAAAACCATGCAGTCAGTGTTCTCCCTTCCACCAAGAAAGCAGACCATGATAAACTAATCTGAAGCTTCTTACAAGTTCTAAGATTTGGCCTATTTTAGGCCAACTCATTGCCAGCTCTTCAAACTTTGTGCTGATGGGCTTCAGGAGTCTTATTTGTTTTATACATAGAATAAACCAGGTTGGAAGAGACCTTCAAGATCATCGAGTCCAACCCCTCAACCAATCCAACACCACCCAAACAACTAACCCACGGCACCAAGCACCCCATCAAGTCTTCTCCTGAACACCTCCAGTGATGGCGACTCCACCACCTCCCCAGGCAGCCCATTCCAATGGGCAATCACTCTCTCTGTATAGAACTTTTTCCTAACGTCTAGCCTGAGCCTCCCCTGGCGCAGCTTACGCTGTGGTAAGCAAGCTCACCTTTCACTCCTACCTGCCTCTTCCCCTTCCCCCACAAACATCAAGAAGGAGATCAGGGTTCATTGCTACAAGTAACTCCCTATCTATCTTTCACTAAGACACAGGTGCAAAGTAGGTATTTTACCCTAGTGCTTGTTTCCAGGCCCAAAGAGGGACCCAAGCAACAGCTGAAGTACTTCCCCTGAAGTATTTTCAAGCAAAAAGACTCTAGACTCCTTCATTTGAAAAGGTCAGGAACTTGAAGCACTACAATGCTGACAAACACACGGCTCCAATCCGCTTCAGCCAAACCATCGTCAGACAATGAAGTTCACACATCGGATAAAACAAATGCTCCAGTGCTCTGCCTGCCTTTCTGCAAGGGATAATAGATGCTTTCATCTGAAACCAAAAAGGAGTGCACTGTTCTGAAACACTGCAAATTACTTGTGGGGGCACAGAGCAGCACACTGGGCAATCCCTCATCAAACAGCTTCATTGTTAAACAACATTGTTATCCCTGGTGCTGTATTTAATTAAACACTTTGACTTCAACAGGCTATTTGCAAGCTTAATTTTACAGAAGTAATTAACATTTTTGTAGGTGATGTGAGTGAAAGCTTTTGAAATGTTCATAGTCCTCTGAGCAGCAGCATTTAAAAGCAGACACAATCAACTTAGTTCTTCATTCAGCCTTATTAAATGTACAGTGTATCATCACCCATACTTCACTGGTCTGAGTTTCTCTGGGAGCAGAGAGGGAAGAGTGTTTGAGAGGTTTTTAACCAAAATGCCTCTGCTCTTGTTTTTGCTTTAATTCATTAACTTTCTTTCTGTTCAAATTGAACAGCTTTGTATCTTTGTGTCCACTGCAATGCAACGATCTGCATGATCCCCTACATGCATCAGAAATACAGCCACCCCACATCAACATCAGCATGGCCATATTGCTAGCAGGACGTGTTAAGAGTCACTTGGTGATTCAGGCAGAGCTTTCCCCTCAAAATATCTTCAGATAGAGAAGTGGTGTTTCCAAGCACAATTCCCAAGACCCTTCAAGCAAGCTGTAACTTTAACACCAGTATTTCATCACCTGAACTAAAACTTGTTCAATTATAGACATTATTTAACATGGATAATAACCTGCCCTAAGACATCTTCCTTTATTTTCCACCATGCTTCTCCAACAGCTTTCAGGCACCATGAAATCAGAATTCATTTCCTACACTTAAACCAAACTAGGGTGCGAAAGTGGGAAAGCAGAATGACAAAGGAGACAGAGGATGAGAGGGGAAATCTATCCTAGAGTTAATATGTTAGAAAATGGCCTAGCTAAAAAAGGGCCAGAAGTCAGTATTTTCAGAATGCACAAGTCAGTTTAAAACAAGCTCCTCTGCAGACCCCACCAGCATGAATTCTGCTCAGCTGCCACAAATGCCTCATGTAAGTCAGGCATTTTGTGTCACATGCATTACTGAATACAGACATCAAACCATATTTTTATGTAATAATAATAAACCAGGTTGGAAGAGACCTTCGAGATCATCGCGTCCAACCCATCAACCAATCCAACACCACCTAAACAACTAACCCATGGCACCAAGCACCCCATCAAGTCTCCTCCTGAGCACCTCTAATGATGGCGACTCCACCATGTCCCTGGGCAGCCCATTCCAATGTGCAATCACTCTCTCTGTATAGAACTTCTTCCTAACATCCATCCTAAACCTCCCCTGGTGCAGCCTGAGACTGTGTCCTCTTGTTCTGGTTCTGGCTGCCTGGGAGAAGAGACCAACATCCGTCTGTCTACAACCTCCCTTCAGGTAGTTGTAGAGAGTAATAAGGTCACCCCTGGGTCTCCTCCTCTCCAGGCTAAGCAACCCCAGCTCCCTCAGCCTCTCCTCGTAGGGCTTGTGTTCCAAGCCCCTCACCAACTTCATTGCCCTTCTGTGGACAGCAAGTCAACCTCCTTCCTAAACTGAGGGGCCCAGAACTGGACACAGGACTCGAGGTGCAGCCTAACCAGTGCAGTGTACAGGGGCAGAATGACCTCCCTGCTCCTGCTGGCCACACTGTTCCTGATGCAGGCCAGGATGCCATTGGGCCTCCTGGCTGCCTGGGCACACTGCAGGCTCATGTTCAGCCTGCCATCGACCAGTACCCCCAGGTCCCCCTCTACCTGGCTGCTCTCCAGCCACTCTGACCCCAGCCTGTAGCTCTGCATGGGGTTGCTGTGGCCAATGTGCAGAACCCGGCACTTGGATGTGTTCAATCTCCCGCCCTTGGACTCTGCCCATCTGCCCAGCCTGTCGAGGTCCCTCTGCAGAGCCTCTCTACCCTCCAGCAGATCAACTCCTGCCCCCAGCTTGGTGTTATCAGCAAATTTACTGATGATGGACTCAATGCCCTCATCCAGATCATCAATAAAGATGTTAAAGAGCATGGGGCCCAGTACTGATCCCTGGGGCACACCACTGGTGCCTGGCTGCCAGCTGGATGTGGCACCATTCACCACCACTCTCTGGGCTCAGCCTCCAGCCAGTTCCTAACCCATCTCAGTGTGCTCCCATCCAAGCCATGGGCTGACAGCTTGGCCAGGAGTTTGCTGTGGGGGACGGTGTCAAAGGCCTTGCTGAGGTCCAGGTAGACTACATCCACAGCCTGCCCCACATCCACCAGGCAGTCACCTGATCATAGAAGGAGATCAGGTTGGTCAGGCAGGACCTGCCCTTCCTAAATCCATGCTGGCTGGGCCTGATCCCTTGGCCATCCTGTAAGTGCTGTGTGATTGCACTCAAGATGACCTGTTCCATAATCTTGCCTGGCACTGAGGTCAGGCTGACAGGTCTATAATTCCCTGGTTCATCCAACCGGCCCTTTTTGTGGATGGGCACCACGTTGGCAGCTTCCAGTCCTCTGGGACCTCTCTAGTGAGCCAGGACTGATGAAAAATGATGCAGAATAGCTTAGCCAGCTCATCTGCCAGCTCCCTCAGCACCCTAGGATGGATCCCATCTGGTCCCATGGACTTGTGGGGATGCAAGCGGCTGAAGAGAGTTCCAACTACCTACTCATGGAACACAGGAAAACTATGCAGCTCCCTGGCTCCTTCTGCCAGCTCTGCAGGCCAGCTGTCTGGAAGACATTCTGTCCTGCTAGTGAAAATTGAGGCAAAGAAGGTGTTAAGTAACTCTGCCTTCTCCTCATCCTTTGATACAATGTTTCCCTCCGTGTCCACCAAGGAGTGGAGGTTGTCCTTGCCCTTCCTCTTGCTATTAATGTACTTATAGAAGGACTTTTTGTTGTCCTTCACAGCAGAGGCCAGTTTAAGCACATGTATCACTATATTCCTTTTCACCATAAACCATCATTCCGACAGACACCACAAACAGCCCTTGTTCCTCACATTAGCAAACTGACTTTGAATTCACAGTAGGCACAGCTCATAACCCCAGCAGGAAAGGAGTGCCATACCTAGTGCCATATCATGAGGACCTGCAAGAGAACCAGAACTTTTCCATTGTGACACATTTTCTGTAACTTCCATAAAGCAGCAAAGAAGAGCTTTGTCTGAGCAGCATAATCAACCTCGGGTCAGTTTGGAGCACACAGAACTGTGTGCCTGGCACAGGGAGAGTACGGAGAGTACTGCATTCCCTTTCCCCAGTTGTTCTGCTGCAGTATCCCCAGATCTAGTCTTCCTTTCCAGCTTTGCCTTAAAACATAGGTGGCATCATCAATTCCTCCTCTTTGTCATACAGCAATAATCACAATGATGGAAAAGCTAGTAATTTCATTATTTGTTCTCTCCAAAACAATCATGCCATTCATAACAAGATCCTTTTTTAACTACAGCCTACTTCTGATGAATGCCAAGGCCTGGTAGAACTCTAAACAGAATCACAGAATTTCAGGGGCTGGAAGGGACCTTGAAAGATCACCTAGTCCAACCCCTGCTGCCAGAACAGGATCACCTACACCAGATTACACATGAATGCATCCAGGCGAGTTTTGAGTATCTCCAGAGAGGAAGACTCCAGAACCTCCCTGGGCAGCCTGTTCCAGTGCTCTATCATCCTCACAGTGAAAAAATTTTTTTCTCATAGTTACATGAAACTTCCTATGCCTCTACTTCCACCCATTGCCCCTTGTCCTGTCATTGGTCACCACTGAGGAGAGCCTGGCTCCAACAAGAGATTTTAGTTTCACACAGTATCTTTAAGTACTCATGAATGTTTTGAAGATGAACTACTCTAGCTCAAGCTCATATGTAGGATAAATTTGATCAATGAAAAGGATTTCCACCACACCCCCCCTGCAGAAAACAAGTAGCAAAGCTTGATATGTAAAATTCAATAGGCTCAGCTAAGTTATCAAATGATTTCTAAGCACAAGGAGAGTGGCAACCAGCTCAGGAAGTCCATTACATCAAGTTCTCCATCTTGAAAAATGTTCTTACCTCAGGTTTATCTCTGTGTGTGTTTACAGCTTCAACATTCAGGAATATAGATTCTACTTTACATCCTGTTGATAGAAAAGACATTGTTAGAACTGATTTGCTTTAAAAATGATGTTGCAGCAAAGATGCAATCTAATTTTGAGTGGGTGAAGGTTAACCACCCTTCTGATATATACTAGATTGCCTAAATTCTGAATAGCTAAAGCTATTGAAATGGATCCAGTCCACCAGGATGAACATTATTCTCAGTCTGACAATCCATCTCCTATTCTCACATTATCTTCACTGTCTTCAAAACAAACTCTCATTTTCCAGACATGAACCACAACATTCAGTCATAAATCTCTTTTTTTTTTTCCTTCTGTGAGTTTTTGTTTTAAACATCCTAGACATCCCAATAATAAATGTTCCTCATTTATGGAGACATGAAAATTACTACCAAGAAGTGCACTGTGTACCATTAGCAACTCACATTCCTCTGTGTATGCAAAAGTTTTAATCCCCAGACAAATGGAACATTAGAAGTGACTTGTGAAAAGGAACTTCTCCTTAGAATAGAATTAACCAGGTTGGAAAAGACCTTTGAGATCATCGAGTCCAACCTATCATCCAACACCGTCTAATCAACTAAACCATGGCACCAAGCACCCCATCCAGTCTCTTCCTAAACACCTCCAGTGATGGCAACTCCACCACCTCCCTGGGCAGCCCATTCCAATGGCCAATCACTCTTTCTATGAAGAACTTCTTCCTAACATCCAGCCTAAACCTCCCCTGGCACAGCTTGAGACTGTGTCCTCTTGTTCTGGTGCTGGTTGCCTGGGAGAAGAGACTAACCCCCTGGCTACAACCTCCCTTCAGGTAGGTGTAGACAGTAATATGGTCTCCTCTAAGCCTCCTCTTCTCCAGGCTAAGCAAGCCCAGCTCCCTTTTCACCCCAAACCAGGGAACTCCAGAAAAGCAAGAAAAATTAAACAGAATAACTATTTCCTATTAATGCTATTGCTAATTGCTATTAATCAAACAGCAGAAACTCACTTATAGAATTACAGCCACTTTGATACACTGTGGCCACATCATTTTCAGCACTATCTGATTGCCAAACACTGCCTTATCTTACATGAACACAGTTTTTATATGCTACCACTAACTTAAAAGCGTTAATAGTCAAATTCCTGACATACCGCAAAATTTATCTTCTATCACAAGTGTTTTAGATTTTTCTGCTCACTTATTTCCTAGTTGTAACAGTCCCCACAGAATTATTACATGGCACAAAGGCAATTTCAGTATTTTCTTAGAAAGCCACTGCACTTCAAAATAACCCAAACCAACCAAACTACAAAACCAAAGGAAAAAATCCCACCACCAAACCCATCATGTAAATTAGTAAGGCAAACATTTGCCTTCCCTGAGAAACCCCATTTGTCACGAACCTTGTGAGCAAACACTGAATGGGAGCCAGCATTCAAGAGAAACAGGCAGAAAACAGATTTTAAGGCAAGAAAGGGTACATTTCCCATGGGAAGACTACCCTGGTCATCATCCTTCTGTTCACAGATCAATTTGCAATCCCTGGGACCAAGCAAAACCAAGCTCTGATTCCTGATGCTAGCCATTACTAGCAACTGGTTACACAGCAAATACTTCCACAGAGACCTCTTAGTCCCTACTGCCAGCTGAGTTTAAGCCCTAGAAAAGTGATTGGATGAAAAGCTCTAAATATAAACTCAAGGGACATGAGTTACTCCACAGTAATTACAGTGTGCACATCCCCAGCTCATTTGTAATTGCCAAGGCCCAAGATCATACCCACAGCACAAAGCAGATTCTCTTTCCTGTGTGCTCCCACACAGACGACCACTACACGACTGTTGGCTAAGAGGTTAGTTTATCCCATTCCAGCTGTCAGGCTGTTACAGATATTCCCCTGCTAAAGATCAGATCTGTAGGGTGGGAATGATCCCAGCTTCAAACACCAGGAAGTGCAAACCCCTACGGGAGGTGTTCTCCCAGAACAGGATTAGCTGGAAGGTATTAAACACACTCTGTTTGAGTCTGCATCCTGCCTCACTGAGCAAACTGACAGAACAACTTGAAATTACCCTGTAGGTTGTTACTGTATGAAAAGCTTCCATAGCCTGTGTGCCTTGTGTCAAACTCCAAAAAGCAGACTGATTGAAATGTGCAGGTCAGACATACCTATAAAACACTTTGAAAGCCAACAATGGCAACTCTTTCACTGAAGAAAATACTGGAAAGGGCAAGGACAATATTTTATATTACTTCTCCCCCTTCCTCATTTAGTGCAAGTAAACACTGCAAGCATCCAGGCCTCCTTAAAGCTTATGAAGAGTTACCCAACTACCTGCTAAGAAAAAAATCAAACCACCAATAAACAAAACCACCACCTCCCCAGTAAGCCCCAAACCAGCTAATAAAAACCAACCCCAAAACAACAACCAAAAAATTTCTGTGGGAACAGGCTGGGACCAGGGATTCAAAAGAAACCACTTTCCAAAAACCAACCAAACAAAAAACCCAAGAAACCAAAGGAGTTTTAACTGTTCCAAGTCTCCACTTTCAAAACTCCAGCCTGTCATGCAAGGCTAGGAACACCAGATGTCACCAAAGCACAGACAGTTGATAACTTGCTCTAGGACAAGGCCATTCCGTGCCAAAAAATCTCCTTGAACGGATTTCCCAGTGCAGCAGTTAGCTACTTGTCTCCAAGTTATTTGAAACTCAAAATAAATACGGTACAAGCCTAGAATGCTGTTTATCAAAGCTGTTAACCAAGGGCAGCTTTGCATTAATAACTCAAGCAACACTTTTTGACAATCCACTTCCTGGTAAGCTGTGCAGATAGTTCTTCTCTTTGTTTAGAAATCATCTTCTGAAGGGTGATGAGGTAACAGAAGAGATAATTAAGCCATCATTTAAAAGCTAATTAAGAGCAGGCACGTGTTAAGCTGAGGTTGAAACATACAAAACTTAACTAACAGTCAGCCTCAAACCCAAGTGCCCCCCCAAGCTGCAAGCCACAGCCCACACTCCAGAAGCCAGCAAGGAATCTCAGTTATGGCTCCCAAGCTAAGCACAGCCAGTAGCTGCTGATAAATGAATGCCAACAACCACCACCACCAAACTCAGTTCATGTGGCAGTGTAAAGGTCCATGAAAAAATACTTCAGAAGAACAAAGTTATTTAAGGGTAAGGGAAACACCCCTTGTAAGATGATTAATCTACATTTATGTGCAGACTTGCCTATCTTCTAAAAGGCAATACACTCAAACATAACAATAAAAACTGAGACCTCACTGTGCCAGACTTGTGTAAATGGGTTTGCCAGAAGAATCAGTGTAACAGTGTATGAAGTGAGTGCAAAAGAAATCTGCCCACCAGCAGTTACAGCCAGTGGTAGGTTCAGGGCTTTGCTAATGTAGATGCATCTTCTGGCATAACACAAAGCAACTGTAAACCAAAGGATTCAGGGATTCTGCCAAGGCTGTACGGGAATAGGTGCAATAATCAAACCCAACTGTCCCATTCTGCTTTTAAACAAAGCAAATTAAAAATGTGGTTTGATTTAAATGCTTCACAAGCTGTACTGATGATACAGACAGCATAGTTAGACACACATTACAGATACTTAATACTACCTACCGTAAGCCACCGGGGTTAGCTTTAAGACAGTATGCAGCGGGCACTTCAGGTAAGGCAGTTGCTCTGAGAAGTCAAACCACAAATTTTATATGAAAAACACTTCACAAGGACATCAACTTTTCTATTCCATTACAGGTCAACCACTTAATGTCTTTATAGCTGACAGCTTATCTGCTTCTTTCCCTAGCATGCAACAGAAATGCTACTCAAACAGAGCAAACCCCATACGTTACAGTATTCCTGGTGTGGAGCAGATCAATAAATACCAACTACCGAGTTTCATGCCTGGGTCAAATACAAGAAAATGATACTTGTGTACTTGCCTAGCACAACCACCCTCTGGTAGTAAAGGAAACTGTCAGAATTTACTCTTTGGAACCTTAATCAGTAAACCTTGAAAAACCAGGCCATTTGTGAAGTATCAAGGACAACTTACCTGCAGGCTTGTCAAGAAAATAAGCGAGCAAACATCGCATGACAGCTTGGTGACATATGACAAGCACATTCTCCTGCCTTTCAAGTTCCATAATTACTGGCTCCAGTCTCTGAACAAGATCTTCATAGGACTGGGTGGGGAGGAGAAATACACAGCACATCAGAAAGGGGAAACTCTTTGAACAGTATTACACATACACAGTGGATCTTTCATATTAGTAACTTTCTAAATATTGTAATAGTGCACAAAAATATTGTAGTAACAGTTTTCCTTCCATTAAGAACACAGTTCAGGTCTTCCAGACTATCAACAAGCATTTGTATAACAAAACAAAGCCCCCTCATAGAAAAGCTTTATTAAATTAGTCACTTATGATTGAGGAGTTCCACAAAATCTCTTGAATTTGATTTACAGCACCTGCAAAATGGACAGGTTAAGTCTTGCACATTATTTTCCATACCTCATCTTCAAACAGATCTCTGTTGTAAGCAAAAACGTGGAAGCCCAGCCTGCACTCAGCATACAGAGTTCACAGAGCCCGACTTGTTCAGGCTGCCCTTTGAGAACAAACTATGGCCTAGTAATGGTAGCCACTATGCCACCCAAGTCACAAAGCAAACTGTTCTGCATCACGTGCA
This sequence comes from Dryobates pubescens, assembly GCF_014839835.1. Lineage (NCBI taxonomy): Eukaryota > Metazoa > Chordata > Aves > Piciformes > Picidae > Dryobates > Dryobates pubescens. The sequence continues at coordinate 64,370,283 of NC_071612.1, forward strand.
CACAGCAAAGCTGCTGCTGAGGTCAAGAGCAGGACTACCACCCATGCCTGCTGAAGTGCATTTCCACATACACAGTGAGGACAGAATGTGCAATGCGTTGTGCACACTGAGAACACAGCAGATCACCTAGCAAGGCCAGGAATGACCATGGCAGAAAGCCTCCACCCTGGTCCTGGGGCAGGCATGGGAGCAGCCCCATTGGGATGTGGCACAACTGGTTCAGACCTTGGCAAGAGAAACCCAGTGGCCTCCAGCAAGGCTGGGCAAAGCCATGACTGTTAGAGAAACAACTACTTACAAATAATTGAGCTCAACTAACCACCCCAAGGCTATGAAGGAGTTAGAAATGTTTGTCACCATCCTAGAGGATACTATCAGTCTCAAAAACAACCACTCCTTGTTCAAAACGAATTAGGAGAACTGTGCAGTTTCACGACTGCCTCATTAGCAGGAGGGGTGCACACCCACAAGCTGCCCTTCCCACAGTGATTACTCTTGACTGCTGAGGAAAGGGGACCTCAGAGCTCCGCTTCCTCCTGACACAAACAGCAGAGAGCAGATGGCCCAATTACTCCTCCACCCTGCTGCCCTCAATTCTCAGCCTTCAGCACCCAGAGCCAGGCCCTATGACCATCTGGTAATTGCTGTGCTGTAATGGGTTTGCTTTGGAAAAGCTGTCAGCAAGTTGTTTTCCCAGAGGCAAGGAGTTTATTCAAGTGAAAGATCAATGTGGCTGCAGAGTCCCCTAACATTTCAGCTAGAACAGCATGCAAAACAGTGATCCACAGCATAAAAATCAGAACAGAACAGATAAAAAACTACAGAAAAAGGCAACCCCGACATCATACTTGTATATGAAACAGTTCTGAGCCTTGCAATCATTCCTCCTGCTTTATCACTGCAAGACCAGCATAGAAAGGCTGCCCATGAGATCAAAGCCCTCAACTGCTTCTCCAAATCTATTGTTTATTTTTCAAGCCCTAAATCGAACTAAGTATTCTGGGCTCAATCCTTGCCAATACCCTATGTGCCTTCCCCTGGAGAAAGGAACAACTTTTTAATCCACTTTTAAATTACTATTTTCTTTCACAAAGCCAGCATGCATGTATTCAAGAAGCCAAGGAAGCCCTTCATTGTAAGGCAGAAAAACCAGCATACCTCTCCTTTAGGGTATCTGTATCTGTATTTGTCCTGGTCTCTTAGTGCAAATTCAAGTGGATAATTTTCCTGTATTTCTTCATATGTCATCTCTTCACACACTCCCTAGAGGTGATAAAAAACAATTTAAAACCATGTGTTTCCACTAGTGCCAAAAGCAGGTATCACTGTCAAATAAAACCACATATAAATAACCTTCAACAACTGCATTTTGTTACTTTGACACTCAAAGTCAAAATTGTCATGCATGACAGACAGAGGACACTGGGATGGATTTGGATGTGGTTAGGAGGAGGCATTAAATCCCTAGGTAAGTGAAGTCACATAGATAGTCAAGCAAGGTCACTGAGTAAAATGACTTTACCTATTGCACCTGCTTATGTATCTTACACACACAGCTGGAATGTGCACACCTACCAAAATACCTACCAGCCACTCCCACCGACCAAAAATTTCTTCCCAATTGCCACCAACCAACAATGCCATAGCACAGTGGTTTCTACAGAGGAATGTTTTACTGGCAAAGTAACTATGGCAAAACATGTAGCCTTGTTAATAGGAATTAATGACCATTTTCCAGCCTCTAAAACCACCTTCTATCACTTGCTATTCCATAGAAGTTGTATCATCACAAAATTAAGTACTTCATCCTTAGCAAACAAAGCAACTTAGCACCAATTTGGAAGAGAAGAACTCACTGCATCTATCTCGTTCAAAACCTTCCACTGCTCATAAGGCACTCCCAAGGCTTCAGCAGTCTGAATCGTCCTTTTCATCTGGCTGGTCCAAACTTTCAGATCTTTGATATTCTGCTCGTTAATAAATTGTGCCAAAGTTTTGGCAAACTGAAAAAAAGCAAACGTGAGATGCTGGATGAGGGCTCAGAGAGAACAGTGGGCAGTGTGGAGCACAGGCTCTAGCCTCTGTAAACCCATGATAACTTCTCCAAAAAGCTCTGTTGAAGATTGTGCCAAGAAATACAACATATTCCATTAAATCAAGAGGGACAGAAGGAAGGACAGGACTGCAAGGAATATGAGAGTTCTCTGCAGTTCCTCTCTCTACCTCCAGGAATCCTCCTTTCAGCTTTTAACTTCTGAACCTTCCCAATTCTCCAACATGTCAAGATTTTGCAAGAATACAGTTCAAAAAATAACGCCCTCCTGACAACTGCTTTGTGCTCTAGGTTAAAAAAGAATTTTAATCACCAACACACTGACAGGCAGACAAAGGAGCAGGTACCAAATCAGCACACAGTGTGTGCATCCAGCTTTCGCTACTCATATACGCAAGTACAAAAATCCTTCTTAAACACGTTAAGAGAAAAGGCTGCTGAGGAAGAAAGCTGTAATTACACAGTACAAACTGCACACATACACAGACACACACAGGTCCCAGCCACACTCATTCAGCAGGTACATACTTCTTTCCCCCTGACAGACAGTCCAGGATCTCCTCCTATTCTCCCTTTCAGATTGAGTTCACTTTCTCCATGTCGGCAGAGGTAGATTGACCGAGGAGTCACGTGGATATTCATGAGGTAGTAGACAATCCGGCTCTGAATGTGATCCATGACTCTGTTCACAAGGTAACTCCTTCCAACATCCATAATTTTAATGTAAGAAAGATCCCTTTCATGAACAAACAAACCAAAAAAAACACAACAGTGTAATATTCCACTCAGTTTCTACTAGCATGTCCCACGGTCTTGACATCCTCTCTCTCATTTTAAAACAAAGGGGCAACAAACCAAAGCAGTAAACAAACCCTCTATAACCCATGAAATATGCATGAGTCCCAAGAAACAAAGCAATTCTCCAACAGTACAGAATGAACTCTATTCCTTTCACATCTAATCTGTTCACATCGCTTTTTCCGTTTCCTTTACTTGCACTTTGTCTCTCAAATCCTATTCTTGGAAAAACACAGCCCTCCCACTGACAAGAGGATTCAGTGGAGTCATTCAGCTGTGGCAGCTTCAGTAAAATAACCAGGTATTTCATGATACCAGAGGTTAAAAACACCTCCTCCACAGCAAATACGTGTCTGATCACACTCTGAGGCCAAAGGGTCACTTCCTACCCATCTCAGTTGACCCTTCCGGACAAACAACAGCATCAGATGGACCAGCAACCAGAATAAAGAAAGACTTTTTCTTCAACCATTCTCTCATTTACTTACTAACAGAACTGTAATTTGCCCACCACTACCTTCTCTCAGCATCAGGGAGGTTATAATTTCAGTTTTCACTGCTTATTCTTTCTCATCTGAGCACTCACTTTAGAGTAGCATTGAGTTTTAAAGGAGGTTAAAAAAGTCTAATAAGCTGAAAATGACCACTCCTGTTTTCTAGCACTTGAGACATCACACCACAATAAAATAAGAAGGGTTATAACAACACCAAATGGACGTGATGAGAAGCAAGCATCATCACCTCATCTCTAATAGTGTTCTTTGCAGTTAATCAATACTATTTCACCCAGCACAACCATTAGGTCCATCACAGAGATTACATGCATGAACTGATCTGATTGAACCAGCTTCACACTGCTTACACTCATTAAAACCCTTCTCTGTAGCACTGGTCCCGAGACAAATCAGGAGCACTTGGAATGAGTGCAGCTCAAAAGCCCACACTGAAATCCTGGCAGGTAGCAAGAGAAACAGGGCTCCCTCCTCACACAGTTCACCCCTACCTTACGTGCAAGTGCGAAAGTGAACAAAAAACAGATGAATGATTCGGGCAAACTAAGACAGTCTCTCACAGCCCTGCACCTGCAGGATAATTTGCCAGCACATGAAAATACATTTAGAGGTCACATTTTTAAGACTGGTGCAATCAAAATTAATCTTAGACATGTCAACAGGTAAAGTTATGCTTACACATCACACAGGATGTCTTAACATACTCAAAAACACAAGTTAACAACCAACCACTACAGCAAGTCTGGAATACTTTCTAAATACTGGTTCTAACCCAGAAGAATCATAGCATTCTCTTAAGTAGGAAAATAAAAAAGAACATTGCCCCAGAGTAGACTCTTCAGCCTTTTTCCCTCAAGCAAGTTTCCAGGCTACATCCCAGAGTCAACTCTGACTTGCCAGAGGAAAGAAAGCTCAAGCCATCAAGAAAACAAGACTAGAAAACACTGACCCCCAATGAGGACACTCTGTCCCCTAATGAAACATTTTAAAATAACCCTGTTGAGACCACAGCAGTAGCTCTTCACTTACTTGTCAAAAGTTTCATCTAATGTCTCATATGAGTTCTTGTAGCACTCTATTCTTTTCATGAAGTCTTCTGTTGCTTCGTCGTTACTACAATCAACATAGTCAGGACTACCCAGCTTCACTTGCTGTTTAGACAAACACACAACAATAGTACCTAAGTGTCTTTCCCTTTTTAATGGAAGTCTGAAGAAATAGGGAAGGGGAAAACACAACATAAAAACTTATTTTCTGGAAGTTAATTAATACACATGCAAACAAAAAAGAGCTATTCTCCATGAAATGCAACTTCTGAGCTGGCATACACATGAATCAGAAGTGTTCCATCAAAGGGAGCTAGGGGTTTTTTTGTTGTTGGAAGCTCTTACAATGCACTTCTAAAAACAATGAGCTGCTCTAAACCTCTTGACTTAGAGCACTTAAAGCAAAGTGGGGGTGCTGGTTGATGGTAGGCTGAACATGAGCCTGCAGTGTGCCCAGGCAGCCAGGAGGGCCAATGGTACCCTGGTCTGCATCAGGAACAGTGTGGCCAGCAGGAGCAGGGAGGTCATTCTGCCCCTGTACGCTGCACTGGTTAGGCTGCACCTCGAGTACTGTGTCCAGTTCTGGGCCCCTCAGTTTAGGAAGGAGGTTGACTTGCTGGAAGGTGTCCAGAGAAGGGCAACAAGGTTGGTGAGGGGCTTGGAGCACAAGCCCTATGAGGAGAGGCTGAGGGAGCTGGGGTTGCTTAGCCTGGAGAGGAGGAGACTCAGGGGTGACCTTATTGCTCTCTACAGCTACCTGAAGGGGGGTTGTAGTCAGGCACAGGTTGGTCTCTTCTCCCAGGCAACCAGTACCAGAACAAGAGGACACAGTCTCAGGCTGTGTCAGGGGAGGTTTAGGCTGGAGGTTAGGAGGAAGTTTTACACAGAGAGAGTGATTGCCCACTGGAATGGGCTGCCTGAGGAGGTGATGGGGTCGCCGTCGCTGGGGGTGTTCAGGGCGAGGCTTGACAGGATGCTTGGTTGCATGGTTTAGTTGATTAGGTGGTGTTGGATGATAGGTTGGACACGATGATCTCGAAGGTCTCTTCCAACCTGGTTTATTCTATTCTATTCTATTTCCTATACTCACCACGATATTTGCAGCAATGACCTCTGGATCTACACATACTGATTCAACGAAGAAAGTCTTCAGTCCAAGTGGGAAGTAACATATACAGAAGGAAGGAAGAAGGAGAACACATTAAAACACCTCTGAAGACTAACAATCGTGAGCAGCATGTAGTCCATTTCCCCTTTTTAATGAAGCCACAAGTTAAATTTCATCCCATTTACTTAGGTTTCTCTCATCGGGAATTGTTGGCATCATGCTCTATAGTCTTCCCCCAAACAATGCTTGTAAGTGGAAAAAATATTGGAGCAAGAAAGTATAGAATGGAAGAGAAAGAAAAACACAGAGGATACCAGTTCAGGAGCACAAACAGTAACTACTGCTTCTGAAATAATAATTTAGAAGTCTTCCAACTCACTTCAAAAGAGGTTTGTGTTTTGCTGTCTCACACGTTTATGAAGATGCAAGTTTAGAGCAAGTAAAAGATTACCGGAGAACAGCTAAATGCAAAGCAACCCTTAACAGAAGGCTGAAAGCAACAGAAAGTTTTTTGTTTGTACAGAACTAAGACAGAATTCCCTACGTGTTTCTGCAGCACAAATCCAAACTGCATAAAGAACCACCTTTTAAATAGTTCTTGCTGTTAGTACATTCAGAACTCCAGGTCGACAGACCTGAAGCCAGAGCATAAAAGAGATTAGCTCCTAACAGTACAAACGTTAAAGGTGAGAAAAACATGGACTGGGTGACTTTTAATCACAACCAGTGCTTGAGAACACAAAATGTGCGACCAACTAAACATCTAGGGAAGAGCTGACTTCTGCTGGTGCACTGAACTCAGACTACAGATAAGGGCAAAACTACCACTGCCTTAGTTGTCCAGGTGTTAGCTCAGAACTCCTGTGGTTTTGACTCACCTTATACCCATTTTCTTCACCAAATTTGTAAATAGTTTCTCTGCGTTCTCGAGTTGTGTTTGTAGCATCAAACACCTACGAATAACAATGGGAGGAGACAAAGGAATCAAACGAGCACAGTAGCCTGTGCAAAGCACCGTTAGCAGCAACAAAAATAAGCAATCAAAGTTACTCAACACAAAGGGAAGCAATGAAAACCCTTCCCCTTCCATCTACCTTGATATCTCAACATACCTAACAGACATTCTGACTTTACACACGATTTTCTAAATAATAATTTAAAAACATATTTTGAAAGCACTACTCAGAGAACACTGCTTGAAAGAAAAAAAATCAGAATTTCAGCATAACATGTAATAAAAGCCAGAATCTTCCTCCTGACCCCTATCAGCATTAAATTCTAAGACATATTACACTTTAGTGGAGTTGTTCTACACACGAAACATGCTGCAACCAATACGTCATTCAAAAGGCAACTGTAAAACTTTAAAAGACCTGGAGACTGCCAATTACAAGATATATATAGCTGTTCTTCTAAGAACTTACATTTAACTCTGAGCACAGAGTTCAAAGTACGATGTTTGCTAAAGTATAAAGTTTACTTCATGTCCCCAGCAGAACTTTAATACATTTCTCTGGTTAGTTAGTGAAACCACCAGAGTATTGTCAGCGGCCTTAAGGAAAAGAATGTTAATGCAAATTGCTGTGAATACACAACATCAATAGTTGAAGGGCTCATGTGTTGCATCCCATTATTAAACACTCAGTTATGCAGCAATTTGCTTGAGTTTTTCCTGCTTTCTTCAGAGACTTCTCATGCCAGTAACATAACAGCCAAGCAACACTCAGTCATGTTCAGTAAGTCTTTACCTTTCACTTGAAACACGAGACTATCAAACAGAAACACAAGTGCACACAAGACAAATGTGTTTAACAGTGCATTATATAATGTGGAGAGAAGAGGGAAGTTTTTCTTAGCATTACCTACTCTTCAGTTACTCTCTCAAATTACAAAGGTGGTTCCTCAATATGGTATCACCACCCTGAACTTAAGTGCTCCTTTGACTGCAGCATCAAGGCAGATGTAACTTGCAACTCTCAAAGATAAAAAAATCCAATGTAGTGAAAGTCACTGGAATTACTCAGGCTGCATATTATCCAGCAGATAAGCACTGTTTTGTAGGGAAGCATCTCAAGAACATGTCTTCAACAAGAAACTTACAGCCACATGCCCATTTTCTTCACTGAGGTACTGTCGGACATCATTCAGCGCTGCTAAGGCACACTGTCTTAAAAATGAAAGAGAGTAAAACTCAAATGCTAGTTCAAGCCATTTATTAATGCACTTCCACACCAATCACAGCACCCTGCAAAAGTGAGATGAGCTCTCTCAAAATGTCTATTTCTAAATTAGCCATGCAGGAACACATTGGAAAAACTAACAGAGGTCAACCAAGCTCTACCAAGGAAACATGATCATGGCCATGTGCCTAAAAAAAGACCAGTCCAGTGCTTCTCTGTGCAACTGATACAACTATGCATCACCACAGAACACTTATCAACTGCTGACCAGGATAAACTTTCACTGATCTAACATTGCTGAGCCATTGCTGCAATTGCATTCTTTTCCCAATTACCTATTCTTAGATATTTGCAGCTTAATCTGATTCTTAAAGAAGGGAACAAATATGAACTTCAGGCTTTTATCTCGTGGCCCTCAGTTAAAATGGATAGACAACTATCTTTCAGTAACCTACTTCAGTTTTTAAGTATTGTGTAGAAATTGCTTGCCAAAAAAAAAAATCTGCTAAAACACAGAGCAAGAAAACTTAGCTCAAATATTAGGGAGAGATGTCAAAGTAACATCCCACTGTAGTCACCAGCCCAGTGTAGTTGGCACTGGAGACCCTTGAGGACACAAACACCAAAAAAACCTGTCCCCAAACATTTTACATTTGTGTTAAATCTGGATAAGAATAAATTTGTAACCTTCCTATTTCCCCAGCACTGATATCATCTTCGAAGTCTATTATGATTTCTAACACAACTAATACTGGAGGGCAACCTTACCACTGTACATGATTTAGTCATTTGTAGCACAAAGCCTTACTTAATTCCACCAGGTGCAGTCTTTTTTGCATAAAACATGAAAACTGTCCATTTCAACAGGCCTTCTATGCATTACTTCTCTGTTTTGACTTCCTGACTGAAATGTGTAACTGTCCTCATACACCTGCCATATTCTGCATACACAGCTTTATCTGAAGAAAATGAAGGCTTTTCAATCCTGACAGTATTTCCACATTAGCATGGCTAATAGATGCTAGAAATTGTGAATCAACAGTCACATCTTCACTAAATAAATATAAACCCTGTTTACTCATTGCTAACGAGGCAGATTAGCTCCCACAGCCCATTTCATGTTATATTACTCACCATTTAGTCTGACAGGTGACACAGAGGCATGTTAAAAGGTTTGGCTGGACCTCTAAGCCAAAGGCAATGGCTTGCAAGAACAATGCACCTCATATCTACTCTTTAGTCCTAAAGGATTCTTACATAGGTTTTCCTCCCTGGACAGTAGCAATCGCTACTGAAGGGGGAAGGGAAGAGAAAGTGGACAAGCAGTGGGAAAGCCTCAAAGTGAAGCCCAGAGAGTAGGAAAGTCCGGACATTTTTGATGCTTGAGCTGAAGCACTTAAGAACAAAATACACCACATTTTAAATAGCCTAAAAAATTTGCATTTCTGTTCCTCTAAATCTTCAGTTCTCATTTCATTCATACTGCACATTCTTAAATGTTTCCCTAAACACACTAAGGACAACAATGAACAGTGACGAAAACCAAGATTCATTTGACGTTATTTACAGGGGACCTTACAAAAGAGGCAATTCCCTCTTGCTCTGACCTTCTCTTCAACTATCTTTTATTCTCAAGGTCTTTCCTCTACATTAAAGCACAGCCTCTCTCCACACAAGAAGGGAGACTCAGGTGCTTCATCTGGGCACAGATGTTCACACATCTGTGTAAAAGCAAGGTCCTTACCTTCCTTTGCATAGCATTAGCAAAACATGGCCACTGAGTGACTACATGAAGCACCTGCATGGTGGCCAGAAAGCCAATTTCAGTGACAGAATAATAGTGTCTCATTTCTGCTCTTTTGAATGGATAATGACAAATACAAAGTACTCCAGATGAAGAATTCCAGTACATAAACCAAACCAGAAAGCAGTCAGTGGTTTAGTTTGGGGGGTTTTTATTTATTTCTTTATGATCCACACAAAAGCTCTAAACCAGCATTTTAGGAATTAGCAGAAAAAGTCACATCTATGAGCCTTACCAAAAAAAAAAAAAAGAGGCAAGAAAAATAATAACTGTTAATTAAAACTGCCTCGAGTGACAGTATCCAGGAATACCTGCAGGAGTATACCTGCAGTTAGGAACTGGCTGGAGGGCCGAGCCCAGAGCGTGGTGGTGAATGGTGCCACAGCCAGCTGGCAGCCAGGCACCAGTGGTGTGCCCCAGGGATCAGTGCTGGGCCCCATCCTCTTTAACATCTTCATTGATGATATGGATGAGGGGACTGAGTCAGTCATCAGCAAGTTTGCAGATGACACCAAGTTGGGAACAGATGTTAGTCAGAGGGTAGAAAGGCTCTGCAGAGGGACCTCGACCGACTGGACAGATGGGCAGAGTCCAATGGCATGGCATTTAACAAGTCCAAGTGCCAGGTGCTGCTTTGGCCACAGCACCCCCATGCAGAGCTACAGGCTGGGGTCAGAGTGGCTGAGAGCTGCCAAACAGAGAGGGACCTGGGGGTGCTGATTGACACCCGCCTAAACATGAGCCAGCAGTGTGCCCAGGTGGCCAAGAAGGCCAATGGCATCCTGGCCTGTATTAGGAATAGTGTGGCCAGCAGGAGCAGGGAGGTCATTGTGCCCCTGAACTCTGCATTGGTTAGGCCACACCTTGAGTCCTGTGTCCAGTTCTGGGCCCCTCAGTTTAAGAAGGACATTGAGACACTTGAACATGTCCAGAGAAGGGCAACAAGGCTGGGGAGAGGCCTTGAGCACAGCCCTATGAGGAGAGGCTGAGGGAGCTGGGATTGTTTAGCCTGGAGAAGAGAAGGATCAGGGGTGACCTCATTGCCCTCTACAACTACCTGAAAGGTGGTTGTAGACAGGAAGGGGTTGGTCTCTTCTCCCAGGCAACCAGCACCAGAACAAGGGGACACAGTCTCAAGCTGTGCCAGGGGAGGTTTAGACTCGAGGTGAGGAAAAAGTTCTTCACTGAGGGAGTCGTTCGTCATTGGGATGTGCTGCCCAGGGAGGTGGTGGAGTCACCGTCCCTGGAGGTGTTCAAGAGGGGACTGGACGTGGCACTTGGTGCCATGGTCTAGTTGTGAGGTCTGTTGGGACAGGTTGGACTTGATGATCCTTGGGGTCTCTTCCAACCTTGGTTATACTGTGATACTGTGAGTCACAGCGGTCACAGCCTGCTGAACGGTGAGAAAGAATCAAATGTTTACCTTCTCTGCATTTTTAATGCTTGAGATGGAGCAAATAGAGCAAATTTTAAGCAGCCTACACAAATCACTTCTCCACCTTCTCTAGAACCTCTTCTCCTTGTCATTTCGCACTGCAGCCTCTTAAGGGTCATCTCGAGCATACAAAAGTACAACTTAAAGCAGTCTTTAAGAGCAAACTACACAGGGTACCATTTTCATACGATTAGCATTGTGTAGCCAAACACATTCAAAACTTACTTTCTGATTTTCAGTCCTTCTTCATTGTCAGGCAGGAAGAATTCAAAAGATTTATACTTTTTCACCAAATCTCGACGGTACTGACCCACATTAAATTCTGCCAAGAAAACAACAGTATTAGTGGCAACTAACAATATTCATGTAAAAAGGACAAAAGCCATGGCAGCTTCGAAACCAAGCGTGTGCGCAGTCAACATATCATACTTCATGTGTTTTAGGAGGTTTGCTTGGGTTTAACTATAAAGACAACAACAAATCATGGGAATGGCCAGAGTGCACATGGGCTGAAGGTAGCTTCAGTGGAGTCACTTGTGCCTCTGTCTGGCAGTTTGCCTGAACTTTTCCTCCTTCACAGGGGTACTTGGAAGTCTATTTCAGTAGCCTGCAAAGGACTACTAATAATCTCACTTTATGTTCTGTGTGTGTGCAGTGAGACAGTATTCTCAGAGCACCTCCCAAAACTTTCAGCTCTCACTTAAGCAAGGAAGAGCTCTAAATAAAACCGGCCAATCTTGATTTTGATAATGTTGTAGTTTGAGCTGGGTGCCCCCCTGGTGCATTCACTTCCTGTGTCCAGAAGTCCAGCCCAGAGGGATGGACACAGGAAATTGTGTATTTCCTACCATAATTCTTTGCACCACTATAAGATCCAGTGCGGAGTCTGGCACTTCCTCTTTCCTTCCCTCTCCGAGACTTGGTAACTGGGGGAGAGATCTCCCGGCCATGGGCCTGATTGGGCCCAAGGCCACAGGGGGATGGGCAGTCTCAGGCCTGGCCAGCTGAGACTAGCCCAGCAGAGGGAGGGGGAAGAAGGAGCCCTGGGGGTTTTGCATGCACCCTCAGGTGGGGATGGGATCTTTCTTTGTCACTGCGCTTTGGGTTTTCTGTAACATTCACTGCTTTCTATTTAAACTTCCATCACTTTTGCAATCCGTTTGTCTGAGTCGTTATTTCTGCCTGTGGTGGGGAGGGGATCTGCCCCAACCCATTACAGATAAACACAACTTAAATTCAAGTTGTGGAAATTATTGGGTTTTTTTCCCCCTGTAACTCTACCCCAGTATTTCTATTCCTGAGGATCAAGGATCAGTACATTCACCACCCCTGTTCCATTTATTTAAAAACATGTTTCACTTGTTAAAAACAAATAGTAAAATAATCAGAGTACTTGTTGAATTTAATCTTACTGTGACCTTTTAACAGCGGCCAAAGGAAACTACTCCTTACCTGGGCAAAGGTCCCTATGGTTGATAACCATACACCTGTCACAACACTGCATGTGGGATTAGGACAAGGCAGCTCTGTTTTGCTACACAGCAGACAATGACACTGTACCCTAATTACCTTCATTTCACAGCTCTGAAAGTAGCTCTTTGAAATACGATTAATGTTTAATTTGTTTCTAACCTGTATATTTTCTCTGTGAACTGCAAAGCACTTCTTAAAAAAACATTAGATCAAACTGAAGTATTCTGTTTGAGAAGTTGCCAAAGGGTAACTACTAGCCAGACTTCATTTCTGGAAAGAGGAGAGAAGTAACAGACAATTGCTGAGTTGTAATTAAGAAAAAGGGACACAGGACAAAAAAGCTCAACCATCAGCTGCTGTACAAAGAGTGCTGTTGGGACTGGAGGCAGAGGATAAAGTAGTAAGTATTGTTTATCCTCCCCAAAAGTCAGGCTTTGTTTGAATTCAATAATGTTAATGTAATGTTTTTGTGTGTGGCTGACAGTAAAACTCAGATTACGGTACAAGGCGGGTTATTCTGCGACAGGATTGATGATCCCTGGCCATACTACCTACACGAAAGGACAGTTCCTTCTAAGAAAAACAAAAGGTGTGAGAAGTTCAGAATGCCAGTGTTGTCAGGCAATGGTTCTTGAAAAATCAAAATAAGGAATGTCATAAGAAAGAATAGCTACTGCAGGAAGGCACTACAGGGCAAAGGAGAAAGCGCTATCTAGTGGGACTATCTTCAGCCTTTATAAGCAGCATCCGCCCTGTGGAGAAAGTTTCACAGAGCTAACGGCTATCACAACCTCCACACAGCCAGAACTATTCAAAAAGCTTCCCCAAGTTTAGTAGCTAAAAACTACATTGCAACACAATTCTATTCACGCATCTAACTGACCTCATTTCCTTCCAAAAGCCCAGACAAAAGTCCTTTGTATTTTTCATCATTTCACACTCTAAACAGAGGATTTTGGAAGGAAGAGAAAACAGAACCAATGGCTGCAATGATTCAACTACCATCAACCCTGAAATATTTACCTCCACCTTCTATTCTTGAACTCTCCAGCTTGCTTTATGTATGTTACATGAAAAGATGGCCTTTTCTCTGGTTTATGTAACCTCATAATTGTAACCATCTGTCTCAGAGAATATGAGCATTTAGTAGATTAAGCACACACTAGTTTTAAAACATTAAGAGCCAAGGGGTAACAGATGTTGGGGCTACTCAATACTCATGTATTGATTCAGCCCCAGGCAACTGGAAGAACGAGGCAAGGTATCACCTATTCCCTCAGCATCTGAGTTATTTTGAGTCCATTTCAGCTTCAGTAATTGATGACACAAAACAATGGGAAGTCCCTTAACTGGATTTAAGAGCTCAGATGGGGGCCAGGCTGAGAATCCCTCCCCTGCTCCCCCACCCCCTCTTTCCCAATATAGAGGAAAAGAAAGGAAAGGAGCAAATCCACCAAGAAATAATTTGGATTTGGCTTGGAAGTAGAGAAGTAAAGAATTTCCTTTAAATAGTATATATATATGTAACAGTAACAGGTAGGGTTCACAAGGGTAAGTAACAAGAATGGGTGGGAAAAAAGAAGTATGAAATACAAAACCAGTCCTTTGCAAAGGCATGGCTGTAGCATGGAGGACCACGTGGCAGAGAAGCAGGGAAACCAGCAGCAGTCCTTGTCCAGGCAAAAGGCAGGGGCCAAGAGAGCTAATGGCTGCAGTGTCCTCCTTTTTATAGCCTTGCTGGACAAGGAATGGGAGTGGAACAGACTAACTTAGTTTCCCAGGGGGAAAACCCCCTGCAGGGAGGACAATGCTCTCACAAGCCCTCCCCACCCTACTTCCAGGATGGGTGTAACCCATCACACTTCCTAAGAAAATGCCAAATGACCCTATGCCAGCACAGATAAACTACAACTAGCAAGCTAGGATGGAAACTCCTATGGTAGGTTTATGTTCTGTATTTTTGTAAAATTAGGCAGCAATGCTTTAATTAATTTGTATTAAGCACAAGGGCGAATATTTTCTCAGGTGCTGCTTTCCTCTAACTGAAGCAGATAACCTGTACTATTTTACTGTATTTGGGAATATATTCAACCAAGCCTGAGCCAGATGTGTTTGTTGTCCAATACTAGATTTCTGCTCTTCAAGGTTCACATAGCAAAACACTCAACACAATGACATATATACGTATCACACATACATAAATGTAATTGGAATTAATTAGAATAGAATTAACCAGGTGGGAAAAGGCCTCAGAGATCATCAAATCCAACCTATCACCCAGTACCATCTAATCAACTAAACCATAGCACCAAGTGACTCATCCAGGCTCTTCCTAAACACCTTCAGGGATGGGGACTCTACCACCTCCCTGGGCAGCACATTCCAATGGCCAATCACTCCTCTATGAAGAACTTCTTCCCAACATCCAGCCTAAACCTCCCCTGGCACAGCCTGAGATTGCATCCTCTTGTTCTGGTGCTGTTGCCTGGGAGAAGAGACCAACCCCCACCTGGCTACAACCTCCCTTCAGGGAGCTGTAGAGAGCAATAAGGTCTCCTCTGAGCCTCCACTTCTCCAGGCAAAGCAAGTCAAGCTCCCTCACCCTCTCCTCATAGAGCTGTGTTCCAGACCCCTCCCCAGCCTCGCTGCCCTTCTCTGGACACGTTCCAGCAACTCAACATCTTTCCTAAACTGAGGGGCTCAGAACTGGACACAGGACTCAAGGTGTGGCCTAACCAGTGCAGTGTACAGGGGCAGAATGACTTCCCTGCTCCTGCTGGCCACACTGTTCCTGATGCAGGCCAGGATGCCATTTAATCTTTTTTGATGGCCTTCTACCCTTGGAAATCAGAGAATCATTTTGCTCTTCAAGCTCAGCAAGTCCAACCACTAACTCTACCAAGTCCACCACTAAACCATGTCCCAAAGTGCTATGTAGGTTAGATGTGTATCTAATAGTTACATCACATACATTTTATCAGCTTGGATACAGGCTAACCTGTTTAGACTGGTACTCTGTTTCAGTCTAATAGATAAAACTAAGTACCTAAATATGCAATACTGCTCATCAGACAGTTATACTGTGTGAGAACAGTCAAAACTCAAGTGATAATGTAAATCCTATAAACTCTCAGACAATGTAACTTATCTTTCATAACATCTCATCCAAATAAACTCTATTAGCCAGATTTCTAAGAGCTTAAGAGAACACCAACTCAAAAAGCTACACCCTAGAAGCGAAAGGCAGTTCACACCTTCATCTTACCTTCTTGGAGCTACTAAGAAATACATCTCTGAATATCCAGCCAAAAGTCTACACTTCAGTATGGTCTATTAGCACATAAGACCCTGAATGGGAAGGTCATGAGTTCAAGCCTGCAGTGGGCAGTAGTGTCCTCCCTACTCTAGTCATGAGGTCTGTGGTGACAGGTTGGACTCGATGATCTTTGAGGTCTCTTCCAACCTTTGTGATACTGAATACATTTAATGTTACTTAAATTATTAACTAGTCAAAACTATAAAACTACCAGACACAGAAACACACAATACCAAAACTATCTTTTCCTTCTACACAGACTGAGAAGGCAAGGGAGATGTCTGTTCAGAGCCTCAAATAAACTTAGGTCTTGTTTACTCTTTGATCTGGGCCCACAAGATACCACAGCAGCTCGGGAATGGGGTAGGGCAGAAAGGTCCTTGGCTGAGCAGTCATTCCCCGTTTGAAAAACACATATAAAGTCCTTAAGAGTGTGATAACAAGAGGCTGCCTCAGGTCCTTGGGCACTTAATATTCCAAGAGCTGTAACTTACTTCACAAATGCAGTTAAGCTTGGAATTGCACAGAAAAATATTGCACAATGTTCAGAGAAGAGGTCAGAACTTTAACCCAGAACCACTGGCTGCTTGTCCACTTGTAAAATGACATTCCCTTTCACCCACATAGAGAAAAGGAAAGACAAAAAAAAACCAAACAAAAAATTTAAAGAAAAACCACACACAACCCAAGAGGATAGCTGAAGAACCAAAGTGTTAAGGAACAAGGGCAAACAGCTGATTAAAGCACCTGTCAGAACAAGCAGGTTAAATAAACGGTCACCAGAATTTGATTAATTAACATCTAAACAGAAATGAGAGCTTGTGTGTACTACTTAAAAGTTAAGGCAGGATTTTAAGTAGTCAAAATTGGCAACAAAATGCTGAGAATTTATGAAATAAGTAACATCTGCCCTGTGCTTGTGATGTAAAGAAAAGCAAATGCAGCACCTTTCGTAGGCACTCCAATCCAGTTTAAATAGCGTGTCAGCTTCTTGGAGATGTAGGTTTTTCCTCTTGCTGGGAGACCCACCATGACAATCAGCGTAGGGCAGTTGGTCATGCATACTGAAACAGAGAAACAGAGAACCAGGACTTACCACTGAGGGTCCCACAAAGCAAAGGCTGACATTGTGGTGGAAAATTACAACCCATGTGTTCTGTGAGGAAGTGATTGTTCAAACAGCTCATGCACGTGTCTTGGCACTGGCAGAGGGGTTTCTCAGCAGGACAGTGGATCAACCCAGGTTTCTTATGCTGTGCTGAGCTTTGGAAGGGTGAGCCAGTGGTAGTGCAACGTTGGACACATGGGATGTGTACAGGCAGAGGACAAGAAACCTATGCATTTGCATACATAAGACATATGAAAACAACACCAAAACAAGGACATTGACTCTCCCACCCATATGCACCTCAGTTCTGTGCTTGCATTGAAAGGAAATTGCAAGGTGTGTACAATTTTCAGATAATTTTTAAAGACTCAACCCTGCTAAACCTTTGCTTGGTCTTGTGCATAACAAGGATAACAGATGCAGCTTAATGCATTACAGGAATAATAAGTAGCAGTTGCCACATCATACTCCTTTACATATTTCATTACTCCTGGCACAGAGGTCATTCTGACTGTTCTTTCTTGATTACTAGGAATAAGGCACAAGTATTCCAGGTAATCAAGCACAATAATCTGATATACAGATAGATGTACAGAAATATTCCTAATCAAAGGCAGTGTGTTTAATTAAACAAAAACCTAAGCCATTGTAGGAAGCTGAAGGAGTTTTATGTACAAACACAAAACCTTGAGGCACTTCCTTTCAAATTATGAATGTTTGAACATTTTAATGCACAAAACTATGGATACCTTGCATGAATCTACCACAGCTACAAGGAACTGCCTAAAAAGAAACAAGATATTAAAGTGGTGTAAAGATATCACCAGCTCCATCGATCCCGATTCAAAGGGAATTAGTTTCTACACAATCCACACACGCATCAGTTTCCTCAGCGTCTTGAGAGAGGAGGAGTCAATTCACCCTAAAGACTCTCAGGGTTATGCTGTGAGGCATAACTGAACTGTTGTACAAACCACTACAACTGACCGAGATTCCCAAATCTTGGATTGACAAAGTCACATCCCAGAGTCACCTGCATGGATCTGGCATAGCCACTCCACAGAGTAAGGCCATCGGAAAGGGGGAGGAAAGGGGGAGGAAAGGGGGAGGAAAGGGGGAGGAAAGGGGGAGGAAAGGGGGAGGAAAGGGGGAGGAAAGGGGGAGGAAAGGGGGAGGAAAGGGGGAGGAAAGGGGGAGGAAAGGGGGAGGAAAGGGGGAGGAAAGGGGGAGGAAAGGGGGAGGAAAGGGGGAGGAAAGGGGGAGGAAAGGACTCAAACCATTAAAAATGCACCCCTTTTCATGAGCCATACCTCACCTCAAACCCACAAAACAGTCTGTTACTCCCTGTAACAAAAGTTTCAGGGAAATGAATGCAAACCAAACTAGATCTATCCGAACACATCCATGTCTCTGAAAGGACACTGGTAAAAGCTCCCAGAGTTAAGCTCCTCTGTACAAAGCCTATAAACAAGAGAAAATGTTTTCTTGTCCTTTTTCCTCTTGTGTCCTAAGTTCAGCCCTGTGAACCCTCCCTCCAAGGGGAGGAACAAAGGTTCTGAGGAGACAGTCCATGAATTACAAAGAGTACACAGTGCTCACTGAGCTTAGCAGTGTTATTTCTAGTTTTAAGGGCAGTAATGTATCTAGAGGAGAGAAATCCCCGAGTCCCTAGAAATTTTAAGGGAGGACAGCTTGAAAGGTTCTTAATCAGAAACACCTAGCTTGAGTTTTAAACAACTTTCCAGTAAAAACAGTAGAAGTTTTAAAAGACAAACCAGGATGTGTACAGAAAAGGCTCTGCACACAGCTTCATGTCCACCTGCTCTCCCAAGGAATTCTGCTTTCAACCCATTCTGGACAGAATTTCCCAGCTAACATCGTACTTAGATCACCTCTTTGTTTTCCTCGTGTCCCACAGTGAGCCACACAAGCTTTGCCTTCTCACAGAACACTTGTCTTCTGGTAATGTAACAATAAATCTATACTGGGGCAAAACTCACATTTTGCAAAACTAAGGGCTGGGAAGCTACCACAAAGAAACCTGCAACCAACGTCAATGGTTGCTACACAGATTCCACCCAACATCCACTCTCTAAGCCAAATCCTACGGCCTACATCATCTTGTAATAGATCTTACTGAGGAGCAAACTGGATCAACACAACTACAACAACATGCAAGAGGGACATTTCTTCCCATTGCCAAGCAGTGCACAACTCTGGCATCACTTCCATTTTGACAGAGATTTCCTCAAAGTACTACAACAAAACCTGGCAAAACTGCCTTTATTAGCGCCCTGTGCATACGGTCTGCACCTAATGCTCTCCTGATCACTCTGTGCACTGCTATTTACTGTGCAACTATACAGCAGAAGCCAAGGGAATTATCACACTGCAGTCCTTTTTTGATGAGGCACCTGGATGACCAAGAGTGTTTTTCCTCTATAAAAGGCAGATACCAGTAAGACAGATGTCCTGCACACCAGAAGGAAGAATACCACTGATCCAAATGATCTCTGCTCATGTAATACCACAGCCCAGTAAATGTCACCACGCAGTACATGGTGTTACAGCATATACCACCCACTAGTGCTTGTCTTCAACAAGATGATGTCAGTTTGCAATCCAAAGTTTGAGGCAACAGAAAACATTTAGTTTTCTGGTTTGGATAACCAATTGTGGTTGCAGTCTAACGCTGCTTACACAGGTGGCACTCAGTGACAAGCACATCTATACACTTGGAGGTAGAAGACAAAGGCATATGTGCTGCCCAAAACTGCAGATGGCTAAATGACAGGACTGAAAATAAAACACACAAAGCAACTGGTTTTTTTTCCTTCTGTACCTCCCTGTAGTGTTCTCCACAACACACTTAAGACTCAAGACAACAAACAGAACCTTTGGGGTTTTTCCCCCCCGTTTTGATCTGTGTAATTAACAAGGCTTAATTTTGCTCATTAGCTCAGTAAAATAGGCCAGAAAAAAAATCACCAAGCTCTGAGAATTTATCAAATACTTAAAAGCCATTTAATTACCTTTCACTTTACATGACTGAACCACAGCTTTCTCAAGTGAACATTGCCAAAGCTCACTGGAAGTGAGGAGGCAGCTTCCTTCCAGTGACAGTATTTAAAATGTCAGCATCCCAAGAATTAACACCTTCCTTCGAGGGAATATCAGCCATTTTGACATTAGAAGGCGGATTGATTAAAAAAACCCAAACAATCAACAAGTTAGACATCTAACTCCTACAACAAAAAAAGCTTCTTTAGCTTTTATTTTCCCAAGGGCACAATCCTCAATTCCTCTTTTCGCAGCACCTCACCATCATTCGCTTTATATGCAAAACAATTTGCATCACCTGGGTGCAAGCTGCAAAGACAAGGCAGATGCTTAAGGGCTGGATTGTTTGGTTTACCTCCATAAATCTCTCTACATCATCTACTCTTGAGAAACAAACTAGTTTTGTAGTACTGCTTCAAGTAGGTAACTCCTCAGGGTTCCTGACAGCCCCAACCTGTGGTTGTGCTATCAACACTGATTTTGCAAGAAGAACATACACGTTCAGAACAGCAAAACAAAGTTTCTAAGATGGTATGCCATCATTTACTAAAAATGCTCTATGACTTTACTCAGTTTTCTTCAAGGTAAGTGTTTGCAATATATACATGTGACACTGCATGTTTATAAACAGCAGCTTCAAAAAGGAATGCATGCTGCACCACCTCGTTTAGAGGAAATGCATAAAAAACATGCCCACAATGCCAGAGGAAAATGGCCAAGTGATGAAGAGCATTAAAATCAAGTATGCCATTTAAGCTAAGTCATTCTTGGAGTTAAAGATTTTTTTACAAGCTATTGAACAACACCACAAGCTGCAGCTCAGAGTAGAATTAAAAGCTTAAGATTTAACAGTCAAGGAGAGCAGAAACTACATGCTCACTTCTTGCATCTTAGACTCGATTGTGAAATAACACAGTATGCAAAAGAAGGTCGTGACACCAAACTGGGACACTGAACAGGCTAGGTCAGCCGTGCGGCATTTCATCTGCTCTCAAAACTCCTATCACTTGGTGAAACTGGAGACAAGAGCTGGTTCAACTACCAGCTATTTTCCGAGTTCACCTACTACCTATCAGCAACTGTCCCTTCCTTTCATCCAAAACAAGGGTTGGGATTTTTTTTCGTGTCTTTGTTAGATTTTTAAGTCAACTTTGAAGGTCCGATACTTTTTGCAGCAAGCTGCTATGGTTTGCCATCTGAAGTTTACAACAGATCCTTGCTGCTTCTGTAGCCTTCATCTCAAGGCCTGCTCTCCAAAAATCACTGTACTATTCAGAGGCTCACACGCAAGTATCTCTCAGCAAACACAATCACTCTTCCAAATGTTAGCCCTATGTGTTTTCCCCTATCACTTAACCAATTTAATCCATTTTTCCTGTTGACCGATGATGACAATCAGTCACCTGTCTCTGCCATCCTTCAGGGACAGGTCCTCCATCCTACTGCTCTTCCTGACGAGCACCCTGCACCTGTACCTGAAAAAAAGTCCATTCTAACTTGTTTCTCCTCTTTTTGTCCAAACCTAGGGAGATGTCCAATCTCCAGGGAGACCTTAATAGCAGCCCTTCAGTATCTGAAGGGAGCTACAGGATAGCTGGAGAGGGACTTCTACAAAAGCATGTAGTGACATGATGAGGGATAAGGGCTTTGAACTGGAAGAAAGATTAGACATTAGGAAGAAATTCTTCACCATGAGGGTGGCAAAGCACTGGAACAGATTGCTCAGAGATGTTGTGGAGGCACCAACCCTGGAATTGTTCAAAGCCAGGTTGGATGGGGCCTTGAGCAATCCAGTCTAATAGAAGGTGTCCCTGCCCACTGCAGGAGGGGTTGAAGCTATATGGTCTTCAAGGTCCCTTCCAACCCAAACCATCCTATGAAATCATCAGTTTCTGACATCACCTTGCTACAAGGGATTCGGAATTCATATTTGTCCTTTAGCCAGCCTCATGTCACCAGCTGTTCCTAGCAGCTCTGCCACCCAATTGTCTGGGGTTACCATTTGCTTTCTACAGCTCTGATACCAACAGCTATGGCCCACCATATATCCTGACCCTCAGGCTACAGCTGGGTGTTGTCCTCAACTCATTCTCTATTTTCACTTTCTAGGATTGAGAAAACAAATGTGCATCACCAGCATGAGCTCAAAGGGTACAAATCTTTAGAGCAAAGATAACCTTCATTTAAGACTTTATTCTTTCTGGCCCTGATGTACACACATACTGCTCTACAAACACAAATAAAAATCATGAGAATGACCAAATTCCAGCAGCTTTAGGTAAACAATGCCCTTAACTGCAGTAAGGGGAAAAAGAATATTTAACCACAGGAAGGTCACTATTTATCTCTCACTCTATAAACATCCTCTAATAGGCCCTCAAAACAACTTTTGCTATGTCACACTTTGCTATTTATTTTTAATGTCCACATTTGTAGCCATTGCTTGATTCATAGAGCCTGAGGCAATCTGACATCCAGTGCCAGGAGTAGCTTTACTGCAACCTATTTACAGGCCAAGCCTTTCACAAAAGACCACAAAAGGCAAGTGGCAGTTATTAATAAAAAAATATGCATTTCTATCACCTTGAAGTCTTACTTTAGAAGATCATTTAGAACAGTTACCTTCATTTTACTGGTCTCACGAGCTGTAAAAGTTCAGCCTGCGTGGTAGGCTGCACAAAGCCACAACTGCTCTGTGAAGACCTCACAATGCACAGCCTAAAGAAACTGTTCAAAGCCCCACAACAGCTAAGCTCTGGCACAGCCAGCCAGATTTCTCCCCGAAGATAACTTGCTACAACTTTTAGTAAAATCACATTTAAACCACCTAACACAGGGAAATCCCTTTGAAGAGAGCTCTGCTGAGTCCTCACTGCACAAATCTGCTCACCCACCTTCCAGAAAGATAAAGACTAGAAGTAGCGCAAATGAAGGTCACCAGCACAAATGAGCAAATAAACCAATAAAAAAACCAAACCAAACAACAACATCCCAACCAAAGGAGACTGGAAGAGTTCATCTTTTTCACCTAGAAGTCCAAAAGATATCAGAGCAATTAGTTCCACTGCTTCCACTAGAAAGCTACCTCTGAGGACAAGAAATCCACTCGAGCTTGTATTTTTTAAACAGTGTGTTTAACACAGTTCTCTGTGGCAGCAGAGAACTGGAACTGGTCAGCCCAACAATGCCCCACATCATCTAGTCTGGGCACCCTGTCCTGGGCTGCCACAGCACATCTACAGGGCCTGAAGGTCACTTTACCTCACTGGAACACAGTGCAATGCAGGATAGATGGAAACATGGGGATAAAGGACTCTGCATCTCCCTTGCACACGAAGAACTGCAAAACGTTCTCAGTTTGTTGAGACAAGATAGATGGTTTTATGAAGAGAAAAGTTCTGATCCTCTCCAGGCCATCTCAATTCTTATGGATCACAAATGACTGTAGACATAGTATGAGTAGAGCTGTAGGAGCAAATGCATGCAAAAGGATTAAAAAAACCCAACAACTTACAAATCTGTTTTTCTAGCAAAAAGTTTTTTCAATTATAAGGGGTTGTGGGCACCAACAATTACAGAATCCTACAAAACAAAACCCACAACATAGGTATGTGGAATTGTTTGGGTTTTGCTTTACAGTCAAGATAAGCTAAATAATTCTGCCAAGAAGACCGTATGTCACCAGATTACACGTGGCAAATATGACATTTTGTTCTTGGGTTTTGTTTGTTTCAGGGTTTTTATTGGGGTTTTCTTTGGGGTGGGCTTTTTTTAAGTGTCTGTGTCAAAGCGGTAACAAATGTTGTTTGGAGAAGAGATGCCACATTAAAGCCAAAAGGAAGCATTCTCCTTATTGTGTTTACAATAGCAATTATACACACTTTCTGACTTTGCCTATTTGATATCCTCTTAGCACCTATTTTTTCAGATGCTGGACTAGTTCAGTTCACATTCAGTTCACCTGTGCCTGCTTGCCTAGCAGAAACCAAGAAGGTCTGGGGTGTTTGTTTTAGCAAGAGCTGGACCAAAGCAAGACCAGAGGCTGCAGCCCATGGCCACCTGCCACACCAGCAGAGCCCTCAGCTCTGTCAGCACAGCCTCTTTGCACGACAAATAAAAACAATTCCACACGTCAAAGCTCCTTTTGTCTGCAAAACTGCCTTGTACTGAACCTCAGTTTTTTAAGTAAGGGACTAAAAAAAAAAAACAAAGAAAAAAGCCCACGAGGC
Source organism: Dryobates pubescens (assembly GCF_014839835.1). NCBI lineage: Eukaryota > Metazoa > Chordata > Aves > Piciformes > Picidae > Dryobates > Dryobates pubescens. The sequence continues at coordinate 64,394,405 of NC_071612.1, forward strand.
AAAGTATGTTAATAAACTATGGTTTACTAATGCCAGAGCCAAAGCCTTCAGATGATAACTTGGTTGGCTGCACCTCAAAATAAGGAAAGCCATTAACTCATACAACAGATGGCCTGATACAGCATTGGCCTTGAAAAATAAAAAGAAAAGGCAAAAATACAGTGACAGATTTAGGCCTCTCTTCAAGAGGGGTATACTGAATATAAAGGCTGCTTGGAATCAGAGCATTTAAAGAGAAAAGCACCAACAAAAGCAACTAGAAAAAGACACTTTTCCCAGCCAAGCTCTGCTGCCTTCCACCGGGCTCAGATCCAGCAGCTTCACGGTCTTCTGCCTTCCCCAGCTTTCCAGGCGATCCTCCTCGGGGCAGGAGGACCGCCGCAGCCAGCAGACCCCGCCATCCCCGGGCCGGCGGAACCATTCACCGACCCCTTCGCAGCAGAGGGGCGGTTAACGCCCAGCCAAAGGGCTCTCCGCACCCCGACCCTCTGAGGCCGAATAGCCCCCGGGAGGGGCTCCGCGGAGATCGGCCGCGGCCCAACCGAGGAGAAGGAGGAACGGGTGCCCGGGGGTCCCGCTGACAGCTGCCGCCCGCCGGTGCTCAGACAGCGTGGCCCGGGCAGACCCCCCTCGCCGTCCCCGCCCCGCTCACCGCCGCGCTGGGCGCTGTGCCCCGCCGGCAGCCCGTTGTCGTAAGGCTCCCAAGTCTTCTGCAGCGGGTTCTGCGTGAGCTCCCGCGCCGGCGACGCCGCCGCCATCCTCACCCGCCTCCCGGCACCCACTGCAGTGGCTGCGGGCGGGGTGGCACCGCCTGTCGGCGCGGCGGGGGCGAGGCCGCACCGCCCCTTGAGGCCAAGTCCCCCGAGAGGAGGCCGGCCGCGGGAAGCAGCAGGCTCGCGGGCGCCCTGCGGACAGCGCCGGTCCCGGCCCGGCTCCAGCGAGGCCCTAGGGGGCTGCGGCCTGGCGCGGCGAGGAGTCTGCTCTTCACAACCCGGGCAGGCAGTCCCCGGCCCCAGGCAGCGGAAGGGGAAAACACGGGCAGAGAAGCTGGGCCATTGCTGCAAGCGACAACAAGGGGTCAGGGTGCAGCCAGCAGTGGGTACCGACAAGCTGGTGATTTCCTTCCCTGCAGCCAGAACACTGCAGCAACAGAGAACTTCACATGGCCTCAGGGCTTTTTATTTTTTAGCCCTAATAATAGCATGTCCAAGGAGCATGCAACGTGTTTTAGGAAGCTGTGCACTGAAAGATACATTTTTCCAATTAAACTCTTATTTTGCCCTGAAGGCTAAATTAATATCCATGCAGAAAGACATAAATAATAGGTTTCTAACATCTTGTTCGGCCAACAAAACCAAAAAACTAGAAAATCACAAATTACACTGGAAAGATCCTATGCTGCAGCAAGAGCAGTGATGTGGCTAAATGCACATTCAGCTGTTGCATTTCCACATTATCAGCCTTACGACCTAGAGAAACCCAATTCATTAACTGGGCTGAGAAAGTCCTTAAAAAAGCTTAGTATTTCACGATTGCACACATCCCTATATCATACAGTTTACAGAATGCAAATGCAACACACTAAAAACATGGTAGTAAAGTATTATATGCATTATTCACTCTATTAGTATGACACCCAGATACAACAGGGAAGTACACACATGGTTTGTTTATATATACACTAGTCAGACTCTGATCATCTGAGAATCGATTTTAGGATTTTTTTTCTCCCATTCCAAATTAAAAGGTAGCTTTATAAACAACAGAAAAACAGTTATCTAAACATTTGGTGAGACACCCCCTGGAAAGTTAGCACTTGTTTTTTCCAAAGCCATGTTTGCTTGACCTGCCCTTCCCTCTCATCAAAGCTGATTTCCTTCTTCTCAAGACCAATTACAGCTTTCAACTGTAGGTGCCTGCACTATGTTTTTCACCCTAGCATCTTTCCTCTGATTTTGAGTTGATAGCCAAAGCATGGAGGGGCAGAGTGGTTATAGGAATTACATTACAAGGGTCAAAAAAAGTAGGAGCAGAGACAGGGTTTTAAAACACTTGAAAGCTTCTTGGTTTCTCCTTTTAAAGTATGTATTTACTTCTAACAGTTGCCAAAAGAGCTGTGAGTAGGAACAGTTTAATCTGTGTTCCAGGCTGATCTTGGAGGCCTGTCTCCTGTGGACACAAAAAACATTGCAGTGAACAGATGACCCATCTGTGGGGTGGAGTCCAGCATCAGGACATACCCCACTGCCCCCCTGTTCACTCTCCCAAGTATGCCACCACCACGATCCTCCTGCTTTCCCAGCAATGCCATTAGTAAAGCCAGCTAAGACCACAATAAATGTAACATGAACAGAAATATAAGATCAGCAGGAATGCTGACTTTTTGAACACCCTTCTCAGGCTTGTTTTACTTACATTAAGTAGAAAATATATGGAGTCCTTGCAGTCTCTAGAAACAGTTTGTGCCTCCTTTCTGCAAATCCACACAGTGTGCAAGAACTGAAACTTCACTCACACAGCTGCCTTGCAGCTGGAAACACTGACCTAATGTTGCTCATGTAGAGAAAACATTTTTCAGAGGCCTGCAGCATGAATTGCCACATTTCTAAGTCTTGTCCCCCAAATACAGTGCACACCATTGGTCAATCTTCTTGCTCAGGCAATTTTAAACCTGCAGCACCTGCACATGACTTTAAGAGTTTATCCAGGTGCTTGTAACGACATTAGAGGTGTGCATGGACACCTGCTAGCCTTTATTTTTGTGAGGAAAAGATTTCAGCTTGACTGATGACAAACTCATGTTGTTGAGCAAACTTATTCAAGGGTTTGTTGTTTGGCCTTCTGTTTCATTTGGTTTGGGGGTTTTGTTTGTTTGTTTGATTGTTGTTTTTTTTACCACCTCAGTCCAATAATGGGCTATCTGAGATCACAGAGAAAGAAAACATACTGTATCACTTCTGACATCTCATTTCAGAATGTGGTTTTCAAGGACACTACACTCAACTCCTAGAAAAAGACAGAACAAATAAACACTGTTCATCAAATTCCAAATAAACATCAAATGCTGTCCTAATACAAAGAGTTGAGAAGCTGGGCTGGATCCTGCTGGTGTTGAACTCTTGGGGACTGAGCTTGCTTTCCTACAGGGAAGTCACCAACAAGCCTTTACTCCTCAGGGCCACACCAAGCTGAAAGCTCACCTGAAAAAGCACCTCTCTGCAGAGGCAAAACATTGAAAGACAGCCATGCAAAATGGGCTGCTGCACAGGAACAGAATGTGCTTGAGCAAGTAACCCAGTTATTCTTTTCAAGCAACTGACTGCTAAGATGGGAAACTCTGAGAGTTTAATGCCTAAAGCAAGTGGTAGTTATTTCTGAGACAGGGAGAAATAAAAGAGGAGATTGAACCAAGGCTTCTCCTTGATCATACAGAAACCCTACTTTGTAATGCAACCATATAATACAAGTTCCACAATACCTCCAAGTCATTTTCATGGATCTGATTTCCCTAGTAAGATACCACTTTATAGTCTGACAGCCTACAAAACATTCTTAAACCACCCAACATCTCTGACTTCCACCATTGCTTTGGCCACACCAGCTCACTAATTGGAATAAGAAAAGATGACTTTCCAATCCTCCATGTGCCCACACCTATACAGAGTCCAGCAGATACAGCTCATGAAAAAAATAGTTCACACAACCTTCTGCAATGCACAAGATCGAGCTAGAGATACCTGAAATTACTAAAGAGGGCATAGACACAGCCAGAGGTGACAGCATGTGATCTGTAGAAGCAGGGTAGCTGCAGAGGAGTCCCCACGCTAGCACAGCACTGGCAGCCCTGACCAGACCACAACAACATCCTGTTCCTGCAGCAAAGCTCAAAGCAGATATTTTTGGGAAGTTCCTGAAATAAGGAGCACAACTTTCAAGAAAAAAAAAAAACACCCAAACTGCTAAAACACTAAGTTCTGGTTTCCCCTTCTCAGAGCCGAGGTTTAGCAGAGCCCTTCGAGACGTTACTGTGCTGCTCGAGCTTGAGCAGCAGCACGACCAGCCCTCGGAAGCGCACCCAGCTATCGCTGTGCCTGTTTACAAAAGCAACACAAACTGGAGATTCCTACAGCAACCGAGCGCTACGGCGCTCGTTCCCCTCCATTACACCTTCGGCGGGGTACCGCCGAAACCCCCACACCCTCCACCTCGCCGGGGAAACGCCGCAGTTACCCTACGCTCTCGGTGGGCAGCAGCACCGCAGGGCTATCTGCCGGGGTATCTGCCCCAAGCCGCGTCCTCTAGGTGGCGCCCTAGCAGCGGCAGCCTGTGCCCTGCAGGCACCGCTCCCCAAGCCACCGCAGCCCGGGTGGTACCGTCCGGAGCGGGGCGGGGACCGGACACCGGAGCGTGTATGTACTCGCAGGTAACCCCAGCGAAGGCAGCAAATGCTTCAGGCTCTGTGAGACGAAGGTTTGCTCAGGCATGCCGAGCTGCAGCAGCTGGCCTGCACCAGACTATGCCTCTGGCAAAGCAATTGACTTTCCAGAACCACAGCTAAGTGGCACTGTAAACACGGCCCGGAGACAGCAGAGCTGCACAGAATGCTGGTGTGAAAATACTCCAGCTCTTGGCTTTTTAAGCACCCAAGGTAGAGTCAGAGATTACAGAAAGCTACAGGGAAGAGCTACTAATCCTGACTTTTCTCCTCAACCAAATGATAATAAATTACTGGGGGGAAGAAGTCCACGCTCAGAACTAAGTATCTCCAAGTCTTTCTAAACACAAATTGTATTTCATCATCAACCTAATACTTCCATTCCTCTAAAGCAAGAATCTTTCCACAGTATCATGAGACAACTTTTTTTACCCCTGCAGCATCAGCTGTTTACCACTTTGAGAGAACCAGAAGCACCTGTCCTCTACATACACAACCGGCAATAAATAGCTGGCAAAGCCCTATATCTAGGTGCTGTCCATCATGACTGGCAGATTACTGTTCTAGCTAGAAGTAACAAACAGGAGTTAATTTAAATGATCCCATCCCGAAATAGATATCCTCACAACTGGAGCTTACAGTTGTAACTGGAGCTTACCAGCTTACAACTCTAAAAGACTTTAACTACATTGCACCACAGCATCTTAGTTTCAGTACAGTTTAAGGAGGCACAGAGGAAGGTAGAATTGGAAAAGATCATTAGGTATTAGTGTTAGTGGAGAAACACAGACACACATCAGCACAGTCTTCAGCCACACACAGATCTTAATGTTTCCAGCTTCAACATCCAACCAATGCTCCCTGAGTCTCCAGGGCTCTGACCAGCTAACTGGCAGCTGGCTGCGCTACATCACCATCAGAAAGAACCATGGAACAGCGGAGGTTGGAAGGGACTTCTGGAGATCAAGTCCAATCCCCCTGCCAAAGCAGGATCACCTAGGGCAGGTCACACAGGAACACATCCAGGCAGGTTTTGAACGTCTCCAGAGAGAAGGAGACTCCACAACCTCTCTGGGCAGCCTGCTCCAGCGCTCCATCAACCTTTTAGTAAAGTTTTTTTCATCATATTGAGGTGGAACTTCCTGTGTTGCAGTTTGTATCCATTGATCCTTCTCCCATCACAGGACACCACTAAAAAGACACAAGTACCTTCTTGACACCCACCCTTCAAGTGTTTATAAACACCTGATGTCCTCAGTCTTCTCTTTTCCAGGCTAAACAATCCCAGCTCTCTCAGCCTCTACACCATGTTTGTATAAAGCATACAGGATAATTCCTAATGAATGTATAATTTATATAATAATAATAATAACAACAACAGTCAAGTATACCTTCAGCAGGCTTGTGGCAGTCCTTCATTGGCCAAACTCTGCAGCTGGAAGCATCACCTGAGGACAGCCAGCAACAGCTATCTAATATACAAGGCTGTTACAACACTGCAAGCCAATTAGACAAGATGGTGACCAAACACACAACTATGCTTCACCCTTTTTATTCACAAGGAACAACGCTCCAGCATTTCAAAACCATTTCAGGTGGAATAGGAGAGATTCCTCTGCACATTCTTTATAGGCTGCAGTGCTTATGGCTTTGTTTTGACCTGCAATTGTTATGGTTCTCTTAATAGCAATAAGCTGCAGCTTCTGGGTAATGACAGCATCCAAATTTGCAAATGAGTTTCCATTATAATGACCAAAACTACTGTGGAGTAGATGCAACACTTGGCCTGCTCAATCACATCCCTTATTACACTAACACCTCTCCAGGGAACAGACTGCTGCCTCTCCCAGATAATTCCTATATTCCTGAAGTTTGGCAAGCTTTTCCTCACTGTGGAAAAGTCCCCTGCCTAAAACACAGTGCCTGTCTGCTGGGGATGTCATCACCATTGTAAGAAAATACCAACTCAACTTGCCAAGGAAACCTAAAAGAATTTGCAGTAGCAACTAAAAAAGGTGGCACTCTTCTCCCAGGCTGTTTCTGAGCTCCTGGGTGATCAGACAAAATGAAACTTTGGGAACATTCATCCTACAGAAGAAATCCCTTGCAAGTTAAAAACTTTTCAACAGCTTCCCACAGAGAACCAAACTAAATTCCTTCCTGTGACCAGCTTAACAAGCACAATGAACAATCAAAGTAGAGATATGTAAATACTATATTAGCAAAATTACATACATTGGTTCATGCCTTCTCAGCTCAGTTTCTCAGGCTTTGCTGTTTTAACAGTTTCTTAAATGAAGACTTCCCGTCTGCTCAAGACTGCCTATGGTCTTCTCTTCAACCCGAAGTACCATCCTTTTTGGTTTCCCACAATCTAATCGCAGGAGTCAAGCCAACAAAAATGACAAATAGCCCACTAAGTCCCCAAAAATTTCAGGCATCCCACATGACAAGTTCAGCAGGTTCCCCATACCATCTTCACAGGTCCCTCCATTTAGGACTTGATTCCAAACCAACTGAAATCACAAGGACCAGACCTTGTGATACATGGCCCTAGCTCTTACTCCACCTTTTCCGAGCCACAAGCAAGTTTATTACTGGCACCATCCACTCCATATCCTATTTCCTATCACTGCCTAAAGGGAAAAAATTCCAGTTGTCTTTAAGTAGGCTGCTACCTCAAAGACAAGCAAAGCCATTAAGGATTCAGAACTACAAAAGAATCTGCCCTCAGCAATACACACCTTCAGAAGTTATTTTGTAGAGTTCATTTTACTATTAGACTTCCTGGCTACAGATCAATCTACCAAAGAGATTCAGAAAGAAAACCCACACCCATGTGTAATCATGCTTCAAATAAGAATGAGCTGCTACTGAGAACAAGAAATTTCTACAGTGCTAATTGGGGAATAGAATTAAACAACAGCCAAGATTCCACACAGACAAAGCTGTACAAGTATAGACACTGGAGATTTATTTTTTAAGTTAAACAAAATCCCTTAGCACAGATATGGGAAAGAACTCATTTAAACAGAAGATCTTGGTATAAAGTAAATCAGCGAGAAAATAAGCTCCCATCTATTCTAATGATCAATACATCAGATATAAGAGAAGATCTGACCAGGCTCAGGCAGTCAGGAGCCTCACACCACACTTCTTTGCCTGGAGAGAGGGTGAATTCCCACACTAATTTGCATTCATTTTATTTTCCCCATCACCTACTGAAACATCAGGATAGTTACTCATCATCCATGCAAAGCAAGATGCATCCCTTACAGCAGCGCTCATGTGTGGCTTCATTCCAGCACAGTTATGTGTTTTCAAAACCATGACAACCTAATGTGTAGTCAGAACTTTGCAAACTGGTAGTAATGTGAGGAATGTAAGAAATCCTCTGGTAATAATGTGAAGAAAGTAAGAAATCCTCTGGTAAATAATGTGAGGGAAGTAATAAAGTCTCTAGTAGTAGTGTGAGGAAATTAAGAAATCCTCTCTGAAAATGAAGGAACTGGAATACCAAACAGAATCAGTCAGCTGTCCACAATGAAAAATGCAGATTTCCTCCCTCCCCAAATTGCAGCAGGTTTTGTTCAAGCCCACAGAGGCTTTCCTCAAAAGAAGTATTTATTGAGATGCTTTGTTTTACATCTATGCCTGGATCAAAAATAGACACAAAGTACAGGAATTGCAACCAAATGTGTAGCTTTGGATGAACTCATCCATTCCAGAAGTTTCTACCTCATGTTCTGAAGGTTTAGGTGAATAGGGCTTGGGTTTTGTTGGGTTGTTTTAAGATTTCACAGATTTTGAGTGTTGTTAAGCTTCCCCCATTCAGATTCAGTAACACATTTTCAGATAAGCTCTGCTGCTGCTGAATTTTTGTTGCATCTTATTTTGTAGCAGTTCAAAGCAACAGTAGTTTCTCAGTGTGTCATGCAAATGATTGAGGATTATGAATTCAGTGAGAGGCTTTGTTTTGTCATCAACCCATTTGATAGCAGAGATCGGCTTCTGCCACTGAATTCAGCTGAAGTTGACGTTTTTGGTACAAACAAGATTGTACTTGATGTTAGAAATTAGATACTAAGAATTAACGAAAGTCCCAGCCTCTGACTGAACCAAATTTGGTTTTATTGACATTTTGTAGGCTAAAAAAAAAACAGGTTAAAACATAGTAGGGCTTGTAGTGGTTTTAGTACCTGTTCTTAAAGCCTGTCTGGGATGTTTGACATCAGATCTTTTTCTAAGGCAGTATTTTTTTCAGAGGCCTGTTGCAGCACAGTTTTTGGTAGAGAGATGTCCCTCATCTCCTGGACTGCTCACACAGATAACACTCATTATGTTGGGACTCTCCCAAAGAGACTAAAAATAGAAAATACTTTTTCTTGCAGTCTCTAAAGATTGTCCTTCAAGGTTAGGGGTGGAAAGACATTGATGCAGGGGTGACATTGATGAAGCTTAGACCGTAGTCATCTGTGCTGCTCTGTGCAGAAAGGAATTGATGGCCTTTATTGTAATCAACAAGGTTCAAGGTTGACAAAAAACTGGAGCCCCTACAGTGGAAGAGCCCTGGGCACTGAAAGGAGCCATCAAGCAGAAAGGCTGCAGTCCAGAGCAGTGAGGCTGAGGTTTTCAATTCTGCAGAGTAATCTCTCATGTTCTTTGCAAGTGATTTTGGTCTGGGATATTGCAGCCTGGCAGTACCATACAGTTGTGTTGATAATCCCTCACATCCCTCCTGTTCCAAGAGCAGCCTGGATGAATTCAAAATCCACTCTCTTCCAGCCAAGTGTCATTGTCTCTTGTCAGAGTTGTGCATTTCCATGTTCCTGTTCCCGGCAGCAGGCTGGTGCCACTGCCATCCAGTAGCACACTGAGGCCCAGATGACATCTGCCTCAGGCCAGCACATCCAGACCCTCCAGGTAGTGGTGATCTCTCCAATTGTGTTAGTGAGCACTGCATGACTCTTACCATTGCCACATATCTAATGCTGTGCTTTCCCAGGGTTTGAAATGGGAATGGGAAGATTTAGAACCATAGAATTAGTAAGGTTGGAAAAGACCTCAGAGATCATCAAGTCGAAACTATCACCCAACATCTCATGACTAACTAAACCATGGCTTCAAGTGCCACATCCAATCTTTTTGAACACTTCCAGGGACAATGACTCCACCACTGCCCTGGGCAGCCCATTCCAATGGCAAATAACTCTTTCTGTGAAGAACTTTCTCCTCACCTCGAGCCTAAACTTTCCCTGGCACAGCTTGAGACTGTGTCCTCTTGTTCTGGTGCTGGTTGCCTGGGAGAAGAGACCAACACCCACCTGTTTACAACCTCCCTTCAGGTAGTTGTAGAGAGCAATAAGGTCTCCCCTGAGCCTCCTCTTGTCCAGGCTAAGCAACCCCAGCTCACTCAGCCTCTCCTCTTAGGGCTTGTGCTTGAGGCTTCTCAGCAGCCTTGTTGCCCTTCTCTGGACACGTTCAAGTGTCTCAATGCCCTTCTTAAATTGAGGGGCCCAGAACTGGACACAGGACTCAAGGTGTGGCCTAACCAGTGCTGAGTACAGGGGCAGAATGACCTCCCTGCTCCTGCTGGCCACACTATTTCTGATGCAGACCAGGATGCCACTGGCCTTCTTGGCCCCCTGGGCACACTGCTGGCTCATGTTCAGCTGGCTGTCAACCAGCACCTGCAGGTCCATTTCTGCCTGGATGCTCTCCAGCCACTCTGTCTGCAGCCTGTAGCACTGCATGGCGTTGTTGTGACCAAAGTGCAGCACCCAGCACTTGGACTTGTTAAATGACATCATGCTGGACTCTGCCCATCTGTCCAGCCTGTCAAGGTCCCTCTGCAGAGCTCTCCTACCCTCTAACAGATCAACACCTGCTCCCAACTTGGTGTTGTCTGCAAATTTACTAATGGTGGACTCCACCCCCTCATCCAGATCACCAATAAGGATATTGAATAGGATTGAGCCCAGCACTGATCCCTGGGGCACACCACTAGTGCCTGGCTGCCAGCTGGATGTGGCACCATTCACCACCACTCTCTGGGTTCGGCTCTCCAGCCAGTTCCTAACCCAGTGCAGAATGTTGCTGTCCAAGCCACGGGCTGACAGCTTGGCCAGGAGTTTGCTGTGGGGGACGGTGTCAAAGGCCTTGCTGAAGTCCAGGTAGACTACATCTGCAGCCTGCCCCACATCCACCAGGCAGTCACCTGATCATAGAAGGAGATCAGGTTGGAGAGGCAGGACCTGCCCTTCCTAAATCCATGTTGGCTGGGTCTGATCTCTTGGCCATCCTGCAGGTGTGCTGTGCTTGCCCCCAAGATGATCTGCTCCATAATCTTTCTTAGCTTTCTGCTAGCTGCAGGGGGTTCCACCAAGAGCATGGGGGAAGGGCTTTCCATGGGTCTCAGGTGCATGCCAGAAACCCTTTCATGAGTGAGTCCTACATTCATGAGTGAGTCCAGAGAAGGGCCCCAAGGATGATCCAAGGGCTGGAGCACCTCTGCTATGAAGATAGGATGAGGGAGATGGGGTTGTTCAGCCTGAAGAAGAGACTGTAGAGAGGGAAACTTAGAGCTGTGTTACAATACCTGAAGGGATCCTACAGGAAGGTTGGAGAGGGACTTTTCATAAGGATGTCCAGTGACAGGACAAGGGGAAATGGTTTGAAGCTGAGGGAGAACAGGGTTAGACTGGATCTTAGAAAGAAGTTCTTCCGTGTGAGGTTGGTGAGACTCTGGAATAGGCTATCTAGGCAGGTTGTTGATGCCAGCTCCCTGAGGCTGTTCAAGGCCAGGTCAGATGAGGCCTTGAGCAGCTTAGTCTTGCTGAAAGGTGCCCCTGCCATGGCAGGGAGGTGAGTAGATGATCTCTGAGGTCCCTTCCAACCTGAGCCATTCTAGGATTCTAACACTCAGGAAACATGCACTACCTGTACAAAGGGGTTTATTGTAATAATTGTACCAATAAAATCTTGGATAGCTATCTAGAAACCCCATGTGTTGTACCATAAGCATACAAAACCAATCAGACATCTAAGATTACTTGGGCAAACACAGGCCTATCAGGAGAATACCATCTTGCCAACACACGGATTGCATGAGAATCCCAGAGACTATGCCAAGATTCACATACAGGGTACTAGCAACTGGGAAAAAACAACCCCAAACAACTAAAAACCCTACCTTTCTACACTGGCACTTTGTTCTTCAGTTATCATTAGGTGAATCACTCTTGAAAGCATGGCCATTCAGAGTATTTTTGTTATTTCTAAATACATAAACATGTTAGCTGAAGATGTTGATCACATCGCAGAAGAAAATGATCCCTCTGGTTTAGATGTGGGAGAAACTAAACATCTGGAGATAAACTCTGTCAATGAGATACCACTATTCTCATGCAAGGGAGTTTCCTGTGTTAACATGAGGAACAGATTTAAGGCTGATCTATATTAATTGTACTTGTTGAATCTGAAGGATAAATCACTAATTCTATATGCCTCCAGTGCAAGCAGTCACCTCCTACCTTTACCTCTGAGAAACATTAAAATTACTTCCTTGAAAAATAGGCCAGATCTTCAAGTGCTGCTTCCAGGTATTGCTCTAAACTGTTTCCACCATTGCACCACTTGAAATTTTCCTGTTATGATGCAACGTAAAGGAAAGATGGCATCCATTATTCATGTCTTCTGAGCACAGCCCAGTGTTAAAAACCCCTTTGTAACTTACTGCTTACTGTAGCTTGCTTCAAAACATTTACACAAGGGTCTGTGTGTGCGCTTCTAAGAAGTGCAGAAAGAGGACATTAAAATACATGGCATTTGCACAAATTGCCTATTTACATTCACAGGTCTAAAGGGCAACTGGAAGTACTGGGTTTCCGAGATGGTGAGTTTGCTGAGGACAGCCATTCCTACACCTTGCTCTGGTAGTATCCAGTGTTGTTACTACAGCAACAGCACGTACAGCCGCGCGCAATCTCTGGACGCTGGTGGGTGTACCCTGATACACTCTCCTTGTCCTTGGAAGTGTGACACAGCAGTGAGTCTGCTTACCTACAGCTGCACAAGTTACATGGGACCCACGATATAACCTGGGAAAACCAAGGACTGATAAATTTGTCATATTTGAAAGAGAAGGAAAGACAAAAACATACTTGCATCCGCTAGGGTGTTCACCTTTGTGCTTCTTGAGCCTGCACAGATTGCTTTATCTCTGCTGAGCAGGCTGAAAGTGTTTCTATCGCCTTAAAACTCCCTACTTCTTTCCAGCCATGTAAGGACCTTAGAAAAATCTTCCCAGTTCGAGTTTGCTGTTGTTAGCAAGAATATAGTTAAAAGGAGCACAAGGAAAGGATTAGCAATATTAAATAAAACAGACAGCCCTTCTCCAGGCTGAAAGGCTTATGAATTATGCTCACTTAGCAATAGCTTTGTCAGATATGTAACATTTATGATGCATATGTATCCTTTGCTCTTCCATTCAGCTAGGATGCCATAAATCCCACTTGTTTGTAACAGCTACATCTGGGCTGCTACATATGAAAACAGCAAAACACGGGCAGCTGCCTTCTTCAGGGTGGAACTGAAACACTTAACACTGTATCTTTACAACCAACTGACTTCAGAAGTAGAATTTCTAAGGACAGCCATGAAACATCTGAAAAACCTTATTCCATGCATTGGGTGAGTTGTCTGATGAGGTAGAAAAGGAGAACTATATTAACAATAAAGAGTACATGGAATTTGCAGGCAATTGAAATGCATGAAGGAAAACAAGTGAATTTAAAAAATGAAATCATGAAGGCTTTGAGGTGAAGCTACCTGTCAGATGGCAGCATTTTAAAAGACAAGAGATAAAAAAAACCATGGGAACCATGATCCAGGCATCGAGGACTGAGATACTGAATGATTTCTGATGGAGGAATCAAGAGAGGAAAAGGAGTGGAGGAAGAGAGGGGCTGGACTGGGTGAAAAACCATCAGGGGTGTAGAGTGCATCTGTGAGTCATCAGCACATAATAGAAGCTGAAGCCATGAAATAAGGCATGGGGAAATGAGAGCAAGACAAGGTCAAACTGTGGAAGAGAAGGAAAGGCTGGATGGGGAGCAGGGGAAGAATGTAATGGAATTAAGAAAACAAGATCTTAGAAGCAGCAGTGACTGTGCAGAGAGGTCATGGTGAACAAAACAAGGCTCTTCAAACATTTCAGAGACATAAATAACATATAAATAGAAGCACCCAAAATGGACTCAGCACAGGAGAAGCTAAAGTGGAGGTTGTACAAATTCATCTTGTAACAGGGGCTAGGCTTGGCCAAGAGCTAGAACAAAGAAAGAAAAGGGGGAACAGGAGTGAAAGGTCAAGAGAATATAGTATTCCAGCATGTATTACCATTTGGGATATGTAGCTGATTCAGGAAAAAGCCCATGGCAATGGAAGCAAGAGCAAAAAGAGTTAATGGGGCAGTGACTGGGCCCAAGTCCTCCACACGTACCTACAGTTTTACTTAGAATACATAGAATAAACCAGGTTGGAAGAGACCTTCAAGATCACTGCGTCCAACCCATCAACCAATCCAACACACCTAAACAACTAACCCATGGCACCAGGCACCCCATCAAGTCTTCTCCTGAACACCTCCAATGATGGTGACTCCACCACCTCCCCAGGCAGCCCATTCCAATGGGCAATCACTCTCTCTGTATAGAACTTCTTCCTAACATCCAACCTAAACCGTCCCTGGCACAGCCTGAGACTGTGTCCTCTTGTTCTGGTGCTGGCTGCCTGGGAGAAGAGACCAACATCCGTCTGTCTACAACCTCCCTTCAGGTAGCTGTAGAGAGCAATAAGGTCACCCCTGAGTCTCCTCTTCTCCAGGCTAAGCAACCCCAGCTCCCTCAGCCTCTCCTCATAGGGCTTGTGTTCCAAACCCCTCACCAACTTTGTTGCCCTTCTCTGGATACACTCCAGCAAGTCAACCTCCTTCCTAAACTGAGGGGCCCAGAACTGGACACACTACTCGAGGTGTGGCCTAACCAGTGCAGTGTACAGGGGCAGAATGACCTCCCTGCTCCTGCTGGCCACACTGTTCTTGATGCAGGCCAGGATGCCATTGGCCCTCTTGGCTGCCTGGGCACACTGCAGGCTCACGTTCAGCCTACCATCGACTAGCACTCCCAGGTCCCTCTCCACATGGCTGCTCTCCAGCCACTCTGACCCCAGCCTGTAGCTCTGCATGGGATTGCTGTGGCCAATGTGCAGAACCCGGCACTTGGATGTGTTCAATCTCCTGCCGTTGGACTCTTGGTTTCATGCATGTCCTATAGGCAACAGAGAGAGGAAAGCAGGCTTTCAAACGTAAAGAATAAATCTCTCTGAGAAGTCAACGTGGAAAACTGACACCGACACAAGGAGGGGAAAAAAACCCGCACAGCATATGTGATGCCAGCTGCCTCTGGAAATCAGCTTTATGAAAAAGGAGCGTACTCATCCTAATAAAGCCACGAGCAAACTAGGGCAAAGCTTCTCAGAAGCTATCGACAAAAGAATTCATAACGGCACCAAAATGAATCTTTATTTGGCAAACTGCAATGCTGTCAAATAGTCTAAAACTTAGCACTGGAGGGGAAAAAAAAAAATACCAAACAACAAACATACAGGCCAGACATAAGGAGATCCACATTGCCAGTGAATCTGTCTTCATCACCTCCAGGGCAGATTTCTCCGTTTCTGTCTATTTTGCCAGTACAGTTAGATGACTTATCAGCTTCCTGAGACTAACAGCACCAATATGTAGATGAGGAAGCTTAATAAGAATAATAAGATTACAACAGCCAGAATAATCTAATTCATGGAACGTAGACAGACTAAACAACACAAATGCTACAAATTCCCCCCCTTGCAAGAGGAACAATTTGCCAACTCAGAGTCACCAGTGTAATATTAGCACTGAAAGCTTCTCCTCCTTTTTTTTTTTTTTGTTTTTTTTTTTTTAAACCCAAACTTTCTAATTCTCTTTATATTCCAAAATTTAGTTTCAGCACAAGTTTCCCTGGAGAATATAAATAATAGTTTAGGAAGGAGGTTGACTTGCCGGAACGAGCCCAGAGAAGAGCAACAAAGTTGGTGAGGGGTTTGGAACATAAGCCCTACGAGGAGAGGCTGAGGGAGCTGGGGTTGCTTAGCCTGGAGAAGAGGAGGCCCAGGGGTGACCTTATTGCTCTCTACAACTACCTGAAGGGAGGTTGTAGACAGACGGATGTTAGTCTTCTCCCAGGCGGCCAGTACCAGAACAAGAGGACACAGTCTCAGGCTGCGCCGGGGGGGAGGTTCAGGCTAGATGTTAGGAAAAAGTTCTATACAGAGAGAGTGATTGCACATTGGAATGGGCTGCCTGAGGAGCTGGTGGAGTCACCATCACTGGAGGTTTTCAGGAGACTTGATGGGGTGCTTGGTGCCATGGGTTAGTTGTTTGGGTGGTGTTGGATTGGTTGATGGGTTGGACGTGATGATCTTGAAGGTCTCTTCCAACCTGGTTTATTCCATGTATCACAGTATCACAGTATCACAGTAACTAAGGTTGGAAGAGACCCCAAGGATCATCAAGTCCAACCTGTTCCAACAGACCTCACAACTAGACCATGGCACCAAGTGCCACGTCCAATCTCCCCTTGAACACCTCCAGGGACGGCGACTCCACCACCTCCCTGGGCAGCCCATTCCAATGACGAATGACTCGCTCAGTGAAGAACTTTTTCCTCACCTCGAGTCTAAACCTCCCCTGACACAACTTGAGACTGTGTCCCATAAAAATGATTGAGGTGTGCAGGATGCCACTTTCTATCACATACAGCACAGGTGAGAGCCTCTGGCACCAGAATGGGCAAATACATATATAAAAATTTAAATATTCATTGAAAGAAGAACAGATAGGGGTTATGAAACCAAAAACAAGCAAAAATTGAAAGCAAGTAAGCACACCAGCCCTCACACTTGCCTCCCCTTGGTGAAACACCAGCTGCCCAGGGCTGCTGGCTTCAGCCACTGCATAGTGGGTTGGTCTACATCCTCTCCAGATCTCCCCCTTACTCTATCAAGGACATGTGAAGTCACTGACTGATTTGAAGCTCATTTAACACAGGACAGAGGTCTCAGAAACATTACTCTCCTACGTTTTAGTGAAAATTAGCTACCAAGAGAGAAGAGCTGCCCTGCCAATGCTCCCACTACAGGAAGTACTTACACATGTCCCATCAGACACAAGCCCAAGTCCTGGGAACCGACACAAACTGAAGAAGAAAAATCAACTGCAACCCCAAGACATAAATCCAGGGGAGACATCTCTTCCAGAACTGCTTGAGTTTTAAGCTCCCATATTCCAATCCCCAAATGGAGCATCTCTCAGGAGAGGGGGAAAAAAAAGAAGAAGAAAAAAAAGAGGTAGCTAGATCTATCTCCTACTAAAAATGAGTAATGACCGCAGCCGTTACAGGAGTGCTTGTTTCCTCCACAACTTGGGCTGCCTTGCTGCTTTCTTTCCCCTTCTCCTTCCCGAGTCTGCTTCTTACAAGTCATCTGAAATTATTTTCATTACAGGGGTCATGAACCCCTGAAATCTCCTCATTGTTTTGGGGGAAGTTTCATATTGATTGTAGGAAAAACTACAAAGATCTTCTATTTTTTTTTCTTCCTTACTGCAGAAGGTAAATGTTGCAGAGCTTGATGCTTAAGAATATCCATGGAGATCCCACGAGCAACAAATGTTGCTTGTTATTAGCTGACAACATCAATTAGATTTCCAGGGATATGTGATCATAAAGGAAAACTGAATATGAAGAAGCAGCCAGCCTTAAATGCAAATATTGTTGTGGCAGCAATAATTGGCCAGAAGCAGTGTCAGATGCATTAAAGCAACTCGTATTTGTTGCACTCCTTGATTAGCTTAGGTCAGAAGGGATGTCTGTAGTTATATGGAAGCTTTCAACTATAAATAATCACAAATATTTTGTCCCTTGCCTCATTTGATTTAAACTACCCACTGACAGATAAACTGTATGTAATCCAGTCATGAGGATTTCTTGCTGTTCAAGCAAACTTTCCCACTTAGGCACCCAAAACATATGCAGGATGAAATCAAGCCTCTGCAGTTCCAGTGCTAACCCAATTAAATGGAGAAATCATTCACGTGCAGATCCATTGCAAAAGATGTCAACACCACAAGTGGCTTTTCCGAGCAAGGCAGAAATAGCACAGCTAAGTTGCTTTTAAATATCACTTTAGTGACACGCACCAAGCTCAGGACTGGTGGTGGCATGCTGTGACTCTAGCTCAGGGAAGAACAGCTGCCAGGGAGCCCGGCTTGCATAAGGTCTCCCCACAGCCCAGCCATTGCTGGTGTCAAAATACAACATGTGTGAAGCCGTATCTTAAGCCATGACACAGTGTGCTGGGTTGAGGCAGCCCCCTCTCTCCCCACCACGGGCAGGAATAAAACACTCAGACAAACGGATTGCAAAAGTGATGAAAGTTTAAATAGAAAGCAGTGAATGTTACAGAAAACCCAAAGCGCAGTGACAAAGAGAGATCCCAAAGCAAACCCAGAGGCATCCCATTCCCACCTGAGGGTACACCTGAGACCCTCAGGGCTCCTTCTTCCCCCTCCCTCTGCTGGGCTAGTCTCAGCTGGCGCTTTTTTGCCCACGACACTGCACAGAAAGAGAATGAAATTCACACTCAGAAAAATAATTATTTGGAAACAAGTCAGGTGGTCAACTTTAAAGAGGAAGATATAAACTTAAAGCCATTCTGATTTAGCCTTTCCTACCCTTTTCTACTTGTGCATGGCCTGTAAACAAGATAGTAACTTAATGACTCATCTGGAAACTAATGCCACAGTCATTTGGGATAGCTTAGTAACTAGTCTTGATGAAATTACACCAACACATAGAAATTTAAAGCTGTAACAGGCACATTGTTTCCACAAGGGCAATTGTGACAAATCCATCCCATTTTATTAAGAAAACATTACAAAACACCCCTTTTAGTCATCACATGGATAAAAGTCATTGCAATTAGGATACTCATCGTTTGCACTCAGGATCTACCATGGCAGCTACACACTTCAAAACTTCAGGACTAATTCCAGGGCATTACTTTGGATCCTTAAATGCTGCAAATGCCAACACCCAAAGAGCACCCCCCCCATCAATCAGCTTCTCAGATGAGAAATGAGTTGGTTTAACATACTGAAAACACAACACAACTGCACTGTTACCACAGCACGCCTAAGTTCACACATTTTGTACACAAACACAAGTACTTCTTGTCTTTGCGTGGACACAGGTTCAAAGTCCCACCATCCTACAGTGATTTTACTCAAATCAGCCACTTTGCACACAGCACCATGGGACAGTTACAAGGTCAGTACATCACCGAGTGATACATTAAATACATCTGGAGATTGCTATTCATAATTAGCATGTGATTACAAAGTGCAGGGCCAGGTTTTGGCAGGCACTCAAGAACAAACCTGGTTATTAGCCAACATGGCCCCATGTGGTATCTTGTCAGAGTCAGCCAGGCCAGGGCTCCCCCCTGCACAAACAAGTCATGCCTGAAATCAATCCACCACCTCTTAAAGTAACCTGTGTGCAACAGCATGGGACTCTTTCCCATAGCCTCACTTGGGGCATCTGACAAAAATTGAGTAAAACCAGGAATCAACTTCAACTAATTTTAGTCATTGGAAGAAGCCAACTATACAGACTAGTGAGTTTGGAAGGTGATCATTCTCTTTTATTCTCTCATACAATTTAATTACTTAACACCTTACACTCTTGGAGACCGCAAGTCAAGTACTAAGTCTGTGACAAAAGATTAACAGCCTAATTATTTGACTTTAAATGGGGGGAAAAAAGGCTTCTGGGGAAAATTTGAGTAGATTCACAGAACTGAGCACTTCTCAGACCAAGGCTGGTGTTTCCTCAGCAGTGTTTTGAGAACTTTTACCCTTTCTACTGTGCTCCCCTTGAGACTGTCCCCAAGGACCCGCCCCACTCAGGGTGTATGGACACAAGGTTACGTTATAGCCTGTAAATTCAAACAACCAACCAAAAGGGAAAGGAAACAGAACAAAACATATGGAGTCAGGGGAGAGTATCCACCACATCATTTCCTTCAGAAGAAAGCTGAAATGTTCCCCAAATGTACAATGTTCTCCAGTATTTAAAGTCCAAATTTTACACCCATCTCACAGGGGAAAAAAACACCAACACAAACACATGGACATTACACACTGAGGTTAAGCCCCAAGGAAACCATGCAACTTCAGTGAGCAATTGAGAACACATCCGTAACACTTCATCAGCAATTAGCTATCATCCACAAGTTAGATTTACCAAATCTCTTACTCATAAGAGCAGAAGGAACACTGATGCAATTAAATAGAATAAAATACTGATGTAACCAGGCTGGGGTTTTTGTTTTGGTTTTTTGTGTTTGGGTTTTTTTTTCCAAATTAGATGGATGATACATTAAAAAAATAAAGTGCTAAAAGCACTTAATTCAACAGCATCCTACTACTGGTACACATTGTATTCATAACTTAATCAGTTCTGGTAACAAAATGTTCTATTTCAATAAAGACCCTTCCTTTAAATGACCTCAAAAAGAGTTCTGAAACAAAATCCTCCTCAGGAAGCTCTCAGCTTTGGGCCCTTGTCCTGCATAACTATCTCTACACGAATGCTCTCATTAGATGATGTGCTGATTTAAAAGGACTGGCACCTTATGCAAATGGATATTACTGCTTTTAATTGCAGCCATAATTATGGGCATGCCTCACAGCTGAGTAAGGGCCACATTAAGCAAACTTACTGGGAACTTTGCAAACTGCTCCACAATGTATTGGATGAGCCCCAGGAATCCCACAACCCATATTTATTCAGTCCCATCTCCATCTCTCTGCCGAGCACTACAAAACAAGCTGACCCTTTATGGGATCACTCCAAATTGTACTTGATTTCGTGTGATCCAGCCGAATGTTAAATAGTTTCTCTTTAGCAATACAAATTATTTAATTCAGAAGTAATGTTTTAAAATATTTTTTAAAAGAAATCTTAAAGAGTCTTTAAGTTCTTTCCACACCTTTTTTGTTGTTGTTGTTGTTGTTTACTTCCCCACACTCCAAAATGCCACACACCTGCTACAGTCAACACTGAGCCAGACTACAAAGTGTTGGGCATGAGGAGCAAGAGAGGTATCCATTTCAGCAGCTCCCCAGCACAGACAACAAATCACTGCTCCTTGAAGACACTGGCACAAGCCTTCAGGAACAATGAAGGGTTTTCAGCTCAGCCACGGGTAAGTGGTGGCCCATCACTGCATTTCAACAGCTGAATCAAGGTCCCCTCGCTTTGGAAACCACCAGCCTTACTGAAATCTGTTTCCATACCCTGGGTTGGAGTCAGATACGGACAAAGCTAGCAGCTGCCTAAAGCCAGCAGAAGCAAAGCTATAGCTGTAAACAAGAGCAATCCTCTGAGTCACCAGGAAGGAGTCACAGCCACTCTACACTCAGTGACACCCAATTTTCTACGGCACCAGGCAGCTCAGGGTGCCAGGTCAAAGCTCCCCAGCACTGTTAATAGAACTGTGTGCACCACCACACTGGTTCTGCCTCTGTCCCCTTCTCCTTGTTCTGCCCCACAACTGCAAGAAGCTGCCAGGCTTATCTTCCAGCCTATGTTACACAAGTTTCCTGGAAAGCAGAAAAACACCCAAGCCTAACCAAGCCTGAGCCGACATTCAAAAGTTTTGGTGCACTTGCGTCACAGCTGTCATCCTGCATTACACGAAGCACTTAACAAACACACCAGACCACTCAGCCCTCAGGGACGGCCCTTTCCAAGGAAGGCTCCAAAGAGCCAAATCTCACAGAGCGAGATGACAAATATGCGGATTACATTTTTTTTTATGATGTTGCCATCAGGAATAGGGGAAGAACAACTAACTGGTTGGATCACCGTTTGCCAAAATCACTGATTTTACAGCTTTCCTTGGCCAGTGGAAAACATCAACGCTTGGAGGAACATAATGCAAATACACCTCCCCACAGACAGTTAAAATACAAACCCCTCACAGCACAGCAATTTCTAAAAATAACTCGGAAAGCAAACAGCCACTGGCACACCATGATTGCCTCTTTCCAGGCCACATCTCCCAAACCTTACTCTGCATTTGACTGTTCCCCAGCAATTCCCTTTCCCCACCTCCCAAGTCTTGGAGATGACGGTCACCCTCACAGCCTGGTGGGGCTGGAAAGGAAAATGCAGAGCAAGGTGTCCCGAACGCACGACCTCCCCGCTTCGAGCCTTTCCCCGGCGCACCGCGACACACGTGGGACTCCCCGGGGTCGGGGGCTGGGGGAAGTTGTGCAGCCACGGCTGGGAAGGGGCGCCCAGCCACGGCCCAGCAGCCCTGCTGCCGACGGGGAGGCGGTGGGAGGGAGGCCCCGGCGGCCGAAGCTCCTACCTCGGCAGTGCCGGCCCTGCGAGCAGCGGCTGCCGCGGCGGCAGCCCCACATCTGCGGCGGCGCCTCGGTTCCGGCGGAGGACGGCCCAGCGGTGTGCGGCCGCGGTGAACCCGCCGACAACAGCAAAGGCGGCAGTAGCAGCGGGTCCTGGCGACCGCGGTACCCCGCGGAGGTGCCCGCGGGTGTGCGCGCCCCGTGCGGGGCGGGGCGGCGCGGCGGGGACCGGCCCCGGGCAGCCCCCGCCCCACCGGGCAGCGCTGCTCCACCCGTGCCGGCCGCCGCGGGAAGGGTGCGGGCGCGGGCCTGGGAGAGCTCACCTCAGCTCGGCTGCTACTGCGGAGCCCCTGCCCCGCCCGAGGCCCGGCCCCTCCGCAGGGCACCGGCTGCTCCGAAGTGAAGCCGCTGCAGGAGCGGGCCCAGCCGCCGTCCTGGGACTCCAGCCGTGCGTTCACTTTCTGCGCAGGGTTTCACGTTTCCTGAAACGAGCCCAGCTTTTCAATAATGCCTTAATTTAACGGGGAGAGAGACATCCAAGATCAGACTTGATGAGGCCCTGGGCAGCCTGATTTAGTTGGAGGTGTTCTTGCTCACTGCGGGGGGTTACGACAAGATGACCTTCGAGGGACCCTCCCAAAGTAGTGCGCTCTGTGAAGGGAGGGGGAGGTGGGACAACCGTGGCCATTTTGCAGACCTGGATGTGAATGCAGCTACCATGGCAGAAGATACGTATCGACACACCCTAGAGAAAGAGGTGGCTTCTTAGCAGCAAACACTTAGGCTTGCTCGGGAGCAGCTGTGCGCCATGGGGTGGACAAGCAGGAGCCACAGGTGACCCCAGCACGACGGCTCCAGGCAAGGTAAAGAAACAACTAAGAGCTGAGATCCAGCATGCAGTGAGCCGGGGGGTTCCCAGGTGAAGCAGATCTGTGCAATTACAGCCTATAAAGTGTGCTCAGGGCACAGCCACCTACATGCTTTGTGCTGGAGCTTTGCCATAGAGGATCCCTGAGGACAATTTGGAGGTTCAAACTTGGTGACAACAATCCTGTAGTTCCTTATATTGCTCCTGTGGTGATATGTGTCTATGTTACCTTGTTCAAGCACTGACATTATTTCTGTGGCTTGGCTTCATTAACAGTTTTGTTGTTTTATTAGGCTGGCCATTTGGAGTAGGCATGAAATAAATGTGTGTGTATAAAAGCTTTGGAGTCTTTGTCTCATCATATATATAAGCACGTCCTATACTTGGTGTGAGGAACTGGTGAAGCAAGACTTTGCTCAAGAGAGCTTTGTTAGCTGTCCTTCACATCATTTGGCTTGCAGAGATAGGCAGACAAGTTTGGGGAGCAGGTAACACCACTGCTAATCAAAGAGAGGCCAGACTTTGATCTCTTCAGGGATCTCGCCAGTGTATCATGGGACAAAGCCCTAGAGGGAAGAGGGCCCAGGACAGCTGGTCAGTATTCAAGGATCACCTTCTCACCAGGAGCAAAGTATACCTACAAAGAGGAAGGCAGGAAAGAATGCTAGGAGACCTGCCTGGATGAACAAGGAACTCCTGGACATGCTGGCACACAGGAAGTGTGACCCAAGGAGCGGAAGAAGGGACAGCTAGAATGGGGGGTATATAAGGAAGCTGCCCAAGCAGCAAGAGACCTGGTTAGAAAAGCCAAAGCTCAGTTAGAATTAAATCCATCCAGGGAGATCAAGTGGGACAGTAAAAATGTCTCTAGGTATATTAACATTAAAAAGAAGATTGGGGAAGGTGTGGGCTCCTGCAGAAAGGGCACAAGTGAACTGGTGACAAGTGAGGTGGAGAAGGCCGAGGTTATCAATGACTGCTTTACCTCAGTCTTCGCTGGCAAAGGCTCCAGCCACAGTCCTGGAGTCATGGAAGATAGTGGCAGGGTCTGGAAGAAAGAACTGCCCATTGTGAGTGAAGATCAGGTTCGTGACCGTCTGAAGAACCTGAAAGTGGTCAAGTCCATAGGACCTGATGGGATACACCCAGAGGTGCTGAGGGAACTGGCAGACAAAGTTGCTAAACCGCTCTCTATTATGTTCCAAAAGTTATGGCAGTCCAGTGAAGTCCTCACTGATTGGAAAAGGGGAAACATAACCCCCATTTTCAAAAAGGGAAAGAAGGACGAATGAGGGAACTACAGGCCAGTCAGTCTCACCTCTGTGCCTGGGAAGATCATGGAGCAGATCCTCCTGGAAGCACTGCTGAGGCAAAAGAGGAATGAAAAGGTGATTGGATATAATCAGCATGGCCTCACCAAGGGCAAATCCTGCCTGACAAACCTGGTGGCCTTCTATGACAAGGTCACAGCATTAATAGATGAAGGCCAAGCAGCTGACATCATTTACCTGGACCTGAGCAAAGCCTTCGATACTGTCCTGCACCACATCCTGGTCTCCAAGCTGGTGCAGGATGGGTTCCATGGATGGACCATTCAGTGCATACAGAACTGGCTTGATGGCCACACCCAAAGGGTGGCTGTCAATGAGTCCATGTCCCAGTGGAGACCAGTGACAAGTGGAGTCCCTCAGGGATCAGTACTGGGACCAGTCTTGTTTAACATCTTTGTTGGCAACATGGGCAGTGGCATTGAGTGCACCCTCAGCAAGGTTGCCGATGACACCAAGCTGTGTGGTGCAGCAGACACGCTGGAAGGAAGGGATCCATCCAGAGGGACCTTGGCAGGCTGGAGAGGTGGACCCATGACAACCTCATGAGGTTCAACAAGACCAAGTGCAAGGTCCTGCATCTGGGTCAGGGCAATCCCAAGCCCCGATATAGGCTGGGCAGTGACTGGCTTGAGGGCAGCCCTGAAGGAAAGGACTTGGGGGTGCTGGTGGATGAGAAGCTCAATATGAGCTGTTAGTGTGCATTTGCAGCCTGGAAAGCAAATTGTATCCTGGGTTGCATCAAGAGAAGTGTGGCCAGTGGTTCAAAGGAGGTGATTCTCCCCATCTACTCCACTCTGTTGAGACCCCACCTAGAGTACTGCACCTTATTACAGGAAAGATGCAGATGTGCTGGAACATGTCCAGAGAAGGGCCACAAAGATGATCAGAGGGCTGGAGCTCCTCTTCTATAGAGACAGACCAAGCAAGTTGGAGCTATTCAGAGGAGGAGGCTCTGAGGAGACCTTATCTTAAGAGGGCCTACAAGAGGGTTCTGAGCAACCTGATACAGTGTGAGGTGTCCCTGCCCATGGCAGGGAGGTTGGAACTAAAGGATCCTTGATGTCTCTTCCAACTCTGACAATTCTGTGATTCAAACAGAAAATACAGGAAGCTTAAGGAAGCATCGGTCTAAAACCACTTAATAGTGAAAAATCAGATGCATTTCTGTTTAAGAAAAAAAGGGTTGAAATAAGCACATGAATTTAGATTTTTTTTTTCCTTAAAATTCATGTGCATTCCTCCACTTACACATCTCCATTCTGCTTCCCATGCTCTCTCCAAAAGTGATATCCAGTCTAAGTTTGCTTATTGGGCAGCTGGTTTCAGAACCCCACTAGGAATACTGGCATTGTAACTCTGCTGGCTTTGCCTGGAGATCACCTGGTGCTTAAAAATCTTAGTTAACAAAGTACAGCTTCTTAAGCATTAATCACATAGAGAAAAAGTTTGTTTGGTTTTGTTGTTTGATTGTTTGGGAGGTGGTGGGGTTTTTTTTGTAAACAGGGATTATTGCATGCTTATCTCCAGATAGGATGCCTCCTGTAATGAAAAACCTCATTGGCTGAGGTTGGTACAGTGCTTGGTATCACTTCCTTAAAGTGTGTGTGTATGGTGACTCAGCAAGGGTTGAACTAGTGCAGGCTGAGATACTGAATCCCTACCACTCCTCCAGTTCTAGGCTCCATCAAAAGAGAGTGGTAATGCTTACAGAAACCCTGATTTTTGAGGAACCAAGGGTGAGTAGGAAAGGGAAAAAAAAATCACTGTTGATGTAATGCCAAGAAACAAACTTTTTTTTGGGGGGGGAACCATCAAAGCTTCTCGTGCATCCCCTAGAGAGCTGAACAACTTCTCAAGGTGCTGTAGTGCAAGCATTCGGCCCCATGGAGATTGAAGTTATCTGTGTCCGCCTTCTGATTTAATCTGAAGTATTAATAATTCACTTGCTTGATCTTCTTAAGAAACTCAAGTGACTTTACCTAACTGTGGCCTTTTCTGTGTTATCAAATTTTGTTGCTTACTTCTAACAGCATGAAGAAGAGGGATGATACGATGTGTCCACACAGCCACCATGTCACCAGTACTGTTCTGGAGCAGAGCATTTGTTGCTGCCACAGTTGGTATAGCTCAAAATTTGCTTAAAGCAGCCCTGGTTTTGGTGTATGACTCCTTCCAGATTGGTGTGAAGACCACTTGCTGGCGTCGTCTGAGAGTTTCTCCATAGGAAATGTCCTGTGTGAGTCCTTGGGATAGGGGAGAGGCCCTTGGTCTCTTATGCTTTCCTCTTGACACGTCTTATAGTCACGGTTTCCGGGCTTAATGAAACCTTATCCACATGTTCTCTTCTAAAAGAGTTTTTGCAGCTGGCATGAAGCAGCATGAAGCAAGGCCAGAAGCAGAGCTCAAGGGGGCTGGGCACTGCAGCAGCTCACCCTCCTGTCCTTGGCCTCAAAAATGAAGAAAACAAAACCACATAACTGTAAAGATTCCTTACTGCTTAATGTTGGTTAAAGGATTCAGACCTTCACACCCATCTCTTCCAGTGAGAAGTAGCAGAAATTTTGACTCTTCTTTTGGCAGAGGAAAAGGTTTTGAGTGTAGTTACAAAGGCAGCCTGTAATCTGGGATGGACTTATGGACTAATGGACAGATCAATGCAGATCAAACTGGGCTCTCATGTTTTCTTTGGAGGTTTTTGTCTTTTGATTAACTATGTTTATCCTCCCCTGCAGCCTTTCTTTGAGGTTGTAAGGCAAACCTTAGCCCTCAGCCCCTGCAACATTTCTCCCATCATCTTCTTATGATCAGGCTTGCCCTTCTTGTCCCAGATGGTTGGGCATTGTGCAGCTGGCTGCACTCCCAGTGAAGCTGCATATTGAGTTTGCAGAAGACTTAAGTGTTCATAACAGCAAAACACATTGACTTGCTGATAAACTAGTACAGATATTCATAGCAAGAATTGTTAGAAGTCTTGGGTTTTGCTCAAGATCTGTGCAGCTAACTGTCGATTAGGTTCCTGAAGTTTTGTCCAGGCTAGGGAGGTGTAGGTAATTAGGCAACCAGAACTGCAAGCAGATACATGGAGAAAAAAAATCTGATCATTTATTTTCAGTTAGAAGGACTCAGTGGGAGAGAAAAGTTCAAGGTAACTTGAAACGCACAAAGCTTCTGCCTGAGATGTTTGCTCCCAGCTTGTGATCACATAGACTGAGCAAGCAGGGTCATCCATCTGGAAAACGTTTGACTTAGTTCTGTGCCCTTCTCAGAAATAGCTAAATTGGAAACATTACCACACTTAGGGACCTTGGAAAATCTTTTGCCCTGAATGTGCTTTTGTGGTTTCCAAGATCTACTGCCCAACATGTATTGCTACCCTAAGACTGAAGTAAACACCATGAGCTTGCCTTCAGCTGCCTGGCAAGGGAAAGTATCTGATCAGGCTTATCAGAAAGACTTTGCTGTGATAGACGTCAAGTGTCTAGGGATGCTGGTACTATTAGCTGTTATTTGCAAAGGTTCCTTTTTTCTTTAGTGTAAGCCAATAATCATTATCTCTGGATGACAATAACTTGGACAGGTAAATCAATGAGATTTGCATAACTGTTTTATAGCTAGGTTGTGTTCAAGTTCCTCGGTCTTGTTGGAAGGTTTAAGCTGTTGCATCCGTTGTTAAATTTCTTGGGAACTGGGTAAATACAAGACTGCATTGCGTTCTCTTGAGCCAGGTAACACAACTCCTTCTCTTAAAGATATATTTTTAGATCTTTGCCCAAATAAACTGCAAATGTGCAGAGACAGAAGGCAGAAATATCAATTGGTGAACTGGCAAGCAAAAGTTGATGCAATAGAATTATTTGTGTAATCATGCTATATCGTGGGTTTTTGGGGGGGGCTTTGGGGTTTTGGGTGTGTGGGGGAGTTTAATTATTATTTTTATTACTTTATTTATTTATTTATTTATTTATTTATTTATCTGAGCTATTTCTTCTGCCCAGACTTTAAAAACATCTTTAAAATATCAGCTGGACACTTTTCCTGAAGCATGGGAGCATGTTAAGGTACCTTGAGGCTGGAGACTTCAGGTATTTGTGAGTGGGAATTCTCAAGCCTGCTCAGACCCTAAGAACTTGCCTGGCCATTCTTGGGCTCTTTGGAAGGGGAGACTCTGGGTTATGTGCATTGTTGGAGTGTTTGGCTATTTTTATGCTGCTTGTTTTCTGTAGGTGCAAGCTGTAGTCACGTGCTGCTTCTCGATCCCGGACAACCGAGATTTTCCATAAACTCTGACTCGCCTTCACAACAGGCAGTATGTAAGAAGATTATATAAATATTATATTAAACACTTTTTTGGCAAATTGCTTGCATTGGTGTTGTGCTTCTTTCCACCAGTGCCTGTGTAGTAGAAGAAGTAAATGGCATGCTTGGATGCCATGATAGAAATTAATACCGATCTATATTCCTTGTATTTCTCTTGGGGATTCCTCATCAATTACCTGCTTTGTTATTCTTAATTCTTACAGCAATTTATCTAGAGAGAAGCCAGATTGAGGCATTGTAAAGATGAGATCCCCTTACTCTGTGTTATTAGTATTTCTATATAAACCTGCATATGCAGAAATTCCCACAGAATCACAGAATCACCAAGGTTGGAAGAGACCTCAAAGATCATCAAGTCCAACCTGTCATCACAGACCTCATGACTAGACCATGGCACCAAGTGCCACGTCCTCTTGAACACCTCCAGGGACGGTGACTCCACCAACTCCCTGGGCAGCCCATTCCAATGGCTGCTTAGAAAACAATAGTGAGGCTTACTTTGGTAGCAGCTATCACTTGTGTTATGCCTTCCAGCCATAAGTGAAGAGGAAAAGGTTTCATGACCCTTCTGACCAACATCCTGAAATGCAGCTGCTAGTATATTTTGATGGAGGTTCTTCTTGGGCTCACCTGCTTGACCTTTTAAAATTAATTCAGAATGTAATTACTGATTCAACACAATCTATAAGCAGACTGTCAAATCAAGCTGAACAAGTGTTAGTACATGAAATAAAAAGAATCAGAGGCCTTTTTCAGAGTAAAGGCAGCATGGATTTTAGATGGAAAATCTGCTCCATCTAAGTTATTTTAACAGAGTGGCAGAGATGCAAGTAGAGGGGTACCTTGCTTTAGGGAGGCTTTTCTGTTCTTGGCTAGTGAATATGAAAAGTCATTTGTGCCTCAAGGGCTGGATTATGCAGTCATGGACAGCAGGCTGGTTTCTACTATTTTATACAAGGAAAATAAGATTAAATACAGACCATCCTTTTTCCCATCTGCCTTGAAAACAAGGAAGTAAGCAAATGCCTCTCTGGCCCTGTATATATTCTGCTGATCCTTTGCACTACTCACACTCCCCAGAATGTGTAGGGTATTTGTGTTCAGATACCCACTGTAGTTCTGCATCATGCACCGTGACTGTATGCAGTATATTCTGGCAAAAGTTAGTCTTCCAACAGCACTGCACCTTCTATGCTGGACGCTGCAAATTATCCATGCCCTCTTACTCTCTACAGATTTGTTGTTAGGGTGAGAAAAGCAGAGCCTCAAATACTGCATTCCATGTTACCTCAGCAGGTATCTGCTGTGTGCAGGTATCAGTAGGCATGTGTTAAGACAAGACAGTAAAGAACGTATACTTTGCACTGAGGGCAAATTCAGTCTCAAGTATTTTGTTTGTTTGTTTCCCCACAGTTTCAATTCCAGCTTGGTTTGGTTTTGCCAAAACTAACCCCAAAATCTGTCCAGCAGCCCTGAGGATTACAGCCATGTATGTCTTAATTGGGAATTATGACCAGCAATCTGTCAAATCAAATTTTTCCTCCTGAGAAGAGTTACAACCCAATGCAAAACATTTTGCTATAATGCTCAATATTTGCTTTAAGTCCGCATCAGCAGATTAGAGCAGTGTTTGGAGCACTGTAGGGTTTTGTGCTTAACATGTCATTGAAGGAAAATTAGTTTGCAACATGATTTACACAACACAAGTGAATAGCTTCACTCAAGTCAGTTCACAAGACCTTACTCTGACCCTGCTTGGGCAGTTGATAACACTTCTGCTAACTTACTAATGCCAGCACAGGCCTGTTTTTAAAATGCCAGGGTGGAAAATAACTGGGAGAGGAGTTACTGCCAAGTGAGAGTGGCAGAGATGCTGCAAATAGCATGTGTTCTGCCTCTGATGGTTCCAACAGCAATGAAAAACACAAGCCACATGTTTCCCTGACAGAAAATGTGGAAGCCCTTGCAAGCCACACACCAGCACTAACCGTGTAAGACTTGAAACTCTCACAAGAAAGGAGCTGCTTCTGCCACCTGCATTTGTGGTGAGAAGTCCTGTTCTGGTGCCCAGCCCAATCGCTGTCAGGTAAAAAACAAAACAAAACAAAACAGAAGTGGGACAGGCTTCCAAATGCATTTTTGTTGAAACAACCTGAAACAGGTTTTTGTTTGTTTTTAATAACTTCTGAAATTGCAGTCTTTGAATCAAAGAAATGACACCTGGTATCCTGCAAGTGCTCTGAAACAAGGCATGTCAAAATCAGGGCAACAGCAGAGTCTGTGGCCCCTGAAGACCATTTTATGCCTTTACAAGATCTTTTTATAAGTCTTTTCAGATCTTTCCTAGAAATACCTGAACAAGAGAAGAGGTAAGAAGTGGGTGACTTTCAAACAGAAAATTCAAACACAAAAAGACTCTGAGGAAGGGCCACTTTCATTTTATGTAACTGGTGGCTAGAAGATCTTATGTTCATAGAATCATGGAATTGTTGACATTGGAAAATAATTTTAAGATCAAGTCCAACCATTAAATCCTAACACCTATAGACGACGATGGAGACTGGAGTCCATACAGCTGACCAATATGATTGAGTATTGTTCCTTTATTGTTCCAGTAGTGCAGGCCTATGGTGCAGGCCTAAGGTGTGAGTATAGCACAGTAAAGTAAAGCATAGAAGAAGAAGGGATAGGAAAGGCAGAAGTGCCTAGCAAGGGAACTTCTACAACTTACATAAACTCAGAGTGCCTCATTGGCATGGACTCATTGGTTCCCTATGAGTGACCACACATCACACTGTTATAGATTATTGGTCCAACTACTGATGACACACGAGGTTTGTTGATGCAGGTGCATGTCCTGTTGTCCCAAGATAACTTGCTGTGTTTATAGCTACCAGCATCCTGCTTTAGTTACATGCTGCAGGCACAGCACTGTTTGGTACACTGCTAGCTGGCTCTGCACTGATGCTGAGCATGGCTTACCACCATGTCAGGCTCTAGGCCTGCACTGCCAGGTTGCTCACACCGCTCGTAGCTGGCATTGCCACAAACACCGGCAAGTCTACCACTACCATGTCCCTCAGCACCACATCACAGATTTTTTTCAGTACCTCCAGGGATGATGGCTCCACCAGTTCCCTGGACAGCCTGTCACAGGGCATAACAACCCTTTCATGGAAGAAACATTTTCATAATGTCCAATCTAAACTTCCCCTGGTGCAACTTGAGGCCGTTTCCTCTTGTCCTATCACTTGCTGCTTGGGAGGAGAGACCAGCTCCCACCTTTCTACAGTCCCCTTTCACCTACTTGTAGAGAGAAAGAAGGTCTCCCCTCAGCCTCTTCTCCAGGCTAAACAGTCCAAGTTTTTGCTGCTCTGAGAAAAAGGTGACAGACTGAGCTGGGTTTTGGGTACAGGGTTGTACAATCAAGCTTCTGGGGTTGATATTTCACCTTTGAAACAGCAATCAGAAGTGAGCTTTGTCATTGCATATGAAAAAGAAGTTTCAAGTTTTATTCCAAGTATTAATAGGAAAGTAATAAAGCCTTATGTGCATCCTGGATGCTATTGGCATATATGGGGGTATGCTTTATTCAACACCCACAAAACCTCTGTTGCTCTGGGTAGCACCTTGACCTGCTCCCATGTTCGAGTGTCTTTGGAGGTAAGTTTTTGTGCCATCTGGATGATCTTTGAAGTCTCTTCTGTGACTCTGTGAACTGCCCACCCTCTTTGCCCCAGCTTTGGCTCTTCCTGCGCTGGGTCCTAGATCCGACCCTCGGAGACGCATCAGTCTCCCGCGGTGCCGCGCACTGAGGGTCGTGTTGCAGGAGCCGTTTGAGCTGCCCGTTTAACGGCAAAACCGCCGGCTGTCTGCGGCCTCAGCCCGCAGCACTAAGCGCTGCTGGTCCAGAGATCAAGTCCAGAGGCCACAGGAGAAGCTCAACACCCAGCTGCAAGGGCTGCAGGAGAAAATGTAGAAGAGCCCCCTTCCCATTCCTCTGATTCTCGTTTTATGATTTCTGTCTAAAGCTTTGGATGAAGTGAAATGCAATGGCAAATGATAACCAGTGTGGTCCTAAATGTCTCCTGAGGTCTCGAAATGTGGTCACCCTCTTGGTATCTAATCGCAAACATAGGCTGTCAATGCAAAGACAAAATCGAAAGCATTAGTTTAGTGGCTGTCTAAATGGACTTTAACAATGTAGGATATTTCTTTGTCTTAACTGGTTTTTATGTTTTTAGACAGAGAACCAGGCAGACAATAACTTTTCTTATTTGCATGTTAACAGGTCTCTAATTTCCAGCTTGTATCTGAAAAGCCTGTGGATTGTTTGGGAGGACTTTGTTCCATCTGCTCTTGGCAAGGTGCAGATTAAGTCTTGCATTTCAGCTAAACTACATGTCATTGTCATACTGAAGCATTTAGAGGCTTCTTCATTCTAGATCATAAAATAATCTTCCTAATTTCAGAGCAAGCAGCAGTTCAATTTTATCTGTTTGGAATAGTTAACCATCGCAAGTACTCAGAATACACTCTTTTTAGAGAAAGCATTTAGCTTAAGCTCCCTGGAGAAAAAATACTCAGTTGCTGAAATTAAAAACTAGGCAATGTAAGGACAGTTTTACATGAAAGACTGCCCTCATTTCCTGAAGCTGCGTGTTGAAAAAGCCTAGAAATCAGCTTTTTGTGAACACTGTAATGCAGTGAAAAGGCAAGCTCTGAGCACAGCAGATTTCTCAGCCACCTCACTAAGAAAACAGAAGTTGGCATGTTGGCAGTGTGAGCATACTCCACCCCAGAGAATGGAGCAGACAGAAACATGAACCACAGAAAGGTCTGGGGCTGCTGTTGGATCACTGCTGGCATCTCTTGCTGTGTCTTCTCTCCAACATGCTTCCACCAAGCATGGGCTTGCTCCAGCGCTGCAGATGGATTTGCAGAGCACTAGATTTTTACAAGGCATAGTGTGATTTACAGACCTCATAACCCCCCCCAAAACCCAAAAAACAACATCCAGCAGATATTCAATGCTTCTAAGTTGTCTGATGGCTTCATGTGCAGTGTCTTTTTCTGGATTAAGACAAGATAAATTACATGACATCTAGTGTCTTGGGTGTCATCAGATACACAGTCAAAGACAAGGACTGAGGAATACCTACAATAAGTAGGTTGAATAAAGCAAATCCTCTTACACATTTAATAGTATTATTTGAAGGTGACAAACCCTGGTTGTGGGCAAACTGGCATTTTTTCAACAATAAGAACAAAAGTATGTCCAGGATTCCATCCTCACTTTTTAAAACAAGCTGAAACCCAGCAACTACAGGCAGAGCTTCCTGCAGTGCTTATGCAGCTTCTGACAGTATTGGAGCCTTCTGCATCTCCAGAGGAAGCATCTCTTTCCTAATGGCTAGTTCAGTTGAGGGATTTAGATAATATAATGTCTATACCCAGCAGAACCTCAAACCAGCCTGTTTGAGATATTGAGAAGCTGAACACATGAAACATTAAATTACTCAAAGTTTCAAGCACACAACTGTGATGATACCTTCCAGGCATTAAAGAGGACTTGAAATTCATATTCTTTTCCTTTGTGTTGACAGCAAGGAGAACTTTGCTTTCAACTTCAACATGTAATACAGTATCACAGTATCACCAAGGTTGGAAGAGACCTCAAAGATCATCAAGTCCAACCTGTCACCACAGACCTCATGACTAAACCATGGCACCAAGTGCCACGTCCAATCCCTTCTTGAACACCTCCAGGGACGGTGAGCGACCCGCAATGCACTGAAAAGAAAGCAGAAAGCAATGAAGAAAGCTCTTGGTTCAAGCAGAGCGGTGCTGGGTGCCGGTCCCAATCAGCTCTGCAGCCAAAATGGCTAATACACAACAAATTCCAAATAATCAGTAGCTTGGGAGCAGCACATTTAAGTGTTCATTAAGTTAAACTTTCCACATACTACAAAATATACTAATGTATCATTGTTTACAACATTTATGCTCAGTGTTTTCCCAAGCCCTCTCGGTAAGAATTCAATTAAACAATTAATTCAGAGCCAAAATACAATTATGACATTTTTTTTCCTTGTCAGGGGCAGCCACCTGAGAAAGACCTAGGTGCATGTTGCAGAAAACCAAGAGTGTAGAATCCAAAGGCCTAATGACGTCTCCATTGGTACTGTCACACATCCTTCCTCAATGTAATAAAAAGCAATGAATGTGTGTGCTGTAGTCACTCTGCAGAAACCTAATGCTGGTCATCACGGGGGGACGGACGAGTGCTGAGGATGCCAGCAACACCCCCAGACCAAATTATTCTGGCCAGGAGGTTGATGTCAGTAAATGCTTTTGGAAAGACATTTGTGCCCTGGAGAGAGCATCTTGAAAACAGGCATTTGGAAACGTAATCATTGCCATGTGCTTTTGTTGCCAAAACCGTCGCATGCGTGTTGCCTGTTGCACTAAATGCTGCTCCATTGCATTAGCCTAGAGGGCAGAAAGGAGCTACCCTGTGCCCAGGCAAAAGGGAAATAGCAAGTCCCTGCCCAGCAATTTCCATGCTTTCTCCAGCTGTCTATTGCAGTGGCACTACAAAAAGCAGAGGGCTGGAGCTCCATTAGATAGAGGCTGGCAGAGGTGAACAGTGCCAAGGGAACAAGCAGCTCAGTTCAGAGCAAGCCTGTGCATGGCCGCAGCTCCTTGGGCAGCTCTGTCTCGGTAGTGCCTCAGAGCTCACATTGCAAGCCCCCTGAAGAGCACTGCCTGCTCTGGCTGGGGCTAGACCTCATGTCTTCCCAGTGACAGCAGACAAGGAGAGAAAGGCGAAGCGCTGCCACTGAGTTAGTTCTCTTCTGGACCCTCTCTGCCTGTTCTTCCGCAGTGCCTCTGCATTGGCAAAGAGCCTGGCAGGCCTCCCAGGCCCTCACAGCCTTCCTCCAAGAGGTCAGCTGCTCTCTGCTCCAGCAGCTCAACTGCCATGCAATGCTGAGGCCTATTGGGAAGACACTGGGTGCACACAGTTGCATAAAGCCACTTGTAGTGTGGTGGTTTAGGCTGAGTGCCTCTTGTTGCCATCGCACAACCTATACCTGCAATGTCCTGAGGGTCCAGCCCAGTGGGTGGGCACTGGAAGCTGCGTATCTCATCCCATAATGCCCTGCTCCCTATAAAACCATCAGCAGGGTTCTACACTTCCTCTTTGTTCCCTCACCGCTCCTATGGAGATGGTCCCTGTCTGGTAATGTGAGGGGGGGAGTTATGTCACAGTGTCTTGGGCCTGCCTAGGGTTGAGGCGAGTGGCGATCTCTCTCAGGCTTCTGCGGCTCCGTGCGGGGAGCGGGCGGCGAAAGCAGTTTCAAATGTATTCCCCACGGTGACTGCTGCGCGGGCGGGATCGGTGCGCTTCCCAGCGCTGCGGGCAGTTGCCTTTTCCGCAGGTCAGGGACAGAATTGCTTTCTGCCTCTGCGACTCCTCCTAAGGAGGCAGTCGACTCCATTTGCAGCACTCATAAATGATAAAGCCTCTGATTCTGCCCTCATCGTTTCTCTTCAGAGGAGAACTTGCTGGTCATAACTTTGCAATTCCTCTAGCACAGTAGGACGCAAGTGCCCATGATCACAGCATGCAGGCTGCTGGGCTGGCCAGTGCTCTCGGCCAGCTTTGGCAAATACGTTCCGGAGTTTTGCAGTTTTGTTTTGCCCAGTCTAAATCCGAGACTGTGGGTACACCCCCCAGTTCTCGCAAAATACATTTCATTGTACATCCTGCTTGATTCTGTGCCACTCTGGAACTGCCTCCACTTCCTGATGTGGGCGGTGCTCCCTGCAGAAGGACCTGGGGAGAAGAGGAAAGCCATCATGGGTGGGGAGAGGTGTCAGGCCCTTCCGTGGTGCGGGAGGAAAGGGGAGGGGAGTTACCTGCACTAGGGAAAGTACTGGCTTAGGATGAGGGTTACCGTTAGGGTTAGGGTCATGGCTACACGTATGGATCTGACTCTAGGGTTAGGGTTAAGCAAGGAAGGGTGTGGATGTCTGAAGGAGCCTCAGAGCACTTCTTTGGGGAGTGGGAATTGCTTTCTTCTTTGCCTGAAGCTGACATGAAGAGGAGTGAAGGTGGGAGGACGCCTGTGTGAGGGCCAGCTGCCCTTACCTGCAGAGTCCAATGTACTGGGTGACACACCCACCCCGTGTGGCACAGGGGAGATGGAAGCTGCCATCACAGCCTGTCTCACTGCAGGTGATGGTGGCCCTGACTTAGAGAAAGATACACAAGAGACTCAGTAAGTTTCTTGCATTATGTTTCTATTTCGGCGCCGGACACAGGTAGAATCATTTCCAAAGGCCTGTGTGCCTGCAGAGAGTTTTGGGCAAACTTTTATACAGAAAGTTATCTGTCTGTCATGACAGAGGTATGTCAATACTTCACAGAAAAGTCCAGATGCTTCCTACCTATACAAAGGTTATCTATCTAAAAACAGCAGAAGTATACATATCATCCAGGTGTCCTTTATCTAATACAAAAGACCATCTTGTCTAGGACTAACAGAAGTCAATCACTGAAAAATCCTGCTATTCCTTATCCATGCAGAGGCTGTCTGCCAACTCCTCTCCCCCTCCCTGCATTCCAGCATTTCAGCTAACGAGGAAAATTCTTATCAACTCTGTTATTCTGCTAATGAGAATTTTCTGTTCATCAGCCCCACTCTGGCAGCAGATGCAGTACATTTGGGCAGTCCATGTCCATGGTGCTGGGCAGCTGGGCAAGGGCAGCCAGCAAGGAGGAGGTGTGGGCAAGGTGCTCCCAGTCCCTGGGCCCAGCTCCTAATGCTGCTCCCAAGAAAGGGAGAGAAGAATGAGGGAGAGGCAAAGGAATGTGGAATCTGCCAGTGTAGAGATTAAAAACCACCTCCACTGTGGAGGTGGTGCAGGGGGACCAGGGCCAACACTTGGAGATGCTGCACGGTTGTTCCTTCTGCAGCATCTTCTGGGTCAGTTTGGGCTGTAGGGAGCAGCTTCCTCTCGACACTGCCGGCGGGACCTAGCATGCACCCGCACGGGCCCAGGGGTGCTGGACTGGCTGGCAGGCTCAAGCACTGGGGAGCTGCCCTGGTCTCCTGATGGTGTCTCTCTGGTGGTCCTTGGAGATGCTGCACGGTTGTTCCTTCTGCAGCACCTTCTGGGTCGGTTTGGGCTGTAGGGAGCAGCTTCCTCTCGACACTGCCGGCGGGACCTAGCATGCACCCGCACGGGCCCAGGGGTGCTGGACTGGCTGGCAGGCTCATGCGCTAGGGAGCTGCCCTGGTCTCCTGATGGTGTCTCTCTGGTGGTCCTTGGAGATGCTGCACGGTTGTTCCTTCTGCAGCACCTTCTGGGTCGGTTTGGGCTGTAGGGAGCAGCTTCCTCTCGACACTGCCGGCGGGATCTAGCATGCACCCGCACGGGCCCAGGGGTGCTGGACTGGCTGGCAGGCTCAAGCACTGGGGAGCTTCCCCGGTCTCCTGATGGTGTCTCTCTGGTGGTCCTTGGGCTGTGGGTCTGTCGGTCCAGTGAGCTGCAGGATGGCTCCTCCAGCACCCCCTCTGTGGAGATACTGCTCTCGGTGTTTGCTCTTGCAGTGCAGAGTCTCCCACGGTGTGTTCTGGGCCACTTGCAAGGAGGAGCTTCATCCTGACAATGCAGGAGGGAGGCATCTCGTTTCCTCCTGTGCTGACGGGTGCTGGAACGGCTGCCAGTCTTATGCACTGGGGAGCTTCCCAGGTCTCCTGATGGTGTCTCTCTGGTGGTCCTTGGGCTGTGGGTCTGTCGGTCCAGCGAGCTGCAGGATGGCTCCTCCAGCACCCCCTCTGTGGAGGTACTGCTCTCTGTGTTTGCTCTTGCAGTGCAGAGTCTCCCACGGTGTGTTCTGGGCAACTTGCAAGGAGGAGCTTCATCCTGACAATGCAGGAGGGAGGCATCTCGTTTCCTCCTGTGCCGACGGGTGCTGGAACGGCTGCCAGTCGCATGCACTGGGGAGCTTCCCAGGTCTCCTGATGGTGTCTCTGTGTGGCTGCTGGTCTCAGAGACCATTAAGTTGCGGGATGGCACAAGCAGTGCCTGGCTGGAGGATGCCACAGCTGCTGCCTGGCTAGGGGCATCTGGGTCAGGAAGCTCCAAGCTGTCCCTGGAGTCTGTAAAGGAAAGGAGAAATGTCAAAGGAACGGCCAGCAGCTCTGTGGCAGCATGGGCCTGTGGTGTGCCACCAGCCCTCTCGGGGCAGAGAGGCTCAGCCAGGTTCAGCCTGGTCTCCACTGCCAGCCCACTAACCCGGGGTGGAGAGCAGCTGAGTCCTTTGCCTCTTACCTCTGCTGGGGCCAGCACAGCTGCTGCATTCCCAGCTGTCGGTGCTGGTCCTCAGATGGGAGCATCGCCTGTGGGTGCCCTCAGCAGCACAGGAGCTGCATAACAGCAGTTGCCAGGGCCTGGGGAGAGAAATGATTTCATGGCTGTGAGGACAGGCTGAGTGCAGCACTGGACCATCTGGCAGAGCTCTTCTTCCTAGAGCTTCTGCTATGAGCCCTTGGCCAGACAGGGATTCTGCACAGAGCAGAGCCCCAGGTTGCAGCTTTGACAACTTACCCTTCTTGATCTGCCTGCTCTCTGCCTCCTGGGCACAGGCACTTGCTGGCATCACAGCGGCTGTGCCTCTCAACTAGTTCTTCTAAATCCTCCTGGACTTCCCAGGATGGCAGTCTGGTAGAGAAAGGAGTATTGATGAGCCCCTTCTGCCACCCTATGTAAGGCAGAAGCAGGCCATCCTTGCATGCCCAGCCCTGCCCTGGTTCCAGCTCCTCTGTGAAGCTGAAGCAAGGATTCATGAGAGAGCCGAGAGCCAGGACTGTAGGGGCAGGCCCTGGGGTAGCACAGTGCTTGCACCTTCCTGCCTTGTGAGGCGGATGGAAGGACACCAACCTGAGAGGGATTCGGATGCCCATGTTGAGCATTTCTGGCAGGAATGCATTCTGATCCCTACACGCCGGGCACTGGAATCTCATCAGGCCAGCGTGCAGA
Organism: Dryobates pubescens; assembly: GCF_014839835.1. NCBI lineage: Eukaryota > Metazoa > Chordata > Aves > Piciformes > Picidae > Dryobates > Dryobates pubescens. Next base: position 64,433,941 of record NC_071612.1, read on the forward strand.
GCTTGTCCCTGCAGGAGAAACATGAAGAGCATGAGTTAGGTCCTGGTGCTGCTGAGCACCTGTGGTCTGCCGGGAGCGAGGGATGGGCTCCTACCTGGAGGCATTCCCGATGGAACCATGCGTGTTGACACGCCGGGCACACCATGGTCCTGTAGGACGTTTGGTTGTCTACAGGATCCATGCAGATGAGGCAGGTGGTGTCCTCCTCTGGAACCGCCTCAACTGCCTGACGTGGGGGGTGTTCCCTGCAGAAGGACCTGGGCGAGAAGAGGAAAGAGGCTTCATGGGTGAGGAGACATGTGTCAGGCCCTTCTGTGATGCTGGAGAAAAGGGGAAAGGACTTAACCTGCACTAGGGAAAGTACTGGGTTAGGGTGAGGGTTAGGGTTAGCATTAGGGTTAGTGTTAGTGTTAGGTTTATGGCTATGCATATCAGTTTTAGGGTTTGTGAAAAGCAAGGAAGGGTGAGGATGTCTGAAGGAGCCTCAGAGCTCTTCCTTGGATAGTTGAAAGTGTCACCGTGAGTTGCTTTCTTCCTGGCCTGAAGCTGGCAGGCACAGGAATGAAGGTAGCAAGCCTCCCCTGTGAGGGCCAGCTGCCCTTACCTGTGGAGTCCAAAGTACTGGGTGGCACACCCATCCTGTGTGGCACAGGGGAGATGGAAGCTGACATCACAGCCTGTCTCACTGCAGGTGATGGTGGCCCCACTCTGATGGCAGACACAGCACTCCTGTGATGGGCAGAGCAACATCCATCAGACTGAGGGCCTTTGCAGGAGGCTTCCCATGCCTCTCAGCTATTTGCTGCTGGGTCACAGCCCACAGATCCCTTTGGCAGGCACGATTCCTGTGCAGGAGCCTCTCTGGAGCTGCTGAGAGCAAGACTCAAAAGTCTGGAAGGTCAAAAGAGCTGTGTGGAAGGGCCAGGAATTCTTGCTCAAGCTTTGGGCTAAGCTGCCACAGCACTCTCCAGGTACAAATCTCACTGATCTTGTCATGTCCTCACCCTCTGTGCTGCATGCTCAACTGCACGTTCAATCTCCTCTGCATCAAATATCAGCTCTTCTTGTTCCTCATCCATTTGTGGAGAAATCTCGTTGGCAAAAAACTGCAGAAGAGAACAGAGAGGGAGCCATTGAGGACAGTGTGGCAGGGAGTGCCTGCAGGAAAATGGGAGGCAGCCCCCAGGGAACTCACCAGGCAAAAGAAATGGGCACAGACCCCTTCCTGATTCAGGATTGGTCCACAGATATCCTGGTCAGCCTCTGCCTGACGGCACAGCATGCATGCTGGAGAGGAGAGAGCAAACACCAATAGGAATGAGCACTTCTGTAGGGCTGGGGGAAGTGTCCCTGAGGGACTCTCCCCAAGGGCCTGCTCTGTTCCTGCCGGTCTGGCTGATGGGCAGGGCTGCAAGGCTTGGAGTTCAGCATGGCAGACACAGGGTGTCCCAGCAGGCACCCACTGGTCAGGCCTGAGCCCTGCTTGCTGAGGAAAGGAGGGGCTGTGCCCTGGGGCACTCTGGGGAGCTCTTTGCTTCCCTCTGTCACTCCTCTCTCAGCCCTATGCTCTGCTGACCACCCTAACCATTATTCCCTGTGACAGGCTGCAAAGGGGATAACTTTGCTCACCATGCTCCATCTCGTCAAGTGTCTTCTCCTTCCTCGCAGACAAGGCACACGTCAACGGTGAGCTCTTGGAGAGTTCCTGTCCCAGCAGTGCTGAGCTGTCCCCTCCAAATGCTCCTCTGCTGACTCTGAGAGAGAAGCAAGACATGCCGGTGAGCTTGGAGCACAGCCCCAGAGCCCTGAGGTGCAGCGGCTCCCGTCCTGCCTTGGCAGCCCCTTCCCTCTCCCGCCCTCTCCTTACCTCACCAAGTCACAAGGATGCAGGAACTGAGCCCTGCGCTCCCTTTTGTAGGCTTTCCCCCTCCCCTGTTGTGACGTCATCGCCATGAAATCACCACGGCCGTTGTGACGTCATCACTGCTGGCCCGCATGTGCCGCGCCCTCGGCCACCCGCCACCCTCTGACACGGTCAGCGCCTCACAGGGCCTGATGTGAAGTGCTGAGGCAGGGGCCCGTGCCCTTGGCACCTATGTAAGCAGGGTAGCAAGGGCAGAGTGGTGGCCAAAAGGTGGTATTCAGGCTCATAATGCTGGCCCCTGAGAGAGGGGAAGGAAGAAGGTGACATGCGAGTGTAGTATCTCCCAGTTAAGCGATAAAACTTCATTGTGGGTGTGGAGGGTAATCAGGGCCAACACTTGCTTTGGGATGCTGCATGGCTGGTCCTTCTGCAGCATCTTCTGGGTGGGCACTAGGGACCAGGTTCATCTCACCACTTCAGGCAGAAGCCAAGTTGTACCACACGGGCCCAGGAGTGCCGGACTGGCTATGAGGCTCAAGCAGAGTGAAGAACCACAACTACTAGGGCAGGGCCTGGGGTGGAACAGTGCTTGCACCATCCTGCCTTGTGAGACCAGTGGAAGGACACCAGTTTGACAGGGATGTGGCTGCCCATGTTGAGCATTTCTAGCAGAAATGTATTCGGATCCATACATCCCAGGCACTGGAATCTCATCAGGCCAGCATGCAGAGCTTGTCCCTGCAGGAGAAACGTGATGAGCATGAGTTAGGTCCGGGTGCTGCTGAGCACCTGTGGTCATGGCTGTGAGGACAGGCTGAGTGCAGCACTGGACCATCTGGCAGAGCTCTTCTTCCTAGAGCTTCTGCTATGAGCCCTTGGCCAGACAGGGATTCTGCACAGAGCAGAGCCCCAGGTTGCAGCTTTGACAACTTACCCTTCTTGCTCTGCCTGCTGCCTGCCTCCTGGGCACAGACATTCGCTGGCATCACAGCGGCTGTGCCTCTCAACTACTTCTTCTAAATCCTCCTGGACTTCCCAGGATGGCAGTCTGGTGGAGAAAGTAATATTGATGAGCCCCTTCTGCCACCCTATGTAAGGCAGATGCAGGCCATCCTTGCTTGCCCGGCCCTGCCCTGGTTGCAGCTCCTCTGCAAAGCTGAAGCAAGGACTCACCAGAGAGCAGAGAGCCAGGACTGCAGGGGCAGACCCTGGGGTAGCACAGTGCTTGCACTGTCCTGCCTTGTGAGGTGGATGGAAGGACACCAACCCGAAAGGGATTTGGATGCAAAAATGCATTCCGATCCCTACACGCCAGGCCCTGGAAAGTCATCAGGCCAGCGTGCAGAGCTTGTCCCTGCAAGAGAAACGTGATGAGCATGAGTTGGGTCCTGGTGCTGCTGAACACCTGTGGTCTCCTGGGAGCAAGGGGTGGGATCCTACCTGGATGCATTCCTGATGGAATCATGCGTGTTGACACGCCAGGCACACCATGGTCCTGTAGAACCATGATAGTGACTATGAGATGCAGCAGCACTCCTCTCCTGTTGGCGAAGATGGCGAGGGAAGGCCCGCAGCAATCAATACGATTGATAAGCTCCAACTTTATTGTTGGGAAGCACGGCTTATAAAGCATCTCAGCTAAATATGCACAAATGTCATTATGCCATTGGCTATTAGTCCAGGGTTGCATTATAATATCCAGCCTCCTTGTGGTTAGGTCTACCTGCAGCTTCACAAGCGCCTTTCTCACTAGTTCTTTGTTTCACATATACTTTGTTTCACATGCTGTTATCTTCTAACACAGCTGCAAGCACAGCCACAAAGCTATGGTGACCTTGCTGCACCAGCACACCAGCTAACTGTGAGCAATGAACAACAAGATGGAGTCTGGCCTACACACTTTGTTCAAGCAGCTGTTCCATAGAACCATGTCCCTGAGATTCAAGCCATTCCTCAACACTCTCCTAGTTGATTCATCCACCATTTGCCACAAGAAGTTATCATCAACGCACTGGAGGAACCACCTGGACTGTGGCTAGCTGGCTGAAGAGGCCTTCCAGCAAATACATGTGTAGTTAAAATCCCCCGTGAGAACTATGGCCTGTAATTTCAAGGCTGCTCTCACCTGCCTGTAGAACGTCTCATCAACTTGCCTGTCCTGATCAGATGGCCTGTAATATGCACCCACAATAGTATTACCCATGCTAGCCTGCCCCTTAATTCGTACCCACAAACTCTCAACTTGCTCCTCATCTGTTCCTGGACAGAACTCAATATGTTCTAGTTGCTCCCTGACGTAAAGAGCAACTCCACCACTTTGCCTTGTTCACCTGTCTTTCCTGAAAAGGACGTAGCCATCCACAACTACATTCCACTCATGTGAGCTGTCCCACTCTGATTCTGAAATTGCCACTAAATCATATCCCCTTGACAGCACACAGATTTCTGACTCCTCCTGTTTATTCCCCATGCTGCATGCATTGGTGTGCAGGGAGTGCTGAGCACGCTGATCCCACCCTGGCAGGGTGGGAGGCCTTCTGGTCTTCGTTAATACTAGAACACTGCCCCACTGGTGCAAACCCAGCTACAATTCCCATCTCTCTTTGAATCTAGTTTAAGGCTCAGTGAATAAGCCCTGCTAATTCTTGTCTGAGGACCCTTTCCTCTCAGCAAGATAAGCCTTTCCCACTTATTACCACCTGTTATGGTATCTTATAAAACCAGCCATGATCAAAGAACCCAAAGCCCTGCCTGTAGCACCAGTCTTGAAGATAGGTATTTACAGAATGGATTTGTCTAGATCATCCCATGTCATCACCTGCAATTGGAAGGAGAGAAGAGAAAATTACTTGTGCCCCAGACTTTCATCAACCACCCCAAGTCACAGTATCACTAAGGTTGGAAGAAACCTCAAAGATCATCAAGTCCAACCTGTCCCAACAGACCTCACGACTAGACCATGGCACCAAGTGCCACATCCAATCCCCTCTTGAACACCTCCAGGGACGGTGACTCCACCACCTCCCTGGGCAGCACATCCCAATGGCGAGCGACTCGCTCAGTGAAGAACTTTCTCCTCACCTCGAGCCTAAACTTCCCCTGGCACAGCTTGAGACTGTGTCCCCTTGTTCTGGTGCTGGTTGCCTGGGAGAAGAGACCAACCCCTTCCTGGCTACAACCACCTTTCAGGTAGTTGTAGAGGGCAATGAGGTCACCCCTGAGCCTCCTCTTCTCCAGGCTAAACAATCCCAGCTCCCTCAGCCTCTCCTCACAGGGCTGTGCTCAAGGCCTCTCCCCAGCCTTGTTGCCCTTCTCTGGACACATTCAAGTGTTTCAATGTCCTTCGTGAACTGAGGGGCCCAGAACTGGACACAGTACTCAAGGTGTGGCCTAACCAATGCAGAGTACAGGGGCACAATGACCTCCCTGCTCCTGCTGGCCACACTATTCCTAATACAGGCCAGGATGCCGTTGGCTGTCTCGGCCACCTGGGCACACTGCTGGCTCCTGTTTAGGCAGCTGTCAATCAGTACCCCCAGGTCCCTCTCTGTTTGGCAGCTCTCAGCCACTCTGACCCCAGCCTGTAGCTCTGCATGGGGTTGCTGTGGCCAAAGTGCAGCACCTGGCACTTGGATTTGTTGAATGCCATCCCATTGGACTCTGCCCATCTGTCCAGTCGGTCGAGGTCCCTCTGCAGAGCCCTTCTGCCCTCTAACTGACCAACATCTGATCCCAGCTTGCAGCTGATCCCATCTGCAAAGATGACGACTTGCTGATGACTGACTCAGTCCCCTCATCCAGACCATCAATGAAGATGTTAAAGAGGATGGGGCCCAGCATTGATCCCTGGGGGACGCCACTGGGGCCTGGCCGCCAGCTGGCTGTGGCACCATTCACCACCACTCTCTGGGCTCAGCCTCCAGCCAGTTCCTAACCCAGCACAGAATGTTGTGATCCAAGCCACAAGCTGACAGCTTAGCCAGCAGTTTGCTGTGGGGGACAGTGTCAAAGGCCTTGCTGAAGTCCAGGCAGACCACATCCACAGCCTCCCCACGTCCACCAGGCAGTCACCTGATCATAGAAGGAGATCAGGTTGGAGAGGCAGGACCTGCCCTTCCTAAATCCATGTTGGCTGGACCTGAGCCCTTGGCCATCCTTCAGGTGCAGTTATTGCCTCCAGGATAATCTGCTCCATCACTTTCCCTGGCACTGAGGTCAGGCTGACTGGCCTGGAGTTTCCAGGTTCCTCCATCCGACCCTTCTTGTGGATGGGGACCACACTGGCCAGTTTCAGTCATCTGGGACCTCTCCAGTGAGCCAGGACTGGAGGAAAATGATGGAGAGCGGCTTGGCCAGCTCATCTGCCAGCTCTCTCAGCACCCTAGGATGGATCCCATCCGGTCCCATGGACTTGTGGATGTCCAAGTGGCTCAGCAGGTCCCCAACTAATTCCTCATGGATTTCTGGGGCATTACACTGCTCCCCGACCCCATCCCCAGCTCAGGAGGCCACTCATCCTGGACTCCTGCCTTGCTGTTAAACATTGAGGCAAAGAAGGTGTTGAGGACCTCAGCCTTTTCTTCGTCTTCAGTCACAGTGTTCCCCTCCAGGTCCAGTAAGGAGTGGAGGTTCTTCTTGCCCTTCTTTTTAGCATTGATATATTTGTAAAATTGCTTTTTATTATCTTTCACAGAGGTGGCCAGCTTCAGTTCCAACTGGGCCTTTGCCTCTCTAATTTTATTCCTACATAGTCTAACCACTTCCTTAAACATACCTCGAGAAGCCTTCCCCTCCTTCCAAAGGTGATACAGCCTCTTTTTTTCCCTTCAATCCTCCAGGAGCTGCTTGTCCATCCAGGCCGGTCGCCTTCCCCGCCGGCTCATCTTTCGGCACATGGGGACCGCCAGTTCCTGTGCCTTCAAGAGCTCCTGTTTGAAGTAGCTCCAACCCTCCTGGACCCCTCGGTTCTTGAGGGTTGATACCCAGGGAACTTTACAAGTAAGTTTCTTAAACAGGCTGAAGTTTGCAAGTCCTTGAAGTATTTCTTCAATCCCTTTGGACTATGGGATGCAGCTTCCTCCCCATGTCTGCAAGATCACCAAGCTGGGGGCAGGAGTTGATCTGCTGGAGGGTAGAGAGGCTCTGCAGAGGGACCTCGACAGGCTGGGCAGATGGGCAGAGTCCAAGGGCAGGAGATTGAACACATCCAAGTGCCGGGTTCTGCACATTGGCCACAGCAACCCCATGCAGAGCTACAGGCTGGGGTCAGAGTGGCTGAGAGCAGTCAGGCTGAGAGGGACCTGGGGGTGCTGGTCGACGGTAGACTGAACATGAGCCTGCAGTGTGCCCAGGCAGCTAAGAGGGCCAATGGCATCCTGGCCTGCATCAGGAACAGTGTGGCCAGCAGGAGCAGGGAGGTCATTCTGCCCCTGTACACTGCACTGGTTAGGCCGCACCTCGAGTACTGTGTCCAGTTCTGGGCCCCTCAGTTTAGGAAGGAGGTTGACTTGCTGGAACGAGTCCAGAGAAGAGCAACAAAGTTGGTGAGGGGTTTGGAACATAAGCCCTACGAGGAGAGGCTGAGGGAGCTGGGGTTGCTTAGCCTGGAGAAGAGGAGACTCAGGGGTGACCTTATTACTCTCTACAACTACCTGAAGGGAGGTTGTAGACAGACGGACGTTGGTCTCTTCTCCCAGGCAAGCAGTACCAGAACAAGAGGACACAGTCTCAGGCTGCGCCAGGGGAGATACAGGCTGGATGTTAGAAAAAAGTTCTATACAGAAAGAGTGATTGCACATTGGAATGGGCTGCCTGGGGAGGTGGTGGAGTCGCCATCACTGGAGGTTTTTAGGAGAAGACTTGACAGGGTGCTTGGTGCCGTGGGTTAGTTGCTTGGGCGGTGTTGGATTGGTTGATGGGTTGGACGCGGTGATCTTGAAGGTCTCTTCCAACCTGGTTTATTCTATTCTATTCTATCAGTAGCAGGTAACAGTCTGATAACCACACCAGGCTGGGGAGTTTCCTAGTGATATTGCTGATTCAGGCTCCAGACTACAGTCTTCCCTATGATGAGAATCAACCCTGGTACTGGGCCCTTAGCTCCCTTTAGAAGTGAGTCCCTAACAACTACAACTTGTCTCTTCTTCCTTGCGGAAGAGATTATGATACATCTGGAAGGCCTATCTGACTGCTGGTAGAGGTTATCATCCACATCTCCAGTAAGCATGCAGTGCTCTGCAGTGCAGTCCCATGGAGAGATGTTCCTAGTTAGGGGCTAAGATCAGGGAGCTGAATATGTGATGGATTCCCCCAGCCAAAGCTGAATACCCAGGTGACCTTCTCCAGCTTCACTGGGGAAGCAGTGTTTCATCTTGTGTCTTCTCCTGATCACTAGAACATAGGTGTTGCTGAGTCAGCAGCCTGGGTTACAGAAATTGGTGCTTTTCCATATCCATCAAGGGTTGAACTGGTTTGTTTAGGGTCATGCAGGCAAAAATCAAAGGAAGGACACTGATTTCGCATTGCAGCCCTCTGTGCCCATTGAGGGGCTGGGGGGCTCACAATCCCCCAGATACTGCTGCACAGGCATGTCTTTTCACCATTGCTCACTGCCTTTTCATCATCATTCTCCCTTTTCTCATCCTTTCCCACAATGAGTCTCCTTCCTTTGTCTTTTCCAATGCATTTTCCTCTTTTTTTTCCCCCCTGGTTTCATTGAGGCATTACACTCTCCGATCCCCAGCCCAATGCAGAGCCCTTGGCAGCATCCCGAGGTACTGCTGGGGTCACTCTCAGATGACCCTCCTGCCCCAAAAGAGAAGACAAGGAGACACTTGTTGGTGCCTATCAGTTTTATTAGGAGACCCATGTTTGGGTTCCCATCTGCACATCAACAGTGCTGGTGCACAGGGTAGTATCACCCTGCCTGTCTCTGTTTCTCCTGGAAAGGAGAAGAGAAGTCACTCAGCAAAGCGCAGGGTGTCACAGCGGGGTCCCTGCCACTTGTTGTAGCAGTGGCAGCTGAACTCCTTAGCCAGTCTGGAAATGTTGGATTCCAGGCTCTGGGCCACCAGCCAGGGCTTGTCGGCCTGCAGATCGATGGTAAAGCGGAAGGGGTCAAGGTGGAGGAAGCCCCATTTGTTCTCCTGGCGTACACAGCGGCCCCGGCCAGAGCACAGGCTCTGGCTGCACAGATCGGCACTGGCTGTCACATTGACAATGTAGTGGCCCAGGGGCCCCTCCACATAGTCCTTCAGCCTCAGGCACATTTCCTGCAATGGCACACAGTATCACAGCCCTGCAAGGTTGGGGAACAGGGGCTCCCCCATGGTTGGTGGCATGGTGATGCCTGCTACACTCACCTTGGAAGTGCTGTAGTTGAGGCTCCCCCAGAGGACGATGCCAGCAGCACCCTGAGCCACACTCTCCCCAATGGTGTTGATCAGGTCCTCCTGCACCCAAGGGGAGAGAGGAAGTAAACAAGCGTCCAAAGGTCCTGCACCACCTTGGCAGAGCTAAATATACCCCAACACCAACCCATCAGACCAAGAGGTGCCCACTGTCCCCACATTCCCATCACCTGGGAGAGGAAGTCAACAGTCTGATCAAAGGCAATCTGGGAGTAAGGCAGGACAGGGATAACATTGTCGAGGACTCTGTTCTGGACAGCAAAGGCCTCAGCCACACGGTGCCGGACATAGGCAAGTGTCTTGTTGGTGCCATTGACACAGGGTGGTAGGTAGATGCTGGGGTAGAGTGCCTGACTGCTCTCCCAGAGCCACCACAGCTCCTTATTTCTCTGCTGCTCCACCACTGGGCAGTTCCCAGTGTAGGGAAGGCTGTCAAAGTCATTGTTGTAGCAGTTGGGGAAGCCATAGAAACCCCAGTAGCCATCAGGACGGAGGGTCTTGCCCAGCTGCAGGGTTTGCTCCATGAATTTGTGGGCACTCTGCTCAAACTGCTGCTTGGCCATCTTCTTCACCAACTCAGGGGGCCACTGTGGGTGGTGCTGCCACACCAGCTCCTCTGACTTCTGTTGGTAGATGTCCATGGAGGCCCAGTTGCGCATCCAGAGTGGACGCCACTTCTCCCAGTCAATGATGGCCAGCCCATTGTAGGCAGGGCTGGGCAGGGTGACTTTGATATCCTGGGTGGCCTGCAGGAGGTGAGCTTCCAGGCTGCTGTTTTGGGGGAGCCCCCCATTCACTGGTACCCCATCAGATGTATAGTAGGGGAGGAGTCCTAGTTCCTCACTGTAGAAGAGAGTGATATCCTGTCCAATGAACGACTGCTGGTTATTGGCTATGACATCAAAGACTTCCAAGTTGAGGGTGACGTTGTACTTTTTCACACAGCGCTCAGTGGGGATGTTCCAGATGGTGACAAAAGGACGGTTGACAAGGATGGGACCAGGCCCCCCGCTGTGGGCTAGGGTGGGCAGGAGCAGCAAGAAGACCCAGGAGGACCATCCTGATGTCATGGTGCTGGCAGGCGCAGCACAGGTCCCAGAGTAGGCTGGGAAGAGCTGAGATGGGCTGAGACCTGGGCAGAGCTTGATACTTTTGTTCCCAGCCCAAGCTGGAGCTGGCATGAATCCACTCGTTCCTGAGTGGTACCAGTCACCCAGGGTCACCTCCCCTACCTTCTCACGTAAAGTGCCCGAAGTTATCAGCTGCTGGAGCCCAGCACAGCGGCCCCGGAGCTGGGACAAGAGCCGGCGGTAGCGGGCCTGGGAGGAATGCGCAGAATCAACACCCGGACTGGCCAGCACTGAGCTGAGCTGGAAAGACAAACAGACAGGGGCGGGGGAGGGCAAGAACATGGTGACGGACGTGGGCTGCACCGGGCAGGCGCAGCAAGGGAAGTGAGGAGCGTCCGTCCTCAGATAGGAGGAAGGCGTTGCAGGGGAAAGCTCACAGAATCGAACAGGATCGGCAGAACGCAGCCTGCACCACCTTGGGGACACGTGTGGCACAGGACCCGAAGACATCGTCCAGGGATACACACGGGGAGAGCAGCCACAGGAGCTCATGCTTTGGGGACACTCATGGCACAGGACAGCACCCACACGTGGGCACGGCTTGAGCACGTGCATGCGTGGAGACAGGAGACGAAGGATGGCACCAGCTGGGGACATGCACACGTGGAAACAACAGGCACAGGACGGCACGGTCTGGGGCCGCGTACAGCAGCCGAAGGGCGCTGGTAGAAAGTGGCTGTGTCACCGCAGGGCCGGGCTGTGCTCACGAACACTCCAAGGATGGTGCAGTGAGAGGGACGCCGTGGCTCGGGGACACTCGCGGCACAGCGGTTCCCAGTCCCCGCAGGGCGGTCCCAATGGTGCACAGAACATTGTCCCCACGGGGCTGTCCTAGTCCCGCGGGCGCTCAACCCATAACCCTACCCCGCCCCCACCCCCAAGTCCGGCCGAGACCAAGCTGCGCGGAGCAGCACCTACCCTGCCCCAGACAGGCGGTGGGCTGGGGGCAGCTCGGGGGTGGGCCCACGGGGAGAGGCGGGGCCGGAGGAGCTCGAGGGTGGGCCTACGAGGAGAGGCGGGGCCGGAGGAGCTCGAGGGTGGGCCCACGGGGAGAGGCGGGGCCGGAGGAGCTCGAGGGTGGGCTCACCGGGAGAGGCGGGGCCGGAGGAGCTCGAGGGTGGGCCTACGAGGAGAGGCGGGGCCGGAGGAGCTCGAGGGTGGGCCCAAGGGGAGAGGCGGGGCTGGAGGAGCTCGAGGGTGGGCCTACGAGGAGAGGCGGGGCCGGAGGAGCTCGAGGGTGGGCCTACGAGGAGAGGCGGGGCCGGAGGAGCTCGAGGGTGGGCCCACCGGGAGAGGCGGGGCCGGAGGAGCTCGAGGGTGGGCCCACGGGGAGAGGCGGGGCCGGAGGAGCTCGAGGGTGGGCCCAAGGGGAGAGGCGGGGCCGGAGGAGCTCGAGGGTGGGCCTACGGGGAGAGGCGGGGCCGGAGGAGCTCGAGGGTGGGCCTACGGGGAGAGGCGGGGCCGGAGGAGCTCGAGGGTGGGCCCAAGGGGAGAGGCGGGGCCGGAGGAGCTCGAGGGTGGGCCTACGGGGAGAGGCGGGGCCGGAGGAGCTCGAGGGTGGGCCCACGGGGAGAGGCGGGGCCGGAGGAGCTCGAGGGTGGGCCCAAGGGGAGAGGCGGGGCCGGAGGAGCTCGAGGGTGGGCCCAAGGGGAGAGGCGGGGCCGGAGGAGCTCGAGGGTGGGCCCAAGGGGAGAGGCGGGGCCGGAGGAGCTCGAGGGTGGGCCCAAGGGGAGAGGCGGGGCCGGAGGAGCTCGAGGGTGGGCCCACCGGGAGAGGCGGGGCCGGAGGAGCTCGAGGGTGGGCCCACGGGGAGAGGCGGGGCCGGAGGAGCTCGAGGGTGGGCCCACGGGGAGAGGCGGGGCCGGAGGAGCTCGAGGGTGGGCCCACCGGGAGAGGCGGGGCCGGAGGAGCTCGAGGGTGGGCCCACGGGGAGAGGCGGGGCCAGGGCAGCTCGGGGCTGCAGCCTCCACGTGGGTGGCCCGGCCGTGGCTGCATCCCGCGGCTCCCACCGGCTGCGGCAGCAGACCGCGGGGGAAGCTCCAACCCCCGCCTCAGCACACTCACTCCTCATGCTAGGAACACCACTGTTGGGAGTGGAGTTTAGGAACAAGGTGACAAGTGCCACCCCCACCCCAAATCAGCCTACATCTCAGTCACACTGCACCCAGCTTTATTTGAGGTAAAGCACTTCACTGTAGGGCAGCATAAGAGGGCTCAGCACCATACAGTACCCACTCCCTGCCTGCATGCCCCAGTCCCTCTCCTTACAACAGGAGAGGGCCATTTCCCACCCTCCCCAATCCCCATGGGTGGGCACCTGCCACACAGCAGGAAAAGTTGGCAGGCACACAGCTATCCTCCCACAGCAAGGGGCAGGCCTCCCCTCCCCGTAAGAAGCTGCCTCACAGGCAAGGTAGAGAGATTTTAAACGTGTCCTACACCACAACAGGAAGGTGTGGGGCAGGGGGGCAGCTCAGTCCAGGGTAGGGCTAGTGCCAGCTTGCTAACAGCAACAGCATCCCAAATCCCAGTGGTGCCAGAGGGCCAGGAGCATTACTGTGGGGACCAGCAGGCACTTGGCAGCCACTGCCCTGCCAGCCCTGGTAACAGTGGCAGTGGAAGTGGGTCCGTAAGAAGAGGGTGTCAGCAGGAGACAGCTGGCCCTCAGCCCAGAAGAGGGGGTACTGGGGGTGGTCTTCATCCCGGCGCCGCAGCTGGAAGCTGGTGGAATTGAGGTGGAGGAAGACATCAGCAGTGCTGTCCTGGCGCATGCAGCGGCCTCTGCCCTGGCACAGTGTTGTGCTGCAGAGCTGTGCTGCTGTTGTGACATTTGCTATGTAGCGGCCCAGGTCCCCCTCCAGGTAGTTCTTGATGACTTGGCATGAGTCCTGAGGGAAGGCAGGCATGTTAGGATGTCCCAGGGGCAGAAGAACTGCAGGTGGAGAGGACACGAGCTTCAAGCCACTGGTCCTGCTCTAAGGGGAGATGACCCCCCACCTCCAGAAATATGTTGATCCCAAACCTACCCGGTTTTTGGTGTAGTCTGCATCACCCCAGAAAATAGCCCCAGCGGCACCCAGTGCTGCACTCTCTCCGATGGTGGAGATCAGGTCCAGCTGCAGGGACAGAGCCCAGTTAGTGCTAACAGATTACATACAGCACCTACCAACCCATTGTCATGCACCCCAAAAGAGTCCACTGTGGGGTCTGGGAATCAAAACTTCCTTTCTGCTCTAGGCCATGGGGAAGAGGGGACTGTCCCAGCTCCTTCTGGACAAAGCTCCCCACCACTGCCCTCCTCCTTGGAGGCTAATGCAACACTGTGCAGGGGCTGTTAAGTCATTTAGGTTGGGCTCCTGGCTGTTGAGACAAATGAGTCCTATAGCACCTCCCTGGTGATGGTGAACACTGGTGCCAGTCCTGCTGCCACACATCTTGCTCATAGGCACCACCATCACCCATGCACAGAGGAACTGAGCTAGGGGTGCCCATACCATGGCCCTCCCCTTAGAAGGAGGCATTGCTGGGCAGCCCTCCCAGGGCCAGACCCATGCCAGAGTGCTGCTTCCCACCCCACACAGACAGCCAAACCATGGAGTGCCAGTAACACTGTGAAGGTGGACACCAGCCTCCAGAGCCACCCTGCTCCAGGGACCACTTCATCTGATCCAAGCCTCAGGTACCTGAGGACATCCCAGTGGCACAGCCCTACCTGGCTGAGTAGGTCCATCTTGCGGATATAGGTGGGCCTGGTGTAGACAAAGACAGGCAGGGAGTAGCCATCATGGTGCTGCTGTGAGATGCGCATGGCCTCCATCACCCGTGCCCGCACAAACTTGCGGCTGTTTGGAGTAGAGGCTAGGAGTATGTCGAGGTAGATGGAGGGATAGAGGGCCATGCTCTCCCTCCAGAGCCATGCCAGCTGGTCATTGCGTGTCTTCTCCACATCTGGGCACTGCCCAGTGTAGGTCTCCTTGTTCTTGCTGTAATCATGGTTGTAGCAGTCAGGGAAGAGGTAGAACCCCCAAAGCTGCTTGGGTCGGAAGCTCTTGGCCACACGCAGGGTGTTCACCATAAACTGCCGGGCAGCTGACTCGAACTCAAACACTGCCTGCTTGTTCACCTCCTCAGGGGACCAGTTGGGCTGCCGCTGGTGCACTAATCGCTGTGATTCCTCGCGGTAGATGTCCTTGGGCTTCCAGTTTCGAGCCCAGATGGGCCGCCACTCTTCCCAGTCAATGACGGCTAGCCCCTCCACAGCAGGCGAACGAATGTATTTGCTGATGCCCACATGGAGGCGGTCAAGGTGCTCAGGGATGCTGCTCCTTTGGGGGACGCCACCATTGATGGCCACACGCTGGCTGTTGTAATAGGGATAGAGCCCCAGGCGCTCTTTGTAGAAGATGGTGAGGTTCTGCCCCACAAAGCCCTCATTAGGTGAGGCATGCAGGTCAAAAAGGCTGAAGTCGAGAGACACCTGGAAGCGGGGCTTGCAGTCCTGGGTGGGCACGTTCCAGGCCACCAGGAAGGGCCGACGGGTGAGCACCGGGGCTGCTGCTGGCTTCTCAGGGGGCTGCCGGGCCAGGGCCAGCAGGGCCAGCCAGGGCACGGCCACCGCCACTGCCGCTGTGCAGCCGCCGCGCATCCTGCCCGACAGGGGCCTGGGGCAGCAGGGAGAGGGTGGTCAGCAGGGAAGCGCCTCTGCCCGCCCCCCAAAAGGCAAAACCCGCCTCAAACCCTCGCTCAGAGAAGAAAGGTCTCGGGAAGGTGTAGGCAGAGCCACCCCGGAGGGGCTGGTTCCCGGGAACTCTGATCCTAAGCGGCTTCCTTTTGCAGCCCGTCCTAGCCCTACTACTCCTCGCTCCTAATCCCGATTCCAAGTGGCTCTCCCTCGCTCCCGCTCCTCCTGGTAGCTCCCCTTCACCCCGGTACAGGTCCCAGAAGACTCCCGCCTCGCTCCCAGTTCTGGTCCTCCCCACCGCTCCCGGTCCTGGTGCTAGTCCCAGGCTACTCTCCCTCACTCTCAGCTCTCCTCGCCGCTCCCCCTCGCCCCCGGTCGCGCTCCGCGCAGCCACCGCTCCCAGAGATGCCGGCGCCGTGCCGCCTTTGTCCGAGACCGACACACAAAGCGCCGGGGCGCGGCCTCCCCGCCCGCCCGCCCTGCCCCGCTCCGCACTCGGGTCTCACAGCTGCTCAGGCCATCCCTCGCCGCCAGCTCCCGCCGCCACCGCCGCCACCCCCCCGCACCGCGCGGCTCGCTTTAAACCTCCCTGGGTTGCACCACCCGTGGAGGCGTCAACCCCCGCCCCGACTGCCGGGCGCCGGGGTGGCGGCGCAAACCATCGAGAGGCCCGGGGGTGCGGGCCGGCGCTGGAGCACGTCCCCCCCCGCCCCAAACGCTCCCCTGCGCGGGGCCACGGCACCGGACAAGGCGCGTCACCCTCTGTCCCGCTGCGCTTGGTACGGCCCAGGAGGTCCCACCCCCCCAACCCCCCCGCGCAGCGGAAGGGGGCGGGGCGCGGCCTTGGGGGTGCCGCCAGAGGGCGCTGCTGGGGGCGGGGGGCGGGGGGGCCCGGCCCGGGGCGGGGGTGACAGAGGACGGTGACGTTAGGGTGGCGGTGACCCCAGGATCGTGGTCACTCCGAAGCACGGGTGATCCCAGAAGGGATGCCCCCAGGATAATGTCCTATGGATGGTGATGGTCCAGGATGGTCCCCTGGATCACGTTGACCCCACAATGGTGGTGATCCCAGGATGGTGGTGATCCCAGGATGGTGGTCCTAGGATCATGTCACCAAAATGGTGGTGACCCCAGAGTGGCAGCAATTCCACAATGGTGGTGTCCTCGAAACAGTGGTATCCCCAAGCCATGCTGTCTCCAGGGTAGTGCTGCACCAGACAGGATGTCCTAGACAGGGCCAGGGCAGTCAGTGGTGCTGACTCAGCTGTGGCCCCATAGGTTTCCTGCCCAGAGGGCACAAGAGAAGGGGGTCAGCAGGGCTGGGGGTGGGGGGCTTCCTTCCTGGGGGGCTGCTGGGGTTCCTGCAGGTCCCCCAGGAGGGCAGTGGGACAATAAGGGCTGTGTGTCAGTCTCCAAGTCCTGCCTTTCCCCTGCCTGCTGTGTCCAGGGCTGGGGGCCATTGGGGTGTCCCTTGGAGGAAGCTCTGGGACCTGAGTGCTAGGGTGTGCCGGGGCGAGTGGGGGAAGGAAGTGGGGCTGAATCTGCGGAAGCGTTCCCCCGCTGCCTGCCAGCTCCCTGGGGAGTGGGTGGGAACACTGGTCCGGCATTGTTTGGTGTCGGCCCCAGTGCTGACGGTGCCAAGCCCAGGGCCAAGGGCACCCACAGATGGCTCCAGTTAGCAGGATCTACTTGGGTGTCAGCTTCTGTGGTGAAGCTTTCACTGCTGGGGACAGGCACAGTGCCCAGCCCGTCCACTCTGAACCTGAGCTGCACCCCACGATTCAAGCCAGCCTGTGGGCAAAGCCAGGCACCAACTGGGTGAGGGGCAGGCATGCTGGGATACTGGGTGGGTGTTGGCTGCCAAAACTCTTGGGGCAGTTTGCAGGGAGCCAAGAAATCCTAGTGCTGGCGGGCACTGCCCTTCCCCTCTGGGCAGTAAACAGGCTCTTTTGCCAGCAGCAGAAACACCTAAAATTTTCCATCCCCTGCAGCCTTCTGTGCCAAAGGTAACCAGCCCACTAGTCCTACTGGCAGTTGGGTGACCAGAGGGGTCACAGATTCCCACTGCCAGGAGTGCTGGATGTCCTCGACACAATGCAACTTCTAGCTACCACCTCCTCAGGAAGGCTCAACATTGCCTGCCTATTTCTGTTCTCTCTTCTCACAAGGAAGACCTTGAATTTAGGAAGGGGGCAGCTATGCACATCCACCTCCCTGATCACATCTCACCCCACTGAGCATAAAATTATTCAAAGCCATTCCCAGCTGGTGGGAATGAGAGCAGATGTGAGCAGCAGCTGGTGAGAGCTGAGCTGGAGAGCTGTCCCACATGGATCTCCTGTGAATGCCAGATTACAGGGTGGTGTTAGTCACATCCACTCATGCCAGGCAGGTCCAGGCAAGCTATGAGAGGAGCTGAGCTTGGGCATGGAGTGGCTGCAGGGAGAAAAGGGGAGGTCAGCACCCACCTCTGCCGTGGAGCAGGGACAGTACACAGCCCTGCCACGCAGATAGCAAGAGGGGAACTGGGGTGGCCCCAGGGATCACAGAGATGCTCACAGAGCTAGCGAGCCACAGCCACCACTTTATATAATCTCAGCAAGCCACAATGTCCTGCACAGTCACCAGTCACCCTTGAGACCACCACAATCCATCCCTTCTGGGGCTGAGACCCTAACAGATCAATGGGCAGAAGTCCCAGGACCTCATTCCCTTCAAACCAAAGCGCAGGCAGGACACACCACACCACTCATTACAGCCTTTGTCAGCAGCTCATTTCCGAGCCAGCTTGCGCAGAGGAAATGATGAGAGGAGTCCGTGGCTGCAGGAAAACATTTGCAGGGCTGCTGGGGGCAGGATGCAGGGTGCAAAGTGAGATCACACTCATCCCACGGACAGCCAGTCCCGCTCAGGGGACAGGCAGCATCCCGACATGAGGTCACACCGGGTTCGAGAAAGTCAGGCCCCAGTGATTAATGAGACACTGATCTGGCCACTGATTTGGCAGGGCAGGCACTGAAGTGGCAGACAGGCAGATCCTCCCTGCTGCAGGGATCACAGCGAGATGGGAAGAGCTCGGCTTGAGGCTGGGCTGCCTTGCTTCCCAGGTGCCTTGCTTCCTCCTCGGTCCCTCAAGACCTCCCTCCATCAGGGGAGGAGAGAGGTGCCTGAATACAAAAGTGGCATATATTTCTATCAACACATTTTAGTTAAATATTTAAAGGATGTCACAGCAGCTATCAGCAGAGGCACAGCCTGACAAAGCCAACTCCTGCCGGTGCCACGTGCCGAATCGGAGCACCTGGAAATGGCTGTTTCACAGCTCCTACACCACCAGTTCAGCCACACTAGCAAAAACACCCATTCCAAGAACACAGGGGGCGTGAAGTGCAAGTGGCAAAGGTACTGGTGCAGCAAAGCCCATGCTCCCCTCAGCCCTGCAGCATCTTCCTCCACCCACAACCCACCACAGGCACAGACACCTGCTCACTCACCCTCCCCAGCAAATCAGCTCTCGGATTTGTAGGCTCTACAAACAATTTTATTGAAATTTAACAAAAGTGGACAGATGCACTGGGAGGAAGGACCATAAATAGTGTACATTGCCCAAACCCATGGGTCCTACCCACACGCTAGAGGAGCAAAGAGCTTAGTGTTGGTGAGCATGGTTTGGCTACACATCCACACGGGAAAGCACAACATCACATAGGAGGAGTAAAAAAAACCAAACCCAAACCCCAAACCAAACCAAACAAATCAGAAGTGTCTTTGTTGGTGGTTGTTTTTTTTGCTTGCTCCAACACCACAGTGGACATAGATGCTATTTACAGCAACCTTCACATTTTTCAGATCCCTCTAGGTGCTCCCCAGGCCCTACTGCTGCAGGAGGGCCGTGGGCTGGCAGAGGGGGAGGGGCTCTGGGGCTGACTGCTCAGAAACCAGCCTGGGAAGAAGCTGGGCAGGATGAAGTGTGTTGGCAGCCTGTGCAGGTTTGCGGCCACTCCGGTGACACAGGGGGTGGGAGAAAGTGTGGGTTTTGGGGGGAAGCATGTTTGATGTCCTGGGGTATCAGCTGCCCCAGGGTAGGCAGCCTGTCAGGAAGGACAAAAAAATATCCTGGCTAAGCTGGTCTTGGTCTCTGCCCCACCAGGGTTTGGGCCCTGCCTTGTCAGATTTTTGGCTGGCAGCCAGGCAAGGGGCTCCCTGCTGGGGCAAACTGTACTGGCCTCATCCCCACTCCTCCTCCACATTCTCCAGCACACAGGGCAGGTCTGGGTGCAGCTTCTTGCACCTTCAGACAGCAGCAGGGTACGGGCAGCCTGGCCACGGCTTTCTCTTCTTCCTGGTGACAGCAGCTCCTGCTCTCTTGTGGAGCCCCAGGGACGCCTTTCCCAGGAAGATGGGGCCCAGGGGACACTGAAGAGCAGGTGGTGCAAGTAAGAAACACTTAATTGGGGGATTGTTTTAAGACAAGACTCTTTCAAGCAAGCAGGATGCAGAACAAAAGATGTTGAAAGAAGTGCCCAGCATCACAGTGTAGACAAACTCCCTAACAAAGCCCTGTGCTCCCATTTCCCTGCCTGGTGGCAGCCAGCACATCCGCTTCACTCTCCCATGCTTCACCCTCTGTGCTTGCTCCTGTCACTGGGAACAGCAGGCGGAGGGATGTGGAGGGAAGAGGTGGAACAGGAATACAGCAACAGCCACGCCACTGTTATCTCCTCGAAGCCAGGAATGTGGCCCCGCGCCCAGGCAGCTCTGAGAGGGCGTGGGGATGGATACATCCAACGCAGACACCGACAGGGCTGGCGGCCAAGGGCCAGCAGCTTAAATTAAAAATCGAGGTAGCAAACATCTGAAGTGCTTAGAAAGTAAATAAGTTCTGGAACAAAAAAAAGACCAAAGCCGAGCCGGCTGCTATGGGAAGCAAGCTCAAACACAGTTTCAAGCTGTGCCCCCTGCTTGTCCTCCGCCACCCACCCAGTCTGGGGGCAGCCAAGCAGGAAGGCAGTGGCTTCCAGTGCTGGCAAAGGAGCTGTAAGGGCCAGGCCTTTCCCCAGCCCCACAGCAGCTGGCTCGGTGCCCCAGGACCCACAGGCTGCAGGGGAAGGTTTTTTGGTGCTGCTGAGGCAACCTCGACCTTCTCAAGCAGGAGGAAAGAGGACAAAAGAGCAGGACCTTCCAGGATGGAGCAGTGAGCCTCCCTCTAAAGTGCATCACGTTTCTCCTCCTGCCACCAGCTGGGATGTGGGAGGAACTGTAGTTCACATCGCCAGGGAGATTTCCAAACCAGGCCAGGCACATTGACAGATTTCAGGGGATGGTGAGGGGAAGACACAATTTTCTTCTTGCTTGGTTCTGTCAAGGCCCACCCCACCAAGAGGTACATTTGAGACAGCAGCAGGGGTGAATACATTATGAGAAGATGCCTTGCCCAGCAGCCTGGCCCCACAGTGGGCAAGAAATGGTGCTCAGCTGGAGCCAGATTGCTAATGGGGCAGGCAAATCCACTACAGAATTGAGGACCTCGCTGTGCCAGCAGCAGCCAGGAACCAGAGAGATCTGTGAGAAGTGGGACTGCAGGCAGCAGCAAAGCCAACCTCCCCAGAGCCAGTATGAGCAGGGAAATGCAGAGATGGAAGAGAAAGGTCCAAGACAGTGGCATGCAATCTCAGCCCCCTTCCCAAGGGAGCCACACCAGTCAGCCAGATGTACTTTGACCCCTCAGCCTGCCCCATTTATACTCCATCAATGGACACATCCTGGGGAGCGTAACATAACACTTGTGCCAAGTGACACGCCACAATGCTGGCCATATCACCACCAGGCCCAAAGAACCTCAGGGCCCTGGGCAGCATGTTACTTTGCCCTGTCTCTCCCTGGGCTGCATACCTGAGAAGCAGGGGATTTTCTCTGGTGAGAAGTGCAGGCTTGCTCTCCCTTTAACAGCTTAAACACAGCAGCTCGTGCAGTTCTAGTTACCCATCAAATATTGACTAGAGGCTACAAAAGGTATTTTAGTCTTCTGACTCAAGCGAGGGTGTTTTTAAGCAGTCGTTGCACAAGGTCACCCATCTCCTGTGAGGAGCATCAGCCAAGCCCAGCCTGGCCTGCTCCATACCACCTCACCTCCTGGTGAGGGGAGAGCCGCTGTCCGTCCCCACCGTGTGCCCAGAGTCTTCCTTGGGTGGGAACGCGATGCAGCCTTGCCTGGTGGGGCTGGGGGCAGTGGGGCAGCGCTTCCCACTTGTGGGCAGCAACATCTGGTGACTCACACCTCACAGATGATCACTGGGAAATCCACGTGAATGCGAGGGTGTTCTAGTTTCACTATGCCCTGAAAGAAGAGTCAGAGTGGTGAGCAGAAGAGACCACCACACAATTAGCCCCAAGCCCTATGAGTCACACTCTATCACAGAGGACACCATGCCCTCGAGGAACAGGAGACCATAAAGCTGCAGTGACACCAGGTATGTCTGAGCAGCAGCACAGAAAGCAAAAGCACTTTGCCCTTCAAACTTGTGCCTGGAGAACAGAGGACAGCATGGCTGGCTGCCACACATGGCAGGTCTGGAGTTCAGCAGGGAGAGAAAGGAGGGAGCTGCTCTGCCAGGCACTGCCTGTGCAGCAGCTGGTGCATGACAGCAGATATTGGCTGCCTGGGCTTTTCATCCGGCACCTTTCATTCACAGGATTTAAAAGAATGAAAAGAGCTTTCTGAGAGAGAGCAGCCAGGGCAGCTGGTGCACAAGAAAAGCAGCTTTCTATCAAGAGGGGAGGCTGCTGAATGCCTGCTCCCTCCACGCCAGCTACAGGCGCATTTCCCATGCTCTGTCTAAGCCTTCTCCTGTTACAACACTGGGAGGACCCACTGGCAGGTGGGGGGCTGGGAATGGAAAGGGGAGCAGAAGCTCAGGACTGGGCCTGCACTTACAAAGCCAGAGAAAAGCTTGGGCCAACAAAGGGCAATTTAGTGCCAATATCTGTTCCTTCTGGCTCAGTCAAGCTTTTAAACTAGGTATGTCTCAACTCACATCACTGAGGAGTCAGTCCCACCACCCAAGCCTACCTGTGTGAGAAAGCCATCCTGGGGAATGGGGCCCATAATGGCCTGTGCAGCACCAAGGGGCCCCAGCCTACTAGGGCCCTGCTTGCTCCTCAGAGCAAACCAACAGTTCACCCCAATTGCCTGCTAGCACTGCACCTTTCTGGTTACTTAGGGAAGGCTTCTGCTGAATCTCTCTCCAACCCTGTTTTGATACCCCCTTTTCTCCATTTATGTCCCCAGAAGCTTCCCCACATGCAGGTTATCCTTATTGTGCACTGCAACCCCCAGCCAGTGTCCGAGCCCTTGCCTGGCTTCACCTCAGTTACTTAGTTACCAAGGACACTTTCGCACTGAGATGCAAAACTCATAGCTGTCAACACTGTCATGACCAGGCAGCTGCAGGGAACGTGTGCACTCATGTCAGCAAACAATGAGCTTTGGCTACTGCTCCTGAAGCCAGGGCCTGGGCCTCCACAGCAATGTGACACCAGCTGAGCAGGCACAACACCCACACCTCGAGGAAGGTGCCTGGCAACGAGACACCACTGTGTGTGGCCACCTGGCACCCTGTGCCCCACAACAGACAGCTAGCTGAGCAATCATCCCCAGTATGGCAGCTCTGAAAAGCTAGGAAACTGCTTCTCTCTGAAAAGGGGGGTTGGAGGATGTCACCAGCCCTCTCCTGCAGCTGCCCTACTGGGTGACACGGGTGCAAGTCGGGACACACAGGAGCCACTGCTCAGAGGCAGAAGCTGGGGGTGGAGCAGAAAGACTCCCCAAGGGAGAAGACCCGTATGCAGAAACGCCTGCAAAGCTGGGATGTCAGCTGTCGCTGTAGCACTCTGGCACTCCCCTCCCCCCAGCCCTTCTCCAGATGCTACCTGAGGTATCAGGTTCTTGTGGATCCTCTTCAGCTTGGCGCGCTTCCTCCCATTCTTGGTGACGATTGTCTCCTCGTAAAACTCGTGGGCGAGATCCCCATCCTCATCGTAATACATGGAGCTACCAAGAGAAGGGGAGAGGCGGTGAAGTTAGGAGCCTGCTGGCAGTTACTGCCGTCCAGCGCCCCAAGCAGCGGCGGGAGCTGTGGCTGGCCGGCACCGCTACTCTGGTGTGGGTTGCAGCGGCCGCCCGCTGCCGAGGACTGCCCCCTCTCGTTCCCTGATCCTCCGCGGAAGGCCAAGGCCTATTCTTCCAGCCACGCTGATGCTGCCGTACCCGGACGGACCCGGCAGCACAATTCCCCCCGCCCCGGAGCCCAAGACCGCTGCCCCCTCCCTCGGCCCCTGCTCGGCCTCTCACCCGCGACGTGTGAAAACGAAGGGGGTGGCAGCGCGTGCGGCCCGCGCCCGGGCCAGGGCTTGCTGCCCGCCGGGGCCCTCGGCGCCGCCGCCGCCCGCCGCCGGGGAGGCAAAGGGCCACAGCCCCCGCGACTTGGAGCCGCTGGTGCCCATGGCGGCGGCGGGGGCGGCGGGAACGGGGCTAGAACGGGGGGCGAAAGCGGCCCGAGCCCACCCGGTGACAACGACCGAGCGCCGCCCTGCGTGCGCCGCCGCGCTGCAGCACTTCCGGCGTCACTTGCGCACGCCCCACCGCCACGTGACCAAGGGAGGCGGAGCTGCCCGCGCCACGTGAGAGCGGCCGGCGCGCTTCCCGGCCCGCCGTCCGTGGGAACTCTGGGACTACGGGTTCGAGCACCGCCGCTACCGCTTACCACGCCCCGATGGCACGGAGTGAGCGCCTTCGTGTCCCTTCCCATCCCAACTGCGCCCCGCCCCGGGCTTCCCCGCCAAAGACACACTGCGGGTACAGGCTCGTCACCATGATGCCTTTATTGGTGCCGGACGTCCTGCTTACCCCTGGGGCCACCCCACTCCTCGGGGGATCCCCACTCCCCGGGCCAGCCCCGTGGAGGCTGCGTCAGCCCGGTGGGTACCAGGGTGCCCCATTCCTCCCTCCCCTCCCTGGTGCCCTCACCCGCCGGCAGGCAAGGGTCCTTGCGTAGTGTCTGACCACCGATACGGTCAGCGCGGTCACCCCGGCGTGTGCCTGGCCAACGCTTCCTGCATCTTCTGGCGGCAGCGGGCGTAGCGATTCCGCAGCCGACGCACGTGTTCCTCCTCCTCCCGCTGCAGGATGCGCAGGAAGTTATGCAGCTCCGGCAGCGTGAAGGCGTCCCACTGTGGGCACACGGGCTGCCGTCTCAGTGGGGACGTGGCGTGTCGCCCTCGGAAGTCACGCCCCCTGGGGGGTGCAGGTGTCGGTGCCCTCCCCTTCCCCATACTCACATTCACCTCCCCGGTCTCGTTCTCCTTCAGGACAAAGCTGAGCACCTTCTCGCTGGGGCCGGCCAGCAGCCGCAGCCGCAGGGGCTGCTCCTCATCAGACAGCTTCCTCAGGTACACTGCAATACCGGTCACACATTACAAGGGGGATGCCACTACGAAGACATCACCACCATGGGGACACTGCTGCTATCGGGCATCACTGCAACGGGGAACACTGCTCCTAGAAAGATGCTGCTATCGTGAGGATGCTGCCGCTATGGGGACGTTCCACCATGGGAAACACTGCTGTCACGGGAGACATGCCCGTGGTAACATGGGACACTGCTGGCACAGAAGCCATCACTGCCACAGGGGGCACGGGCACAGCTCCCACAGCCACCAGGGACACCACCATCCAAGGGGGTTACCACCATAACAGGCATGTTGCCACCACAAGCATGCTGCTGTGTAGTGAAAGCCGCACCTGTAAGGACAACACTGCCAGGGAGGAGGCCACTGTGGGGTACACCACTGACACGAGGATGCTGTCACCAGGGGACTACTGCCACCATGGGGACACCACCACCTGAGAAGCTGGCACTTCAGAAACATAACTGCCAGGGAGGACACCACCACCATGGGGGTAGTGCCACCATGGGCCCTCCACTGTCCAGGAGAAATTGCCACTATGGGGACATGACCACCAATATGGGAACAGGGCTGTCCCAAGGCACTACCTTGCTCATCCTTCTCAGACCTCTCGAAGAGGGCGAACTTGCGGGGGTTGTCCACAACAGTGAACTTGCGGAGGAGGGCATCAATGACCTCACTGGCGCGGGTGTGCGACAGGATATGCAGGTGCTTGACAGTCCCCTTGGGCAGGTAGAAGGATGTGCGTCGCTTTACCCCCTGGGTGCGTGGCCCTGGGCGCCCCCCCGCCTGTGCGGAGGGGACCCGCTTGGTGGCCGGCACAGAGACAGGGCGCACCAGCTTCAGATGCACCTTGATGAAGCCAGTGTAGGAGCCATCCTTGTTCTGAGAGACACCAATAGAGGGATGAGTGGGACCAGGGCGGGCACCGTGACCCTACCTAGCCCTGCACCAGCCCCATACCAGGCTCATGAATAGGTTGCTGTTGATCTGGCTGTTGTACGCCTTGATCCGCTGCTCCACCTGCACTTGGTCCAGCTCTGTCTTCTCCCACTCGCTGGGCTCATCCTGCATGACAGCAGCTGGGCTCAGTGTTATGGCAGGCAGAGGAAACCCTCTGCCTGCCCCAGCCCCCTGCCACCCACCAGCCTGCCCCAAAACACTGTCTGACACACACACGGGTGGGCGGTTGCACGGGGTTGCATCAGCCTGGCTGGTGCTGAGCTGGGCCGTGCTTCAGAAGCATGGCTGAGCTCACTGCAGCCTCAGCCCTACTCTGGGGACACCAGCACTGGCCACTCCCCCAGCCCTCATCCCTGAGGCTGCAGGAATGGGTGAACCCACTGCAAGGACACCCTGGGGCCAGGTATCCTCTCCTGGCACCCCAGAGATCATAGAGGTGTCCCCAAGGCAGAGTGATGGCCTGGCACCAGGGTGTTGAGGCACGCTGGGTGCCTGCAGGGATGCCCTGAGATTGAGGCAGGAGCAGATCCAGCCCTGAGTCCATGGGGTGGCCATGCCAGGTAGCAAAGCCCTGCTTGCCGCACTGTGCCAGCCTGACAAGGACACCCTGCCCCACGGCACGGCTGTGATCACCCCCACACTTGCCCTGTAGCAAGGCCATGCTCAGCCCCACATTCACGTTACAACAGGGTCATGCTCAGCCCCAGTCCGGCCCCACAGCACTACCGTGCTCACCCCCAATACAGGACCACCCGCACCCCGTTTTCCCCACGGCAAGGTGACAACTGGTCCCGCACCCAGCCCTGAGGGGGGTGCGTCCCCCCCGGCTGATGTCACCCTGTCCCCCCATTACGTCACGGCCGGCGGCCCGGGACAGACCTGTCGGCGGCGCGGGCGGCGGCCGAGGGAGGTGCGGGCGGTGTAGAAGAGCTCAGGCTCGGAGTCGGAGTCCTCCTGACTGCAGTAGCCGCTGCTGGCCGTGCTGCCCCCCGTGCCCCCCGCGCCGCCCCGCCGCAGAGCCAGCGCCGCCGCCCCACAGCTCCCGGCCCCGCCGCCCCTCGCCCCGGCCACGGGAACGGGCACGGGCACGGGGGTGGCCACCGCCCGCCCCGCCCGCCCCACGGCCCCGCGGGCACACGGGCACACCCGGCCCCGCGCCAGCCCGGCCGGCCCCCGCGATGGGGCTCGGCTCAGCCCGCTCCCGACTCGGCTCAGCGCGGTCCTTGTCCCGGCTCGGCTCAGCCTGGTCTCTAACGCCGTCCGGTCCCGATTCAGCTTAGCCCGGTCCCTATCGTGGTCTTTGTTCCTATCCCTGCTCAGTTCCACCCAGTCCCTATTACAGTTCTGCCCCGATCCCGGCTCAACGCCGTCCCCACTCCCGCTCCCAGCCCAGTCCGGCCCCGCCCCGGCCGTAGGGCTGACGCGGGCCGGGGGCGGCGCGGAGCGGCCCCGCTTCCGGCGGTGATTTCATCTGCGCCCGGAGTCTCCCGCCCTGCCCCGCCTGAGCATCGGCAAGGCCTGGAGAGTACGGCGCGGCATGGTTCAATACAGCCTCGCACAGCATGGTTCAGCACAGTCTGGCATGGTACAGGACAGCAAAGCCTTGCGTGGCGAAGTGCAGCCCAGCATGGCGTAGCTTGGCACGGCACAGCATTGCTCAGCCCACCATGGATCAGCACAGCAAAGGCCAGCATGGCACAGCCTGGCATGGCACAGCAAAGACCAGTCTGGCATGGCACAGCCTCAATCAGCTCAGCATGGTTTGGCACAGCCCACCACTGCCTGGTCTGGCACAGCATGGGTTGGTACAGTGTGGCACAGCCTGGCATGACATGTTATGGTTTCACATGGTACAGCATAGAATAGCCACCTCCTCCACACACCACACACACCATGAGCCAGGCCCTACCACATTGGTGTCCTTCTCCAGTGCCTGCTCAGTGCCATCGTCCTCATCACCAGTGTCCAGAGGGCCACTGCAGTCCAGTCGCACCAAGGCCCGGCACCGATAGTGGCAGGTGAAGCTGCAGTCTGGGGACAGGAGTAGGATCAGTGTCACCACCAGGGCCCTATGTGTCAGGGTCAGTGATGTGCTGGGGATGGTGCTGGTGTGGCAAGGGCGGATGTGTGGTGCCAGTATGGGTGCCTGGTCCCAGCTGCCTGCCCACACTGTGCCAGTAGTGTGGGGTCAGGCAAGCAGCATCTATGTGGGATGTGGTGCTGTGCCAAGCTGCTGGCTGGTACTGGCCTATGTTCCCCAGCTGGGATGCCCAGTGGCCAAAGTGGGTGCCTAGTGCTGGGATGCCCAGTGGCCAGAGTGGGTGCCTAGTGCTGGGATGCCTGGTGCAGATACCCAGCACAGGAACATGAGGTGCTTGGTTGAGGTATTCATTGTGGATCTGCCCAGTGCCCCAGTTTCTGCTGCCTAGTGGCAGTGCTTGGTGCCCAGAGGCACAGTGTCTGGTGTGGGGGCCTGGTCCAGGGATGCCCAGGATTCAGTTGGGGTGTCCAGTTCCAGGATGCTTAGTGCCCAGCAAAGACAATTGGTACTGAGATGCTCATGCCCATAGCGCATGCCCAGTACTGGGATGCTCGGTGCGTGTTTTGTGTGCCTGGTGCTAGGACATGTGGTACTTGGTGCAGGTGCCTGATATCAGGATGCTCAGTGCCTGGTATGGGTGCCTGGTGCCAGGGTAGCCATGCCCAGTGGTGGGACACACAGTGCCCAGTGGGGATACCCGCTACCAGGATGTCTGCTGTCCAGTAAGGGTGCCTAGTGGTAAGATGCCTGGTGGGGATGCCCAGTGGTGGGGTTGACCAGCGGTGGGATACCCAGTAGGGGATGCCCAGTGCCCGGTGGCAGGGGTGCCAGTTCGGGGGATGCTCGGCGCGCCATGGGGGTACCCGGCGGAGGGGGCCCGGGGCGCGGTACTCACGGCAGCACTGGAGACTCTTCCTGCCGCCGCCCCAGATGAAGTCTCCGCAGAGGTCGCACCAGGTGTGGTGCCCGCGGCGCCGGGGCTCAAAGCGGTGCCCGGCGCCCGGCGCTGCCGTGAGCCGCGGGTCGGGGTGCGCTCCAGAGCCGAGAGCGGGGCCGGGCCGGCGGGCCGGGCTGATGCGCAACGCGTTGGTCCGTTCCAGGCGGCCCCGGCCGGGCCGCGGCTCCGGTTGCAGATCCCGCAGCTCGATGAGCTCCATGGCCCGCTGGCCGCGGCCGCTGCGCGACGGCGGGGCGGGGGCCGGCACCGGCGATGGGGGCCGGGGCGGGACCGGGAGGGGCCGCCCCGTCCGGGCACTGCGGGGGGAAACTGAGGCAGCTCTGCGGGAGCAGAGCCGAGCAGAGCCCCGGGGTCCTGGCCGTCACTCCCGCTCCCAGAAAGCCCGTCGGGGCGGGATGGAGGCGGGGATGAGGCTCCGGGAGAAGGGGTGGCCCGCTCCGGCAGCCCCCCTCACCTCTCCCGGGACTGGGGCAAGCCGCGCTTCGCGCCTCACTTCCTCGCTGAAGGGAATAGCAGCCAAAGCTACCCCTGGGAGCTTCCGTGCTCGGTCAGCTGCAGCCTCGGCGGAGCAGCCCGGGCTTTCTGTGAACTCGGTTGCTCCGCCGGCCCGAGGTGGTTTCCTGCCCGTTGTCGTGGCTCCTGCAGCAGCAGCGCTGGTGCAAAGCCTGTTTTGGGGTGTCCATAGCGGGGCGTCCCTCGGGCACCCCATCAGAACCGGAGATGGACGGCGGTGCCGGCACAGTTAACCATCCCCAGCCGTGCTCAGACCAAGGCTGCAGCTCTCTGGCAGTGGCTGCAGTCTGGGGAAGGTGGGGATGCACCGAAGGCACAGCCAGCAGTCAACCTGCAGAGAGCTGCTGGTGGTCAGGGGCCCAAGCCCCGGTTGCCAGTGTTACGTGAACTGAGATGGGCGGAAGAATGATCCCTGGGAGGTGGCAAATGACGAACACCCCAGAAACAACTCTGTGCTCTCAGTGCAAGGTGCTCGTGCTAACCACATCCTCCGCCTCCCCCTGCTGCCCTAACGACAGCAGCCAAAAAGTAAGAGGCCTTTGAGCCCCTTTCCCCGCCCCCAGGCTCAAGGACCTCGGCCACCGAGGGCTTGGCCCTTCCGGAAACCACGAACTTCTTTGAGATTTTTCTTCTTGCAGAGGGGGGAAATGGACACACATCCCTCCCCCTAGGGGTAAAGGGGGGAAGGAAGTGGTTTAATCTTCAGCTAGGAGAAAATAAAATGGAGCCAAGCAGCAGTAGGGTGCATAACGAGGTCTATTAGAGAAGGTTGCTTGGTGGGGTAGGGTGAGACACTGAGACCAGCCTGGGGTTGAGGTCAAGCAGAGAGGCCTGTTTTGGTTTCTCCTTTCCAGTTACTGGGCTGCAAGCAGGGGCGTTACCTCTGCCTTGCTGAGCCATGGGGCAGATGCCAGTCACTGTGCCTCTTGCAGGCCATCCACACTCTTCAGTGCCCCAGCCATCAGGTTGCAGGCAGCCTTGTGCTTCTGCCAGTGCTGGACCTGGCACACCCTGTGGAGGGGAAGGCTGGTGGTCAGGGGCTTTGCCACAAAACAGGGGAGCTGCAGCTTGAGCAGGCACACAGTGGGGCCACGTTTATTTCCAGGAACAAAGCAGGGGCATGGACAAACCCCAGCACCACACTCCTCCAGGCACTGGCATGGCTGAGCATTAGCCTAACAGGGAGGTCAATGTGGCCACCAGTTCCGGAGGCTAAGACGGTTTAACGACAGACCTTGCCAGATGGTTCAGGACCAGAGAAGATTTAGTTTATCCCAGCTGCCACATCTCTGCCTGTCACCCACACCCACAGAGCCACTGGTGCTTTCCTTCCCACTAAGGTACAGGGGAGAAAGACTATCACCACCTGTTTCTGCTGGTGGCATGGGCAGAGGTAGCTCAGCACCTTGCAGCAGCAACATAGCACTCACCAGTACCCTCTCCACCAGTGTCCCAGCACATTATCCTCATCATAAGATTTGGACCAGCACATGACAAGCAGAAAGCCAATGGTACTGAGCAGGGGTGGGATCTCTGGCTTCCCTTGATCTTCTCCTAGCATCCTCTGTTGAGGTCTGTGGTGCTCTGGGGAGCAGGGAGCACTGCAGGGGACACAGGGGTGGCAGGGCTTCCTTACCGTGAGCAGTACCATTCATTCCGGCACCGAGAGCACCGCTTGGCTGCCTCTGCACCACACACCCTGCAGCGGGGCTTGTCAGGGGCCAGAGCCTCCATCATGTCTAGGCTGAAGGTCTGTGTCCACCTGTGGAAGGCAGAGGGGGGATGAGAGTGCTCAAAGGGAATGGCTAACAAGCAGCATTCTATCTGTGCTGCATCCTGCCACCAAGGAGACATCTCAGCCAGTATCACAGAGCCTTCTGTCTTCCCAGTGCTGAGCTCCATCCCCTTCTAATGGGAATGCTGGCTCCACTGTGTACCCTGTGTGCATGTGCCAGGGCCTCACCTGTCTGCACGGAGCTTTAGCTCCTCCTCAGTGGGGCTGAAGACACACTTCGCCTGGTGCTTGGCAATGGCCTCCCACTTCCCCCTGTTTTTCATGATGATGTGGTTCCAGATGACAGGAACCTGGTGTGAGAGGCAGAGCGTTAGTTAGAAGGGGTGCTTGCAGCCCAATCAAATGCACTGTAGTACAGGGAAACTGAAGGGAGAGTGGGGGGAGAAGAGAGGGCAAGCAGAAGCAACATGTGCAGAGATGCAGGGAACAAGGGTGTGCTTTTGGGTACACAGAGGGGATGGATCCACAGATGAAACATGGCAAAACCCTGGGGGTCTGGTTGGGAGGCAGAACTCATCCCTGAGGCCTGGACTTTCATTTTGGTGATACAGGGATCTTAGCATCTTGTGTGCCAGCAGTGGCATGAACCCTGTGCTCCGGAGCCATTAGCCTGAGCAGATTTTTCCACTCGTCACTTCCCCAAGGATGAACTCAGGGGAGGGCTGGCCAGCACAAAAGGCAAAGCGCCGGCCAAGAGCAGCATGCAGAGTTCAGGCTCTGGAGGGGACCATGCTGCTTCAAACAGTGTTGCCTTCTCCAGCAGAGTGAAAATAGCTGGGCCTGGAAGGGGAGGCACTTTCAGATCTTGGCCTGGTGACAGGCTGCGAGTTCAGTGCTTTCTGGGCAGAGCAGGGAGCCCATGTGTGTGCTTCCAGCTGGCTCCTCCTGCCCACCCACCAGACTCAGTCCCTGCCCTTGGCGAAAGCAGCAGCAGCACTGGCACAAAAGCAGAGCTACAGAGAGGGCAGCAGCCTGAGTGAGGACTACACAAGGACCCCAGAGTGGCAGCTGCCCGTCCCTACCCTGCTAACACACTGACAGTTGAGGCACATGGAGCAGAGCTCAAACCACCTCCACCCTGCTGCCCCCTGCCACCACAATGGCTTGGCTTGCTGGGCTGCAGCCATCCCCAGCCCCAGCTCCTGGCACAGGCCATGACTCTGGCTCAGCCACAGCCAGCTATGGCAAGGGCACATCACCCTTCTCCTGGGACTTGTGGCCAGCCATGCTGGGAGCAGTGTGCTCCCTGTTTGCACAGCCCAAGCAGCCACTGCCCAACCTACTCATCTTCATGAAGTGGTGTGGGAGCCTTCATCAGTGAGGACAAGCCTCTGCTCTCTCAGCTCTTCTCAGCTCCCTCTTTGCAGATCTGCCCCAACACAATTTCTCCCCTCAGCTCATGAGAAGGCAATACAGACACTCTTCTTCAGAGATTACCACTGCATGGATTAAAACCCTGAAAACCTCACACTGTTTGAAGACCCTCAGGGCCCAATTCCTAAGCTCCAGACATCATCTGGGACCAGTTTGACTGCAGCCTCTATAACCAAACTCTGGCATCCCTCCATACACGGTGCCAGGGCTGCAAAAGGACTTCCATGGTGAGTTCAGAATTCAGCAGAAGCTGGAACACAATAGGTTCCACCTCAACATGAAGAGAAACTGCTTTATGTTGAGAGTGACAGAGCACTGGAACAGGCTGCCCAGAGAGGTTGTGGAGTCTCCTTCTCTGGAGACTTTCAAAACCCACTTGAATGCATTTGTGTGTGACCTGCTCTAGGTGATCTGCTTTGGATGATCTCTAGAGATCCCCTCCAGTCCCCAACATTCTGTGAAAAAAAACCTCATAAAAGTTAAACAAAGAGCTGGGGTTGTCTATGCCCCATGCAGCTACTATCCCAGTAACTCAGTGCAGTATGGAGAGCCATGCACAATGCAGCACTATGCCTTTAGATGCAACTGCTTGGCCACTGTGGTAGTAGCACAAGGCTCCCATGTCATCCATGGACAACTCTGCTGGCAGTAAGGGTGTATCTGTGAAATGGGTGCTTGGCTATTTTGCCAGGGCATCATCTCTCCTGAGCTGAGCTGGGTGGGAGGAAAAGAGGGTAGAGAGGTATCAAGCTTAAAGCAGAGTGTCTGGAGAGGCGAAGAAAGAGCCACAGGATACCTGCTCCAGGATGAGAGCCTTTTTGGGGGGAGCTGGCTCTGTCACTGCAAGGCGGCTCAGAAATTTCTGTATCTCCACCAAGTTGGGCATCTGGTCAATGAGGACATCTGTCAGAAATGCAGAGAGCTGTGGCCATGGAAGGGAAGAGAAGAGAGAGAGAGAGCTGAAGACAAGAGCAGGGGTAGCAGCATCACAAAAGCAGGCATTTGTGGGGCTCTGGTTTATTCTATTCTATTCGGCAGAGCAACCCATGAGGGTCCCATGAGGTGCACTCGCTTTGTTCCTGCGGCATGGTGACAGATCCTGCAGCTCCTAGGACTCCTAGGAGCCCGCAGTGACTTTGATCACTTCAGGGATCTGCTGGCCAAAGTATCATGGGACAAAGCCCTAGAGGGAAGAGGGGCCCAGGACAGCTGGTCAGTATTCAAGGATCACCTTCTCACCAGGAGCAAAGTATACCTACAAAGAGGAAGGCAGGAAAGAATGCTAGGAGACCTGCCTGGATGAACAAGGAGCTCCTGGACATGCTGGCACACAGGAAGTGTGACCCAAGGAGCGGAAGAAAGGACAGCTAGAATGGGGGGTATATAAGGAAGCTGCCCAAGCAGCAAGAGACCTGGTTAGAAAAGCCAAAGCTCAGTTAGAATTAAATCCATCCAGGGAGATCAAGGGGGACAGTAAAAATGTCTCTAGGTATATTAACATTAAAAAGAAGATTGGGGAAGGTGTGGGCTCCTGCAGAAAGGGCACAAGTGAACTGGTGACAAGTGAGGTGGAGAAGGCCGAGGTTATCAATGACTGCTTTACCTCAGTCTTCACTGGCAAGGGCTCCAGCCACACTCCCAGAATAATGGAAGATATTGGCAGGGTCTGGAAGAAAGAACTGCCCATTGTGAGTGAAGATCAGGTTCGTGACCGTCTGAAGAACCTGAAAGTGGTCAAGTCCATAGGACCTGATGGGATACACCCAGAGGTGCTGAGGGAACTGGTGGAGGAGGTTGCTAAACTGCTCTCCATATTCCAGAAGCCCTGGCAGTCCATGGAGGTCCCCACTGATTGGAAAAGGGGAACCATAACCCCCATTTTAAAGAAGGGAAAGAGGGATGACTCAGGAAACTATAGGCCAGTCAGTCTCACCCCTGTGCCCGGGAAGATCATGGAGCAGATCCTCCTGGAGGCACTGCTGAGGCAGAATAACAATGAAGAGGTGACTTGGCACACCAAGCACACCTCACCAAGGGCAAATCCTGCCTGACAAACCTGGTGGCCTTCTGTGACAAGGTCACAGCATTAATAGGTGAAGGCCAAGCAGCTGACATCATTTACCTGGACCTGAGCAAAGCCTTCGATACTGTCCTGCACCACATCCTGGTCTCCAAGCTGGTGCAGGATGGGTTCCATGGATGGACCATTCAGTGCATACAGAACTGGCTTGATGGCCACACCCAAAGGGTGGCTGTCAATGAGTCCATGTCCCAGTGGAGACCAGTGACAAGTGGAGTCCCTCAGGGATCAGTACTGGGACCAGTCTTGTTTAACATCTTTGTTGGCAACATGGGCAGTGGCATTGAGTACACCCTCAGCAAGGTTGCCGATGACACCAAGCTGTGTGGTGCAGCAGACACGCTGGAAGGAAGGGATCCATCCAGAGGGACCTTGGCAGGCTGGAGAGGTGGACCCATGACAACCTCATGAGGTTCAACAAGACCAAGTGCAAGGTCCTGCATCTGGGTCAGGGCAATCCCAAGCCCCGATATAGGCTGGGCAGGGACTGGCTTGAGGGCAGCCCTGAAGGAAAGGACTTGGGGGTGCTGATGGATGAGAAGCTCAATATGAGCCAGCAGTGAGCACTTGCAGCCCAGGAAGCCAATCACATCCTGGGCTGCATAGCCAGCAGGTCGAAGGAGGTGATTCTCCCTCTCTACTCTGCTCTGGTGAGACCCCACCTGGAGTATTGTATCCAGTTCTAGAGACCCTATTACAGGAAGG
Source organism: Dryobates pubescens (assembly GCF_014839835.1). Taxonomy (NCBI): domain Eukaryota; kingdom Metazoa; phylum Chordata; class Aves; order Piciformes; family Picidae; genus Dryobates; species Dryobates pubescens. The sequence goes on from NC_071612.1 coordinate 64,468,919, forward strand.
ATCTGGAGGTGCTGGACTGTGTCCAGAGAAGGGCCACGAGGGTGAGCAGAGGGCTGGAGCACCTCTGCTATGAGGACAGACTGACAAGTTGGGTCTATTCACAGTATCACCAAGGTTAGAAGAGACCTCAAAGATCATCGAGTCCCACCTGTCACCACAGACTCATGACTAGACCATGGCACCAAGTCTGAAGTAGAGAAGGCTCTGAGGAGATGTTATTGTGGCCTTCCAGTATCTTTAGGGGGCCTACAAGAAAGCTGGGGAGGGACTTTTTAGTGTGTCAGGTAATGATAGGAGTAGGGGGAATGAAAAAACAATAGAAATGGGTAGATTCAGACTGGATGTTAGGAAGAAGTTCTTCCCCATGAGGGTGGTGAGACACTACAACAGGTTGTCCAGGGAGGTGGTGGAAGCCTCATCCCTGGAGGTTTTTAAGGCCAGGGATGTGGCTCCTGAGCAACCTGATCTAGTGTGAGGTGTCCCTGCCCATGGCAACGGGGTTGGAACTAGATGATCCTTGAGGTCCCCTCCAACCCTAACAATTGCATGATTCTATGAGGAGAGGTGCCTAGGGGTGCCTAGTGCTGGCAAGGTCCTGCTTTATTCTGTAGGACCCACAGCCTTCATAGTGTAGGATTCTACCTTGAGGAGCTGGCTCTTGTTGAAGCCATCAAAGTGGTATGTGTGCTGGCACTCTGGTGTGAGCAGGAGGTTGAGAAGGGCAAGCCACACCTGCCCATCGAGTTTGGTCATCTTCACCTGGTCTTCAGGGGGCACCACATGCCATATACCATTCTCAAACTTCTTGAACTTGCCTGAAGGACAGAAGAACATGCAACTCCAGGGAGAGGCAGTGCTGCCTGAGGGAAGACAGCTCAGAAGTGGGGATGCTGGCCATGCCCACTGCCTCATTTCACCACAAGAAAGCCACACTGCTTCTGCCTGACTCACTTTCCCCACCCTTTGCTCAGCAGAGCAGTCTACTTGGCTTTGAGACAATATAGTAGAGAATATAAAGCTCACATATTAAAATAGGCCTGTGGCAGGAACTGAAAAATCTATGAGATACCTCACTCTGTACTTGGTCAGGAGTGTTGAGCACAGGTAGAGGGTGGGGGAGACCATGTTGCAAGAACAGAGTGGCTGGAGAGGCATGTTTTGGTGTACCAGCACAGCCAACACCCACTCTTCTGAAGTTTCCTCTGCCAGTGAAATCCAGAAGTAGACAAAACAAACTCCAGGAGCTACTGTGCTGCTCTCCTGGATGGAGAATGTACCCCTGCATGTACACAGCCAGGAAATGCCTTTGCACTCCTGTTTCTTTCCAGTCTCTCCCTCAGGACCCTGGATCAAAGCTCCCTCTTGACACTGCAAGCGCATAGGCAGCGAGAAGGGAAGTGTTTCCTGGCCAGCAGAAGGAGGAAAGCTTCCCCCATCCTGCTGGGCTCCTCTCTTCAGGCACAGAGCCACGTGCTTTCCAGCGTCTCTTCCTCCCCTGCCGGCGCTGTGACCCTCCTGGTGCAGGGCTGGGGAGAGGAGTGCAAGTTCCCACGCCCCAGGCTGTGCCCCACCACTGCTCAGAGGCAGGCAGGGGGGAAGCTGGAGGCTTGCAGGGGGGCAGGCCTGGCTGCAGAGCTGTGGGAGGCAGCTGTCCCAGAAAAGGGCAGAAAGGCTGAGGCTGGCACTTTCTGTGTCCAAGATAAGACTTCAGAGGAGAAGAAGGTGGGACTGGCAGATGTGCTCTGCTCCTGTCCTGGCCATGATCAGCTTGGAAGTGACACTGCCCTGTGCAAAATAAGCTTTATGGAGCCCTGCTGGATCTCTGGCTCAGCTGTGCTGCAGCTGCTTTTGAGCAGGGAGGGAGCACTAGTGAGGAGCAAGGACAGGATCTGGAGGGGAAAGTAAAGGGAGAGCAGCCTTCTGCAGAGGCTCCAACAGCAGACTTATTGGTGGATGCAGGTCCCAGCACACTGCCACGGTGCCCCAGGGCAAATCCATACCTGCTTCCCGGCAGCTCCAGGGGCAATGCTCCACCAGCTGGACAAGGAGGCAGGGTAGGTTGTGGGTGTTCAGCATCCGCGTCAGTGCGCTCAGGGGCAGGCTGGGGGTATGACAGAAAGGGTGAAATCATGCTCACAAATGCCAGAACAGATAAAAAATGTTCCCTGAGGCAACTAGGAGAGGCAGTAAAAAAACAATCATCTGGGTTCCTGAAAGTACCACAGAGCAGGAAAGAATGCTGCTGCGTTTGCCTCCTGGGGCACAGTGCTGCCACCACCACAGGTACAGTTAGCTGCTGAAAGGGCACCCACTGCAAAGCCCCAGGAATCTCACCTGGAGAGCTTGGGCTGTGTCCACTGCTGCTCCTGAACACCTACCTCTCCACCCTATCAGTGATGAAGCGCAGCACAGACAGAGCTTTCAGGGAAATCTCAAACTCCATCATCTCTGCTTGCTTTTGCAGCTCCTGTGGAGGGACAAGCACAGCCTCAGGATTTCAGGGCCCATTTCCCAGGAATTACAAGGAGACAAGCTGTTGGCTACTCATCTGTAACCACAGACTGGGGAGGAAACCAGAGCCCTGCAAAACAAACTGTTTCTCATCTCAACTGTGCCAGCCCTGCCTGCTTGCCATGGTGGCAACAGAAGCGCTTGCAGCCTGCTGTTCCTCATCCCTCATGTCCCTACCCCAACAGGTCATGGGTAGCTACCAACAGCAGCACTCCTGCATGGAGACACTCTGTGAAAGAGGCCATTCCCATACTGTCAGGGGATTTCCCTCCTTTTCTGGGAAAATCTTGTGGCCCATGGCCCCTGCAGAGACCTGTGAGGTTGAAGAAGAGGGGAGCTGCATGATCAGCAGAGGAACCACAGGAGGAGAAGGAAGAAACTTGGCCCTGCACAGGGGTAATCCACCTCTCCTGTATCTGCCTCTGCCTTCCAGCTTGTGTACAGCCAGCTAGGATATCTGCCTGTGTTTATCCCAGTACACAGCTACACCATGATTTCCAGTCACCTGGCTTCCTTCCCCTCCCAGGCAGCATGGGCACCCCATTCACACCACATATGCTCAGGCTAACAGCCTGACCACCCTCTGACTCAGTCTCTTTCAAGACCATCAGGATGGTTAGGCTGAGAGGTGCCAAGTCCTTCTCCCTGGCCCAGGAAGAGCTTCTCTCCAGTCCCAGATGCTCAGCAGCTCACATCTTTGTGTGCAGAGCACTGACCTCAGCAGCTCATATTTCTCTGAAGTGCTGCTGCAACAGTTCCCTTCCAAATTCCTGTGGTAAGAAACCCTGCACTCCCCGTGCTGGTGCCCCACAAGCTACTGAGAAAGCCTTGTGGGCTCTTCTCCTCTGCCTCCCTCTCCAAACTCCCCCAGTAACGCTGTTTTCCACAGCTCCTTCTGGTATCCAAACCTCATTTCTTCTACCTTCAGTCAGGGACTACTTTCTCCTGTGCTTCTGGGGGACACCAGAACAGGTCCTGCTCCAGGGATCACCACCATACACGGTCACAAAGGACAATGGGTTCCACAACACAGGAGAGAGCAGGAACAGCTTTTTCATAGAGGTCATTGTATGCAGAGTCAGGAGGGGTTGGAATGAATCAGAGGAAATCAGGCTCCTTGGCTGGAGAGCACTTTTTAGAATCCCTTTGGCTAGAAAAGTAATTTTTTTCACTTCAGCCATTTCAAATCACTAACAGAGACATCCCTTCCCCTCCCCAGCTGGGAAAACATTTCCTGGAAAATATCCCTATTGTGCTCTTCACTTCCTTTTTCTGGAAGCCCAGAACACGCTCAGGCAACAAGCCAAAGGATGGGGGCAATGCAGAGAGGTGAGGCCCAGCTTGGAAGCTGTCATTAACCCTGCTCCTCAATGTGCACACTTTTAAACTCAAGGTGCTGGGAAGCACCAGAAGCAAAGAGAGGTCCCACACCGGCAAGGTGTGCACAGCAGTCTGGGAACACCTGACTGGGATCAGCTCCAGGCTCACTGCTGGCCCAACCAGCACAGAGAGGAGGCATTTCCCATCTCTCTGAGGAAGCTGAGGGGGGACAAGTGAGACCGATTTCTGGTTGTGTCGTACAGCGATGTACGGAAGGGTCTCTCCGACGCTAATGCCGGCTGGCTCGGCTGGCAGCCTGGACTGAGGTGCCTTCACAAGCTCCAGGGAGACAGACCCACACAGTTTTCAAAAGCAACAGCAAAGGGCCTACACCCTTCTACTCAATACTTTGCCTAACTACACAGCTTCCCCCTGCAGAGCTCAGACTGTGTCCTGCAGGAAGCTTGAAAGTGGCACTGTCACAAGAGAGGATGGAAGCCCAGCTGTAGGAGGGAGGGAGCTGCGTGCAGCCTTCAGCCCAGCTGGGCTGCTGGCATGGACAAGCACTAGCATCAAATACTCTTCAAGACAGGGAGAAGGTGCTAGGGATGCACCCAAGGGGTTTGTCTCCATGGGAAGGCCCCCCCTGTGCCTCTTAAGGCTGCCTACATCCATACCCCCAGTGAGGTATAGGAATTGCTCCTCACCTGCATAGATGAGAGGCCAGCCAGATCCTCAGGATGAAGCTCCACTGGGGTGCTCTGATCTGCAAGCGAGATCAGTTTTCGATAGCAATAATCAATTAAATCCAGCACGCTGTCCTCTGCTGCCTCACAGACCTCCTTCACAACAAAAAGAGTTTCAGAGAGGGCAAGTTCCCACAGCTGTGCCTTTCCACTCTCACCCAAGGGCTTTACAGGACTGAATAAAGCCTCTTACCTTGTGAAAAAAGACTGTCTCCAAGAGGTTAATGATGGAGGCTTCATGGCGCAGCTGTGGGGGAAAAGTGGCAAGAGACAGGTAACAGAGAAGTCACCAGAGCACTGAGGACACAGGAAGAGAAAAGGGCTCTTCTACGAAGGTCTTTATATAGTTGTGGCCAGATGCAAGTCAAAGAGCCAAACACAAGGGCTGAAATCTTTGTAACAGCTCTGGTTCATGCAGTTCAGGTTAGTGTTTATGTTAACATACCTATGACACTCTCCCCAGCAGGCAGAGCTCCTCAGGGCTCTGTCTCAGCACTACCAGCGTGGTACAACCATAGCTTTGGGCAAGCTGCAGTCCCTGGCACCATTAAGGAGTCACTGTCCCAGACAGGACAGTGCCCTGCATGGCTGGTCTGCCCTCAGTCCCCTGCGACTGGGGCAGACAGCCTTGTCCACAGACTGGGAACCAGGAGATAACTGCCTCATGGCAGTGCTGTAGACAAATCACAGAAACATTCAGGTTGGAAATGGAAATGGCTGCCCAAGGTGCTAAGTGCCTTGCCCCAGCAATGTGTTACTTTGGACTGAGGTGGGGATGAAACTTTCAAGTCTGGGGCATATTTCGCTTAGGTCAAGGGCTGCATTCCTCTTGCATGGAAGCCCATCTCCCAGGATCACTCCTTTGCCAAGAATGGCCCAAGGGACCACTAATGCCAGAAGCCTGGTAAGAAGAAGCTACATTTTGATTAACCCAAAGGGCACATAACATTGGAGACTCCTCTCTCTGATTGAAGATGACAAACAGTGCTGGGCTGTGTTGCTGCTTGGGAGCGAGGGTAGCGTGATTCACCGGGGGTGCATCCATCTCCAGAGCACAGCTCCCACGAGCCCCTTCACAGAGCTGACCTCCCCAGGAGCGGGTCCCTGTCCCTCCTAGGGGCAAAGCCACCAGCTTGTGGCTCGCAGCTCTGGCAAACCTGATGCTTCACACTGTCCACCACAGCTGCTCAGCCCAGCGAGGTGCAAAACCACAGCTCTGAGCTCTTCAGGGCCAGATTTGTTCTTAAGCACAGCGGTGCCCAAACAATTTCCAGGCATGTGCCCAGTGCCCTCTCTACTCACCACCACGTAGATGGGGAAGGTGCTCCTTGGCTTGAAGTCTTCCAGCCGGCACAGCACGGGAAAGATCTTGTGCTTCCAGATCTCCACAGAGATCAACTCCTCAATGAGAACAGGAATCTAGACATGGAAGGGATGGGGGAAGTGAAGCCTTTCAGAGCAGTGCTATGGGGGGAATCACTTTTATTGCAAGTGCTCAGCCACACAGACTTTGGAATCATCCCATGGAGGAGGGTAGCCTTGGGCATGCTTGCTTCATATTCACCCAGCTCAGAAACCAACAGCTCTTCACCAATAGATCAGCAGGCAGAGTAAGCTCCTGGGGTTGCAAAGGGGCAAGATGACCTTGAGGAGCTGGACAGGTCCAAGGCATCACACATGGTGGTGCAGCCCAGCACGTGTGGGACTGGGACACCCCAGGCACAGGGGAGAGATCCAGAACTGGAGGGGCAGGTGCATAAAAGAGACCATAACAACCTTGAAGAGAGGAACCACAGACCAGCAAGTAGAAATATCTCAGCTTGACCTTTAATTAAAGAAACCAACAACCCCCAAATCTTGCAAACCCTCTGTCAAACATCTTTGCCAGATACAACAGATTCTTCACCATTTTATTCCAAAATTGCACACTGTCTGTGAAACAACCCCAGCTTAAGGCTAAAGGCTTGCCATGGGGATCATTACCACATCCAGTGAGGCTCACCTTGGCATAGGTGACCAGCAGCTCAGTGAGGAGCTGCTCCTGACCCATGGAGGCACTCAGAATGGCGTGCATGTTGAGCTTCTCCACATACTCCTGCTGCAGAAGCCACCTGCAGGGCAGCCAGCAAGGACATCACTGACAGAGACCTCTGGTCAATAGCTATGGAGCTCCACTGTGCTCCTGAAGAGGGTCCCTCATGGAGGGAAACCTGCTCCCAGCACCACCATCCCCAGGAAATGCCCAGACCCTGCCAGGAATCCCCAAATCCCACACCATCCCCTGAGCCTGTGCTCCCTGGGGCTGCAGCTTCCACCTGTGGCAGCCCCAATCCCACCATCCTCCTGCCTGGCCCTAGCAACACCCACCATGAGACACCCCAAAACTGAGAGTCCTCCTCAACCATCACCCCTACCCTCACAGACCCTCTGGGGAGACCCCAGATCTGGGACCCTTCTCTGTTCTTCCAAGAAGACTGCAGCATCGGGCCCCCTCCTCTACCTGACCCTGACTCTGAGACCATCTCTTTGCACCAGACCTTCCGGGAACCCCTCCTTATCCCCACACAGGCTCCCTGGGGAGGCCCCATCCAGGGTCCCCTCACAGTCCCACCGGGGACACCTCAGCTTTATAACCCCTTTTTCGTGCTTCCCCTTTCCCAGACCCTCCGGGGCCACTCGGGAGCGGGGCCCTCCCCCTCTAGACCCCGTTCCCAGCACAGGCATCCCCCAGTACCCCTGTCCGCCGGTGTCCCGCAGCTCGGTGGCCTGCAGCGCCCGCACAAGCGCCTCAACCTCGGCGGGCGGCAACGGCGCCGCGGCGGCAGCGGCCACGGCCATGACGGCGGCGACAACGTCGTTATAGCAACGGCAGGGCGACGCCTCCCCCACCGTGAGCGCCGAGGTGGCTCTGCCGCCCTCTGGCGGCGCGGAGGAGCGACCGCAGCCGGCGGGACGCAACGGGGGCGGATACGGGGCAACGCGTTGGGGGACACACGGGCGCCGGTGATGCCGTCCCCGCCGTCACTTCCAGCACACGATGATGTTGGGGTCGTTCTCCAGGCGCTCATCCAGCTCCTTGTAACTCATGCCTGAGAGGAGATGGTAGCGGGGTCAGCAGGCTGCCCAGCAGTGGTGCTGGGGGCTGGCTGGGCATCCTAAGCCCTTCTTCAGGAGAATCCTAAGCCCTTCTCAGCACAGAACGTAGTCCAGAGTCCCGTGTCCCTGCAGTACGATGGCTTCCCAAGGGGTGACGGAAACCAGTGCACAGCCCTTCACCTCTCCCCACCCCTGAGACCTGTGAGGAGGAGCTTGGACCCTCACCAGTCTTGCAGCAGATCTCATCGTAGCTGTGGCAGCCTGTGTACAGCCGGGCTGGGTGACTTCGCTCATCCCGGGTGACCTTGACCGGATACTTCTGGAGCCGCCGGATAAGGCCCTTCATCAAACCAAACTGGATGAGCCTCCTGGGCACAAGAAGGGAAGGCACCACAATGCTGAGATGTCAAATGCACCAGCTCCTCCCATTCATTCTGGTGCCACCATGGCACACCATTGTGGAGAAAGGGGCTGTCTCAAGCCTTCACCCTTCATTGTCCCAACCTCATTTATCTGTACTAATCCATCTGTGCCTTCCTAATCCAGTGCTCCCTAGGCGTCCCTCTCCTGCTTAAGCATTGCAACAGGTTGCCAGGGAAGTGGTGGAGTCACCATCCCTGGAGGTATTGAAAACACATACAGATGTGGTACATAGGGACATGGTTTAGTGGTGGACTTGGCAGTGATGCATTAACAGTTGGACACGATGATCTTAAAGGTCTTTTCCAACCTAAATGATTTTATGATTCTACTTTTCCCAATCCACACATCCAGGAGCTGGGTATTTCCTCCTACCTCCCCCTGCCCCTCAACTTGCCCTACCACCCCTGTTTTCACTATCACCCTCAGGGAGTGAGCAGGAGGGTGCTGGCTCTGACCTCTCATCCACCCTCTGGAGCTGCAGGGTGTAGCGGGAGATGAGGTCTCGCACTGTTGTGCCAGGGCTCAGCCCACAGTACAGCTGGAAGATATCCCGGAGGCTGGCTCGCTTGTGCCCTGCAGGGACAAGTCACCAGTCAGTTGCCATCTTCCCTGCCTCCACTGGCAGTCCAGCATGACACCATCATACCTTGTTTGGTGACATACAACAGACACTCTTCCTGGAGACACTTGTCATCCACTAGGTCCTGGACCTTTGGCGTGGTGCAGTAGACATTGGAGTACTGGAGAACAAGGGAAAACCAGGTCTGCTTAGACATGACTGTCAGACACAGACCTGCCCCACTCTGAGCCCTGTTGTCCCCCTACATGGCTACCCCAGTAAGTGCAGCTGCTGCCTGAATCCTGTTTGAGCCCCACACTCCGTGGCCTGACCCACCTGGAGTATGGAAACGAGTGTGACGACCCCGTAGTACCTGCAGATGGACAGGGAAAGGTGAGACTCTGTCTGCCAGCACACCCCCTTTCCCTGCTCCCGTGGGCTGCCCAGGCCCCTTTCACACACTCACAGCAGGTTTTGCACTGCAATGCGCACCAAGTTCAGCTCCACATCAGCTTCTGCAGAAATCTTCTGGACGTGCCGAAAGCCATCAATGTAAGGCAGGATCTAGAAGGGTAGGAAGCAAGAGCTAAGAGTAGAGAGAGAAGAGAGGCTGAAAGCATCACTCTGAAGCCCAAGAAACTTCCCTGTGTCTGGATGCACAATGGGATGGGCAGGCTTCACCCCCAACAGCCTTTTATTCATGTTTTGGGTGAATGGATTGCTCACAGATATGAGCACAAAGACATGGGAAGCACCAAACTGTGGTCATTCAAGTACACACACCTGCTGTGTGGTGAGATCCCACTGGGAGTTGAAGAAGTCATCCTTATCTTGGGTGAAGACAGGGACATCATACTCCTGCACGATGGGGGGGTCCGGGCGCTGCTCAATGACCTTCAGATGTATGGTGTTCGACTCATCTGCCCAGGTAAAAGAGAGAGCTCAGTCCCCACAGAAACCTCTACTCCCTCAGGAGCTTGCGACTGTCAGCCTGAGGACATCACCATGCTACATGGAGGGCAGTGTGTGCAGCCTACAACCCCATCCCTCCTGGCCCTTTGAGCCATCCAGGGCAAGGGTGGCTCAGACATTCCCCAGTTCCAAGCATGGACAGGCAGGTAGTTGCCAGGAGCAGTGCAGGCAGAGCTGACCCAGGCAGGGGCTGGCTCAGCTGCTTCCCAGTCCCACCCTTGCCCTCCACTGCTGGGCTGGCATGGCTGCCATACCTATGGGCAGAGTGCACTTTCCTTTGGCATTCAGCTCCTCCATCAGGATGGTCATGATGGGAACCAGCTTCTGTTTACTCTCCTCATTTGAGATGAAGCCACTTTCCAGCTAAAGAGAGCAGAAAATCAAGTCAGCTCCTCCCCACAGAGCTATTTACTGTGAACCACACATCTTGGATCCCATCCTCCCTTAATCTTCAAGCAGTATGTGGGTAAAGCCGAGCAGTCCCCTCCTTGCTGTAAACCTGTTCCCTACTCCAGTAACACCCAGTGATCCACAACGTGTAGCAGGAGACTGGTGACCCTGTGGGGGTGGATCACAATGCAGCCTGCCTCTGCTCACACCAGCTCACCTCAAGGGTTGTGAGGTAGCCAGCCAGCTTCTTTACTATGGGTTCCAGTGCACAGGCCTTAGCTCTAGCATCACACACAAAGCCCAGATTGAAGAGCAGAGCGTTTCGGCTGTACTTCTTGTGCTCGATACACACGGGGCAGCCGATCAGCTTCTTCTCCATGGCTGTCCTACAAGAAGAGAAGTAGAACCTGTACCTATGCCCTCAGGGAGGCTTGAGCCCCGCACAAGGCTAGCTCCTGAGTGGCTCTAGAGAATGGGGTCTTCTCTGCTGGAAAAGCAATGCCCAATCCCCAAATGCTCAGAGTACAAAAGAGTCTGGAAAAGGCGGGGGTGGGGGGGTGGGGGGGTGGGTAGGGGGAGTGGAGCAGAAAAGAGTCAGTCCTCAGAGAAGAAAACTGTCTCCTTTCAAAACCAGCGCAGTTCTGAAGAATCGTTTAACTTTCCTGGGTTTGAGGCTGACACAGAACCAGGGGCTGCACCGGACACCCTCAGAATCGGGTACCAAACCTCCTGCCCAAGCTACTGCAGGCATCGTAACGATCCTGCTAGCCACAGAGCCTCCTGTAAGCGCCAAACTGACAGCTGTCACTGTCCCATCACCAAACCATCCTCTCCCCCTGGCAGAGCCTTGCCAGCCGTGGTGAGGGCAGCGGATCCGTCCGCCCACCGGAAAAGGCCGGGTAGCGGCCAACACTCACACGGTGATCAGCTTGTTCTGCAGCTCGGGCTTCGTGATGACGTACACCTGGATGGTGTCGAAGAGCTCCCGAGAAATGAAGTCCTCTGGGACCTGCAGCGGCACAGAAGACTCCGCTTCAGCCTGGCCCGGTTGCCAGACCCCGGCCCTACCCCATGACCCGCCCCCTCCACCCTGCTCTCACTGGCCGAGGCTCATCTCCCACCTGGTAGGTAATCTTGGGCCCCAGCGTGGGGTGGAACTCGCTGAAGAAGACGCACTCGATCCTGCCGCCCATGGCGACCCGAGGCAGAGCCGTGCTGGGCGCCGGGCCGGCAGGCACAGCTAAACCGAACGGCGAGCACCGACGGTACAACAGCCCTGCCGGCCACCGTAGCGCAGATCCTGAGGACGATACGTCACACGGCTGCGCCGCTGGGGGCGGGCTCTCATCCTGAACGACAACGATATCCACCCATTCAGCGGTGGCGCAGCGCGGGGGAGGCGGGCTCTAGCGCGGACGGACAGCCCAGCTCGCCCAATCGGAACCGGCGCTCCGGCCCCCTCGTCTCGGTCGCGGCGGTTCCCCCTCTATTCGCCGGGCACCATGGCCCTGACGGCCGAGACCGAATCCCGTCTGTACCGCTCCCTACGGGCCGCTGCCGGCGCCGCCGCTCATCTCGTGGCGCTTGGCTTCCCCACCGCCGTGGCTATGCTGGCGCGGCCCGGATCCAGTGAGTGCTGGGGCGGGATCGGGACCGGAACCGGCGGGTGTGAGCCAGGCCGGGGCTGGGGGGCCCGGCCTCTCTAGCCTCGTCTTACCTCAGTGCCTACGCTTCCCTTGCAGGCCTCTTTTCCTGGCATCCGCTACTCATGACGCTCGCGGTAAGTCCCGCTGCCCCGGTTACCGGCCACTTTGTCATGCTGCCCCCCCTGCCGCGGGCACCTCCCTTCGGCAGAGGAAGGGACCTTGATGGCGGAGAGCGCCCGGCGAGAAGGGTAAAGTCCCTCTGCGTTCCGTGGGTGGTGGGACGCTGAGCCCCGGGCGATGCTGAACCGCCACCGCCGGTCCAGCCCCCGGCCGTAGCGGTGAGGTGGGAGCAACCAGTGCCACTCCCCCTTCCCTCTCTCTCCTAGTTCTCGTTCCTGATGACGGAAGCCCTGCTGATATTTTCTCCCGAGACCTCGCTGCTCCGCTCCTTCTCCCGCAAAGTCAAGGTGCGGGTGCACTGGGCCCTCCAGTTGCTCGCCCTCCTCTGTGCCCTCTTGGGGCTGGGCATCATCACCTACAACAAGCATCTGAGCGGCAAGGCCCACTTTGTCACCTGGCATGGCCTGACGGGGCTGCTGACTGTGCTGTATGCTGGTGGGCAGTGCGGGGGTGGGGTGCTCCTGCTGTACCCCAAACTGATCAAAAACTGGACACTGGCCAAGCTGAAGCTGTACCACGCGACCTCAGGGCTGGTGGGCTATCTGCTGGGCTGTGCCAGTCTGATGCTGGGCATGTGCTCCCTGTGGTTCACTACCTCAGTGACCAGCATCTCCTGGTACCTTGCCATGTTGTGTCCTGTACTCACTAGCCTGGTTATCATGAACCAGGTGAGCAATGCTTACCTGTACCGCAAGCGGAGCCAGCACTGAGGGCCTGGCGCAGATCCGAACTTCCCCTGTGCGAGCCAGTGAGGCCAGGGCTCCCCTGCTCACAGAGGGTCTCCTTGGAACTTGATTTCTACTTACTCATCTCTTGGATCTTGGATTGTCTGGAGTGTCAGCTACAGCTACAATGTGTGTGACACCAAGTGGGCAGGACCTGCCTACTTCCTGCCTGTCTTAGTGGGGATGCTTCCCAGCACAGGTAGTTTCAGGTCACCGTGGCAGTTTGGTGCTCAATACTAGAAACCGGAAGGTTCACTCAGAATTCCTGCTCCTTTTCCCTTCCCAACCAGGGCTGCTTTGGAGCAGGCAGGAGAGGAGCTGTCACGTTCCTGGTGAGCAGAGAAGCATTTCTGCTCACCCAGGAGGCTGCAGCAGGCACTGCACTGCCTCTCCTCCCACAGAGGCAGCTTGGCCAGTGAAAAAAAGCACAGGGTACGGTTGTGGCTTCAGCCACAGGAAGGCTGAAGCAGGGTAGATCACCCAAGGCAGATGCTGGAGGACAGTGGAACATCTGTCCCCATGGGGGCTATGTAGGACTGGTACAGTCAGCCCTGCTGAATGGCAACAGATCTGGCCAGCCATTGCCACGCACAAATCCTTCCTGCAGGCCAGGCCAGTGAAGCTTCAGCCTGGCAGGAGGTGATGGTTCACTTTACAGACCAAATTACTGAGCTGTGCTGCAAACCAACAGCCTGTGAAGACTTTTGTCCCTCTGAGTGGCACAGGGAGCAGCAAGGCTCAGGCACTGGCCTGAGGCACAAGCCCTGGAGCCAGCCTGCTGAACAGCCCTGAGGAAGGCCAAAAAGAACCTCCTCACCTCTCGCCACCTCACAACAGCCTTCCTTCCAGCCCACCTGCCACCGGGGCAGCTGGGTGATGCAAGGCTCCATGTGCTGCAGCAGCTCCTTCTTGATGCGAATCTTGCTCTCAGCAGGGCTGGAGAGTTGGGAGCAGCTCCCAGGCCAATAAATTCCTCTGTATCCAGAGCTTTTATTCTATTAATAAAGATTTCAGGCAGCTACAGTGCAACAAGCCCTCTTTACTGCCTGGGGTGTGGGGGGCTTTTGGGTTGCAGGCAGACATAACCCCCTGCTGATTTCCCCAATCCTGACAGGAGCGCCCAGGAAGAACACACCTCCCCAGACTCCTGTGCAAGAGCCCCCAGGGCCACTCTGTGTTCACCCCCCCTGTTCTGCCCCTGCTCTGCTGCAGGAGCCAACTCTTTCAAAGAACTCTTTATTGATAACGAAAAGTCTTGTTTTTCAACTGGTTGACAAAACCTTCTCATGTGGTCCTTTAAAAAAATAATCACAACGTATCAACCCGCATCCCGGGCTGCCTGGGGGATTGGGAGCTGTGGGGAGGCTGCTGCAGGGAGCATCCTCTCCATCCAGAAAAAAAAAAACAAAAGAAAAAAAGCTCATCAACATGGAGGGAAAGAGAAGGGGGAGCCCCTGTTCTACCCACAGGAAAGAAAACTTGCTGCCAGAGGAAGCAGCACAGCCTCACTGTAAAAATTAATTCCAGCTTTTAGTGTAAGCTGACAGATTAGCCAAGGAGTGTCCAAAGGCACTGGCTCCTGGCAGGGCTGGCATCAGGGGCAGGAGAGCAAGGAAAAGAGAACCACCCCGTGCACAAAACCCAGAGCTGGTGGTGCTGAACCACCAACACGAGGGGCTGGGTGGCCCCCTCTTGTCCAGCAGCCCACCCCCTTGCTTGGCAAACCTCTCACCAGTCATGGTGAGCTCCTGCTGGGGCTGGGGGAGGCTCCCCATAGGAAAGGGATTCAGAAAAGAAACCTGCCAGCCTTCCCATTCCCTTGGTTAGGGACAAAACTACCTTCAGAAAGGAGGAGAAAGTGTTGAGCACTCTGACCGACCCCTGGTGCAGAGGAGAAGCGAGGAAGCGCTGCTGACTGCTCCCACCTGGGCAAGTGCAGTGGCCTCAGCGCAGGGGACAGCCCCATGTCCCCCTCCCAGCACAGCTGCCAGTGCCGACATCCACGGCCTGTCCTGTGCTGAGGGGAGCAGCTCCAGGAACCCCCGTGCTTGTGGTGGTGCCAGCAGCATCATCCTGGGTGCCCAGTGCTGGCCACGGGCAGCAATGAAGCATTGGAATGAGGTAGCCCCTTGCCTCTGCTGTGGAAGGAGTCCCTGCTCCCTGCCGAGGGTCCCGGCTGTGGGAGGGGACACGAGGAGGGTTAGCAGCTCTCCGACGGAGACAGGGTGGGGAAGGGGTTGGTGTGTTGGCCGGTCACAGCTGGGATGGAGCATCCTGGAAGGTGATGAGATTGGACTCCTGGCTGGTGCCCTTTCCAGCAGTGCCAGGGTCAGCCAGCAGTGGGCTGTCAGCCTTTGCCACCACTACTACCGCCTCCTCCTCATCATCCTCCATGCTCGGCCAGGCTGACTGGTCCTCCACACGTTTCAGCCGCTCGTTCAGGGCCTTCAGGGCCAGCTGTCTGTGGGGCAAGGGCAGACATGTGGGTTAAACCTGGGTCCAATGGCAGAGCAGGGGTTAACAGTGCTCTGGGCATGTCTGTCCCTGGCTTCTTCCTGACAGGAGCTGCTGGATTCAGCAGCACTGGAGATGATCTGGAGTGCCTGTGATTGGCCTACAGAAACCCAGTCATGCTCTCAGACTACATGCACCAAGTTTTGTGCCACGTGGTGTGCTCAGAGGCAGTCAGATGGTACATGGGCTGCTCTGGGAATGGGGCAAGAAAGGCATGTAACAGGGCAAGGGGAAACAGAGAGCCAACGCCTTGTCCAAACCTTCCTGGTAGAAGTCAGGAAGGCCAATGCCAGGCATAGGAAGTCTAGGGCACAGGACTGGTTCATTGCCTTCACCTGTGCCAAAATGATGGGTGCAGGGCTGCCATGAGCAGGGTGCTGGCATCTGCCTGGGCAGCTGGCATCTCCCTACCTTCTGCAGGGACCTCTAACCTTATCTGCCATTTTCCTAGGATCACCCCACTCCTACCCTACACTGTACCACTGCTCCACATTTGGAAGAGCAGAGCAACATCCTACCAGCCACCCAAAGCACTCTCCACCACCTCTGTGGCAAGGAGGGCAGCCCCCAGCAGAGTCCTTGGAGAAGGCCCCCCTTTAGTACCGTGCCCAAATCTCCCCCTCCTTCTCATCTGAATTTTCATTCTGACCCTTGTTGCCCATAGAAACAATGCCCAATGGGGGCAGAGCTAGTGGTACCTTCTCCTCTCAGCATCCTGGGGGTCTGTCCCCGGCAGACTGATGGTGATGGATGATGGGGCACCCACATCGTAGCGTTTGACTGTCTTGCGGCAGACCTTCACCTTCACCAGGATGCTGTGCACCACGTTGGCCACCAGACCCACCACAGGCTGCAGGATCTCGGGGAAGAAAGTGGCGAAGGCAAAATGGTCGGACATGTCTCCACGGCCTCTACTGTGCCGCTGGTAGAAACGGAGATAGACCCAACTGGAGAGGAGCCCAAAGCCGTACGAGGCCAGTACATTGCTCTCGACGAGGGCAGCAAGCCGCAGCACAGACAGGAGAAGGAGCAGGAGCATAGGGACAGCCTTCATTCTGACTTGGGGCACCTTCAGCACAGTGCTGTCCCCCATCGTCTGCTTGAGAGCCACCAAGACTCCCCCGAGAAAGCCAAGCCCGCCGTGGATATGGACGGCAAACAGGTAGGGAAGGTGGAAGGAGGCCACGTAGGTGAGGAAGTAGGCAAGGGCCCCCAGGAGCCCCACCGAGACGTTCACCACCGCGAAGAAGACCAGCAGCTCCAGGGCTCCCCAGAGGGGCTCAAGCAGCCGTCCAGCCACCCCCAGAGTGGCCAGGCTGGCCGCCAGGCCCCATGCCCGCTCCTCCACCAGTCCGTGCGTCAGCAGCGTCCACACCCAGAAGTTGGGGGGCAGGAGATACCCAGGGGTCACTCCCAGGCCGTAGGCCGTGTCCAGGCCGAAGGAGAGCAGGTAGAGGAGGAGGACGGCGGCGCTCAGCGACTTCACCACCACGCTCGTGCCGGCCAGCGCCGCCAGGAAGTGCTGCCGGGCCACCGGCAGATACCGCCGCATCTTCGGCCCCACCGGCAGAACGGGACTGTTCCAGCGCCCGCCCGCCGGGGCCGCCTCCCCCGGGCCGGGCCCCGCTCGGTCCCCGACCAGGCCCTCCAACAGCCGCCGCAGGCCAGGCCGTGCGCGGACAAACAGCTGCTGTGCGCTTGCGCCGCGCGGGGCGGGGCCGGGCCTGGCGCCGCGGCCGGCGGGGCCGGAGGCCGTGCGCGGGGCTCCCTGGGACATGGAGTCCGGCCGCGGAGCACGCCGGGACGCGAAGTCCGGCCGCGGCTGGGAGGGGCAGGGACGTGGCGGGGACCGGATTGGAACGCAGACACGGGGGTCCTGGGGACACCAGCGCAGGAGAGGGATGGGGGAACACAGGCGTATATACTGGGGACAGGCATGGGGAGATGGACCGGGGTTGGGACACAAACCGTGTGTGGCTTTACAGACACGGGCGGAGCGTGAGTGGCACTCGGCGACACGGACCGCACAGGACAGGGGGACGCGGATGTGGGGATACAGACTCAAACGGACAGAGGCATGAAGTGGTGGCGTGGCAGAGGGGACACGGGGACGTGAGCAAGGTGGGGGGGCACAGGGGGAGGGGGGGATCTTGAGGGGACTGCGTTGCGGGGCTGAGCCCTGCCTACCCCACGGCCTATGCAGTGTGTGGATGTCCGTGAACCTATACCTCTGCCTACGTCCGTCCCCACAGCCTTTCAGCAGAGGGGCAGGCAGGCATGCGGGTAGCAGCCCGGCTGTCAGGAGCACCCTTGCCCGCCTCCTCCCTGTGCCGTGCCCTCCCCCCCGGCTCTGCCCACATAGCTGGGCAATGACGCAGCCACTGCCTGTGAAGTGAAAATATGAACATTATTTAATAACCGAGTCTCTGTAATAAACCATTTGAAAATATTTTACAAGGAGTCACACGCACGATATCTTACAAATTGTTCTTTTTGTTGGTTTTTGAAGTTTTCCAACTCTTCTGTACAAAAAAAACCCAACAACCAAAAAGGAAATAAACCAACACCACCAAACAACAACAAAAATCCCAACGAAAAAAACCCCAAACCAAAAACAAACCCAAACCAAAATAATGGAAAAAAAACCCAAAACCCCAAACACCTAAAGAAAACAAAAATCAATTAAAACCCCAATGCCTTTGTATGAGCAGAGAGAAGATTTCAGGTGGGAAGAGGGCAGGACACGACCCTGGTGGGATGGCCCAGGGCTGGGCTGCCCCTTTGTCTCATTGTTTTTTAACTTAAAATAGACTATATATGTATATATTTATAGGTATGTATAGTGGTGGTTTTCTGGCAGAGCACCTAACTAGACTACAGAAGTACACACACTCCCGGTAACACAGAGCCATCTGTTCAAACACGGTCCCAGAGACAGTAACCAAACACACACTGAAAAAGCTACAAGCAGAATGACCATTAATTAACCCCGGTACTAATTAGCGCCTGGTGCCCTCCCCAGTCTTCCCTGGTGTGGTTGTGCTGAGGGAGCTCCCCTGGGCCCGATTGATAGAGTGGCTCTAAGCAGGGTGCCCCTAGGGGATGCGGGTCCCCAGGGCTGCCTGCCTGGGTAGGGTTTCCTGACACTGCTGGGAACAGTGAGGGACATGGGGAGTGGGTACGGCCACCCCTGCACCACAGCACCCTGGAGTGTCACCCTGCACCCTGTGCTGGGCCCATCCAGCCCCGCAGCATCTCTCCTGGCTGTGGTGGTGGGGTACAGTGGCGTTCCAGGGCTGACCAGTCCCTATGTCCAGCTCAGCACCCACTATTTTGGCTGGAAGGATGACACCCCAGCCTGAGTGCCCTGGTGTAACTCCCAGTACCTTGGGGTGCCCTAATACAGGGCCACCTCTCACCCCCCAGCACTGAGTGCCCCCAGCCAGGACCTCAGGAGCATCCCAGGTATGAGCTCCCCTTGCTGTGTCCTGCCCCCATGACGGTGCCCCGAGGGATGGGCCTGGAGGCCTGGCACACCCCTTCTGGGAACATGTGGCACCACATGCTCCATTTCCCACTGGGGGCTGTGCAGCACATCCAACTGTGGGGCACATGGCACAACCTGCTTGAGGGCACATGGCATGTCCCCTTTGGGGACAAGCAGCACGTTCCCCTGGCCAGCGCGGTTTCTTTGGCAGGGCTGCCAGGGCAAGTGTGGCTGGAGAGGGCTGGGGTGGGCAGGATTTCACAGTGATCTGCATAACAGAAAAGAAACAAAACACATTTTTTTCCCCTCCTCTCATTTTCACCCCAGTATCTGTGCCCAAGAACGCAGAAGAGCAGCTGAGCCCAAAGCAGGGACCAGGGCTCCATCCTGCCCCGGTGCAGGCCATGGCCAGCTGCTCTCTGCCCCCTGCCCTGAGCCTGCAGGAATGCTGGAGCTGCCCTGCATGCCCAGGGGCTTGGAACTCGCTGGAACAAATACTACTGACCCGCACAGTCAGGTCAAGTCCTTTTTTCTTTTTCTTCTTTTTCCACCCCCCACCCTCCCCTTGTTTTTCCCCACGTGTCCTCATTGCTGACAATAAACACCGCCGGTCTCCAGGCGAAGAAAATGTTGGAAACTCGATGTAGAAAGATCTGCTTTAAAATCTTCAGGCTAAAAAAATAGGCGAGGTGGACAGGGTGTCGTGGGCGGAGGGTGCCAATGCCACTTTCCGAGTCTGAGCAGCCAGGAGGGCATGACGCCGTGGCACCGACTCGGTCCCTGCTCTGCCGGAGAGCCCCTGCCTGCATCCCGACTCTTCTTTGGCTGAGGCCAGCGGGGAGCGCAGGGTGGCATTGCAGGGGTCCCCGAAGTGGTGAAGGGGACGTTGCTCCTGCTCCACCAGGCAAAGGAGGGGGATGGAGATGGAGCTTGAAAGAAAAGAGAGCTCGCGGGGGCAGCTGGGGGGTGCTAAAGGCAGGCGGCCGGGGGGAGCGGGTGCTGGCTGGTGCTGGAGTAGAGAAGCAGCAGCTGCAGGGAGAGCAGGACCCCCAGGGAGGGGGCGAAGGATGCCCCTCGGCCACAGTCTGAGGTATCTTCCTGGAGGGGCAAAGGGAGAGGGGCTGTAGGGTACTTCCCATGGTGGCTCCACACCCCAGGGGCACCTACCACTCTCTTGCAGTTCTGATATGCCTCCTGCCCTGGGACCCCCATGGCCCCACTTCCTCCTCAGAAGGACACCTTGAACATTGCAATCCCAGGGACTTCCCCCATGGCTCTGATCTCCCCAGGGGGCACCCCAATGCTTCCAACCCCCACGGTTCCCCTGTGGCTTTACCCAACAGGAGGATACCCCATGGCACTGCTTCCCCAGGGTCCCTCCACAGCTCCACACTCCCCCTCAGGGGAAATCCACTGCTCCCATTTCCCCCAGGGGTACATTCCATAGCTCTGCTCCCCTGGGGACACCCCTGGCTCTGCTCTCCCTACCAGGAGGGCATCCACTGCCCCAATTCCTTCCCCTGGGGACTCCTTCTGGGACTTTTCTCATCCCTGCACCCCCCACCTCCCCACCCACCCCACTTACTGTTGCATTGTAGTCAAAGCAGATGTGGGGGCCTTTCCGGTAGCGGGGCCTGTCCACCAGCTCACACTGGTTGGGGTCCCTCGGGGGGGCTTCACAGGTCAAGGAAACCACCAGGCACAGGGTGGTGGGGGCATGTAGGGTGCCTCAAGGCCACCCCAAGCCACTCCACCTATGAGTCATCTTCACCCCCCTCCACCTGACCTTGCAGCTCCCAGCCCCCCTGCCCAGCCCTGCAGCACCCACCTCTCCCCCAACTTCACCACCACATCCCCGAGGGCTGATGCTTGGCCACCAAAGGATACCTCTTACCTCTGCTTGCAGCAGCTTGATGGACTCGCACTGGCTGCAGAGGGGCTTGTCAGCCACCACGAAAAGCAGGTTGGTGTTAGCTAGCCTCTGTGCATGGAAGAGCCTGGGGGCATGACAGCAGCATGGACCCCAGTTACCCTGTACCCTGATCCTGACCCCAGTCCTCAGTACCAGCCTTACTGGCAGGTGACTCAGGGAAAGATGAGTCAGTGGGATGTCCCCATCTCCATCTTCATCTCCATTTCCACCTCCACCTCCACCTCCACCTCTACATCCACCTCCATCCCTGTTCCAGTCCCCATGCCCATCTCCATCCTCATCCCCATGCAGAGAGGCTTGCCCAGGTAAATTGGCTTGCAGGACTCAGTCCTACTTGGAGAAGCCCTGGGTACGTCCGTGTCACCCTGCAACCCATGGGGATGTGAATATTGCATTCTGTCCCCCTGTCTGGGTACCACAGTCCCCTCATGAACACTTCACAGCATTTTTCAATGCCCCCATGCAGGTGGCTGCACAGGGGTTCTGGCAAAGGGTGTCCCCAAGCCTGCCAGGGTGATGGAATGGCAGGGCCAGACCCACCTGGAGCAGTTGCCGCAGTCGATGATGGCATTGTAGGTAGAGTTGACAGTGCTGAAGTAGTACTGTGTCTGCTTCATGATGCAGCTCGTCTCTCTGGCCTCCATGCTGTCCCCTGCCACCTCCTCTGTGCCAGCACAGTGCCATGGGCCAGGGGCGATGGACCCATGGCCACATGCCCCCACCAAGTCTCCTGCCTGCTCCCCACCCTAGGGCTCCCCAGGACTCACCTGTCTGGAACCAGCTGCTGTAGGTGAGGCCATACAGGAACTGCTGGAAGAGGGACCTGGGGGAAGGGAGTGCATCCATCACAACTGTCCCAGGGCCTGGGGACATGCTGTGGCACTCCCCAGTGGAAACAGCCCCCAAGGAGGGGACTCACCAGGCTGCAGCTGAAGTCCACCAGGCAAGGTTCAGGAGATCGGCCACGGTAGGCTGTGGGCAAAGAGCAGGGAAATGAGCCAGCAGGTCACTGAGGACACACACACCTGCTTGTCCCCAGGCTTCCAGAGTGCCTGGTGGTCACCATCCCCATAGGTGCTCACCACGAAGACACCGCGGGGTGCAGCGCCGGTGTTGCTCTGGGCCTCGGGGGCGCAGACTGACTGGAAGTCGTACGACTCTTTGCGTGCGTAGAAGGAGTTGTTGTAGAGGGCAGACATCAGGTTGGCATCCACCTCACTGAAGAACTTGCCCACCTGGTATGGGAACACTGAATCTGCACCCAAATTCCACCTCACCATGAGTGTCCCCTGATGAGGACTTGAGCAGGGCTATGTTGACACCAGCTCAAAGGTCTCATCTCCCACACTGGCATCCCACACACAGGAGAGCTGCCGTGTGGGCATGACTCACCTGGTACCAATGGTCCTCCTGGTTGGAGAGCACCAGAAAGCCCCCATCGTCGATGAGGACACAGATGAGGTCCTGGGGAAGGAGGGAAGTGTCACCCATCCCCAGCCACGCCCAGGGAAAGCAGGATAGGCAGGGCTAGGGGATGACAGGCAGGCAGGCAGGGAGGTCAGTGTCTTGTCCCCAAGTCTGAGGGCTGCTCAGGAGCATTTTGCTGCTGTGAACACTTGTGCTGGGTGAAGCTAGCAGGAACCATCACCTGCCCTGGGGTGTTTAACGGCCCCCTCAGTGGGGCTCTGCAGTGAAGGGCACAACCCCTGGGGCTTTGCCCCTGTGAGAGGGAGCAGAGGGACCAGGTGGCTGCACTCACCCAGACAGCACGGGCAGGGTGGGCTGCGGATGGGGAGCCCTCCCAGCCATCTGCCTGCGGTCCCCACCCCTGCCCACCACCCACCTTATTGTTGGCCTCACAGTCCATCTCACAGCTGGTGGAGGGGTCGCACTGTCAACCAAAACCAGGTCAGATGAACAGGTTAGCAAGGCTATCATCCCCTCCAGAACTGTCCTCCAGGACAGGAGGGAACATACAGGGTGATGCCCTCAGGGGACAGGGATGGATACCCCCTGATAGAACAGTGTGAGGGTCAGGGCTGTGTGGGAGGTACAAGCCCAGAATGTAGTGCTCCCCAGCTACTTCCTCACCAAGCAGAGCTCCCTCCCCATCCCTGCCCCTGTCCCCACACTGTGCCAGCTCCATGGGCTGAGAGACATACCCGTCTGGTGCCCAGCTGGTCACGGTCTGTCCGGTTGCTTGCCAGGACTTTGAACTTCTCAGCCCAGGCCTCCAGGTCTAGCTTCACCCCCACCACTGGGGCAGAGGGGACATAAGGTAAGCCTCAGTCTATGAGGGACAACAAGGTCCCCCTTGGACACCAGGCACCAGGCTGTTGTTCCTTGCCTACCTGCTGGCTTCAGTGTCTTGCCCCCAATGCTGAGCTCCACAGCAGTGCTCACCAGGATCCCAATGGTGTTGTTCTCCAGGTCCGGTGCCTGGTAGCTGGCTGAAAAGACCAGGAGTGGCATCAGGGTACGTGTCAGGCCAGTGGCAGCCTGTGCCACCCTCTGCCACACTGAGCCAACACCCACCGTCCCGGTAAGGCGGCTTGAAGATGTAGCCCTTGTTGTCCAGGCTCCTCCGATAGAAGCTGGCATTAAAGGGCTCCGGTTCCTCCTCCCAGTCATCTGCAGCCCTGGGGGCAAGCAGCCATGGTCATGACTGTCCCTGGGCTCTGGTCCCATGGTCCCTCCCAGGATGACCCCGTGGGAGTAGGCATGTCACCACGGGGAGGCAGGCATGCACACACCAGCCAGACACTCACTTGTTAGGGAAGACACGGGTGATGCCGCCGTCAGTGGCTGCAAAGACAGCCAAAAGGCTGTACCTGCAAGGAGAGCAGCCTGCATCAGCGAAGTTTTGTTCTGCTCCCATCCCTGTCCCCAGAGCCTGTCCTAATGCCTCTCTTTCCTCAGCCACCTTGCCTCCACCTACGTGTTGAGGTCTTGGTCCTTCCAGACTCGCTCCACCAGCTGCTGCGTGATGCCTGTGTCCAGGATCAGGTTGTGAAGGAGGAAGTTGTCGCCTTGGGAGGAAGATGCAGAGGAGGAGGAGGGGGAGGAGGTGAGGGCTGGCCCTGTTGGGGGACGCTTGTACTCCCCCTGCTTCTGAGCGCACTCTGTGGTGGCTCCCAGGACCCCAGCCCCAGCACAGTTCCCCTCCTGCCCTCATCTCTTCCCATCCCCTCATCCCCCGCAACCCTGCTGCCAGCCCCCTCCCCAGTCGCTCCCAGCTACTCACACTGCTTGGAGTCTGGGGTCACCTTTTCCATGAGGGCAATAAAGTTTTCCAGGAACTCGGTGTTGTTATCCGACAAGTCGAGGTCTTTGCAATACTCTCTGGGATTTGGGGGACAAGGTTTGTCGTTCACGAGGATGGAAAAGGCAAGGTCAGTTCTCCCCCGGGGATGGAGGGGCAGGTGCTGGCTGCGCTGCCAGCACCTGGGCTTGCCAGGGGATGGTAGTGGTCATGTGCCACCACTTCTGCCAGTGTCACCCTGCTGGGGCAGCTGGCTCTGGGCCATCTTGGCAGACTACCCAGCCTCTGCTGCTTGCAGTGCTGCTGCCTTGGCTGTCATGCCAGCCACTGGGTCTGTCACTGCCACAGGCACAGAGGTACTGTCACCTCTTCCAGAGCCAAGGTTGATGGATCCCAGTTTGCCCTGAGTGGTACAACCTAGAGCCCATCTCTCTCCGTACTGGTTGGGCTATTGGTGGGACTGGCCACCTCTGCTATCATACTTACCTGTGTGACCAGGCAGGTGCCGCCATGCCCATCCTGCCCTCCCCTGGGGAGTGGGGGCTCCACTGTGGGTGCGAGCAGGGCTTTGGCTTGGGAGCCCCTATGGCTGTGCTGGTGGCACCACACAGGCACTTGGCAGCCATATCTGTACCCTTTGTGTAGACAGTTAGATGCTGGGTGTGGTCCAGCCAGTGGAGGTGGGCATGGCTGGCCCTGAGCCCCTCCTGGGGTGAGCACTGTGTAGAGTGCTGTATCCCCTTTCTGGACTGGGACTACCCTAAGTGCAGAGCCTTGACCCTGCTGATGCTGCGAACAGCCATGACCCCATCGGTCACACAAGATTCTAGTGGGATGGCACAGGTTAGTGCCACCCTAGGGTACTGAGAGCCTCCCAGCCTCAGATGTGGCTGCAGGAGTGCACGTGGGTTCAGGGTTTCCCCTGCTCATGTCCCCTATGCCAAGCTCCTGACTCTGCCAAAAACCTCATTAAAAGGACAGATACAGGAGCAGATGGTGGCAGGGAGCATGTCCATGAGGCAGCTGAAAAAGTTGGGGTACCCTGGCCACCCTGGCCTGGCCCCCCCTCCCCTGCTTGTGGGGAGCAGCCACCTAAGTATCTACACCAACACGCACAGATACAGGAACTCACACACCCACGGGGGACAGGGGATATATGGTTTCTGAAAATCTCCAGTGGCCCGTGGGCACGGCAGTGCTGACAAGATCATACAGTCGCCCTGGGTGCCAGGCCCCTGCCCCCACAAAGTCCTCCCCACTCACACCACACCGGCACCCAGTGGAGGGAGGGAACCAAGAGAGCTGCCTCCAGGGGCACCAAAGGGCTCACGTCAGTGTTCAGCCTCCCCCTTTTTTCTCTGGCTGTACTGGCCACGGAGCCCCACGCTGGTCACTGGCCCCATCACTGCAGCCTGAGCAGGGAAGCTGGGGAGCTGTTGGGGAGCAGTCAGGGGGCAGACCCACTCCCTGGGTCTTGGGCTTGGACATCACCTCCGTATTTACTCCCCCCAACACAGTTACAGGCCAACATTTTAATCCCAGGGTTTTTCTGTTTCTCACCAATATTCTGCCCTGGGTCCTGTGTTTTCCAGACCTCACCCCTGCTGCCCTGGGCATCACCCAGAGAACAAGTGCCCCCCAAAATGCTGGGGCTGCACAGTAACTGCACGTTTTGGGCTGCTTTACTCAGAACTGGTATAAGGGGACAACGGCTGCTGTAGACAGGGAGGGTAGGGGGTATCGCAGGTGGCACAAGTGTGGCTGCGCTGTGGCTTCAACCTTCTGCAGTCCTCAAGAACTGCAAGGATGAACCCTCTCCTATCAGGGCTTTTAGCTGCAACAATGGCAGGTAAGCACATGGGTGATTTGCTGGCAATGTTAATTAGAGCTGGTCAGCAGCAGGAATTGCAGGATGCTGGTGGAGACACAGGGCTCCCTTAACAACGCACCGAGGGACAGCCCTTTGTCCCTGCTGAGTGACAACACTGAGTGGCACAGTCCCAGGGGAGGGGACACGTAGGTTTGCCCAGGGACACCACGCTGTCTTCAAGTCCCTGTCGGCAGTCTGTAGCCGTCAGCCTCCCCGTACCACCCCGGGCATCCCGAATTTGAGCCAGAAGCTGTCCTTCCTTCTCCTCACCACCCCGCAGCCAGCGCGACTGTATGATGCCAGCGCCGCCCCCGGCTCGCTCGCAGGGGGGCATTTTCAGAAACTATAGCTATATATGCACGCACAGCCGCCGCGCCGGGCAGGTGCATATATACCGTGCTGGATGCAACCGGGTGGCAGAGCGAGGCCGGGGTCCCGGCGGCAGTCCGCCAAGGCCGAGCGGGCACACGACACACAGGGTGAGAGGGGACGGGGAGAGGGGACAAGGCACGATGAGGCGGTGATGAGGGCCGATGGCGAGGGCTCGGCAGCGGAGCCGGGGGTGGATGCACACCTCGGCAAGCGCACACGCAAAGCTACCTGGGAGCAATGAACACATGTCCCTCCGACTCAAAGCTGTTGGGCAGCAGGTATTCAAAATCTGCAACAGAAAGGGAAGGTTATCCGGCGGGGAGCGAGGACAGGGGCGCCGGGGGCCAGGAGGGAGAGAGACGGACAGAGAGGGGAGGGAACAACAACAACGACAGAAAAAAACCAAAAAGTCATTTGTTGCTCTTGGGAACAAGAGAGGAAGGAAAAGGCCGTTCTGCTGTTGCTGGCACCGCACGGGAAGGAAAGTTACAGCCAAATTGGGAGAGGTTTGCCCATCTCGGCTCGAATTTGCTCGGTGCTGGACTGGAGGCGGGCGGGCGCGTACGCGCAGCTGGAGGCGTGTACGCAGGGACACACAGAGACACACACACATATATATATGCGCACACATGTATATATATGCATGTTTGGGAGGGTGTGGGGGCGTCTCTCTCTTGGGGGTGGTGGTGTGTGGAAAGTGCTGGACGAGGGCAGGGAACCACATGCTGTGCTCCTGGCCAGAGGAGGATCACCAAAATACTCGGTTATCAGGAGAAAAAATAAAATGAAACAAGATAAAATAAAAGAAAGTAAAAAATAAAAGGAGTTTTCAGGCATCAACATGGCCAAACGGGGAACCTTGCTGAGGACAGTCCAACCAGAGGCTCCCTGCCCAGCAAAGTGCCGTGCAATGTGCCGCCGGGCGCTGCTGGCTCCCCTCCCCCCCGGAGCGGTGGGATCCCAGCGGGACAGGGGCTCACACTCGCCTGGCACTTTGCTCCGCTTTAAGGGGGATCGCAGCCCAGCAGAGTTTGGAGTGCTTCTCAGGGACCTCCTGGCAGAGGGGTGGTGGATGCGGGGTTCAGCTCGTGCGTGTGAGCTGGGTTAGAGGGTGAATGGGGAGGGTGCTACGGAGACATTCTGGGTCTGCGAGTCTCCCACGGCAGGCACCACCACCCCCTTGCCCTCCCACTGGCCCCCAGTGCATTGCATGGCACAGCCAGAGGTTGGACTGTTGCTCTCCGAGGGCTGTAGGCACGGGCTGGGTAGAAGCCGATGAGGGGAAGAGGAGGAAAAGAAGGAGGAGAAAAGGAGTACAAAACACTCGTACTTGGTCCATCAGCATTGCCATCGCA
Source organism: Dryobates pubescens (assembly GCF_014839835.1). Lineage (NCBI taxonomy): Eukaryota > Metazoa > Chordata > Aves > Piciformes > Picidae > Dryobates > Dryobates pubescens. The sequence continues at coordinate 64,496,280 of NC_071612.1, forward strand.
AGGGCGCTGGGAGGAGGCAACTCAAAGCTGATAGAACAGGGCTGAGGGTGACACTTCCACTGTCCTGCTGTCCTGCTGTCCTGCCCACTGGCCCTGTCCCCCCACCCTGTATCCCCCTGCGCTGCCATGCCCCCTGCAGCTGTCCCCCTGCCCGTGCCAGGACTCGGGTGCTGCCGGGTAGGCCGCCGGCGGGTGCTGCGTGCAGGGTGTCGTTCAGGGCGCGTGCAAGAGGGAGCGTGACAGTGGGTTCCCCGGGACCATGCATGCTGGGGCATTTCCTAGCCCATCCTGGGGCTGTGTTGGAGCTGTGAGACCCCTCCTGCTCTGGTAAGTGGCCAGGCATGATCCTGCTCGGGGTCACATGGGTGATAAATAATAAATGATGTCCTGTTCCACTGCAGGAGGAGTACTAGCTCCAGCACCCCCCTGCTGTCTTGGCGGAACTCTGGGCTCAAATTTGGCTGCTCAGTCATGGATGGCACCGGGACACTGGCTGCCAGGGGCTTCATGCTGTGCTGGGCCTTGTGGCAGTGGGGACGGCCACAAAGCAGCTGTGGGGGCAGGCAGCGCGGCACCCCGGGGCTCAGCCACCCCACATCCCCAGGCTCACCGTCCCCTGTGCAGTGGGGTGGCATTGTCCTGGGGTGGTCCCATCCCCACCTCCACCAAGGGCTTCTGGTTGGGGAGCTTCCCCAAAAAAGCCTATCCCAGTGGGTGATGGTGGCAGGGGACTGGGTCCCCCATTTGCTCCCTGTCCCTGCCACCTTTGGGCAACCACTCTACAGGCCCCTGCTCCCTGCACAGCCCTATCCCTTTCAGGTTGAGTTGTCTTGGGGAGGAGGAAGCGGAGGAGCTGGGTCAGGGAAGAAGGAGCTGAAGGAGGCGAGCAGGGAAGAGCAAGAAGAGGTGGGAGCAGGGAGGAAGAGCAGGGTATTAAACTAACTACCAAAAACCTTGTGGATAAAAAATGTCATTTTCATACGAGACCAGCTCTCCAACGATACCAAACTGGGTTTGGGAGCGATGTGCGGGGAGGGAGTGGGGGACTGTCGTGACAAAGCTCTCATGGACAGAACAAGACATGTTGCTTTCAAATAAAGGGGGAACTGAGGGAGAGGAGGAGGAGAAGGAGGAGGAGGAGGAGAAGGAGGAGGAGGAGAAGGAAGAGGAGAGGGGAGGGACGAGTCAGTGGTGGTTTGCAGGTTTGGCGTGGCAAACGGGCAGGGAGATGGGCAAGCAGGGGGCTGGGGAGGGGACTGGACACGGGGCAGGGGACAGGGTGGTGAAGGTGAGTGGTCTGAGACTGAAAATACTTGCCCTTCATTTTGATGTTTGGTACTGTGTGAATCCACCATAGAGAGAAAGCAAGAAAAACAACAAACAAAAAAACGACAAACAAAAAAAAAGGGGGTTGGGTGGAAAGGGGGAAGGGGGCACAAACAATATTTTATTCAATTGTTGTTTGAATAAAAATATTGTGTATCATAATCATACCAAAAGGAAACCTCTTGCAAAACACGACATGAAAAAAAGAAGAAGAAAGAATAAACCAAAAAAACCAAAACCCAGTAATGGAAGGAAAAGAAAAGGCCATGGTGAAATAAGAATAAAAACCAATGCCAAGATAAAACTAGAGAAATATATATAGATATATATTCAATACTCCAACAGAAAATGAGAGTCAGTAGCAAACAGTTGCAACAGTCTTGATATCGAAATGTCCTCACTGAGTAAGGGGGCATGCACGGCACGGCGGGCAGGGCTGGGGAGGACAGAGGGATCCCCCCTCCCAGGGATGGGGACAGCCTGGCCTTGTCCCCACAGGACATGGCACTCCTGCCTGTGGATGGAAGGGTCAGCAGGGCTGGATCTGGGGTCAAGCCGCTGGGGCGGCCGAGGGGGAGAAACAGGGGGAACCAGAGGGGAGAGGGGAAGGGTCCAGTTCTCCCACAGGGGAGAGGGTCCCCAGGAGCAGCATGGACCTGCAGTGGGAAAAATGCTGGGGGGGTCAGGGGAGAGAGAAAGAGAGAGAAAGGGGAGGGCCAGGCTAACACACACGTACACAGATTAATTCCAAATGAAAACCAAAACCAACTGAAACTGAACTCATAAAAAGAATAAATGGCTTAAACTGAAACCAAAGAATCATAATAAACCAAAGGAAACCCAAGAGATCCATGCAAACTTTCCCAGGCTCGCAAACTAACTGGCTGCTCCAGCGTCACCCCTCATCCCCGGAGGCCAGTGGGCAGCAGGGCAGCCCCTGCCTGCACTGGCAGCTCCTGCTGCAGCCTGGGGCTCAGCTTTTGGGGTGCAAAGAGTATGGACCAAACCCTGGCACCCCGGGACACCCCAGGCAGGCAGCTCGCTTTCCCTCTGTGCCTTCACCTCTACTCATGCCTCTCCTGTTTTTACTTGGTCTTGGGTTTTGCCTTTCAGAGCAAGCCCTATCTTTTTGCAGGGGTTTTTGCTTTGTGTTTCTCCCCGACAGCTGTGGGCTGGCATGGGGGTGAGCAGGAGGGGGAGAGCATGGCTGGGAAAGCCAGGGGCTACTTACACTTCACTTGCAGGATCTGGTCACTCAAGTTGGCCTGGATGTAGTAGGTGCTGTAGGGAGGCAGAACCAGCCCCAGGCTGCGGAGGGGGAGAGCAGACAGGCGGTGTAAGGCTTTACACCCACCCAGAGCCTGTGGCTGGCCCCCAGCCCCTTCCTGGCGTGCCTTGGCAGCACCTGGCCCTGGCCAATGACAGGCGGCAGGTATGCTGCCTCCTCCTCTTCAGAGACTGCACCCTGTGCTGTCCTGGGGGCCACCCAGGGCTGTCCTTAGAGCACTCAGGGTCATAATGGGGCATCCAGGATCATTCTTAAAACACCTAGGGTCATAGTGGTGGCACTCACACATCAGAATTGTCCCAAGAGCACCCAAGGGTCATCACCACAGCACCCAGAGTCATCTTGAAGCACCCAAGGCCAAGCACCCTTGGAGCAACCAGAACCATCCTCAGAGCACCAAGGGTCCTTCATGGGCACACAGGGCCATTTTGGTGGCACCTAGAGTCATCACCAATGCATCCACTGCCATTCCAGGGCACTTAGGTTCTTCCCCAGAGTACCCAGGGGTACTTGGTCACACATGGCCATCCTGGTGACACCCAGGTTTGTTCCAAGGGCACCCAGTGCCATTCCCAGAACAGCTAGGGTCATCCCAGTAGCACCTACAGCCACGCTGGGAGTACCCTGGAGCACAGGATGTGGTAAGCCTGTCCAGCCAGGTCTGAGGTGGGCAGGAATCAAGGGAGATACACATAGAAGAGGGACACAGCATCCCTGTAAGGGAGGAAGGTGGGAAGAGACACAATCCTAGAAGGGACAAACCCTTCCCAGTGAGGAGAAACCGATGACAACCATTGCACAGGCACCAGCTACCACTGAGCCAGGAAGAGTAATTCACCAGCTAGGAGTTTGACACACAAGCTGTGGGATGGGAGTGGGAAAGGAGGTAGTAGAATGTGTTGGTGGGGCAGCCAAACCCATGGGACACATTGAGAGAGTGAGTTGGGCTCCTGGGTGCTGGCTGCAGTGGCTGGTGGCCTTCATTGACAGTGTCTGCATTAGGTGCTGCACAGGATAAAAGAGCACCAATGGGTGAGGACCACATTTCTGATTCTCATCAGATGTTGCACCTGCACCTCAGCCACCAGGCCCTGGATCTGTCCTACAAGCCACCCCTCCAGTCCTCTCTGTGCCTGACAGCACAGACTGGGCACACCAGCACACACAGAGGCACTTCAAAAAGCATGGCAGAGGTGGTGGTGCAGCAGCACAAAGGGCAGAGATGTTGGTACCCCAAAGTACAGGTGGCAAGAAGAGGACGGTGGCTTTTTTCTGTGCCCCAGGGGACTCCAGGGAACATCCCTGCTTCAGTGCAGAGGCATGGCAGCACCTGTCACCCTACACTTCAACCTATGATGCCAGCCTGTGTCACTGTCCCCTCCTCAACAGTACTGCTTAGCTCAGGAGGGGTGCCACCACGGAGGACAGGACCAGGGCTGTGCAGAGGACACCTGGCAGCGCTGGGAGGTGGTTGTGATCCTTGCCGGACCCTGCTGAGCAGGGTGGTGAGGAGTAGGATACTCTGGGTGGTAGTTGGACTACATTGGCACCTCACAGGATGAAGTCAGCATGAAGATGATGATACCAGGGTCTTTTTTACACATCTGCTGGTCCAAACTGGTGCAAACTGGATGATAAATGTGGAGGAAGCTTTGCTGTCCTCTGCTTCTGAAGCCACTGTGCTGCAGGATGGGCACATGTCACCCACCCTAGAACAGGCAGAGACCTGTGCAAGGCCAGGGCTGTGCAGGCAGGTGGTGAGAGGGATATCACTCATCTGACACCTTACAGACATGTCTGTCCTGCCCTGGGGACTGTGGCCTGGCTCTCCAGTGCTGAGTACTGGCGGGCAGCACTTCTGGGAGTGCTCTCTCAGGCATTGCTGGCTGCATGCAATGATGTGATGGGGATGTTTGCAACGCAACAGCCTATGGTACATGCTCCTGGTGGCCTCAGGGACCTCCAGAGCTGAAGGTACAAGACCACAGCTCTGTGCTGGTGTGGGTCTGGCCAATGCTGGGTGAGTGTGGGTATGCCAGCAGTGCTGCTCACCTGTAGTTGGTGCTTTTGATGGGTGCCCACGTGTAGGTCCTGAACACCTCATCGATGTATAGCTGTGGGTCAGAGGGAGCCAGTCAGGCCTGGGTGGTGCCAGGACTCTGCCAGTGCAGAGACACAGGACCACAGCTCTGAGCCCAGTGCCAGACACAGCTCCTTTCTGCCTGCCACCGGAGATGGGTGCTCAGCATGCTGCCAGTTTTGGCCATGACCCCCTTCCCCTGCAGTGTTACCTCATCCAGGGACTTGATGAGAGTCTTGATGAACCTCTGCCCGTCGTTCCCATCAATCATGCTTCTCCGGATCTGGGGACATGGAGGAGGTAACTGAGAGCCCTCAGCTATGTACCCATGGCACCCATTCCAGTGGGGGTGCCACTGGGGAACCACAGGGTTCTGGGGTGAGGGGTGAGCAGCCCTGGGGGACTCAGAGGACAGTGACACAGCTCCTCTCTCCTCTGTGACCCTGTAGGAGCTGTGCTGGGGCCCTCATGATAAGGTGCTTCCCAGGGCAGGCTGGAGGGGCTGAGTGTCCTTTGCAACTGCAGACTGGGGTTGGGGGAGAGCCTCTACCCTAAAAGCTGCCCCTGGGTCTGCCCACCTCCTCCTTGTTCTCATCCTCCAGCTCAGCATCCAGGAAGTCCAGCGTCACTGGCTCTCGGAAATTGATGATCTGCAGGCAGAAAGCAAGAGATGGACTCAGGGCTCCTGTAGACACTGCTCAGTCTGGACAAACTCATCCCATAATTAGCTCCAAAGGACCCCATGTTAGCTCCTAAGGAAGCCATGTGTCCCACCAAGCCCTGCTGCTGCCACCCCAGCAGACTCCTCCTCACCTGGGGTTGCAGGTTGGGGTGCAGCAGGACATAGCCGTTCAGGTCGATGGCGAAGACGTAACCGTTTGCCCCCAGCTGCAAGAGGACAGGAGGAGTGATGAGGCTGGCCAAGCAGCTCTGCACAGTGCCATGCTGTGCCATGCTGTGCTGCAACAGTGTGATGCCCCTCACCTCTGCAGACAGTTTGCCCCATGCCAGCCCTGGGGCTCAGCCTTTTCTATCCATCTGTTTCTATTCTCAGGCCAACAGCATCTCTAACCTTGGCTTTGGATTTTGTGCCCTGCCCCTTACCCCCAGGTAAGGTTTATTCCCAGCTCACCCTGCAAGGGTTTTGGCGTTGCTCTGGTCCCAGGGCATCACCCCACTCTGATACCTGACCCAGTCCCTGCCTGCAGTCATGGTCTCTGCACCCTGTTACCCCCAGTGCCACAGGGGGTGCTATAGGGGTGCAGCTCAGGGCATCCTCTAGAGAGCTTCCATGCCAGGCTCAGGCAGCACAGGGAAGGGATGGAGGGAGAGGGACCCCCACGCACGTTGTATCGTGGCGTCAGCCTCTTGATGTCGTTGAGAGCCACGTCGATCCCCATCACACCCAGGATGAGCTGGTTCTGGAAGGGAAAGCAGGAAGGCAGGTGGATGGGAGCAGGGCTGTCACTTGCCACCACCAGCATGGGAACAGGGAAACAGAGGGTGGACCTCTTCTTCCTCCAGGGATGTGTGGATCGGATCCAGACGCCGCAGGTGCACAGGGAAAGATATGCCAGCTACCCAGAATCTCTCCACAGGACACTGCACTCCCAGCTATCCCCAGTGAACTGAGAGCGCTATGCCATTTTGGGTCCCAAGGACAGCAGTCTCCCCTAGTGTCACCCCAGGGGGCGGGGGCAGAGCAAACATCACTCCCATGGTGCTATTGCCCTCATCTCCAGGCATGTACCCAGCACGAGGGCACCCTCTTCACCCCTCCAATGGGACCCACATCAATCGCCCCATTACGGTCGGGGTGGTGCAGCCACAGTTGCCTACCTTCCTGTCGCTGCTGTCCTCCGTTAAGTTGAACACCGGCAGTGTGCCTGTCACCACCAGGCCCAGCCCCTGCACAAGCACAGAAAGGTATCCCATGGCTCCTCATTGTCCTCAAGACCCGGAGCTAGGTGTGGTCAGAAGAATGGGGGCACCCCCACGGCAAGGGAGATGGGGGCATGTGCTTTGTGGGACCCTGGGGCTTGGGGTCTCCACCTGCACTCTGGGTCTGTGTGGGACCCCAGGGCTGGTGTTCCCCACCCACACCCTGGGGCTGAGGTTTCTTACCAGGGCATCCTGGTAGACGTTGGTCCACTGAACCTGCTTGGCTCGGTTCCCTGCCAGGACCATGGGTCTGCCTAGCACGTCCAGATACTCCTGCAGGGACAAAGAGTGAGGGAAAGCATGACATAGGAGTCAGATGCTTCTCTGCTCCAACCTGGTGACACCGCTGTCCCCATGCATGTCTCAAAGATTATTGCAGTGCCAGCCAGAGAACCCAGGTCCTAGACATGCCTGGGTCTGGGCTTACTCTGTCATGCCTGGACCACGCCACTGCTGTCTCCCTGGCTGCCACTGCTGGCTTTTTGGGATCTTCTCCTGGGGCAAGTTTCCCTTATCCTGCCTCACTGTGCTAAGGCAAACCTCTGGGTGGGAGGTTGCCCCTCTGCCGCAATACCAGCCTTGCCCCAAGGGGCTGGCCTGCTCAAAGACCCCCATTACCTGCCCACCATGTCATCTTGAGTCCATACAATTAAGAAGAAGGGCAGAAAAGGGGTAGTGGGATGGGGTGTGGGGCAGACATGTCTAGCTGTGCCTAGCAGGGTGCTGCTGTGGTTGGTCCTGCCCGCGCCTGCTCCTTGCCCGTGTTTGCTCCCTGCCTGCGCTCGGCTCAGCTCTGCGCTGATTAACGCCTGACGTTTCATAATTAGTCACTGAAAAGGCAGCAGGTCCATGGGGAGCTGCAGAAGATGAATTACTTGTTTCAACAGCATGAGGCCTGCCTGAGGGCTCAGCTCTGCTCCCCAGCTTGCTGCCACACTTGCTGCCAGCCTCTGGGCTCCTTGCAGCAGGGCCAGGGCTACCTGACTCTGACCCCCACTCAAGGCACCCCCAGAGGGCAGCGCTGCCTGCCCACGCCCCGCTGTACCTGTGTGTTGATGCGGATAGCACCAATGGAGGGAATTTCGAAGTAGTAACCTTGGAAAAGAAAGACAAAGACAGCTGGAGACCTGTCTGTCTGTCTGTCCTGCCCTCCAGGGTTGCAGCCACCACCGTGCTGGGAGCTGCATGCATTGGAGCACTGGTGCCAGCGGCTGTGCCAGGGGTGAGCCCAGCGCCCCACAGACTGTCGTGCTCCCCGGGTGCCAGCCCCGCTCACCTTTGTTGGCGCAGGCCATCCACTGCAGCGGGGTCACGTCGTAGTTGTGCTGCCCAACAGAAAAGGTGAAGACCCGCACCTGTGGCACAGCATGTCAGTAAGGAGCACCCAAGTCAGTCTTCCACATCTGGTTGGTGGCAACCTCCCCAGGGGCAGTGTGGCATTGTCCGTCACTGCCCATAGACCATGTGGCCACGCACAGGTGGGCAGACGACTCCTGTGAATGCCGGCTGTGCAGGCAGCGAGGGAGCCCCTCTCTCCTCATCCAGCCCCAAACAGTCCTGTCCTCCAGCGTCACTGTGTTGGCCCAAGCCACCCACCCCAGGGGTCCTTGCAATGGGCCATCACTGTAACCAGAGGGGTATGTGCTCTCTGAGGGTCCTGCAGAGCCCCCTCTTCCATGAGTCTCCAGGTTGTGGATGGCAATGGGGCTCTCTTGCCAGTTCATCTGCCTGCCAGTGGCCCTGTCCCCACGCTTGGGATGTGTTCCCCACAAAGCTGATGTTCAGGAAGCCCACTAGCTCCATGCCCTCCTCAGAAGCCTGTGGGCTGCCTGGCCCCATGCCTCCCACTCACCAAGGTGGGAGTCGGCTATAAAGAACACTCATCAGCCATCCTATTACCAGGGCAGGAGCAGGCTGCTGGGGAGAGTGGATGGTGATGAGGTAAACGAGGTAGAAGCTGGTGATGGAGCTGGAGCAGCCATCTCCCTTCCCAGCAAGCAGAACCAGCCCAGCACACAGTCCTGCAGCCCCTCACCGTCTTATTGGGCCAGTTGTACTTCTCAAAGACGTCCTGCACGCGGTCCTCGCCGCCATCTGTGAACATCATGATCATCTTGTTGCAGTTGGCACGTGTGATGTTGGACTGTAGGGCAGAGAGAAGGCGCCTGAGGCCGGACATGGAGTGAGTGGTGCCAGGTGTAGAGCTGGATGTAGCTGGGAGAGCTGGCCCTGACCCATCTCTTTTCTCAGCCTGCTTGCTGGGGTGAAGGGTGGCTGGGGTGAAGGGGCAGGAGGAGGGATGCTGCCTGCTTGGAAAAGATGTTGTGGCTACTGCTGCTGGGCACCTAATAGCAACATTCACCTTTATTTGGCCTCTGGCAGTGTCTGGCTGGATCTGTCCCCTCCATCTAGTGCTGCTCACTTCTAATAACCAGAGGGGCAGTGGCTCCAGCAAAACCTTGGTGCCGGTGTGGCAGAGGGTGGGATGTCCCCACCAGCATGGCAGAGGAGGACAAGGAGTCCTCTGCACACTGAAGCCCGAAGTGTAGTGCAGCATCTGGGTGCTTGAAGCTCCCCCACTGCCCTCAGCACCCATAGGTGCATTCTGTCCCCCACCACAGCTTGGCCCCCAGCTCACATTCTGCAGCTGGTCGAAGGCATACTCAAAGCCAGCCTTGTAGTCAGTTGTGCCCTTGGCCACCATCCCCTGCACATCCTCCTTAAAGACCTTCTTGTTCCGGATGTTGGCCTGCACCAGGTGCTTGAAACATGACACTGGCTTCGCCTTCTCGTTGAACTGGGAGGAGAAAGGGAGGGAAGCAAGTCGAAGGTAGATGGAGGCTCCAGCAGACCCACCACGCTCAGCTTCCATCGGTGGGAGGTGGCTGGAACATCCCATACCCCAGGGATGGCCAATGCTAAGACCAGAGCTTAGCTTGGGCCAAATCCTGCACTGAACTGTCCAGCATTGGTGTTGGCAGTGGGTGCTGGCTGTGCAGGGCTCGCCTGCACCCTTGCTTCTGCAGGCACACTGTACTGTGCTGTTCTGGAGCAGGTGCTGCCTGTGCTTGGGGCTTCATTAGCTGGCAGTGAGGCCCATTCATTAGTGGAGCAGCCATCCAGCTAAGGGGCCGGGCCAGACACATTAATTAGTGCCAGGGTGCTTGTGGTCAGACAGGGGAGGGCCTGCATGGGCTGGGTGCCCAGTCATGCACAGATGAGGTTTTACAGCCACTGTATTGCATGAGGTCATAGGCTGTGGCAATGCCACAGGTGGCATGATGTCACTGGGCTGGTGATAGACTGGGCTGGTTGGGATCATCCCAGGAACATCTCTGCCAAACACCCTGTGATGGGGCAGCTCTTGCTCACCATCATGTACAGCCAAGCCCCCAGAACCATTTCCTTGCTATGTGCAGATTAAGAGAAAAAAGGCTTTGCAGAGCCCTTGGTCAGGGGGCTCTGGGGGCAAAGCTCTCCTGTTGTGGGCAGCTGGGAACTGCCCAGGGGTACAGCCCTGCTGCCTGCCTTGCAGCACTCACCGAGGCCACGTTGACATAGTCATCATCCGAGAGGGTGTCCAGCATCTCATAGACTGAGGTCTTCATCAGCTTGAGGGTGAGGCCACTCACGCTGCCGCTCCTGGCAGAGAAAGGGGTGCTGGGGCCTTGGCAGCAAAGGGGCATGGGGCTCCCCACCAGTGCTGTCCCATGCAGCTTTCTGCAGCCATCAGTAGGACAGTAGCACCCTGGCAAGCTGTGCCACTGTCCTGTCCTGGCTTAGCCCAGCCACAGCCACCACCCGTATACTCACACGTCCACGATGATGACCATGTCCTTTGGGGACGAGGCACCTTGGATGTACCTGTGGGGGTGCAGGGAGGGGTCAGCAGCATTAACTTATTTTGGGGGGTGGGGGAGGACTGCAGCTCTGTTGGGTGAAGACCAAGACTGAATCTCTGCCACCGTGCTGGCGGCTGGGGAGCATCATGATCATGAACATCATGATCATCTTGCTGTAGTTGGCGCGCGTGATGTTGGACTGTAGGGCAGAGAGAAGGCGCCTGGGGCCGGACACGGAGTGAGTGGTGCCAGGTGTAGAGCTGGATGTAGCTGGGAGAGCTGGCCCTGACCCATCTCTTTTCTCAGCCTGCTTGCTGGGGTGACGGAGTGGCTGTGCCTCCGCGGTGCCGGGGACAGGAGCGAGGTGGTGCGGGTGAGGCGGGGATGTGGCACGGCACGGCACGGCACGGCACGGCACGGCACGGCACGGCTGACCGCCACGACCCACCGCTCGGTACCGTATCAGCCTAATGAGCTCTAAATGCTAAACTCTTCCATCATCGCAGGCCCTTCCCTGCGCGCTGATTATGCTGACACACACATTCGTATTAAGATGCTATTTACCCCCCTGGTAGCTTCAAAGGCCAGGCTGATGAGGTTATGTTTAGCTACGAGGAGAGAAAATAATAATACTACGTAAATCCTACCCCCCACCCCCCGAAAATAATTAGGGAAGCCTTCCTCTCCACTCACAGCACCCAGTCCTGCTCCTGGCTCAGCAGTGCCTTCCTGCATGGGACAGATCTGGTGTGGTGCTGAGTGCCTGTCCCAGCAATGGCCAGGCACAGCCCAGCCTCCGTGTGGGGCCTGATCCTGCCACGGGAGCCTCATTATTAGGTCAATCAGAATCAGGCCTGATGCAAATTAATTAGTGTGTTATTAGTATCAATTACTCACCATTACTGGGGCGGACTGGGGGTAGGGGCAGGCTCTGATTGCTAATTCCAGGTCCCTGGTTGCTCCCTAATTACAAGTGATTGCCCAGGCGGGCTGTGGGATAAAGGATGTGACTATGTGGGGCAGCCCTGGCCACATCTTCCCAACACCCCCAACTGGGATGCAGGATGGGAAGGCAGCCGCCTGCAGTGCTGAGGCAGGAGGGCTTGGTGTCTGCCCCACTCCCTGGCACTGGGCTGCCAGCATGGTGTGCAGCCCAACTAAGATGCTGCCTGTAATGGGTTGTGTCAGCACATCCATCTCCAGCTGCCCTGCTCAGATGAATACCCTGGCTTGGCGGGAGAAGGCTGTGGTTAATGATGCCATTCATCAAGGGAGGGGGAGGCAGGCCAGGTGGCAATGGTGGCCCTGCTGAGGCTGTGGGCAGGACATGGTCTCTGGTGGGCTGGCAGCAGGGTGCCCCACCAGACCACAGTGCCAGGGCAGGAGAGGATCCTGAAGGGGCTCTGTTGTCTCCCAGCACAAAGGATGCTGAGGCTTCTCTGTGGCTGGGTGGGCAAGCAGGTGGCCAGCCTGGCTAATGAGCAGGAAGCTGGGTTAGCAGGGCTTGGTAGCTCCTATACACACCAGCAGTCCCCCTGAAATGGCCTGTCAGTCCCCCTCTCCCAGTGACCCACATGTCTGCCATGATGGAGACTAGTTAATAATTAATGTGGAGCAACCAAAGACAATTAACCATAGTAGCAGGGCCACTAATTAGCTGACAAGAAGGAGTGGCTCCTAGTGCAGGCAGGGGGATGGGCAGCGGGTGCTTCCCAGGGACATAGGGCTCCCTGAGCACATCACAGTATCACAGTATCACCAAGGTTGGAAGAGACCTCAAAGATCATCAAGTCCAACCTGTCACCACAGACCTCATGACTAAACCATGGCACCAAGTGTCACATCCAGTCCCCTCTTGAACACCTCCAGGGATGGTGACTCCACCACCTCCCTGGGCAGCACATCCCAATGACGAATGACTCGCTCAGTGAAGAACTTTCTCCTCACCTCGAGTCTAAACCTCCCCTGGCACAGCTTGAGACTGTGTCCCCTTGTTCTGGTGCTGGTTGCTAGAGAGAAGAGACCAACCCCTTCCTGACTACAACCACCCTTCAGGTAGTTGTAGAGAGCAATGAGGTCTCCCCTGAGCCTCCTCTTCTCCAGGCTAAACAACCCCAGCTCCCTCAGCCTCTCCTCACAGGGCTGTGCTCAAGGCCTCTCCCCAGCCTTGTTGCCTTTCTCTGGACACCTTGAAGTGTCTCGATGTCCTTCCTAAACTGAGGGGCCCAGAACTGGACACAGGACTCAAGGTGTGGCCTAACCAATGCAGAGTCCAGGGGCACAATGACCTCCCTGCTCCTGCTGGCCACACCATTCCTAATGCAGGCCAGGATGCCATTGGCCCTCTTGGCCACCTGGGCACACTGCTGGCTCATGTTTAGGCGGGTGTCAATCAGCACCCCCAGGTCCCTCTCTGTTTGGCAGCTCTCCAGCCACTCTGACCCCAGCCTGTAGCTCTGCATGGGGTTTTTGTGGCCAAAGTGCAGCACCTGGCACTTGGACTTGTTGAATGCCATCCTGTTGGACTCTGCCCATCTGTCCAGTCGGTCAAGGTCCCTCTGCAGAGCCCTTCTGCCCTCTAACTAACCAACATCTGCTCCCAGCTTGGTGTCGTCTGCAAACTTGCTGATGACTGACTCAACCCCCTCATCCATATCATCAATGAAGATGTTAAAGAGGATGGGGCCCAGCACTGATCCCTGGGGGATGCCACTGGTGCCTGGCCGCCAGCTGGATGTGGCACCATTCACCACCACTCTCTGGGCCCGGCCCTCCAGCCAGTTCCTAACCCAGCACAGAGTGTTGTGGTCCAAGCCACGAGCTGACAGCTTAGCCAGCAGTTTGCTGTGGGGGACGGTGTCAAAGGCCTTGCTGAAGTCCAGGTAGACCACATCCACAGCTTGCCCCACATCCACCAGGCAGTCACCTGATCATAGAAGGAGATCAGGTTGGTGAGGCAGGACCTGCCCTTCCTAAATCCATGTTGGCTGGACCTGAGCCCTTGGCCATCCTTCAGGTGCAGTTATTGCCGCCAGGATAATCTGCTCCATCACTTTCCCTGGTACCCTCTTTCTCCTCTCCTCAATATACCTACATATTTAGGCAGTGACCACAGTCAGGGTGGGGCCACAGCTCCCCCAGCCCCATGGACAGAATGAGAATTAGCACTGCCAAGCCAGTGGGTCTAGGTGGGCCAGTGGGAAGTGATTTCAATCCCAGCTCACTGGGTGTGTGGTGAAATGGCTGCTTGCAGCTATCGCTTAACCACAGCCAGGTGCTGCTTGCTCACTCCTTTCTCCATCCTCCTGGCTCACAGTTTCTGAGCCAGTTGTTTTCCCATTTGGATGAGAATGTTGGCTGGGACTGAATGCCAGCGAGCAAGGTGAGGGGCAGCTCTCCATGTCTGATCTGTATCCAAGGATTTATCTCCCCATTCCACTTTCCTTCACAGGAAGAGGGGAGCTGAGAGCTCCCTGCCCATGATACTGCGCCCATTTACCAATGTCTGCCATGTGTGAGATGAAAAGAGAAGGGAGCTGGCTGCTCCTGGCCAGGAAGGGCTGGCAAAGAGACACCCCCCGTCTCCCCACCCAGCACCTCCTTACCAGGGCCGTCTGCGCACATCGTAGAGGTCGATCTTGTTGGGGGCCCTCCATGGAGTGGCTGTGGGGGGAAGGCAGGTGGTGAGCAAGGAGGGGGACACAAGCTACAGGGCAGAGGGATGCCTAGGGCTGAGGGGGTTGAAGGCTCTATCTGGGAACTCACACCAACAGGCTTTGGCACAGTAAGTGTGCCAGGTGCCGCCCGTGCCAGCACCGGTGTGTGCTTGCCTGCATTTCCTTGTGAGAAGGGCCTGGGCTGCCCTTGGCCAGCCTCTTCTCTGGGCAACCACCCCCCGCCACCCCTCACCACGCACCAGGGTAGTAGCGGGTGACGCCAGTGGCACTGCCAAACACCTGCCAGAGCAGGGAGGGATCCTCCTTCCGGTTCTCGATGAAGACGTCCTCCAGTGCCTGCGTCCAGTTTAGCTCATTGAGGATAACGGTGGCTGTGGGAGACAGAGCTGGGTGGGTGTGGGGGAGCAGCAGAGCTGGGAGGTGATGAGGACCACAGCACCCCCGTGGTGGCAGCAGGAAGAGAAAGGTTATGTCCCCTCTGCCCCTTCCCAAGGAGTAGCCCAGAAGGGTTTTGCAGCCGCTCCTGCATCACCCTGTCTCCCTCGCTCCCATGGGGCTCCACCTTCAGCCTGCTGTCCTTTGTTCCCAGAGATCCAAGCCACCCTCCAGGGCTCCTTCCTCTGAGTGCTCATCATCCCCTGGTGCTGGGGCAGGGACAAACCACCACCAAAGACAGCTGGCTTGCTAGTTCGCCCCCTTCCCAGCAAAACTGCTCACTCCTCCTGGCACTGTGCCAGTCCTGCTCCCTGGGGACAGCCACCAGCTGGGAAACCAAGGGGTTGTGTCCCCGTGGGCCCCGCTCCGCATTCCCGCTGGCCCTCGCACCTGGCGCAGGAGCAATTCAGATGCCAGCAAAGAGCAAGTTTCAATTATTCAGCTATTAAAGCAGAAGATAAGCTGCCGGCAGCCCCGGCCTGTGATTAATCAAGGCGGGCTGGTAGAGTGTGTGTGAGGGCAGCAAGGTAGGTACAGGACCAGCCAGATGGTGGGGACACTGCCTCGGGGTGGCAGGACCTCTGGGTGCTCACAGGACCCTTCAGGGTACCCATAACACCTGGGAACCCCCTGACACCCTGCCTCAGGACCACAGTGTGGAGCAGCCAGCCAAGCTACTGATGGTAAGAGCAGGCAACTGGCAGCACCTGCTCCTCCTGGGGGACCTTCAATCAATTTTTGGGGTGCTCCCAGGACTAGCCCCTCTCCTTGGCATTATGTAGAACAACCAGTGCTGTGCTGCAGAGGAGACAGCATGCATTTGAGGAGTATATTTAGCTCTTCTAAGGCTTCCTCCCACACTTGTCCCTCTTCAAAACACCGTCATCACCTGTTCAAGCCTTCACCACAGCCGCAAGGCACTGGTGGGATGTAGACAGACACCAGCCAGGGTGAATCCTGGATCCCTACTTCCCAGCACCACTGAAGAAGATTTCTCCTTCCCACAGACAGCTGTGCCTTCAAACCATGATTTACTCCATCCCCAGCCATTTCTCAGTGCTGTGCCTGCACAGATCGCTGTTTTCTGGGCACTTAGGATGATTTCTTGTCTGGCTCTGTCACAGGACATCGTTTTTCCTGGGAGAAGGGGTTGGGAGCGGGCTGCCAGGCTCCTGCCTGCCAGAAGCAGCCCCAGACAGTGCTGCCAGCCTTGGCCGTGCACTGTCCTAGCCACCAACATGTCCCCACCAGCCCTGTCAGTGCTACACCATGAGCCCCTTGAGGTCTATCAGCCATGCCAGGCTTATGCTGAATACAGCTCCTGCACCCTCCCTGCACACAAACACGGCCCATGCACCATCCTCAAGCACAAACAGAGCCCCCGTATCATCCCTGAGAACGAATGCAGCCCCTGTATCTTCCCTGTGCATCAATGTAGCCCCCACATCACCCCTGTGAACAAAGACAAGCCCTCTACGGTCCCTGCAAACAAATGCTGCCCCTATACCCTTCCTGAACATGAACATAGCCTCTATCTCCTCTCTGTGCACTAATGCAGCTCCTATACCTTTCCTCTGCACCATGCACACTAACACAATCCTTATGCCTTCCTTCTGCACCCTCTCAAACCATCCCTGTGAACAAATACAACCTCTAAACCATCCCTGTGAACATACACAGGCCCCATGCCACCCCTTCACGGGAATGCAGTCCCAACAACCATCCCTGCTCATCAGTGCAGCCCCTACATCATCACTGCATGTGAGCAACGCAGCCCTTATGCCCTCCTTGTGCAGGAATGCAGCCTTTATACCCTCCCAGAGCACAGACACAGCCCTGAGACTCTCCCCATGTGCAGTGATGAGCTACTGCCCATCAGACAGAGCACAGCTTCTCTTCTGCTGTTGTCATAGAATCATAGAATTATTAGGGTTGGAAGGGACCTCAAGGATCACCTAGTTCCACCCCCCCTGCCATGGGCAGGGACACCTCAACTAGATCAGGTTGCTCAGAGCCACATCCCTGGACTTAAAAACCTCCAAGGATACGGCTTCTACCACCTCCCTGGGTAAATCTGTTCCCATGTCTCACCACCCTCATGGGGAAGCACTTCTTCCTAACATCCAACCTGAATCCACCCATTTCTATTTTTTTCCCATTCCCCCTAGTCCTATAATTACCTGACACACTAAAAAGTCCTTCACCAGCTTTCTTGTAGGCCCCCTGCGGATCCTGGAAGGCCACAATAACATCTCCTCGGAGCCTTCTCTTCTCCAGACTGAACAGCCCCAACTCCCTCAGTCTGTCCTCATAGGAGAGGTGCTCCAGCCCTCTGATCATCCTCGTGGCCCCACTCTGGACACGCTCCAGCACATCCAAGGCTAGAGCTGCCAGCCCACTCCAATGACATCCCTGTCCCTGTCCCCATCTCATCCCCATCCCCATCAGGGGGAGCCCAGCCCCACCCTGCCAGCGAGTGCTTGCAGATGTAATTAAAAGTGGCACAGTAAATAAAACACATATAGGATGTAATTTGTGTGTGTAGCGAGGGGTGACGGTGGAGGGTGTCTCTGTGCTGCTTTAATTAGCGTGCCAGGCAGCGATAGTGCCTCTCTGCTGGGTCCCACAGGGGAGATGCTCCCCGCCTGCAGCGCCGGGGGGATGAGCCCCACATCTCAGTGTTCCCAGAAGGAAAGGGCACACAGGTGGCCCTGTGCCCGCACCCCAGACTCGCTCTCCAGGGTGCAGCAGCTGAGCACCCCGTCCTGCACCCTGGCTTTTTGGAGCACGCTGGTGTGGCTGGACGCGGTCTGATCCCTGTGCCCACACACTGCTGCATCCATGGCTGCAAGCCCTTTCCCTGATTGGGAAGGAGGTTTGGGAGGGTGTCCCCACACTGGGACCCCCACATCACCCATCCCCTCTCCACCATCCCTCTCTCAGGGCAGCTGTGAGTCCCTGGAGCACGCTGATCTCCAATTTGCTCCTGTCCCGTGGCTGAGCAGGGTGATTTATGTGGCCAGGGCAGGGCACCAGCCGTGGCGCTGGCTGGCCAGCAGGGCTGAGGGGTAATAAAGACTTCCCCCCCGCGCAGCCCACCCCGTTCGCATGATGTGCTTCATTAGCTGCCCGCCCTGTGCTAGCAGGATAATAAAACTAATTGCAAATTTCTAATCCACTGCTGCTGCCACAATGAAATCATCACATGGATGTGGCTCTGAGCACAGCTCTGCTGGTAACCAGCCTGTCTACTGGGAAACTGCCACCCGGAACAGGACTGCGAGCTCAGCCCCTGCCACCACTGTCATCACCCAAGAGCCCTTGGCCAGTGACACCAAGACAAGGGGGTGTAGAGACCATGGTGCCCTATGTGGTGCAGGGAGAGGAGGAGTGCTCCCCAACAGCTGGGGCTGGTTGCAGTATGTGGCCCACAGATACTGGAGGATGATCTCCAACTGGGAGTGGTCTCCAGCTTGGTGCAGAGCAGCCACTAGAGGGAAATGGAGACCTACTGTCGCCATGTGCCACTGCCACAAGGTGAGGTAGGAGAGTGCTCTGGAAGCTCAGGGACTGTGATGCCTCCTGGCAGGAACGGTGTGGCACATCCTATTCCCTCCATCCATCCATCCATCTGTCCATACCTCCCTGCCTGTACTTGGGCTTGCCCACCAACCCAGTCCCTCTTTATGGAGCAGCGTGTTCCTTGGACTGATACCCCCTGCATGCAGCCAGGGTGGCATCATGCTGTCCTGTCATTGCCCTCAACAGCCTTCCTGCAGGGTTTCAGCTGCTTTTTCTCTCCTTTCATACCCTCAGCCCCAAGCAGCCCAAAACCAGTGAGGAAGCATCTCTGTTTTTCCCTCTCTCGCTGCCCAGCTCTGTCTCTCTCCCTTCTATGAGCAGGGAGTTGCCACCTCTAATTGCTCCTTCACAGAGCTGCTGCATCCTTCTGATCATCTCCAGCACCTGCTTTGAACCTCCTCAGCCTTGCTGAGCTCTTCTGCAGAGTGGATCACAGCTGTGTGGGTACAGCCAGCATCTACCCTGTGCCATAAAAAACATTTCTCCTTTGCTCTCCATCCCTTCCTAACAACCTCTATCCCCTGATTTGCCTCTTTGGCCTATGCTGAAGGTCCCTAGGGAGAGACACATTGTCACCTCTGTCCTGACACAGTGACTCTGCCTCTTCTTGGTAGGGTGCCCCAGGGTGATGGTCCTCAGGTTTGTGGCAACCTCAGCAGGAAAGGTGGAGACTAAGCCCAGCCTGGTGGCACAGAGCAGAGTGGAGTGGGTAAGGAGGGGCACTCACAGCCTTTGTAGATGTCCGTGGGGATCTGCACAGCAGCATACGAATAGTTAACCTTGGTCTTGAAGTTGTCATCATCAGTGAACTCCAGCTTCAAGGAGTTGGACTTCTCCCTCTCGATTTCTTCTCCATCGGGATCATCCTGGGGAAGGATCAAAGCACATGCAATCACCCAGGGGTGCCAGCCCTGGATGCACACCCAGAATGCCACCGCCCAAAGCCCACCACCAAATGTGCCCCTGCAGAAATTGGCAATGCCAGCCCTCGGTTGGATTTGGCCCTCAGCCCGTGCCAGCCCCAGTGACACAGGGGAGCAGGTGCCAGGAGTGGGTGGGCACAAAGGCACGCAGTGGTTACACTTCTGGCTTCAGTAGCGTGGCAGGTACTAAATCCCCCCCCCACACACACACACAAAAAGAGACCCAAACTGGAAAAAAAAAAAAGCCTTGAAAATCAATTAGCAGCAAAAGGCAACTATCAAAGAACAAATTAAAACGGAGTGCAGCTTAGCGCTCTGTCAATAAGCAATGCAAACAATATTTAATTATGTTGGAGAGACAGCGAATTCCCTGCTGCTGCTGCTGCTGCTGCTGCTGCTGCTGCTGCTGGAACATGCTCCCTCACCTTCCCAGCCCTCCTCTCTCCTCTCAGGGCCCTGTTGCCAGTACAGCACCAGGGATAAAACCCCTCCAGCAAGGCAGGGCAGGGCTGCGGCACCCGTGCAGGCAGGGTTGCTGGGTGGCCACAGGCAGGGAACAGGGTCCCAGCCAAGGTGCAGGGCCATGCAGGGAAGTGGGACAAAGTGGGTGGCTTTGCTACAGAGCAGGGGAGATCATCTTCACCATCCTTCTGGGAGAAAAGAAACCTGGGAGAAGGCTTTGGGCTGCCACATCCCTGTTTGCAGACAGTTGAGAGATGTTCAGGGTGGGAAGGAAGAGGAGCGTCTGCCCTTTGTGCCCCTGGCGTTCTACCCCGGCTGAAGAAAGGCCAAGCACAAACTGCTGGCTCCATCAGCTGTCCTGCTGGCCAGGTTCCTCTTGACAAAACTCAGGGGACAAAAGATCTGGAATCCTCATGGGAAAAGTCCATAGGAAAATCATTTTCTCATAGGAAAATGATGTGCTTGGGAAATAAACTATGCAGCTAACCAGTCCTGGCCCCCTCTCTGTTTCCCCTTCACAGACAGCACAGGAAGATGCCGCCTCCCCTGCACCAGCTCTGGCCAGCCACGGAGGCAGTGACATTCCTTTGACATTGCAAGGAGTAGCCAAACCATTCGCCACAGCTCGGGAGAATAACAGGATTGATATGCAAGGTTTGGGCATTAATTCCAGCTGATAGCTGGTGAGTGTAAACATGTTGCTGAGCTGATCTTGGTGTGGGGGCTCCAGCTGCCCAGAAAGATGCTGAACTCAATTACAGCAGCAGTAGTCACACAAGAGATGGGCAGGGACTGTCCCCACATCCCCTGAGCCATCTCACCAGGATTGAAATCCAGATTATGCCCTCAATTTCATATAAATCTGGAGAAAAGGTAGAAACCCAACTGCTGGACCCCCTGTGGAGCAGTGATGTCACAGTAAAGCTGGCACCCTTGCGGCATGCCAGGCCATGGGCTATCCAGAGTGGATCCAGCCTCAAGCCTGCCATCAATGTGGGTCTCATGTCTGAGGGGGGAAGCGGTTGCACACACAAGAGTTCACCTCTGCCAACCTCCCTGAGCTTCAGGCAGTGCTTTAGAGGTGCCTGCTGAAAACAGGCTTTAGCTGGGATAAAGACACGGCCACAAGGGCATCTGCAGCACCAAAACTTTCTTTGGCACTGAAACCTTTTTCTCTCCTGAGCCCAACAAAGTCCAGGTGACACCTCCTCACCTCCTCATCTCCAATTGGTGGGGCACCCTGCCTATGTCCAGTCCATCCACTGCCCCTGCCACTGCTTGCAGCTGGGAAAATCCAACCCTCTCCATTTGCCCTCCCCGTGTGGTTATTCCCCTCTTCACCAGAGCTGGAACCACTGTAGATAATTACTGCTCCTCTACTGATCATTGTTCTGTTATATTACCCACTTCTGAGGGGCTAATTTGTATTCTGCCAGGTCAGGTGCTGTCTTGCTGCTCTCATTCATGTAGCTGTAGAGTGGCCTATGTATAGACCTTGGAGACAAACACACAGCTACCTATGCACAGGACACTTCACGCACCACTGACACCTATATGGCAAACAGACCTGTGGAAAGAGCTGAGGTTATCCAAGCTACAGCCATACTTTATCCATAAATCTCCTGACCTCAGCTGAGCTATTCTTGTTTAAGACAGGCTGAATTTGGCCCCTGAAATGAGGTCATTTCCACACAGATGAAGGCAGGCTAAGTTGTCACCAGCCCAGGAAGGGATGGGAGCATCTCAGTGCTCGGTCAGGGTTACAAGGCACCACCGTGGGAAGGCTGGAGGGAGAATTCTGCATTAAATTTGTATTAGAGCAAAGGGAAAGCTGATTCCAATTCTCCTGGATTTCCATTGCCTTAACTGTGAGCATCTCGGCAGGCTCCCAGCCAGATTTCCCAACATTTCTCATCATTACATTTCAGAAGCATTTGGAAACATCTATTTATCTGTTGCAGTATGTACAGCGTAACACAAATAGATGCTACAGCTTGAATACATTATTTGCCACACACCATTAGGAGTCGACTCCACGGCAATATATCAATATTTTACGTATTTATTGCTTCAGCGAGAAGTCATCGCGCGCCGAGAGCTTTTGCCATCCCCAGTGCCTTAGCAGCTGGCTTGCCAGTCACAACATTTTCTCCTGAGTCTCCCAAAATAACAGACAGGGAGTGCAGCCCAGAGAGGTCCCAACACCCAGTGAGCACCAGTGGCACCAACTGACAGCTTTACCGGAGGCTGCCATGCTCTCGGCAAGCACCCGCCCCCCGTTGCATCCAGGCTGGGGCTGGGTGAGGAGAGGCAGCTTGCCCATGGGCATAAGCACTATAAAGGGGTCCCCACCAGAGAAGGGGTTGGAAGCCGAGGATGGAGCTGGGGATGTGACCTGGCACAACAGTGATGCCTTGGCCAGACAGCTCCTGCGGATGCAGACAGCCTGTTCGTCGCTCATCTCCATGGGAACGAGCCATCACAGCTAATGATGGCTGCTTAAATGGCAGCACCAATGACAAACGCGGGGCTGCTGCGGCACAGCCGCCCGCTCCGGGATGCCAGCTGGGGGTTCGCAGCTCCGGACACGCCGGGCAGCCACAGCCCTCCCCGCAGTGCTCCTCCCGGTGTTCCCACCACCAGCACAGCTCCTGAGCTACAGCACCCCAACAGCATCCCTGCACCTCACACACCTAATCGAAACCACACCGCACCAAGATCCCCACCCATCCTTTTACATTTCCCAGGGGCACTCATCTTGGCTAAGCCCAGAAAAGCCAGCACAATATTGACAACATGCTCTGCTTCCTCCTCGTAATGAGCAGAACTGGGATCTGTGCCTCAGTTCACCTGCCAGCCTCATAGCCTTCTTGAAGGTGGGAGGTTGTTGCTGTCCTCTGCAGGCAGGGGGAAATGAGTCCCAGGGCACAGGACCATTTGCCTAAGGTCATGCCAGAAGCTGTGGAGAAGAGTGGTGACAGCATGTACTTGACCACCACCTGTGGCTCAGGGAGGTGGGCTATGTGCCTTCCTGCCCGGCACAGCACTCCCCGGCAGCACTGCCTTGCAGTGGGACCCAGGGGCTCCTCAGCAGAGGTGTTTTAGAGGTGTTTTGTTGTTGCTGACAGAGAAAATGACTTTTTTTGTTTTCTTCCCCCCTCCCCCCCCCCCATAAAGGGCCAATTCTAGGATCTGAACAACACAATTTCCTGAGCAACCTGTCCTGGGGGAGCCTGCTCCCACCTTCTGAGACAGAAAGATTGTGGAACCACACAAAGTATTTCACCCTGTTTGGGGAGTCTGAGGAAACACCAGCCCCCCTTTCTTTCCCCCCAAAGCCAGAAGGATCTTTTTTTCCCTTAACTGCAAACCTACCACTGCCCTATGCAAACTCTTGGGCAGGCTGAGCTGAGGGGCTGAGCTGAGGGGCTGAGCCCCTCCCCAGGGCTGCAGTTCTGCCCTCTGCCCTCCCAGCAAGGCACATGGCTGAGAAACTCCAAGCCCATGCAGCAAAAGGGCCTTTCTCCTTCTTAAATATCTTGGCTTTTCCTGAGCTACAGCAATTTAATGCCAGGGAGGGAGCCGGTGTGTTCTGCAGCCACGTTCCTGCTTTATAGCAGCCCAGGTTATAAATAACAATCAGTCTCTCCCGCCAGCCTGCTCCCCTATCCCCTTTTGCTTTTTTTAATCTTTGCCAAAGGTACTGTTTAGAGATCTTTCTAGACCATTTATTTTTAAATTACCAGCCAGAGGAGAGAAGAAGGGAAAAAAATAAAAAAAGGAAAGAAAAAAGGCAAGAGAAGGAAACTTCTGGGGCTGATAGCTTATCAGGAGGAAATCCAAATGTCACATTAGTTGAGAAAGTTGGAAGATTAAATTTTCCAACACCCTTCATCTGCTGCTGACATTTAGGGACTTTTTTTTTCCCCCCTCCTCCCTCTCCTCACCACACATCTCCCAAGCTGGCTGAGTGTTGAGGGGACCAGCACCGTGCTCTCCCCTGCCTCCCCTGTACCAGAGGCTGGCACAACCCCTTGCTCTCCCTGCTCCCTGGGGACCTCAAGCAGGTGGGTGAGTGCCAGAGGGCTGATCTTGGTGTGAGGATACCTTCATGGAGCTGTACTGCTTTGCACTGGAAAACAGCATGTCCCAGGGGATTTGGGCTTCAGATGTCACTTAAACATCATCCTTTGCCACAAATGCAGCACTGAAGATGGAAAATTGCTTTATTTCTGCATTCTGCCTGTGACACCCAACTGAGGGCATCTGCTGGTTGGAACACTTCTCCCCAGATAAACCCCATAGCCCTTGCTGGTAGGGAATGCTGAAAAATTTGATTTTGCAAACATTTTGTGAGCTTTGGGGACCCCCAGGAAAATTTTCTGATGTTCCCACTTATTCAAAACCACTTGGAAATCCAAAATCTGTTTAGGAAGATAGTGGAGCTGAGGTACAAGCAAAATGAATAGGAAGCTCATTTCTTTCTCAGTGTAGTTAAAGCTGGCATAAGGCTCGTGAATAAGCCCCAGTTAGGTTGAATAGGCATTGTCCATCAGAACTAACTCCATTTCAGCTAGATCCTGCTCAATTTAAATATAAAAAATGAAGCTAAATAAAGAAAAGATGGAAAGAGCACTATTTAGCTCCATTCAAGCCTTCTGGTGTCATCTCCTTCCTTTTTTATTTCAGCATCACCTTCTTTTCTCTCCATTATTTTTGCTGGAATTAAATTTAATGGGATCTCACCAGGAAGCAGCAACAGCACTGATAGGGAAGTGCCTGCCTTGCCAAACCCACAAGCCTCAGCAGTAGGACACCCCTAGTTTTGCTGGCTCTTTCTCCAGAGGACTGAAGTCAGTGTGGCCAATGAATTTGCAGGGCTGTTCCTCCTCCATGACATGTCACCTTCCCTAAGGAAGGGCCAGGGACTGGGGTCCTTGGGGACATAGTGCCACATTGCAGTGCCCGGTTTCTCCATGGTGCCCTGAGTGCCAGAGGGCTTGGTGAGCCCAGCTCTGAGGTTGAGATGCCTCCTGTTTCCTAATCCTGTCTAATGTGACCTGGGATGCTCTCCTCACTTGCAGAAATGGCTAATCCCAAAGCTGACAGCCAGCCAGGAGATGCCAGCTCAGATCCTGCTGCTGACACTGGGCATGGGGATGTCCAGCTCCCCTGTCCCCTGTGCCACAGCAATGACAGCAAAAGCCCTGCCCTGCCCGATGGATGCATCAGTCCTGTACCTCACTCCCCTGGGCAGGGAGCTCCCCAGGCTGTCTCCTCCTGCCTCCACAGCCAGCCAGTTTTTCCTCTGCTTCTATACAAAATCCTCTTTAATGCATTTTAAGGCCATTAGCTCTGTCCTCTCTGGAGTGGCCCTGGAGAGCAGGGTCCTGCCCTCCCTCCTTCGGCAGCTTCGCCCACACTGGGGAGGGACAGGAGACATTCCCTGCTCCGAATGAGTGGGGCCCTGAGCAGGGAGACCTGCACAAGAGAGCAAGCACCCTCACCTTTGGTCACATTATCTGCCTGACTTTTCACTTCCATCTCCCAGACTCTCCTTGGCTCCAACTTCCCCTGCCAAGGAGTCCTGCTGTCACCACCTGGGGTCAATGGCACTGCAGGTTTGACAGTAAGTCTGCTATGAGGGCATGCATCCTCTCTTCCACTCTGCCCCCAGTGCTGCCCTGGGGCATCACCTCCAAGGTGGGGTGAGAGAAGAGCCAAAGCTCAATGCAGGACATGTTGACCAAGCTGGTGGGACTCCATCAAACTCAGATTTTCCCCTTCCTTCTGCATGGCACCTTCTGCAGGTTCACAGGGTCACTGATGTGCTGTTTTCAGATGAAGCCATGTGGTTTGCAAGTGATTTTCTGCCAACACTTGGTACTCCCATTCTTTCCCTCCCGCTGCAGTACCGTTCCCAATGGCACATCTGCTGCCAGCTCTGCCTCAAGGCAAGGACCTGTTCTGGGGTACAGGTGCTGCTTGAGACTGCCCCCAGACTCCTACCTTGCTCTCCTCAGAGTTCTCACCCCGCTCTCAGGACATCACAACACCCCAGCATCTCTGAACTGAGGGCATCTCTACCCAGTGTGCCCCTGCCTCGGAAGGATCCCATGGCATAGGACACCATAGGAGCCAGGTGACAGCCAGCAGAGCAGGGTGCCATGGGGAAGCAGGCATTGCTGTCAGAGTGCCCTGCACCCCTGGCGCAGCACCTGAGTGCCATCACCGTTACCGTCACTGCACAGAGGAGCTGGCAAATGCCAGCCCCCTGGGGAGCGCTGGGAGAGCAGAGCTGTTGGGGCTGTATTTAAAGCACTGATTGCCAGAAATCACAGGACGGCTGTGCCGGGAGGGGGGCAGAGAATTAGATTCAGTCTCTAATTAAAGGTTTGCTCTTCATTTGAATTTCAGATGCCAGCTTTAATTTTAGAAACTTTTCCAGGCAGTGCAGCGACCTCCCCACCTGCCTGCTGCCAGGGACAGTAAGTGTGGACAGATGCCACCACAGCTTGGCTGGGGAGGGGACGTGGCTGAGTACTGGGCACCCACTGTCCACTGCGGTCTTGTTATGCCAGTTGTAACAAATCCTGTGCCATGCCCTCCCTGTATGGGGCTGGCAGGGGCAAGGGGCCCAGTGGTGGGCCAGGGTGATGACTGTGCCAGTGTTTCCAGAAGGACAATACTCAAGTAGTCAATACTCACATATTCACTACTCACGTATTCGGTGTCCGCCTTCGAGTCATAGTACTCAATGTCTTCCTCCTGCAGAGAAAAGGGAGAGTTGAGTGATGGGCAGGGATGGGGTTGCCAGAGGGGTCCCTCCCCTCCCCTTTACCACGTTGCTGGCAGTCACCACATCACTGAGGACCAAACTCTGCCCACCCTATGCTGTCCCTGGGACATGGTTGGGACCCTGCATCCTCCTTGTCCACCCTCCAAGGACCATCTGTCACCTGCTGCACTTCACTCATGGCTGCCACGGAGCTGCAGCAGCACAGGGCCATGCACAGCCTCTGCCACAGCCAAACAGCCCCATGACAGTGCCACTAGTGTGACTGTGGCCTCTGCACTGACAGCGGGTGCAAGGCGTCACCATGTGCCGGCACTGAGGGTGCTTTGGTCCTGTTGCAAGAATTGGGAGCTGCAGGAGAACTGGGCACAGGCAGCGTGGCAAGCAGCGTCCCCGCAGCTGGCAGAGCTCTCCATGTGCTCCAGACACAGGGAGAAGAGAGTCCTCACTCCCGCCTAGAAACGCACGTCATTAATTTGGGGTATTTAGAGCCTATTTAGGCAGAAAGATCTGCTCAGATTCCTCTTCCCCACGTGTCAGGACGCGAAGCAGCTGATAAAATTCCTAAAGAGGCAATTGGGGGAGCAGCAATGCTGTCACAACAGCGTTTCGTGTGCCATCAGAAGGGGTAATTAAAGGGCACTCGGAGACTCTTCTCTGCGTGCTGGGACGTGAGCGGGAGGCAGAGCCCCGGCAGCCGTCACAGCTCTGACATGTCTGCCACTCCAGCAGCTGCTGCACAAGCCAGCCTCCCCCCTCCGGCGCCCGGCAGCGCTGTGGGAAGATTGTTGCTGTTGTTATTTAATGAGGAAAGTGATCTGGGTCCCCAACTGAAATCCCAACAAAAGCCTAACGGCGCTGCTGTGCCCCTACCCGCTCCTCTCCTGCTGCCTCTGCAGCACCCAGCCTGGCCACAGGCTCGTTCTGCGGCCAGCGGCAGTGCGATGCACAGCCCAGCCATGGATTCATACCGGTGGCACAATGACTTCCAGCCCAGCCCACTCATGGAGAAAGGGACCAGCAGAGCTGAGCACCTCACCGGGCAGCCAGCGCCACCTGCTCCACTGTCCTGGACTTACTGGGAGCTGGCAGTCACTGACCCTTCCTTGGTGTGATCCTCTAGGCACAAACCTGCCTCCCAGAGCAGTTTGCTGCTGTTGCTTTTCCAGGTTGCTAAGATGCAAGACTGCTAAGATGCGGGAAAGCCACTGGAGTGGGGATACTGCTCTCTCTGGGGCAGTGGTGACAGGGGGCCCCTAGCAGGCTGTGTGGCCAATGTCTCCCTGGGATGGGGAGTGCAAAGGGCAGTTTCAGCATCCTCCTGGGCAGAAGGGCCAGTCCCTGCTTTGGAACTGGGGCTCTAACCACGGCAATGAGGCAGCACCGAGAGTGGAAAGTGAAAAAAACAAAAACAACAACCAACCACCAAAAATCAACGCAGCATCTTCCAATTTCTGCTATTAAAAAGCCTAGTCATTAAGGGAATGTACTTATTAATTATCAGTGATTTGTTGTGAAATGCTGAGGGGTTTATAACAACAAGGAAAGGAAAAAAAAATAATTAATTCGTCCCCGGGTGTCCTCCCAGCACTGCTCCCCGCCCCACGCATGGCCCTGCCCTCGCCGGTGCTGCCCCTCCCCGGGTCCGTGGCCATCTGCACTTCCTAATTAAAGGAACCCCCGGGAGACCCGTAACAGAAATGAGCTAATTTCATGTTTAATGATCTTTAATCAGAAGTGAGTGTGACTAACAACAGCCATCCAGAAGGTGCTTTGTTATTCATCTTCCATCCGCTCTTCCAAAAGGCTCAAATCCCCTCCCAAACCTCCGCAGTGGGCGAGGGGAAAGGAGTAATGACCTGCTCCTGCTTTTACCTGCTCCACCGTGCCCACAGCATGGCATGGCATGGGTAGCAGAACACCTTGAAGGACATTTCTCCTACCACTTTCCCCAGGGATCACAGAGCCCTTGCAATGTACTTTTTCAAGCCATGACAACCCCAGGAAATGCAGGGTGAGATCCTGGTGCTGCTCCATGCCATGGCTCAGGTTAGCACACATGAGATGGCACATGTGGAACAGCCCGTGTTACCATAGCCCTGGCTTCATGATGTGCTCTGATGCCAGGCTCTGCTCTCCTTGCCACAACCCTGCTGATGCTGGGGGTGGTTTGTGGGCTCCAAGGGAGCCCATGGGTCCGGGCAGAGCATCTCTGTCCTTGGCATTTAGAGGCTGGTGGAGCTGGTGGGAATTTATTCCAGGAAGGAGGGACAGAGACCTCAGAGATGCCCTAGAGAGATTCTGGGATTCTCCTGAGAGGCAGCATGAGGTCCTGCAATTGGCTGTCCCTAATATTGGTTTTTTTAAACCACACTTGCCTTCTCCATGTAATCCTATCTTACTACTTCTCCAGTCCACCTTAAACCCAGCACCCTGTCTGTGTAAATAGCACCGGTATTTCTAGAGCCTTTCAGAATAAACACCAATAAAGAAAACAAGGGGGTGAAGATGTGGAGGGATTACAGAGCAAAACACTGTCCCTGTCTCTTGCAAATAAGCCTGCAAAAAACACTCCCCGGTTGTTGCAGAAGTGGAGGCAGAGCTGGGCAGCTGTCCCTTGGTGACATGTGAACTGCTGCCCATTCTTCTGCACCCTAACTGCCAAGTGGCCCCTGCACGATGGCACTCCACCTGTCGAGTCACTAGTGGAGAAATCACAGAAATCACATACATATTCAGGTTGGAAAAGACCCTTAGGATCACCAAATCCAACTGGTAACTCTACAAGGTTCACCCCTAAACCATACCGCCAAGCACCAAGTACAAGGGCACTTCAAGTCTCCTGAACCCTCAGTGCAAGATGAAATGACCTTGGGAGGTAAGTGCCACCACAGAGTAAACTTCAGATGTCACTGAAGCCATCACCCAGGCTTTTGTAGCAAAGCAACCAAGCAGCCACGATGTCTGCACCAAACCCTTGTGGCTGGTGTCAGCAGGCAGCCACCAGGTGGGACCTCCTGGACAAGGTTCCAGGGCTGCTGAGTGCCAGAGTCTTCCCAAGGGACTCCAGATTGCTTGTCCCCATTGATCCCTCCCCAGTACCCCTGTGCTCCACTCCTCTGCCGATTTTACACCAAAACTCCAAGGAAAAAACCGAATTAATGAAACCAGGGTGTGGGCTTCTGGACAGCTGCAAGCTGGAGCCTTGCCTGCAGCCCAAGGGAGGACTATGCTTTGTCATGGGTGCTGCCTGACCAGGTGCTGGTAGACCATGTTTGAGTCAAAGCCTGTGACAAGGAGGGAGACAAGGGGTCTGAGGTGGGCACTGAGGGGCACTCCTCCTTGCCACTCCCACACAGCCTTCTCCAAGAGCACTCAAATGAATTTTTTTTCACCTGAACCAATTGCAGCACCTAAAAATAACACTAGAAAAGTCAGTGCTCTGCTATCTCACTGCAGCCCAGCAATGTCAGGACAGAGGGGTACTGGCCCAATCCTCTGAGTCAGTGGTCTGAGGTAGCAAATAAATCACATCACACAAACAGCTGCCACTGGCCTGAAAAAGTCTTGGAAGGGGCTGTCAATGGCACATCAGCTCCTTGCTCCAGTCTGTCCAGCCTGAGCATACAGCCAGCAGGGACACAGCAGAGGGGCTTGAAGCTTGCTCTCCCCCTGTAACTTCATATAGGATCAACTGAGCTGGCTAATCCTTCTCTCTCAGATCTGTTGCCATCTGCAGGATCATTCTCTGTCATCTTGCAAGGGGTCACCCTGCTGACTGCATGCCCTGGGGATGCTGTGGCTCCTCAAGACAATTTTGCAGGTAACTCCTGCTGCACTGCACTGATTTTTGTCCATCTCTGCTCTCTGGCTGCAGGTTTCATTTCTCCAAGCGGCATGGTGACCCCTGTAGTCAGGAAATATCTTTCAAGATTTAATGGTCTCTGGAAGAACCAAGTCCTGCAGTTGTTTGCCTTCCAGGCAGTTAGGAGGAACATGGAGCATGGTAGGGAAGACAAGCTGGATCTCAAGCCAGCACCTGTCTGCTTCCTGGACAGCGCTGGATGGGGCCAGTGGCAGGGCCAGCATTGCAGCCCACAGCATGGGGACAAACCAGGTGGCAAGAACAGCACTGGTGGCTCTGCTCACAAATCCATCTTTCTTCTGCCATCTGCACTTACAATGGGCAGTGAATGTTTAGGGAGTTCTTCCCATTTCTGAACCATGAAACACAGAGAAATAGCAACAGATTTTGCTTGTAGTTGCACCTTTCATATGGGGGATAGCCTGCAGCGTGTCACACAGCTCCCACTGGGCCAGCAGGACCCACAGCTTGCCTCTGCATTAAGGCTGGATGGTGGCAGGGGGTGAGCAGGGCTCCCACCAGCATCACTCTAGCCAAGCCCACCTGAGTCAAGAGGAGTGGGAGTGCCAGGGGATGGGTCTGTGTCAGACAGTTTTTCCCAGTTGGTACCTGGGGATGGAGGTCTCACTCAGATGAGTGATCATCCCAAGGTGTCCCAGCTCTGCCATAAGCACAGCAGCCTTCTGGGCTGTGTAACAAGGCAAAAGAAAGTGTTTCTGCAAGAGCTGCCACGGGGTGGAGTGAGGGCCATGACCAGGAACAGGCTCCCAAGTGGACCAGATGGATTTCCAGGAGAAATTCCTACCTGCAATCACAGCCATGCCTGGCTCTGGGCATCAGGGAAGAACCTGGCAGCAGTTGGTAAGGGCTGAACCTTTTATTTCCACTGGGCTGGAGCTATGCTTGTCCATGTGCATCATGATAATTCCTTCACAGAGAGAGTCATTAGCCATTGGAATGGGCTGCCCAGGGAGGTGGTGGAGTCACCATCCCTGGGGGTGTTCAAGAGGGGATTGGACGTGGCACTTGGTGCCATGGTTTAGCCGTCATGAGGTCTGTGGTGACAGGTTGGACTTGATGATCTTTGAGGTCTTTGCCAACCTTATTGATTCTATGATCCTATGATTCTATGATGAACTATTACCCAGTTGCCAGGAAGAGGAAAATATTCATGGTTAGCCCCAGCCACCATGGCCTGTTGGATGGACTCAGGACTGGCCTGGTGAGGACCATGGCTCTCCTGCAGCCCTCACCATGCCAGTTCCCTCACATGCCATCCAGCAGCACAGGCTGTATGCACTTCCCAGGACAGGTGGAAGCAGGCAGCATAATCTGCCTTGGTGTCTTTTTTTTTAAATAAAAAAATCCAGTTTCCTCCTCCTGCCTCTCTGGCAGAGCTGGGGAAATACTTAAGTGACTCGTCAACAGTTTTTTCATCTCCCTGAGAAGATGTTTCATCTGATCAGCTCGTGGTTTGGACAGCAACACTCTGTGCTGGGTTAGGAACTGGATGGAGGGCCGAGCCCAGAGAGTGGTGGTGAATGGTGCCACATCCAGCTGGCAGCCAGGCACCAGTGGCGTCCCCCAGGGATCAGTGCTGGGCCCCATCCTCTTTAACATCTTCACTGATGATATGGATGAGGGGGGTGAGTCAGTCATCAGCAAGTTTGCAGATGACACCAAGTTGGGAACAGATGTTGGTCAGTTAGAGGGCAGAAAGGCT
Source organism: Dryobates pubescens (assembly GCF_014839835.1). Classification (NCBI taxonomy): domain Eukaryota; kingdom Metazoa; phylum Chordata; class Aves; order Piciformes; family Picidae; genus Dryobates; species Dryobates pubescens. Next base: position 64,528,220 of record NC_071612.1, read on the forward strand.
CTGCAGAGGGACCTCGACCGACTGGACAGATGGGCAGAGGCCAATGGGATGGCATTTAACAAGTCCAAGTGCCAGGGGCTGCACTTTGGCCACGGCAACCCCATGCAGAGCTACAGGCTGGGGTCAGAGTGGCTGGAGAGCTGTCAAACAGAGAGGGACCTGGGGGTGCTGATTGACAGCCGCCTAAACATGAGCCAGCAGTGTGCCCAGGTGGCCAAGAGGGCCAATGGCATCCTGGCCTGTATTAGGAATAGTGTGGCCAGCAGGAGCAGGGAGGTCATTGTGCCCCTGTACTCTGCATTGGTTAGGCCACACCTTGAGTCCTGTGTCCAGATCTGGGCTCCTCAGTTTAAGAAGGACATCGAGACACCTGAAGGTGTCCAGAGAAGGGCAACAAGGCTGGGGAGAGGCCTTGAGCACAGCCCTGTGAGGAGAGACTGAGGGAGCTGGGGTTGTTTAGCCTGGAGAAGAGAAGGATCAGGGGAGACCTCATTGCCCTCTACAACTACCTGAAAGGTGGTTGTAGACAGGAAGGGGTTGGTCTCTTCTCCCAGGCAACCAGCACCAGAACAAGAGGACACAGTCTCAAGCTGTGCCAGGGGAGGTTTAGACTCGAGGTGAGGAGAAAGTTCTTCACTGAGCGAGTCGTTCGTCATTGGGATGTGCTGCCCAGGGAGGTGGTGGAGTCACCGTCCCTGGAGGTGTTCAAGGGGAGATTGGACGTGGCACTTGGTGCCATGGTCTAGTCGTGAGGTCTGCTGGGACAGGTTGGACTTGATGATCCTTGGGGTCTCTTCCAACCTTAGTTATACTGTGATACTGTGATACTGTGATCATGCCTCACCAGCTATTCTTCACACAGTGTCTCCTGCCTGTCCCTGCTCCTTCGAGGCTGCCTCAGACGAGGCCAGGCCACCTCTACCTGTGCCAAGCCAGTGTATGCCAGGGACTGCCTGCCCTACCAGCAATGAGATGGAATGGGAGTTGTGGTGGTTTAGGCTGGGTGCTGGCCCGGATGCCACTGCACAGACCACACCTGGGAGGTCCCAAAAGGGTCGAGCCCGCTGGGTGGTCCCAGGAAAGCAGGTATTTCACCCGTAATTCTCTGCTCCTCACACTCACGCAGGGTCCCTACTTCCTCTTTCGTCCCCTGCTGCTGCCTAGGTGAAATGGCTGGGCTGCCTCCCTTGGGCCTGCCAGGGGCTGGGCTGGGGAGAAAGAGCCCGGGGTTTGGCAGGGGGTGTTGGGTGTACCCCCAGGTGGGGATGGGACATTGTTGGGTATGTTTTTTGGGATCTCTCTCTCTTTTCAGTATTCAGTATCACTAAGGTTGGAAGAGACCTCAAAGATCATCAAGTCCAACCTGTCACCACAGACCTCATGACTAGAGTAGGGAGGACACTGCTGCCCACTGCAGGCTTGAACTCATGACCTTCCCATGAAGGGTCTTATGCACTATCAACTGAGCCACTTTTTGTTGTGGTTCTCTGTAAAACTTTCATGGTTGGATTTTTTTTTGGTGGTTTGTTTTTCCATTTAAACTTTCCACCATGTTTTGCAATCTGTCTGTCTGAGTCATTATTTTTGCCTGTGGTGGGAGAATTGGTCTCCTAAACCACGACAGGAGCACTAGGAGGAAAGCTAGCAGCGTCCACACCGAACTGTCACACCCACGGCACTGGGTGGTTTGGTCATCTCGCAGACTGGGGTGGGGTGAGGGGAGCCCCATGCTTGGCTTTCAAGAGGGAATGGCAGGGACACAGGGGTTTTGTGAATGATTCTCTTGTTCTGCTCTTTGGCCAGACCGGCTCTACAGCAAGGTTGGTGCTTTAACACAGTAATTCTCCGAGCGTAATGAAAGCTGACATTATATCAAACACAATAAAGACTCTGGGCTGATGGAGATCATTCCTGAACACACAAACCCATTAAACTGAGGGAAAAAAATATCAATTCTACACACTCGCCAGCCAAAAGAAAATGTGATTTGTTATCTAAAAGGGGGTTATAAACACAGCTTCAATGCACTTTCTGTGCTGTAATGAAAACTGGGTTTGAAACGGCAAGACGACTGCAAATTAGAGTATTTGATTTTATTCTCTAACTTTTTAGGTAAACCTTCTACAAGGGCAAGTGCAAGGTTACGGCGCCGATCTTTCTGTTCTTGGCCGATAAGTAGGAACTGTAATTAAAGGAGGAGAGAAATGAAAGGGGGATAAGGCAGCTGGCGCTCGCCCTTCCAACGCAGCTTTGAACACAAAGCCCTGCCTGCATCGCCGTGGCAAACCCACAGGAGCAGCTGCTGCTGCCCACGTACGGTGTGGCACAGCCACTGCTCCCGCCGCAAACTCATGCTGGATGCACCATGGGGATGCCAGACGGAGCAGCCGGTTGGCAGGGTCCTGCACCCAGAGGGATGCTGCACCCAGGGCTGCGCAACCGCAAAGGGACATTGAGCTGTGCCACTACATCCCCGTGCTTTATCCAAAGTTGGTGAGGGGTTTGGAACACAAGCCCTATGAGGAGAGGCTGAGGGAGCTGGGGTTGCTTAGCCTGGAGAAGAGGAGGCTCAGAGCAGACCATACTGCTCTCTACAACCACCTGAAGGGAGGTCGTAGACACGCGGAGGTTGTTCTCTTCTCCTAGGCAACCAGCACCAGAACAAGAGGACACAGTCTCAGGCTGTGCCAGGGGAGGTTTAGGCTGGAGGTTAGGAAGAAGTTCTATACAGAGAGAGTGATTGGCCATTGAAATGGGCTGCCCGGGAAGGTGGTGGCGTCACCATCACTGGAGGTGTTTAGGAGGAGACTTGATAGGGTGCTTGCTTAGGTGGTGTTGGATAATAGGCTGGACATGATGATCTTGAAGGTCTCTTCCAACCTGGTCTATTCTATTCTATTCTATTCTATTCTATTCTATTCTATTCTATTCTATTCTATTCTATTCTATTCTATCCCTCACCTTTCCTGGGTGACCAGCAGCGAAAGCCCTTGAGCACATGAGCACAAGCCCTATGAGGAGAGGCTGAGGGAGCTGGGATTGTTTAGCCTGGAGAAGAGGAGGCTCAGGGGTGACCTCATTGCCCTCTACAACTACCTGAAAGGTGGTTGTAGCCAGGAAGGGGTTGGTTTCCTCTCCCAGGCAACCAGCACCAGAACAAGGGGACACAGTCTCAAGCTGTGCCAGGGGAAGTTTAGGCTCGAGGTGAGGAGAAAGTTCTTCACCGAGTGAGTCGTTCGTCATTGGAATGTGCTGCCCAGGGAGGTGGTGGAGTCACCATCCCTCGAGGTCTTCAAGAGGAGATTAGACGTGGCACTTGGTGCCATGGTCTAGTCATGGGGTTTGTGGTGTCAGGTTGGACTCGATGATCCTCAAGGTCTCTTCCAACCTTGGTGATACTGTAATACTGTGATACTGTGAACTCTCTGTTATTCCTCCTGTCCTTCCCCATTTGGCAAACAGCGATCCTGTTTTCTCCAGAGTTTCACTTCTAATGGAGCTTGAAATTATCTGGGCTTTGTTATTTGCTGGCAAACTTGCAGGCAGGGGTTATGGATGTAGGCAGTGGCATGGGGCTGCCCAGTGCCCATGCTCTTGCTGCCGCCTCCATGCATGCTGCTGCATCCCAAGGCCTCCAGTGCTGTGCCTACCAGTTAAACCCTGTCCCCAGCAGATCTTGCACCTGCAGCTCAATGTATAACAAAAGGGCCTGCTAGGCTCTACCCTTCAAACAGCCCTGTCCTCCCTGGACAAGTGGGGATAGGTGGGAGATGGGGGACAGCAGGTGGAGGCTGAGGGGAGCTTCCCAGGGTACCAATGGAAAATGCAGCAAGGAAGAAGAACTGGGAGAAAAACAAGAGTAATAAACATTTTATGAAGCAGAAAATGGCTTATAAAGAAGTCAACTTTTAAAGGCAATTTATATAAGCCTGCCAAGCACACATAAAGGCAGGGATGGCTCTGCACTATCAGAGTGGCCCTTAAAGGGCCAAGTAAATCCAGCAGCCCCAGAAGACCAACACGCAGTGATGATGATGCCCTGGGATGCATTTCATGGCTGGTGGCACAGACCTGCGCCTTAGACACCCCCTGGTCAGCAAGCATCCCTGCGGCATGCAGGGCACCCAAGTCCCCACTGAAGGTGCTCAGACAAGGCTGAAGGTCTGGAAGAGAACCTAAGGCACTGTAAAACCCTGGAAGAAAGTGCAGCACACAGGCAGAGAGGAGATGGAGAAACATGGAGCAGGCTGAGACACCCAATGGGCAGCACGGCAGTTTGTCAGCAAGGATGGATACTAAAGATGGCAGCAAACCTCTGTGTGACTTTCCAGCATTTTCATAGGTACATTTTGCATGTCTCTCACCTGAGCAGGGTGGCAAGCAGAGGATAAAAACCTGGCAAACAGCATTGCAGTGCGTGTGGCAGCCCTGAAACCTCCATGTGCTGCTGGTAATGGTCTGCACAGGGGGTTCAGCACTGCTGCCACCGCTGGAGCAAAAGCCTGCAGACATCCAGAGCAGGGGGACAGCCGTGATGCGCTTCGAGGGACTGACCCCCATGGCTCTGCATAGAGTGGAGCCAGTTTGTCTCAGCTGCTGCACCCAGATCCCCTGCAGAGTCCAGGCTACAAGCTTGGAGGCCAGAAACTTCTTACTGGCAAAAGTTGTGGGCCAGGCCACTGTAAACTGGGAGCTTTTTGCAGTCTCTCATCCTAGCAGTGCTGGTGGTCCCAGTGCCCTGTGATGGCAGCCCACCCTGCAGCATTGGGACCCAGCTGTGACCTTTCCAGGGCTCAGCCAGTGAATGTGCATCCCTGGAGAGCCTCACTGAGCAAATGGGGAAAGGCACAGCCTCTCCCGGCTCCAAATCACCCAGGGTGATACAATGACTCCACATTGCAACCTGCTCTGACATCTCTCTTGTCCCTACCCACTGCGTCACCCCAAGCTGCCCCACAGACGTGGGGTGAAATGAACTGGAGGGACAATGTGAAGGATGCCCCAGGTGTCACTGCATGGGTGACCTTGGGGACAAGACTGCTTTTGGCAATGGAAGGTGTTCTGGTGTCCAGGATAGCTCTGGGGACATGTAGGGCACAGTTGGGAGACGTGGGAAGCCTGATAGTGGGCAAGAATAAGGAGCATGGCTAGGGCACAGGACTGCATGGGGCAGAAGGGGACATTTTGGGAACAGGGAGGTGCTTTGCAAAGCCCCCTGAGGTGCGAGCTGAGCTCAGCCTCTTCAGAAAGGCCAGCATGGCTGGCATGCAGCTGGGAGCAGCACACAAAAGGGATAAAAAAGAGCCTTCCCCTGCAGAGACGGGCCGTGAGCGACTGCTGGCAGCCGCCTCCCAGCCGCTCAGGCTCCTGTTTCCATTTCATTTTCCCCCGGACTTCCATAGCAACCCATCTGCAGCGAGGTTTAATGGGGCTGCCATTAGCACTAATGCAGCGCAAACACTCAGCATCTGCCGGCACCTTCGGATGGCAAGGCGGAAATCACGGCGCTAGTGCAATCTGTCATCCGCTGCGCGCCAGGCGGGGACGCGGCATGCTGGGCGAGCAGGGCAGAGCTGCGGCCAGAACGAACGAGCGGCTGGCGGAGAAGGGAGGAGGAGCTGGGAACGCTGCGCTGCTGCCTTCCCGGCCCGCTGCCCCTGCCAGCGACCGAGCCAGTGCCACTGGTGCTGGCATTCCGGTCTGATCGTGCCCTGCCATTTTACAGATGAAGGGCAGCAGGAGGCTCAGCCCTGGCGGCAGCAGCAGCCCTTTAGTGCCTCTGCTCTGCCTATCACAGTACATTAGAGGTTGGAAGGGACTTCAAGAGATCATCGGGTACAACCCCTCTGCCAAAGCAGGGTCACTTAGGGTAGTCTGCACAGGAATGCATCCAGGTGTGGGTTTTGAAAGTCTCCAGAGAAACCAAGGCTGATGCAGGCAGGGCTGGGGAAGCAGGGCTGGGCGGGTAGGGCTGCCTGCTGGGGCAGAGCACCCCAGGTGCTGCAAGACAAGCTGGGCCAGTCCATCACTTGATCCATCTGTGTCTGGGCTGTCCTGATAAAGCTGCAGTGAGCTCTGCAGTGATGCATGGCTGCACATTGTTTCTGGGTGACTCGCTCCTAATTACTTTGATTAAGTGGTTGCAAACAGTGCTATTAAAAATATTTTTTCTATGAAAGTGGATTTCTGAAAGGTTTGTGCCATGAATGGCAACATGAGCCAAGAGCTCCCCAGTGCCACAGCCATTCCTGGCATGTTTTATATCCTGACTGCTATCCACCCCACAGTTTAAGGCAATCAGGTCTAGATGGAGAGGGAGCTCTTTGGTTTAGTTGATTAGATGGCGTTGGATAATGGGTTGGATGTGATGATCTTGAAGGGCTCTTCCAACCTGGTCTATTCCATTCTATTCTATTCTATTCTATTCTAATTTTTGAGGGGGGCCTGTGGAGGTGCCCTGTTGCAGGAGACTCCATGTTGTGGCAGCTGCCCATCCCTGCATCTGCAGGGATAAGCAGAAACACCAAGGACTAGTGCAGAACACAGAGAAGACCTTGCTCCAGTTTTGTCCTCCCTGCCCATGCCCTAGCCACAGGGCATCTATCCCTGGGTACTAGCCCAGAACATTGTGCCTGGGACCACCATGATGCCCCCTGGGTGCCTGCGGCCAAACTTTGGGTCCTGCTTGGGGATCGGCTGCCCCAGGATTCCTGATCCCAGAGGACAGACACACAGATTGAACCAGCTATGAGAGATGCCTGTGGTCCCTTGGCTCTGCTCCTGGCCTTTCCCAGGAGCCCTGAGCCTGCAGCAGAAGTGTTGGTGAGGCACTGGTGTTGGCATCAGCTTTATGTCCACACAAAACCTTGTTCTCCTTCTAATGCCCCCTCCACCAGTCTCCTGCAAAGAGGTGACACTAAATCAGCAGCACACTCACACAGAAAGGTCTTGGTGACCGTGGGTGCTGGTGACAGCTGTCTACTGGATGGGAGGGTTGGCAGGGACACCTCACCTCTCCTTAGCAAGGCTCCTTCTGCACATGAAGGGAAGGGCCATGCCAGCTCAGCCTCTTGGGTACCTATGAGACACAGCTCCTGCTGGGATGAGAGTTGGCTACAAGCATCCACCCCATGTTGGCTACATAATGAACGAAAGTCAAACAGCTTGACACTTTTGCCTTCTCTTTTACTCCTCCTGCCTCTTCCTCTCTGTGTCAAACCCTGGTGAACACTGCCAATGGCAATAGGGTCTGCAGGAGCAGGATGTGGCTCCGTGTTTTCAACTCCTGTCCTCCCTGAGGAATTTGCAGTTGCAGAAATATCCTCCAGGCCTAACAGTGGGGCTGTCCCCTTGGCACTGCAGGGGGTTCCCTGGGGCCGGGCAGCATCTGTCCAACCCAGAGGAAGGGGCTGGGTGGCTCAGGAGTGTTTGATGCTGCAGCCTTGGTTTGCACTGGAAGGCAAACAGACATTCCTTCCTTTTGTATTACTCTTATAATTTGAGAGCATTTCCAGGCAGAACCCTTCAGGTTCCCACTGCGTGCTATCACTGCCAGAATTACAAAGTCAAATGCAATCATTAAACTTGCATCTTCCCTCTCCCAGCCCAGACTGCTCCTTCCTCCAGAAGCAGCCCCCAACAGCACCCCTCGCCAGCCTCTGTCAGTGCCACACACAAGCCAGTGCGTGACCAGCGCCCTGCACAAGGCCCTGCTTGGCACCAAATCTGTTGCCTGCTGCTCACTGCAGCAGCCCCCAAACCCTCAGCACTGAGCCACCAGCTCAACCTTCACCTCCTGCCTTCTCCTTGCAGTGTATGCAGGCAGAGGCGAGGCTGGAAACGAGCTCCAAATCGTTTCATTTGCTCTCTTTAGCGCTGGCAGGCAGTGGTGCTGCGGCCACCTGCATGCCAAGCAGCATGGCATGGCCAGTGGGCACTCGAGAGAAGCTGAGAGCACAGGCAAGGAAGGAAGGAAGAGCCAAGGGATGGGATGGGATGAGGAACTTGATGGCAGGAGTCATCCCCAAGTGTGGTGCCTCCACAGAGGCCAAGGTCCAGGAAGGAAGGGGGTGGAAGCAGCTGGGGCACGCAGAGCCTTACCCGGATGTTGTCCTGCCAGTGGTGAGCCTTCTGGAACTTCTCTGCTGCATTGGCAAGTCTCTGCAAAGCAAACGGGAGAGAAGTGAGTCCAAAGGAAGCAAGAGAAGCCAGGCATGGCTCACATCAACCCAGGACCATGGGTGCTGCCCCAGGGCCCACCGTCCCTCTCTTTGGGGGGTCTGCCAGGATCCTTCCACCCATCTGCTATGCAGGTTTGGGTACAGGAGGAGGGACTGTGTGTAGCAATGCCTGGAGAAAAACATCATGGGCATGATGAGCTGGTCTTTCTGAACCCCCTTCCCAGGCAAGCAGAGGGACTGCTACTATTTGATCTCAACCCAGGCTGAGCTATTGCCACAAGGTGACTGCAGGCATTGCCACCAGAGCTGGGCAGGCTCTCATTTGTGGCACTGGGCAAAGGCTGAATCCAGGTCCCTGTGCTGATGGCCCCAGCTCTCTGCAGGGCAGGGCAGACCCTTCAAAAATGTTTCCAAACCCCTTCAAAATGCCCCAGTGTGGGAGCCCAGAGGTGCATAGCTCTGCCCACCTAGATTAACCCTCTCATGTTCCTGTGTCCTCTTTCACCCTGCCACATGCCTAGGGACATTGGCTCAGTGGCACTGAGCCCCTTGGGAACACACCAGCGCTCCCAGGAGCTGGTGAGTGGGAGAGGAACCAGCCACGAGGCAGCAGCTCTGCCTGCAGGGGCTGCTTGCAAAGGGAGCTCCCAGGGCTGAGCTGCCTGCCTGAAGAGGTCTTACCCAAGGCTGAGGCAAGCACAATCTTCTCCCACTAAAGCACATGAGGCTTCAAAGGAGACGTAAGTGTCTCTGTCCTGGTGGCTCTGGAGGCAGCAATGGCATGTTGCTGCCTGTGCTGGGCTAGCCAGAGGAACCAGGGCTCACCAGGAGCAAGATGGGGAAATGCTCAGCTGGGTTTTGTGTCAGCCATGAGAGGCCTCACCAGCACCAATGGTACAGCAGGGCAGGGCTGAAGACTGGCAGTACCTAGGGTACTGGCAGTGCTGGAAAGAAACTGCAACCTAGCCTTTACTGGAGCAAAAGGGACAGACAGAGCAAGAGTTCCAGGCTTTCCAACAGGATCCGCTCTGCATCACTAAGCAAATCAAACCAAGAGCAAAAGAAGTGTCACAGACCTTTATCCCTTGAGCAGCCCCCAGGGGTGTGGGCAGCTGCCTGCCATAGTTGTAAAGCCTGATCAGCACCAAAGCCCAGCTGGAGGAAGCCAGCCTGCAGAGCTAAGGGCCACCCAGACCCTTGGGTGCTGGGCACCCTCACTACTTGCAGGTATGCAGGGTTCATCTCCACAGCCTGGCAGCACCTGGCACAACCTGCCCTCTCCCCCATCTGTCAGCTTTACAAGGCTCCTGGGGAATGCACCATGCCACAGAGGTCTCAGCTCGGGGTGCTGAGCGGTTAATTTGTGTGAGGTTAATTGGCCATGAGGCCACTGAGGCTGTGTTAGCCCAGGAAGGCTCCCTAATGAGTTAGTGAGAGAGCATCAAGCGAAGATGTGCCTTGGGCAGGTGCAGCTGCACTGCCTGCATCCCCCAGTGGGATAGGACACACGCTGATCCATGCAACTGTTGCTGCCAGCCGGAGCGTGAGGGTGGTGGGGAGCCCTGGCTGTCTTCAGCCCCCTGTGTTGGCAGGGGAGGAGGAGAAGGAATTGCATTCTGGGCCAAGCCACTACCCTAAATCACCACTTGGGCAGCACCACAGAGGTGCATAAGGTTCCCAGAGTTACCACACGGCTCTCAGGCTGTGAATCACAAATCTGAGAATGAAGCAGAACTCCTTGGCCCAGTGGACATCTGGGATGCTGGAGGAGGCCCTTGCGTGGCAATGAAATCCAGCTACATCCCTGGGAATTTATTTCCCCAGGGCCTGGAGAGTGCTGGCTCTGAGGTCACAGGCACACAAGATGGCAATCACTGGAGAGGTGGGCTGGAGCCCTGGGCACAGCTGCATATGCTCCACCTGCTGTCCCCATTGTCACCAGATCCTCCAGCACTCCCATTAGCACATGGGGGGATTCAAAATGCTCAGGTGAAAGGAAGTCCTGAGTCAGGGCGTCTCCTTCATTTTCCTCTGCTGCCTACAGGAGAGACACAGCACCCAGCCCCAGCAGCACCCAGCCCCAGCAGCACCCAGCCCCAGCAGCACCCAGCCCCAGGAGTGTGATGGGAGCAGGGCCACACCAATGGGTGCTGTATGAATAGGAGCATGGCAAAGCACAGGCACTCGAAGGCAAGGTGATGATGAGCTGTGAGAGACATCATAGATCTGGCCCTCCCCAGCCAGAGAACACAGCTTGTTCTTATCAGATGGAAGGAGCTGCATATCCATCACTGCCTAATCTTGGCACGCACTGGTCGAAACTTCCTTGTTTAATCTTTTCTCTTTTCTTAATCTTGATTTCCAAATCAAAGTGCTTGCTTTCAAGGGCCAGCATCCAAGGGGAAAGATCAACTAGCAGCTGAACCTTGAAGCAAAATACTTCTGGCTCTGGTGGTGGAGAGAAGCGACAGGAGACAGCGCCCCGCAAGGTGAATTTTCAGGGCAGTTTTGGGAGGGGGAGGGGGAGGGGGGGGGGCTCACCTGCTGGTTACAGCCCTGCCTCCCCAGAGCAGCCTAGAAAAGCTGTGGCCCAATTCTGCACCTCATCCCCCCAAGGTTTGTGCTCTGTTTATATGTTGAGATGGCTGATTAAAGGCGAGCATTTATTCTGAGCCGCGTTCCAGGTGGCGGTGATGAAATATGCATTTTTCTGTACTTGATAAGAGCGTGTTTGTTTATTATGGGCTGGAGGAAGATTTATGGACATCTTTAACTATTCATTGCCTTGTGCCAAGCGCCTGGAGGGTTGCAAATGGTGCAGTAAGGGACGGCTGCACCCAGCAACGACACTTCGGCTGAAGATATTTTTCCTCTGGAAAATGTCAATTCGTCAAAGTCGATCTGGACACAACTTTGGGTGTGTTTTCTTAAACATAAATCCAGATGTTCTTGTTTGATAAATAGCACATTGCAGGGACAGGGGAGCCCGTGGCAGGATGGCACAGCCATAGCAGGGGGCCGTGCCAGCCCCCAGTTGCTGCTGGACACCCACCCTGGGAGAAGTGCCCCCTGCAAGCCTCCCAGCTGCAGCATTGCAGTCCCATGACCAAGATGGGGACTGGGAGGAGAGAGGGACCAAGCAAGCAGGCAGCAGGAGCTGGAGCTGTGTGTTAGGGGCAGGAAAGTGCTTCTCCTCCAGCTTCTCCTCCCTGGACATGTTCCCCTGGGGAAGGTGACAGGTCTGTCTAGAGCAACACCGTGCTGCAGGATAGCCCCATTAATGCCCAATGAGCCCTTCGTGAATAATGTTATCATGATCGATACAGCTCTAGGATTATTTCTAATCCTTAATAATGATTAAATCATTATTTTTGAAGTGTTACAAATCAATCAGTCCATCTCAAGGTGCACTGTGTGCAGGGACTGTGAGATATCCGGGATGCAGGCAGCACATGAGGAACCTGGGCAAGGGTCCTGTGCCTGTACATGGCAGCCACCAAAACTTCTTGGGGACCTCAGACCTGGGGTTGTCAGTTCAGTGGTCTGAACAGCAAGAAAAATGAGTGGAACTACAAAAATTAAAGCACAGGTGTGCATTTCCTTGTGAATTTCTATCAGACTCTGGTGCCCTGGTTGTGGCACTTGAAGGAGCATGCTTCTTTCCCCAGAGGTCACCAAGGGCTAAGGACAGGAGATCTAGAGGCTGAAAACACCAAATTGAAACGACTCTGCAGGTCATAAAGGGCCAGCAGGAGATTTGCAATGGGTTGGTGTCTAGAGATGCTGACAGCAGGGGGTGTGAAGGGGAAGGTTCTGTGTGGTCTTTATTGCACCCTGGCCTCTTTCACATTCTGCACGATGCTCCTCTCTGCCTCGCTGCTCACCCGGGCAGATCCATCAGGAGCTCCCTGCTTAGCATACCAGCTCGCCCAGGATTAAGGAGCCTCGAGGATGGCATGGACTTGGGATGGGCAGGCTGTGGTAAGGGTGGCATGGCTGGGTGCATGCCTTCCCTCTCATAAGCAGCATGGGAAGGGAGAAGAGGGACGAGGTGGGTGACCTTCCCTCTGCCTAGAGGATGGCACTTCCAAATGCATGTCTGCTAGTTTTCCCCTCTTTTATTCCAAGACCTCACTTTTCATCCCTGATCACCCAAAAGCTCACCCACCCTGCCCTGAGCATGGCTCATTCATTCATGCCTGCTCAGGCAGAAACTTATGGAGGGCAGTCAGTCTCATATCCCAACTGCTGGGTACATTGTGGTAGGAAATGCTCTGAGCATCAGAGCTGGCACAGACAGGGACCACAACCTCCTCTCTAGATGAGGGGACTGTCTCTGCTGTCAGCATCTCTGCTCCTTGAGTGGCCAGCCCTGATACAGCAAGCACCCAAGGGTGCAGCCCTCTGCCCTATGGCACTCAGGGCTCCCCTGCATTGCTCCAATATTTTCGCACAGTGGCTTTCCATGGTCCAATGCTTTGCTATATCTCCCTCCCCAGCCCCCACACAGCAATAAGTATGCCCTGGCTGTCCCCTCTCAGTCAGATCAGTGGGTTTAACTTGGGAGGCAGTGGAGCGGAGATCAGAGCGGCACAGGGAGGCTGAAGGCCAAGGTTGGATTTATAAAGCAGGATTATAACAAACTCCCTGCAAGAGGAGACCAAGCAGCCCTGCGTAACAGCAGCCATGCTTCCCCATGTTCCAATCCTCTCCATGGAAATCAGCCTGGGAGATGCTCCTCAGGGGACCTGGGACGGTGTCCCCAGCTTCTCCCCACAGCACTGAGAAAGGGCCCAGCAGTGGCCCAGTACAGAGGGGCTGTGTGTGCCCAGGGGTATTTGCTCCAGAGCACTGCTCCTGCTAAGCTCTGGCTTAGCTTCCCTCAGCTCAGTGTGGCTCTTATCGCCCTCATCCCGGGTGAGCCTTCCCCAGTGGCATGCAGTGCATTAACTTCCCACACCTCAGCACGCAGCAGGAAGGAGAGATCATTGCTGGAGATTAATAGAGCCCTGTGCTACTGGGCCAGAGAAGTCCACACAGCATCCAAAGCAAGAAAACACAGGTGAAGGGTTAAGATGAGAAGGTAAAAATACACATGGCAAAGCCAAGAAACCTAAGCCCAGGCAGGAACATCCCCTGGCAGTTGGTTTTGCAGCACTTCCTTCTCCATGATGAAGGAAGAAGGATGGCAGAAGCCCCCTCCTTTGGCCCCCACCCTGGCTCTTCCACATCCTCACCATGTCCTCTCCCCACACACTGGACTTGTCACATGCACCCCCCTAAGCAAAGCCCAGTGGCACAGCACACATGCCACCGTCAGAAAATGATCAGCCAGTGACAAAAGATGACAAGGCCCTAATACACAGAGGGAATATAAATCCTGAGTAAACACTGTAAGGCAGTGAAGCATCTCATCCTGTAATCATCTCCGAGACAGTTGATCCCAGGGCTCTTATTACCCCCGCAGCCATCATCTGAAATCCAGTCGGCAGTGGACTCAGCCACGGCTGAGTATTGATCAAGGAAGAGGCTTCAACACGCTCCAGCATTTTTCTTTCAGAGCACAAACTTGTTTGTCAATAACTTGTTTATCAATAGCTCCCTGGGCCATGTGGAGGGAAGGGGTGGCCAGAGTTTCTCCTCCTTTCCTGCCTGGATCCAGCCTGTGCCTGAGGGAGGATGCAGCTGGATCCAGCACTGGCTGCTAATGGCCTCCTGCCCGTGGGAGGGCAAATAAAGGCAAATAAAGCCCCAGTGAATAGCAAATAAATGGCAGCTCCTGTGGGGGCTTCCAGACCCCAGAGCTGTACTGACTGGTGTTCTCTGCTGAGGTCTGGCAGGGTGGTGAGTGGAGGGACACTTCTTAAGAGCCAGTCCTGCAAGCAGCAAGGGTTACAAGGACAAACCTGCAGAAAAAACCAGAGCCAGAGTCACTGCAGACCACACACAGTGATATGGCCAGCAGCTGGCCCTGGGAGCCTGGGATGGGTCCCAAAGCTACAACTTGCACATTTTACTGACCGTCTCAGTACCTCATGGCTCTGCAGGCCAACAGTGCATGGCCGTTGTTCCCCTGCCAGTGTCTCTCTCTGAGCCTTCTCTTCTAGAGCCACAATTATTACTGGTAAGAAATGTCATCAGCAGTCCTAGCAACCACAGGGAGATGAGCAGTGAAACATGCCAAGTGGAGAGGTACCACAACAGGGAAGGGAAGGAAGGGCAGAGCATTGCTGCCTGAGGTGTTTGTGCTACCCCAAAGCATTGCTCTGGCCTCCAGAAAAGCTTAACTTCTTGCACATGGAAAAGCAGAAGGTCAGAAGGATAGTGCAGCTAACCAGGATCCTACAGCATGAGCCTTGCCTGGCATCCTCTTCAGCTCTTCTCCCCTTGGAGAAAAGCTCTTCTCTCTTACCCTTCTCCCAGCACTTCTGACTTCCATGGGGCTGACATTTGTTTTCCAAAACCGTAAGCAGAAAGCATCTCTGCCCTTGCTTCACATCACCCTGACTGCTCCCCAGGAGGGCAGGAGGAGCTATGCCCTGTGCCTGCACAGGGAAACTTGGCCCTGGGGACCAGCAGTAGCAAAAGATCAGCTCAGACTCTCCTTAGCTCCTGTTTTCACCAATACATTACCAAATGACCACTGTCCCATCCTTCCTAGGGGAGGAAGGGCAAACACCAGAGTGCAGGATCTACCCCCACCTCCACCAGCAGTGGGAAAGAGACACGGGATGCAGGATGGACAGACAGAACCAGGTCTCAGGAGGTGCAGGAAGGATTAGCACCTCTCACCATCCCTTTGCCCTGCATGGAGCCAGCAGGAGTATTTGGCCACACCAGCATCCTCCTGCCTTTCACCTTGGATGTATGACAGCAAACCCTGTTAGATATGCATTAAACTGTACTGCTAAATGCTGTCCTGCTTAAGCCCTGCTGGCAGGTACTTCTGCCTGGCTTCAGGAAGCAGTCCCTTGGGAAGCCAAACCAGGCACACTTGCCTCCTCTGTTCAGGATCTGAGAAAAACCATTTCTCTCCATCCCCTTTGCCATGCTATTTGCAGTTATGGTACTCTTCTGCCTCTTCTAGAGTTGATGGAAAAGAGAGCAGGGACCCCTTCTCCAAGATCCTAATACTCAGCCCCATGGCAGCTGTAACTGTTTAGCTCTCCATCCTGTCTGCCCAGGGCACCTGGTCTGCTGTTGGCCAGCAGTGCAGGGTGGGCACAGTGCTACACTCTGTTATGAAGGTCAGAAAAGGCAGAGGAAACTAGAGGACATCACCCAGCAGGTCCAGTTAGGGCAAATCCACAAGCCTCTGAAACAAGAGAGATGATAACGGAGGATGTGCTTGGCCATGCCAGTGTTCTGGCAGCCAGCACTTGCAGTCCCTCAGATGCAGGAGACATTTACTAGAAGGTCAGAGTGGGGAAAATGTGACAGTGGGAGATTCAGCATGCTGGAGAGGAGGACACAGGCTCTTCAGGCTCTTTCCCTCTCCTTTTTCCCCGTACCAGTGTGCTGAGGGTCCCATGGGATGGGCAAGTAGTGGGCTTGGCAGACTGGAGAGACATGGCTCCTATAACGAGCTTCAAGAGACAGTGCCCTACAGCATGAGGTCCCAGGACAGCCTCAGCTTCTGCAGTGCCAGGAGAGTCAGCAAACATGTCCGTGGGCATGTCAGCCTGCTGCTCCAGCCCATCTCTTCCTCAGATAAACTCCAATCATTCAGTCCAGCGGTGCTCCCTAAACAACACTCAAATAATCTGTGGAGCTCCAGTTAGGATCATCGAGCAAGACTTGTCACAGTTCAAAATCCATTACAATAACCAGAAGGCATTTCAGTGACAATTATAAGAGATAGTTTCACTTAAAAATCAATTGTACTTAGAGCTCAGGGGAACAGGGATTTTTAAAAACAAGGAATATAAAAGGAAGTGATACAGCTTGCCACTGGGGAAACAGAATTGTTAGGGTTGGAAGGGACCTCAAGGATCATCTAGTTCCAACCCCCCTGCCATGGGACACCTCACACTAGATCAGGTTGCTCAGAGCCACATCCAGCCTGGCCTTAAAAACCTCCAGGGATGAGGCTTCCACCACCTCCCTGGGCAACCTGTTCCAGTGTCTCACCACCCTCATGGTGAAGAACTTCTTCCTAACATCCAATCTCAATCTACCCATTCCTAGATTTTTTCCATTCCCCCTAGTCCTATCATTACCTGACACCCCAAAAAGTCCCTCACCAGGGAAGGAGAAGGAGGAATCTGCCTGGCCAGGACTTCGCAGCCAGAGTCTCCAAAACAAAAAAAATCAAAATTCTTCCTTATCCTTATTATTCCTTAATTTGGAGAAATAAATCCCATGTTAGGATGACATCAGGTTTGAGGAGTGGCTCCCACACCCCTCCTGGCGCTCTGCATGGTACCAACAGCAGAGAAGCTCCAGGGATATGCGGGAGGACACCCCCGGAAACCCAAAGCGCAGCCAGCCACTGCGCCCGCATCCCATCAGGCCTCTGGCTGCCCGGGGGCTCCATGGGGATGAGGACTTCTGCACCTCTGAAAGTCTCCCTTTAGCTCTTGGCTTTTCGTTCAAGCACAGGCTGTTGGAAAGTTTGCACTGGAAACCACTTACAATCGATTTATTTTCAGGCCTCACCTCTCGCTGCGCTGTGATGTGTGAGCTCTAAAAAGCAGCTCGTTTGTTATCTGCTGCCGCCAGGGCACTTCCATAGGGCATAGCGCAGCCCAGCCAGAGCTCCACTGTTATTAAGCATCTATGCCAAGGCAGATTTTCAGCATGCAGAAGTAGCCCCAGAAGGCACCATGATGTCCCCACCTCCTGCCCCTAGCAGGAGAACCCCTACAAAACTTCCTGGCTTGCAAGTCTCTGGAGATACAGGTGGCATCTTTGCTGTGCCACCCAAACGCCACCAGCAAATCTCCAGCTGCCTGAGATGGGTCAGGCACGCTGATCATCAAACACAGAGTGGGCAGCAGGCCAAGGGAGGTGATTCTCCCCCTCGAATTCCACTCTCGTGAGACCCCACCACTAGTACTGTACCCAGCTCTGGAGCCCCCAGCTGAAGAAGGACATGGAACTGTTGGACCAGGTCCAGAGAAGGGCCACAAAGATGATCAAAGGGCTGGGACACCTCTCCTATGAAGACAGGCTCAGAGAGTCAGGGCTGTTGGCCTTGAGAAGGCTCCAGGGAGACCTTACAGCTGCCTTCCTGTATTTGAAGGGGGCTACAGGAGAGCTGGGGAGGGACTTCTTACAAAGGCACAGAGTGACAGAACAAGGGGTAATGGCTTCAAACTGGAAGATTTAAGTTAGACATCAGGGGGAAATTCTTTATTGTGAGGGCAGTGAGGCACTGGAACAGGTTGCCCAGAGAAATTGTGGAGGCTCCAAACCTGGAATTGTTTAAAGACAGGCTGGATGGGGCCCTTGAGCCACCTGGTCAAGCAGGAGGTATCCCTGCCCATGGCAAGAGGGATTGGAGAAAAATGATCTTTAAGAGTCCTTTCAACCCCAAACCATTCTGTGATGAGTAACTCAGATCCTGCTACCACTACAATGTAAATATGAGCAGAGCAGTTTAAATTGCCAGTTCAAGACAGCAAAGAGAAGCAACTGCAATGCAAAAAAATCCTGGACTTTTTAGTGGTGTTTTGCTCAAAAAAAACCCCAACCCCCAAAAAAGCACTGTAGTCAGAACTAGCTTTGCTCAAACTTTAACAACAATGGCAATCAAGCCCCAGCAGCTCCAGGTGCCAGGGGAGGTTTCAGGGAGGTGGAAGCAAGCAAGAGCATCAGGTCACCAAATAGCCCTTCCCAATGCAACAGTGACTTCAACACTCATCCATCTGCTCCAGGCATTTCCACAGGGCAGGGGCTGCCAGGATCCATTTCCGCCCCTTTGGGACACCCAACTCCACCCTTTATGCATTCTTTCTCTTGTCTTCTGCTATGGGGACAACACTGAGAGCAACCAGGTGGAGCACTCAGCAGGGTCCAGGGCTTTGCCAGCACCTGTGGCCAGCACTGCAGGCAGCCCTGCCCTGGGAGCAGGAGGGATTGTGCCACAGCAGCAGGGGAATGGCAAACAAGGAGAAGGAGACGAAATTGAGCAAAGAAAGCATACTAAGGAGTGAACAGTGCTCTTGAAGACCTGCAAGGAACTACAATGAGTGAAGCCTCACAAAGAGTACTCATGGCTTTGGATGCTGTAAACAGGAGTGGACAGAGCAGTAGGACACCTGGCAGAGCCTTGGAAGGAAGGGGCTCACCCACCACTGCGATGTCCTGATGGCCTGACAACCTACAAAGCAAATTCTCTGCTGCATCTTGAAAGTCAGTGATTGTGAATTTACACAACAGAAAAGTCAGTGATTGTGAATTTACACAACAGAAAAGTCAGTGATTGTGAATTTACACAAAAGTCAGTGATTGTGAATTTACACAAAAGTCAGTGATTGTGAATTTACACAACAGAAATGTAAGAAAAAACTGCAGTTTGACAGCCCCTGAGCACCAGTGGCATTCTCACCACACCAGGTGCCACTCACACCCAGCAAGCAGGGAAAACCAACCAGCTTCCTGAGGACACCACACACCAATCTCAGGCCATTTCCTTCTCCTAGCCTTGTTTTGCCAGGGCAGGGGCTCCCATCGTGAGTGATGAAGGAGGGTCAGCTGAGTGGCCCTTTGGGCTGATGGGATTCACATTCCTCACCCCAGAGTCCAGGTTTCGGAAAGGACTGTGCACTCCTTTTTGAGATCAAGATGCTTGCTCGTCCTCTGCTGGCTCTTCAGCGTCTTGCTCTTTGTCTAAGCTCAAAGCTCAAGCTTTTCAGGCTTTGGTGCTCTTTGGGAAGATGTTCCAACATGCTTTCCTAGTCCTCTGCCTTCTTGTTCAAAGCTCCTTATCCTCGTGCAGTATTTCCCTCCGCCCCATACCCCTATGCTGAGGTTTATGGAGCACACTCAGCCTGATGTTTGGCTGTAATGCTGATGGAGCAGGCTTGTTGTTGCTTTGGTTTTGCCCTCCACTCTCCTGCTCTCTCTTGTTTGAAGCCTTTTCAAACGTTGTTTGACTCTGCATTTCTACAGCACAGCAAACCCAGCTCGTGACCCAGCTCTCTTTGTGTTACAACAAAAGAAGGAAACAAACAGCAGCAAATAACCAACAGGGACACAAGGGGATTTGATACACACCCTCGTGTCCAGCACCCAGCCCAAGCCCTGGCAGGAGATGTGTCCATTTCACTTCACCTTGCACCCCTACATCTTGTGGCATCTACAGACTCTTGATGGTCCTTTAACATAATTTTCCCAACGACCTTCAACACAGACCTGCTCCTGACTCCATTACTGTATTTAATTTCTTTCTTTCCTTCTCTTGGCTCTTTTGTTAGGAGTGTGCATTACCTCCCATTGCAAATCTGGGGATGTAGCTCCTGCCCAGCAGATGTGGCACCCAGAAAGCACTGGTGCTAATAAATCCCCCTGTAATGAGAGCTCAGGTCCCCTTCCCTCTCCTCTGGCAAGTGTGATTGTCTTCCATTCTCATGGCAAATAAAGAGCCACCCAAGCTAAGGAGAGGGACTCAAAGTGCATTCACTCACCACTGTACCCATTTCATAGGTTTTGCCTTTATTCATTTCATCTGAGGAGTGCCCTCCCTGCAGACCACCCCCCCAAGAGCCTCTCCTTTGCCAGGGCACATGGATCCAGCTTGGCTGGATACCCTGCAGCTTTTCCTTGGATTCTACATTTGTCAGGAGAAATCCTTTCCAGCTCAGGTTTTCCCTATAGTAACGCTGGTCTGACCCTACAGCTTCCCAAGCCAGCATCCCTGCTGGGGACTTGGCAGTGCTCTTCCCTCTGCCCCACTCCAGGAGCACATCTCAGCATTACAATTAAACCCCCAACTCAAGGCGACTGGACACTTCGGTTTTAAAGACCAAGGTGGGGGAGGAGAAGGTGCAGAAGAGCTCCCCCAGGGGAAAAGCCATCAGCTGGAACAAGATTTCAACAACTACATGTTTCTTGACCTTTTCCACAGTCGTATCTTTAATGTTTCGTGGACGGATTTGATAAAAAGAAAAAAAATTAATAAAACAGATTTCATTTAAAAAAAAAGGTCAGGACACGTGTTACAGGGAAAAACTCATTTAGGTCCCTACCTGCTGCCTCACAGGTGCTGAGGAGCCCTCCCCTGCCTCCCACCCGGGGCACTCCAGCCCTGGCATCCATCTCCCTGCATTGATTTTTCACCCAGTTTGGGGTTTGATCCCTTTTGGACTTTTCCTTCCTCTGCCAGACACAACGTTTGGAATTGTAAGCACCTAGAGATGCTGACAAGCACTTGAGAACTGTGAATAGAATAGAATAGAATGGGATAGGATAGAATAGAATAGAATAGAATAGAATAGAATAGAATAGAATAGAATAGAATAGAATAGAATAGAATAGAATAGGCCAGGTTGGAAGAGACCTTCAAGATTATCGCGTCCAACCCATCAACCAATCCAACACCACCTAATCAACTAACCCATGGCACCAAGCACCCCATCAAGTCTCCTCCTGAACACCTCCAGTGATGGTGACTCCACCACCTCCCCAGGCAGCCCATTCCAATGGGCAATCACTCTCTCTGTGTAGAACTTTTTCCTAACATCCAGCCTGAACCTCCCCTGGCGCAGCCTGAGACTGTGTCCTCTTGTTCTGGTGCTGGCTGCCTGGGAGAAGAGACTAACATCCATCTGCCTACAACCTCCCTTCAGGTAGTTGTAGAGAGCAGTAGGGTCTGCTCTGAGCCTCCTCTTCTCCAGGCTAAGCAACCCCAGCTCCCTCAGCCTCTCCTCACAGGGCTGTGTTCCAAACCCCTCCCCAGCTTTGTTGCCCTTCTCTGGTCAGCAAGTCAACCTCCTTCCTAAACTGAGGGGCCCAGAACTGGACACAGTACTCGAGGTGCAGCCTAACCAGTGCAGTGTACAGGGGCAGAATGACCTCCCTGCTCCTGCTGGCCACACTGTTCCTGATGCAGGCCAGGATGCCATTGGCCCTCTTGGCTGCCTGGGCACACTGCAGGCTCATGTTCAGCCTACCATCGACCAGTACCCCCAGGTCCCTTCTCTGCCTGGCTGCTCTCCAGCCACTCTGACCCCAGCCTGTAGCTCTGCATGGGGTTGTTGTGGCCAATGTGCAGAACCCGGCACTTGGATGTGTTCAATCTCCTGCCCTGGTGGGATACTGCACACCTAACCTGGAGAGGCAGCCAGTGAGCTCGAACAGGGAGAAGCTTCTTGTCCAGGCTCCAGCACACCTCTGCTACCTGCTGCCACTCAACCTTGGGCCCAAACTGCTCCCTGAGTATCTAGGGAGATGTGGAGGCTGTTGCAGTGCCTGAGCTATGCGTGGCACAATGACTGACATCTGCACTCTATTGCTCACCACAATGGCCGTTGTCGTGGCCTCCGCACTCACCTTTGGACATCATCCCTTGTCCCTGCCTGTGGACACCAACATAAATCCCATCCACTGTGACTGAGGTTGGTCTTGTCAAGAGCAAGCAAAGGAAAATAAATCCCCCAAGCACAGAGCCAATTCCTGCTGATCAAGATGTTTTGAAAAGGAAATGCTATTTCACAGCAGCTCCTTCCCAGCTGGCCTGGTGGCCTGTTCCTGGAGGCTCAGAAACAAAAGCAGCCCAGGGGCTGGCTACAGACATTTGTATTATGAAGCCTGCCCTGTAATTAGAGCAGTCTGCTGTCTAACTTCTGCCTCCTTTTACCATTCCCTGATTTTTTAATTTTTTATTTTATTCTCTAAGAACAAAATATAACTCATCAAAGTTTGCCCAAAAAAGAGGAAAAAAAGAGAAAGGAATTACTGTGATAACATCATACAAAGTTATTAAGTGGTGACAATGGGGGACAATTACAGTATATAGCCCATTATATAGCACTGCCGTGGGGATGAATCAAGTAAAACACACAGGGAATGGTGAGGAGCTGATTAAGGGGAACACTAGTGTGCCAGAACATAATACCTGCCATTCAGCTGGGGTCTCATTGCTGCACCGGCACTGGTGGCGACTGGGAAGTTGTGGAAAGAGCTGCCATTTTCCCTGCACAATTTGAGGCCCCATGCTGAGGACACTGTGGATCAATCCTTTGTGCTTAAACAGGGGAAAAGGGCAAAACCTCAACCCTAGGCCACTACCATACAGCATCTCCCTCCAATTCTGCTTCTGGAAGGCCCTGAAGAATTTTACAATGGTTCAGTCAAGCACAAGTGGACAAGAACATCCCCCAGTGCCCACCACCATCCATGGAAGCATTCTCTCTGTGCTCACCAGCACCATGGAGGGCATCTTTTAGGTTGGATGTTAGGAAGAAGTTCTTCATAGAAAGTTATTGCCCATTGGGATGTGCTGCCCAGGGAGGTGGTGCAGTCACCATCACTGGAGGTGTTTATGAAAAGACTGGATTGGGGTGCTTGGTGCCATAGTTTAGCTGATTGGATACTGTTGGCTAATAGGTTGGACTCAATGATCTCAAAGGTCTCTTCCAACCTGGTTAATTCTATTCCTATTCCTATTCCTATTCCTATTCCTATTCCTATTCCTATTCCTATTCCTATTCCTATTCCTATTCCTATTCTATCCTATCCTATCCTATCCTATCCTATCCTATCCTATCCTATCCTATCCTATCCTATTCTTTTCTATTCTATTCTATTCTCACACC
Organism: Dryobates pubescens; assembly: GCF_014839835.1. NCBI lineage: Eukaryota > Metazoa > Chordata > Aves > Piciformes > Picidae > Dryobates > Dryobates pubescens. Next base: position 64,551,159 of record NC_071612.1, read on the forward strand.
TGTCTTGCGAGCAAGGGCTGCTCCACCACCATCAGCTGGGCTGTGCAGGCTTAGCTTTGTTTGTTCTGAGGTTTTCTCCTGCCTGAGCAGCACCTATCCCATGGCAGAGGGGAGCAGCAAAGCCTTTTTGTCCCCAGTCTGTGTGGCAGCAGCTTGCATGCAGGATGCAACCACAGCAGCTCTGCAGCCTGCTGCCTGTCTGCTGTCACGACCACCAAGCAGCAGTTCTTTTAGACTTCAAATTTTGATAGCCCAGCTGAAAAGTCCAAGAAGAGTGGCCAGACATAACAGCTTAGTGCATCTGTGAGACCAGTAAAAAGAGGGGCAGCGATAACAGCGCTGAGCAGTGCCCAGCACAACCCTGGTGCTGGACAGCAAGGGTGGCAGGCAGCAGGGTGATGCCAGAGCAGTGCAGGCAGCAGAGGCAGCTGACAGGCAGTGGGCAAGCCCCATCCCAGTCCTCTGCCCAGCACTGAATGGGTGAGAGCTAATGTGAGGCAGCAAATGCCACCACCTCAGCACAGGGTGCTTCGCTGAGGCGGCACCAGGAACACCACTGCAGCACAACTGGAAGACCTTAAGGGTAACCCCTGGATACAGCCTCCATCACAAAAGCAGTTTTCAGAAGGCTTTGGTGGGGTGGAACATAAACCCCAGCCAGTCCAGTTCCTGTGCTGTCATCTTGGTGACCCCAGCAGAGTGTACTACACTCTGGCTGAGACATCCCCTGCATGCAGCTCACTCTCAGCTGGCTGCTCAGTGTCAGGTTTGGACATCCCAGTGCCACTCACAGGCACCTGGCACACCCCAGGCTCCCTTTCGCCATTGCTTCTGTGATGGTGAGGCTGTCTCTTGCCTGCATGACACTGGGAACTGCAAAAACCAATCTGCCTGGGAAGATGCTGAGCAAAAGCTGCACATCCACTCCCAGAGCACACCAGCCAAAATCCTAGGTCTGGTTCTGTGCAAGGACTAACCTGTGGGAAGGGCTGGTTTTATTCTTTTCTTCCCAGGCTCTGCAGTCCCCTCAAAGCCAACACACCTGGTTAGAGTTTGGGTAGGTCCTGTCCTTTCCCTCTCTGCTGGCCTGAATTTCCTGTTGGTGGTGAAACCCTGCTCTCCTTTGCCAGAGCCAGCAGTGGGTTCCCCGCCGCTCCAGCAGCAGCTTGCTCCTTCTAAGACGTTATTTTTACACTTCTCTTAAAATACAACGCCAAGAGAGGCTTCTTGACTATATTAACATTAGGAATCTAATCAGCAATCAGACAGCTCATAATTTTCTGATTAGCTCTGATTATACTCAATCTTTAGGAAAGGGGAAAAAAAAGAGAGGAAAGAGAAAGAAAAAAAGGGAGGAAAAGCAAAAATATTCTCTGCTCAGTTTTCCCACCTCAGTTCCCATGATGAGGCACAGAGCCACGGCAGCAGCAGCAGCTCTGTTGTCCTTGTCCCCAGCTAAGCAGGACAGTGCCACTGTGACCTGCTAAACTAGGGTTGCTTAATAACCTGGTGCCATCACGCTGCTATCTTTGTTCTTCTGGGCTTGCCTAGGATGTTGTCCCAGGAAGGGGCTGTTCAGGGAATGGAGAAGACATCAAGAGTGCCAGAATTGCTAACACTCAGAGGAGCATTGTGACCTCTGTCTAACACCTCAGATAACACCTCAGGTAGAAAGGAGGTGATATGTGTGTATCTATCTGGCTTCAGCAGGGAAGGAGGAGCCACTGAAGAATGCTGTGAGATGAGGTCATGGTTACATGCTGGCTTGAAAGGGGATAATAAGTGCTTCATGGAAGCCCAGAAGGGAAAGATCCCAAGGATTGAGGATTTGAGGGTTGCAAGAAGCTAGGAGGCAAATGAGGAAACAGCATAAAGACCCAAGGGCAGGAGCAGAGGATAGCCTCCAGCAGGCAGATTTCCCTGCAGACTAGACAGAAGGTCTCAGCATGCCATCCAGGAGCAGGTTGCTTCTCTGAGCATATGCAGCCTCTGACAATGGCATCAGGGAGAAACAAGTGGAACTTGAGAGGTGTCAGAGCCCCAGTGTCACCTGGTCAATGTGTCTGGGACATGGCTGGGCAGGCAGAAGATGTTGGTGAGGAGCTTGGGGAAGACCCCCACCAAGGAACCTTGAAGGATAACTCTCTTGCTGGGCTTTTGTGAAGGAGAAGGGGACCTGGTGGTGCTGAGCCTCACAGCTGAGAGGAAGGAATCACAAAATCAACAGAATCAGCCAGGTTGGAAGAGACCTCCAACCAATCAACTAACCCTAACTAATCAACTAGAGCATGGCACTAAGTGTCTCATCCAGTCCTTTCTTAAACACCTCCAGAGATCTCGACCCCACCACCTCCCTGGGCAGCCCATTCCAACAGGCAATCTCTCTTTCTGTGAAGAACTTCTTTCTAAGGAAAAGTGAGGAACAAGCCAAAGGAAGGCTATCTGAACCAACGCCTCTAGCAAAGTCAATCAGTCGCACACGTTCCACGTAGGAGTCACTCCTGACTGCAGCAAGTGATCAGCTGATGCTGTGAAGCATGAGACTTAATTATTTTTATCATAGCCATGACCTGCACAATTACAAATGATATTAATGGTCATAAAATTGTCCATCTGGCTCTTCAAACCTGCTGCTGACATCCTGAACTCGCTGCCTCCTATGGCAGGGACTTACTGTCTTGCTGAGACCGCTTCACACCGTGGCACAACCGGCGGCAGACCCCATCCACCGAGCACCACAGCAGACAGACACCATCTGGAAGGGCCATCCTACATCCACTCAGGGTCACTGAGCACAAAGTGTGTGCTTCACGTCTTGAAGACAGCCCTGATAACAAGAGGTGCTCCATCACAGCCCTGCCATCAGCCTAGCTGAACCTCTGAGGAGCCTCATGCCTGCATGTGCCTGGAATGGAGTGAAATGGAATGCAGCAGATCAGAGAAGAGCAGAGTAGAGGAGAGTAGAGCAGAAGCAGTTCAGATGGAAGTGACCTACAGTGATCCTCTAATCTAGCTACAAGACTAAATGATGACCAGCCCAGGCTGAACCCACAGAATTCACGTGTAAAAGCAAATGTCCCTGATCAGAGTGGAGAAGCCAGGATACTGCTTCCAGCAGCCTGGTGCTGTTCCTCCTGCAGACCTCCTTGGTTGAGGTTCTCAGTTACTTTTACACTGACTTAAAGAAATCAGCCTGAAATCCCCCCTTGAGCTAAACCGTGGTGAAGGATAAAATGCAAACACCCCAGGGCTTGGCTCTTCACTACAGCAGCCCAAGAGGGGAGAGAGGTCAGCCCACCTCCTTCCAGCCCAGCAAAGCTGCATTTGCAGGTGAGGCCTGGGAAAAAGCTGTGCCTGAGCTGGAGATAACCACAGAGGGGAGCAATCCTTTTCATGTGCTGTTTCCCACAGCAGATGCAGTGCTGCAGCACCTGCACACACCCACAGGTCTCTTACTAAAATGCCCTGGTGCAGGCACAAAATCCTGCCTGAACCCATGTGGACAACGTCTCCCCTGTCCCTATGCTGGTAAAGTCTCCTCCTCACACTCCAACCCTGCCGTGGCAGCTGCAGAGCCCTCTTTAGCAAAGCAGCACTGGAGCTGTAATTAGTTTGAGGTGACCTCTGGAATGAAAAAAAAGTTCAGGTTTAAAAAGAAAATCTCTCTGGTTAATGCTATGCAAATTGCCACCGAGGCAATCAGGCTGACTTTTAAACACTGGCCCCGTTGGTAGGGCTCACAAGGCAGCCTCATTGTCTCGCTATCAATTTGCATCTCATTACCCACAATGCGCCGCTGGTTGGAGGTAACCTTTTGGGGAACACGCTGCTGTGGTGGGGAACCTAGGGGCAACCTGCTTACTCCTGTTTACAAGGCTTTCATGTGGCCTGGCACCTGCAACATGGTGGCTGAGAGGCCAGGTCCCTGCCCACCCCTTGGCCAGCAGCACCACAAACTTGTGTCACATGGACATGGCGTCTTCTGCCACCTCCTTCCAGGGCCCTTGGCTATGCTGCCCATCCCGAGGGCACTTGCACACTCTGGGTTTTTCCTACTGGCCTCACTGGCTCCTGCAGTCCCCAGAGGCCGTTTCCATCAGCCTGTTCAAGATGTTTTGGTGAGTCTTCTCAAGCTCTTCCATGTCTCTGCCAACCCTTGCCACCCTGGGAGATGGTACTAAAATAGCAGGAAGCTGCATCCTTGTCCTCAGACTGCTCCTGCTTCTCCAGCCACCCCAGACCCTGCAGCAGTTTCCTCTACCATGTACCTTTACTTTCTTCTTTGTCCCCACCAGTAAGGGCTCAGGAAAGCAAGTGCTCAACCATTGTCTCACCTATGTGAATCACTGATCTCTTGACTGAGCTGCCCTCAACATGCTGCCACAGGGACGCTGCCATGGCCCATCCTGTGTTGCTCATCTGCACCCCACTACCACCTGCAAGGACCCTTTTTTCCCAGGGCAGAATCAAGCTACATGACCTACAGAGTCACAGAACTGTAAAACTGTTTAGGTTTGAAAAGATCTTGAAGATCATCAAGTCCAACCATTAACCTAACACTTCCTAGTCCACCACTAAGCCATGTCTCTAAGTGCTACATCTGCACATCTTTTCAATATCTGTAGTGGTGGTGACTCTGCTGCTTTGCTGGGCAGCCTGTGCCAGGGCTTGACAATACTTTCAGTGACTTTTTTCGCCCAAATGTGCAACCTAAACCCCCCCAGTGCAACTTGAGGCCATTTCTTCTCGTTCTATCAAAGGATGATCTCATGTACCCTTCATAAAGTCCAGCTCAAACAGCAAGCATGTAGAGTCTACCTCAAGGATGCTCACCCTGGGCATCCACTCCCTACCATCTCTGACTTGCTCTGTGGTCAGGCCAGGGCCAGTATGGTTATGCTGCTGACAGCAGACCTTCTCCTGTCCTGCCAGCCCTGCCCACAGGTTTGCTCACTTTCTCCAGCACCCAGGACCTCAGCTTGGCCAAGAAGGTGGCCCTGTGCTCCTCGCAGCAGCAGCCAGGGGCCCGCTTGCTCTGTTTTCCTTCTCTCCATGAACTCTGCAATGTGAGGCCACCCTGGTGAAGCAGCAGAGCTTTTCTGCTTGACTTTTAGCAGAGGCCCATGCTGGTCCCCGAGCATCCTGCCGAAGCCACACGGCACCACCGCGTTGCTAAGCGCTGGCAGGGCCCTCCGCCAATGCGCGGGTGCCACCTCCGCCACCCTGGCCAGAGGTGCCAAGGCAACAAAGAGGCTTTTAATAGGCAAGAGAGCACCACTGCGAGGAAGAAAACCTGGCCATTTGAAACCCTCCTGAATAATGGTGCTGCCTCCCTGCTGCTCAAATCAGCCGCAGCACTTTGTCATTATGATAACTAAATACAGAATATTTTAACAGCTGGAAATGCAGCAACAATATTTAAAAGAGTTTTAGAAATTGTTGGTATTTTATTCAATAATGGTAATGGGCTTTTTATTATTACTGTCTTTTTTTTTTTTTTTTAAAGTTTATTTCAGTTTAAGGCACAAGGTTGCCTGGCTCTGTTGTTTTTGCACGGTGCTGGTCAGGCTGCGAAGCCGACTCTCGCCTGCTGATGGCAGGGAATAACACCAAGTCACTAACACCGAGACACAGGGCTGCTCAGGGCTGCTTGAGAGCCAGCAGCTGACCCAGGCATGGAAATCACAGCCTGCTGCTCCGACACCCTGCTTGCCAGGATCCGAAGGTGTAAAACCCAAAGGTGCAAAATCCAAAAGGGCAAAACCCAAAGATACAAACCTTAAATGTGCCAGTCCCAAAGATGCAAGACTGAAAGACACAGAACGTGAAGGTAACAAAACCTGAAGGTGCTGCATGGGAGCAGCAGGAACCAGGCAGAAATAAGAGCAGCAGCCCCAGCAAGAGGTGGCAGCTTCATGCCTGCAGAAGTCAAGGGGAGGGCCAGAGGCAGCCACCACCATTATCAGCTTGACATGGTCAGATACCAGAGCCCTTTCAGCCTGGGAATAAAGGAAAACACTCAGTTATCTCCCACACCTGCCTGGATGCATTCCTGTGCAGCCTGCCATAGGTGATCCTGCTTTGCCAGTTTGGTTGGACTTGATGATCTCCAGAGGCCACTTACAACCCCTACCATTTTATGATTCTATGATAACAGCTGGGAGCTGTCTCCTCTTTAGAGAAAATGCAGTGCTGGAGAGGGGGCTTTGGAAATGTGCTGGAATCAAAAGAAACCTCCAGAGCCAGGGCATGAGGCTGACAGGCCCCAGCATCACCTGCCCATAGAGACATGAAGACAGTGATCACTCCTCTCTGGGTTCAGGCTCTGGTAGCAGATTTGATGAACCTTCTGCATGAGACCTGGCAAGTCAGTTATGGCTGGTGGGACATGCAGCTCCCACTGCCCCTGCAAAGGGACTGAACCCTCTCTCCTCCTTCCCAGAGTGCATGGTCCAAGGGTGCCTCATCCTACAAGGGATCTGATAATCTTACAAAATGCATCATAATCCATTTGGATTATGCAAGTAATTTTGTATCAGCAAGTAATTAAGGGAGTAGTACCAGTGAGAGTGTAAATGAAAAGAGACATTTTACAACATAGTATTTTGGGTTGTGGTTTTTTGTTTTTCACACTGTGCTGTGCCAATTCATAAGACTCAGCTGGCAGTGGCTCTCCCAATCATCACTGAATTACACCAGAATCCAGCCCTGCAATTGAACATCCCCTCATGGCCTTGAATGCCTGCAACACCAAGCCCCAACAGAAGAACAGCCTGCTAACATGACATCTAGGAAAATACCTTATGCAAAGGCCTTTGTCACTTAGGGACTTGCACCCTAAAGCTGGTGGCTGATGAGGATGCCTTGGAGAACCCAGGCAACAAATCTGCCACGGCTAGTCCAGGAGCTGAGCTGGACCATCGCTCACAGCACTGGCAGGTGCTCTAGAGAAAAGCAACCCATGAGGTCCTGGGAGCAGCAGGGGATGAAGACAAGGCTCCCAAGCACCCCTTTTCCAGCTCTGCTCTTGCTCTAGCAAGATCCTTCAGGCATACCCAACGCTGCTTGTACCCTCACCCACGTAGCTATGGCATGGCTGTGGCTGTATCTTGTCCCACATCCTCCAGGGCCCTGGGACCTCCTGGGTATAGTACAAGCACGGGCTACTACCAACAAGTTGAGAGTCATCCATCAGCTTCCAAAGGGAACCCACTACTTCAAACCCATTAGGTGAAGCTTCACAGAGAGGGGATAGTCTCTGCTCCTTCCATGACCCCTTACCTGGAAGCTGTTAAAATCATCATGGAAAATTTTGTTTACTGGAAGAGTGGTCAGGCATTGGAACAGGCTGTGCAGGGAGGTGGTGGAGTCACTGCCCCTGGAGGCATTCAAAACATGGGTGGTCAAGGCACTTCAGGACATGGTATAACGGCCATCACACACAGTATCACAGTAACTAAGGTTGGAAGAGACCCCAAGGATCATCAAGTCCAACCTGTTCCAACAGACCTCACAACTAGATCATAGCACCAAGCGCCACGTCCAATCTCCCCTTGAACACCTCCAGGGACGGCGACTCCACCACCTCCCTGGGCAGCACATTCCAATGACGAATGACTCGCTCAGTGAAGAACTTTTTCCTCACCTCGAGTCTAAACCTCCCCTGACACAACTTGAGACTGTGTCCCCTTGTTCTGGTGCTGGTTGCCTGGGAGAAGAGACCAACCCCCACCTGGCTACAACCACCCTTCAGGTAGTTGTAGAGGGCAATGAGGTCGCCTCTGATCCTTCTCTTCTCCAGGCTAAACAACCCCAGCTCCCTCAGCCTCTCCTCCCAGGGCTGTGCTCAAGGCCTCTCCCCAGCCTTGTTGCCCTTCTCTGGACACGTTCAAGTGTCTCGATGTCCTTCCTAAACTGAGGGGCCCAGAACTGGACACAGTACTCAAGGTGTGGCCTAACCAATGCAGAGTACAGGGCACAATGACCTCCCTGCTCCTGCTGGCCACACTATTCCTAATACAGGCCAGGATGCCATTGGCCTTCTTGGCCACCTGGGCACACTGCTGGCTCATGTTTAGGCGGCTGTCAATCATCACCCCCAGGTCCCTCTCTGTTTGGCAGCTCTCAGCCACTCTGACCCCAGCCTGTAGCTCTGCATGGGGTTGCCGTGGCCAAAGTGCAGCACCCGGCACTTAGACTTATTAAATGCCATCCCATTGGACTCTGCCCATCTGTCCAGTCGGTCAAGGTCCCTCTGCAGAGCCTTTCTACCCTCTAACTGACTAACATCTGTTCCCAACTTGGTGTCATCTGCAAACTTGCTGATGACTGACTCAACCCCCTCATCCAGATCATCAATGAAGATGTTAAAGAGGATGGGGCCCAGCACTGATCCCTGGGGGACGCCACTGGTGACTGGCCGCCAGCCGGATGTGGCACCATTCACCACCACTCTCTGGGCTCGGCCCTCCAGCCAGTTCCTAACCCAGCACAGAGTGTTGTGGTCCAAACCACGAGCTGACAGCTTAGCCAGCAGTTTACTGTGGGGGACGGTGTCAAAGGCCTTGCTGAAGTCCAGATAGACTACATCCACAGGCCTCCCCACATCCACCAGACGGGTCACCTGATCATAGAAGGAGATCAGGTTGGAGAGGCAGGACCTGCCCTTCCTAAATCCATGTTGGCTGGACCCGAGCCCTTGGCCATCCTTCAGGTGCGCAGTTATTGCCGCCAGGATAATCTGCTCCATCACTTTCCCTGGCACTGAGGTCAGGCTGACTGGCCTGGAGTTTCCAGGTTCCTCCATCCGTCCCTTCTTGTGGATGGGGACCACATTGGCCAGTTTCCAGTCACCTGGGACCTCTCCAGTGAGCCAGGACTGGAGGAAAATGATGGAGAGCGGCTTGGCCAGCTCATCTGCCAGCTCTCTCAGCACCCTAGGATGGATCCCATCCGGTCCCACGGACTTATGGGTGTCCAAGTGGCTCAGCAGGTCCCGGACTAATTCCTCATGGATTTCTGGGGCATTACACTGCTCCCCGACCCTATTACCCAGCTCAGGAGGCCACTCATCCTGGACTCCTACCTTGCTGTTAAACATTGAGGCAAAGAAGGCGTTCAGGACCTCAGCCTTTTCCTCATCTTTGGTCGCCATGGTGGGGTAAGATGACAGTTGAACTTGATGATCTTCGTGGTCTTTTCCAACCAAAACAATTCTATGATTCTATGGTGCTAACTGCTACACTGCTTGGTGCTGCCACTGCTACCACTTAAATAAACCAGTTTGGAAGCACTGGGAAAGCCATGGAGAGGACAGCGGCACCTCTGGCTGCTCCGGTTTTGGGAACAGCAGTGGGGTGGCTCTGAGTGCATCCCTGCTGTGGGGATCCTCGGTGGTGAGAAGGAATTTGAGGGAGACAGGACAGCTGGGAACCATGGGGAGGGAAAAGATTAAATTGGTAGGAGTGAAGGAACAAAAGGGAAGGCTGGGGTGGGGAGCTGGAGAAATAGCAGAGGGAAGCAGGGAGGAGGGGCTGGAGCTGCCGGGGAGGACGGTGCAATTCCCATGCTTCATTCAGAGGCCCCGGTGCCCTTCACCCTGATGTCTATTTAATGTCATCCTATTCAGCAAGTGTCCCCATGATCTGGTAATTATCTTTTACTTACAAAAGAGCATCTCCATGTCACAAATGCTCCCCTCTCCAGCTCTGCCACAGATCAATATCTCCTCAAGGCCTTTGCCATTGTTTGGGGAATGGAATTGATTTCTCCGAAGAGCGAGGAGAGGAAAAATATATAAATAAGTTCTGCAGAGATGTGTCCCTGCCTGAGCCCTGCTGAAGGCTGGAGGCTGAGCTGGCCAAGTGGTGAAACAGAAGGAAAGTGATGCTAACTGACCACGCATTGCATCCTACTGCTGGCCCTGCTGAACTGGCCCCAGTTGGTTTTATCATTCAGCTCACGAACGTCTGAAATGCTGGAGCCAGAAGAAATCTCTAGCTCAAGATATCACCAGCTTTCAAAGACTTTACAGCAGGATAAGATGTGTGGAGATGCTGACTGAACACCACCCATGAGGACAGGTTTGTGTCCCACTTTAAGGTTGAAGCACGTGGTTGAGCTTCAACCCTGAGCTTCAGGGCTGTTGCTGTGACCCCAGACAGAAACCCCAGATAGAAGCCTTGGAGATTTCTTTGTCTTAGAAATCATCACCTTGGTGTGACCAGCACAGCACCAACACTGAAATCCAGAGCAATGCAAGAGCCACCAAACTACACTGCTGCTGGGTTGCTGTCAGCACAGTTGCAGCAACAAACACAAACTAATCCTGGCCATGTAACTGAACGTCCTTCACACTCCTCTCATCTGGCTGGGAGATGACCTTCAAAATGATGAGATATAGGATAAATAAATACAAGTCAATCTTCTGCTTGAGCCTGTGCCTCTAAACCTTTGTGATCTCTCTGTCAGGGCCCCCTTGGTGTCACTCAGCTCCTGAGTGATGGGGAACAGCATGGGGCAGAGGTAAAACCTCTCCCTCGGTCACCCATGCAGCTGCAGACATAGGCTGCAGCAAAGGGGGTGAACACAAGGAAAAATACCAACGAGTTTAAAAGTTATGCAGGTGTGGGGAAGAAGGAGGGGTTTGTTACTACCTCCTCCCCCAGCAATAGCAACCCTTCATGTATTTGAAGGCTGTTACCATGTTTCTCCAGGAAAAAACAACCACCTCTTCTTGTAATACCTGCAAACAGACCCTTGCTTTCCAGTCCTCTTTCCGTCCTTCTGCCTGTCCTTCATTTTGCATCCCTCTTGAACCATGCTGCCAGGCACTGGACCCCGAGCCAGCATCAGCTGGGTCCCAGCCAGTGCCAAGGAGGCAGCCAGGGTTACACCACCTCATTGGTACCAGGCATGGTGGGATCAGTATTTATCTTCTCTTCAAACGCCTTGGCAGGTTGAGCCAGGCCAAGCTAGCAGTCTAGTAGAAGCACTGCCATCCATTTCAACCTTTCCCATCACAGCCTCATTTTTTATTGTTCAAGTGGGAAGAAAGGGATAAAACAAATGAGTGCAGGAGAGGGTGGAGAGGTGACTTGAGAAAGCCTGTGGCAAAGACTTTCTTCTAAAAGTGCATTACAGCTCAGCTCCTGGGGCCTCCAGGCCTTATGAAAAGCAAACCAATCTCAAAGCACACTCCTCCATGCAACAAGTCTCTGTTAAGCCTGATCAGTATCACAGAATCACAGAATTAACCAGGTTGGAAAAGACCTTCGAGATCATCAAGTCCAGCCTATCACCCAACACCATCTAATCAACTAAACCATGGCACTAAGTGCCTCATCCACTCTGATTTTAAACACTTCCAGGGATGGTGACTCCACCACCTTCCTGGGCGGCACATTCCAATGGCCAATCACTCTTTCTGCGAAGAATTTCTTCCTAGCATCCAGCCTAAACCTCCCCTGGTGCAGCTTGAGACTTTGTCCTCTTGTTCTGCTGCTGGTTGCCTGGGAGAAGAGACCAATCCTCACCTGGCTGCAACTACTCTTCAGGTAGTTGTAGAAGCAATATGGACTCCCCTGAGCCTCCTCTTCTCCAGGCTAAGCAACCCCAGCTCCCCCAGCCTCTCCTCACAGGGCTGTGCTCCAGATCACTCACCAGCTTTTTTGCCCTTCACTGGACAAGAGAATGCAGTATGGAGTATGGGGAAGGTGAAAGGAAAGTGGATGGGAAAGAACACAAGGTCAAGGAGAAGGCTGTCTTCCAATGCAGAGGCACCCAAATCCTTCTGTAGGAGGAACAGTGGAGCATCCTAAGTGGGAACCCATATACAGTGAGATGTCAATCCTTTAACGGAGAAGGAAAACCATCAGAGCAGACCAACACGTGCAAGTAACTTTGGAAGAAGTCAGCTCATTCAGGGAATTCAGCAGCACATCAGTAGCTGAAACTCAGGGTAAGCACGTCCCAGGTACCACTTTTGGGGAACAACAATTAGGACCTATCATGCATGCTGATGTGGCTCCAAATTAACCCCAATCATTTGAGGAAGAGAGAGAGGCACTCTGGGGCACAAACATCTCCGTGGAAGCGATGGTCCAAAGATGCTAGTTTGTGCTCAGAAGCGAGTGGTAAATAAAACTGTCATATTAGCAAGCAGGTCTATAAATCAGTGGGTCCCTCATCTGTGACACCACGTGTGGCTCTGCCGTGCCAAGCGGGGAAAAGCAGCAGGTGTGGGACGGGGAAGAGCAACACGGCTGCTGGGAGCACAGGAGGAACCCTGGCTGTGACAGAGTGAAAACACTCAGGGGATTTAATTCACTTAAAGCAAAGGAAGGAAGGAATTTCAAAGGACACAGAGGTATGAACCCCCACGTAGTCGAGAAGGTGCCTCTGAGATCAATTACTTAAACATTCAGATCTGATGGTGAGAAACCTAGGCCCATGTGGGAATCGATGCCTCCAGATGCTGGGGACGTGGTACTTCTTTAAGGAACAAAAATCAGATTAATCAGAGTCTCATCAGTTACACTAGCCAAGATCAAAGTACAGAGGAATGTAAGTGCTATCACTCAAGGATTTATACCTTCCAAGTAACTGCTTAGGATTAGAAAGAAATTTCAATAATCTGCCAGCTCAGTATGCATTGTGAGAGTAATAATCCTCCTCTCCCAACATCTGCTAGCAGCTACTAATGGAGACAGTAATAAGCTAGGTGGATCATAAACCTGGCCTGATCTGATTGGTACCTTTTAAACTGGAACACGAAGGTGTTATCATTTCTCCTGGGGTAACCTGGTGTCAACCAGGACTGTGCCGAGCCAACAGCCACAGGAGCAGAGTGCCAAGATGCCTTCTCCTGCAGGACAAACCCTTCAAGCCTGTTGATATTTATGGAATCTGTTGTAAACATCTTTAGTCACTTCCTAAAAGGGAGCACTTCCCCAGCAAACAATGGATGCACCACAGCTACAGGTGACTGAGAGCTCAAACATGCCCAGTTTCTCTGTGGGAGGTCCACCGTTTGAGCTGGTGCCTGATGTAGCATGAAACCCAGGCATGCAGAATCAGCTCAACATCACCACTGCTCTGGTTGGCTTTCCTTTGCTGTTCTGCTGTTCTCAGATGTGTGGCACACTTAATGGAAGGTGACCCATTCACTGTTTATGATTGGACACAGGGATATGGGTAGATGCTGCTCACTCCTTCTCTTGTTCACAAACACAGTCCAGTGGGCTGGGACACCTTCAAGGCAAGATGTGGGGTGGAGCACACTGCCTACACCCCAACAGCTTCAAACACCATCAGGGAGGGCTGGCTGGAGAGAGAAGGTACAGAAAGAAGAGCAAGAAGAAGGAACATGTACAAAGGGAGGATGCAGAGGCAGAAGAGATTTATAATACCAAGGCATCCAGTGTAACTGATTTCCTCCAACAAACTGTGAGTGAAAGGTTACCTTTGGTATTACAGCTTTGGGAAAAATGTCAGGGGTTTTTCAGAGAAAAGTGAATAACATTTTTATTCTCCAGCCTTTCCCCAGAAAGTAAACCAGGTGAAACAGGAGCAAAGAGCAGCACCTGGCTCATTCCAGGCCCTGAACTGCATGTCCAGAATCAGCACACAACACACAGGAAAGGATAAAAATCCACCGTGCTTAATTTCTTTCCAAATTCACTACACTTTTGGATACAATAGCCATAAGCCCCAGTCTCTCCTGGATCTCTCAGTGGCTCACCTACACCTGCAGCTGATCTGGAGTCAATACCCCAGCACCTTGGTCTCTGTCCTCATCCCCGTGGCTAGGCACATCCTACCCCTGTCTCCCAGCTCCCTGCAGAGTTGGGACGGTTTCAGGATACATTTGGCCCTGTGGGATGTGACACCTCAGGTCACAGACACCAGAGCCTTGTGTGAAGCTGCTCCCTGGTGAGCAAATCTTGCTGGCTGGAGCAGTGGTACCAATCCAGACCGTCAGGCAGGCTGCGTCCCTGACAAGGTCACCTGCATGACTTCTGCTGTGCTGTGAATGATGCTGGCTAGTACAGCAAACCCTGAGAAGCTCTCCACACATGGCTCGCCGTTCCAGGAGGCTGTAGGGGTGACTGGGCAACTTCTTGTTTCTGTCACCTATACCTCTGGGTGCCTTTGCACCAGGCCTAACCGGTGCTGGCCACTCTCAGCTCTGCTTTTCGTTTTCACAGGCTCTAACATGCACTTTTAGGAGAAGGAAAGCAAGCAAGCCCCTTTCCCAAATTTGTCTGCAGAGGAAGATGACGCAGTGCTGAGACTGAGTGTGGTGACCCCGCTCTCTAGGCACACCTCCACCAAGCTTGGTGGAGCTATCTTCCTTGGCAGAAGAGGCACGGGAGCCCTCACCGCGGCATCCACACAAGCATGCTGCAGTCAGCGGGAATACATTTGGCTCACAGCTTAAAAAGCCCAAGCAGATGGTAGGAATCGCCTCAAAAGCCTGTGCAGATAAAAAATGCCCTGTAAACACACAGCACTGCTTGAGGCAGAGCACCCATGAGGAACAGCTCTGTGTGGAGACATAGGAAGTGGAGCCCAGGCATCTCCCCATGCTCCTGCTAACAGCACAAACCTAACGCTGCACCACTCCTGACTCCCCATGGCTCTCCCTAAACACCCGCATCCTTCTCATCAACTTCTGACAGCCACTCGTGGCTGAGTGCTGAAGGATGACTTGCACAGAATCTTTACCAATGGTCCCCAGTCTCCGTTTGTGGCCACCCCACCTTCAGGAGAAGGAGAGCTCATCTCCCTTTGCAGTGTGTGTGTCTTTTAATACAGATTAATCCCCTATCGATTCCCAGCTTAAGTGGAGCTGAGCTGCTTATCCTTGCCTGATGCAGCCACAGATGCTCATGCAACTCCTGGGCTTGCGTGGGGAACGTGGTATAGGTGACAAGAGTCAAGGCAGGGCTGAAACAGGTCTTCTGTGGAGGTGGGGAGATGGGGAGAGAGCGACTCACTCCCAGCAAAGACAGCCTCCTCAACTGCTGACCCCAGTCTAACTAGAGGGATCTGATGGTTAAAGAAACACCTTCCATATGCACCTGACCCAAAGGCACTGGGTCTTTTTCTCCACTGTAAAATTATATTGATAGATAGGTAGAATGCTCTTCAGTTCAGAGAAACTGTGCTGCAAAAAGCATGCCCAGGGCTGGTGCCTGCTCTGGAAGCTTTGGGCACCCAGGAAGACACTTTCCCTGGAGCCTGTCTGCAGCTGAGTTTGCTGCGAAGGTGCTGGCATCAGTCCTGAGCCACATTTCAGCTGCACACCCAAGGGACCTGTCACCACATGCATGGCCCAGACCATCAGAGCAGAGGTCTGGGGTGAGGAGCCCCAGCTCAGCCCTGGGGACCAAGCATGGCTACTTCCCACTGACACCTACCCACGTACTGGCTGCTGGCTTATTTGTTATCTCAGAAAGAAATGCTCCAGTGGGCGTTTCCACCACCACAGCTGATCTGATCCAGCAAAGGATGGAGAGTGGCTGGCACTGCCATCCCTGCCCTGCCTGTCACAGCCCAGCAGCATCAGGGACAATGTCAGAGTCTCATCATGCATTTCACTGGCCAGAAGCAGTGGAGAGAAAGCATCGCTATGGGAACGAGATATTGGAGCTGACAGAAGGTGGCCTTTGTATGGTCCTAGCAGGATGGGGATGTGGTACTGCCTCCTATTTTAGGAGGCTGCTGTTTGAGCTGTGCTGGGAAAAAGTGCTTTGAAAGGAACTGAGCTCCTTCCCCAGCTAGCAGCCAGTCCCACAGGCACTGCCAGGGCAAGGGACAGGTACCAGATACTGGCAGCACCAGGGCAAGGCATCCTACCCACTTGGATTCATCATAATCACCATCTGCTAATGCTGGGTACCTGGCATCTGAGCCCCATGCTGGCTCTGCCTCTTGCTCAACACTGCTTCTCGTGGCCAGGAGAGAAAGGGGGAAACCAGCAAAGCAGGGAAAGAAGGAGCTCAGTGAACTGGGACAGTGAAAGACTGAACTAATTAGAGCCCAGATAATGGGTCTGGGAAAGATAGAGGCCAGAACCAGCAGAAGTTAACACAAGATGCTGAACTGCCTCTGTCCTTCTGCTTCAGACAGCTCATGATGCCCTACAGTGAGGGGAGGAGTGATAGCTGAGGAGGTAACTTCCATTTTTTCCACCAAAAGGACTGTATTTTAAATGAAAGCAGACTTGCAAAGCTGCTGGGAACTCAGAGGACAGCTAGCTACAGTGTTGTGTTCACTTGTCAAACTTCCCATGTGTCTCCAGGTCCAACTGTGCAGCTTCTGCTTGTGCAAATCCTTTCTAGACCATGATACCCTCCAAGGCTCACCTCCAAACGCCTTAGCTCAGCGCTTAAGCACGTGGCCCAGAATTAGCAATGAAGTCTCTCAAGCCCTGAGGAAAACGGGCAACAGAGTCCAGCCTTTTGCTGCTTAGGGGCTCAAAGACACAAGCTCTGCTCAGGCCTTCTGCGACCTTTGTCAAGTCATTCAATGTCTGTCTGTCCCAGCTGGCTTCAAACACGAGAGAACAAGTCCCCTTTAGCAGAGCTGTAAGGCACAACAGGCAGTGAACAAGCCAAGATAAGAAGAGCAGCATGAGTAAGGGTTATGATTATAGAAGTCGACCCTAAAAGTTAGGGAAAACAACAAAGAAGCCAACTCCACAGCGTGTCAGCCAGAACGTCTCACTTAATGTCTCCCCCTCCATAAAACATGGGAAAACACATCATCATAGCAAAAGTACCAAAAAAGACAACTTTGTCTTTTTCTTCCCTCATCCTGTCCTCCTTTCTTGAAACAGTGAAATCTGTGCTTGTTTGAAAACCAAAATCACCTGGTAAAACATGTCCCCCCGATGGGTACTAAACCACTGCTCATGAAACAGAACTAGCCAGCCACAGGCTCCTGTGACGGAGGACTGATGTCAGAGACCTGAAGGATGTGCTCGGGCTGGTTCTACCAGTGAGACCCTAATCACACCAGAAGGCTTGTGGCTTGGGTCGAGACAATGCAATTGCTTTTTAATTTGCAAACTGTGCATCTTTTGCTGATGATGTTTATGTGGAGCTACAGATCGGTGCTCTGCCATTGACCAGAAAATTGCTGAAGAGTTAGCTCCTGTCTAAGGTACTTTAACCTTGCTGCTCGTATTCAGCGGCACAATGGTTTGAAGTCCAACTCGGAAGCACTTGAGGGTAATAAACTGGGAGGGGGGAGGGCTACGCTATACTGTTATGATTCTGCAAAGGTTTCTGTTTTCTTTCTTGTTATCCTAATAACCCTTTTATAAGCACGTTGTTGGCAAAGCCCTCTGCTGAGGCAGCCGGTTCCGTGTAGGCACAAGACAATTTGCAAAAGCAATAAACTGACACTCAGCTGAAAGAGCCTGAGAGAAAGATGAGCCATCAGCAAATCCCACTACACATGCATGGCTTTCAAGACACACTGGGTTTATATTGCAAGGAAAGAAAACATAAACCAACCCAACCTGAAGAGGCAGCATACTGTGGTGCCCCAGCTGCAGTGGCACACTGCAGGGGCAGATGCCAGCTCTGCTCTGGGCTAGTTGGAAGAATGGTGGCCTGGGAGGTGCCCTGAGGTCACTGGCCACAGGTAGTCGCTTCATGGGAATCTCTGTGGAAACTACTAACAAACCTGCCTGAAGGCGGGCTGGCTGACTGCCTCCATTCCTGCTGGTAGGGTGATTTTCCAGAATCAGCCTCCTCTGGCGGTTAGAAATCTCCAGGTTGGCAGCCCAGAGCTACCTACTGGAAATTTCTCATTTATTCCAGGTCTGATGCTGCATATGAGTTTGAACAACCTTTCTTCCTCTGCACATTTGGCCCTTTGCTGTATTTACAACAACTGTATTTCCCCCAACCTTTGGGCTCTGATTCATGCTCATAGGCAGATGCCCCAGATGAAGTGGGGACAGGTACTCCCATTAGACCCCATCTCTCATCCCATTACAGGAATGGCTGAGGAAGTCAGGTAGCTGCTGTCAGGCTGCTGGGATTCCCAGAGCAGCACACTACACATATGGCTGCTGATCACAGCTTTACATGTCAACCAGTTCACCAGAGCCTTACAGGGTGGTATTTTGACCACCCCATCTCACTGCATGAGCTCCCCTAAGTCTTGTCTTCTTTTTCCACGAGCACAGTGTATCAGCAGCTCATAGTCACCCTACAAACAGCCATCACAGCTTAGCCTTTCTATTCAGTCAATCCCTTGTTTGCAGAAGAAGCTCTTGTGCTCATCCATGTGCTGTGTTACCCTTCTACACTGTGTCATCCTCCCATCCCAGCCTCTTCATGTTTGCCTGGTCCCCAAGCTTGTGGGGCTGCTTGGTGCCAGTCTGACCCTTCTCTCACTGCATACTGTATATGGCACCCCAACAGATTTGATGAGCACATGCCCTTTTGTGTCCAGGACATTAAGTAAAAAAAAAAAAAGATTAATTTGGAGACTGGAGAATGGCTCCAGTAACACCCTCCAACCCTAGCAGTCACATTTATCCTGGTCTTTCCTGTAAGGACCTCATTGGGTTCAGAGTAGGGAAGCACAAAATTTAGCTTTGAAGGGTCTCTGGCTAGCCAAGGACACAGACTCCAAAGAATTAGTCATCAGATGAGGTGAAAAGAGGAGCAAAATTTATTGCATTCAGAGCCAGGCTGGCTGGAGAAATCAAGCCTGAGAAAATAGAGACATATTACCAGGGCAGAGCCTACCGCTGAGTCTTAAGACTGTGCTGCTGCAGTCGGCTAATCCTGCTAACACTGAAACAGGGGCTGAGGGGTTTTAATGGCAGAGCTATTTATGGAGGGCTCATCTCACTCTTCATCATCTCCCTGAGATCCTGGTGGAGGAAGGAGCCTCATAACTCATAGGCCTGCTGGACATGAAAGGCAAACAGATGTTAATGTGAGTGGAGAGACGACACAGGGAGGATCTGCTGGCACATCTGCTGACGGCCCTTGCTCACTCAGAGGGAGCAGGCTGGGCATGCAGTGTGCAGCTACGCTGCTCTTGCTTTGGTGATACCATTTACAACCTGTGCAGCTCAACCAGCTTGTGCTGTCACTGCCCCTCTCCCAGTTCCCTGCCAAGCCTTGTCCCTCCTAACATCATGGGGGATACCTTGTGCCTCACCCACCACGCTTCTTCAAAAGAACCTTCTCCACTGATCCCAGAGCTTCAAGGACAGACAGCCAAGGCAGGCAATGAGCACAGGGCCACCTTTCAGCTGGAAATCCCCACTGGCTTTGCAGTATGGTGTCCACCTTTGCTGCTGGGACAGGCACCAGTGGCCTGGCTGTCTGTGCCCGGTGGCCACGGGAGACTGGTCATTAATCAGGAAGAGAGCATAGGCAGAGGAGCTGGAAAGCAGGTGGAGAGAGAGGAGCAACAGCTTGCTGCTTGCTGGAGTCCTGGCAGCCCCACTCGGCACTCTGTCAATGCTCCCTCTGCTTAATCTGCTTTTCAGAAGAGCTTCTTGTTTAAATGGGATGTTTCTTATTAAGGTCATTAACTCCTCCAGTGAGAGCTGATCTGACCTGACCTCCCATTACCCTGCTCTCTGCAGCCTTCTTCTGTTGGGTCCTCATTCTGCTTCATCCCGTGCTGCTCCATCCCTCCCCTGTGCTCCATCAATACTGATTCAAATCTGCCCAAGTCCTTACAGTACCTAGCTCAATCCCCTCCATTTACATGGACCTGCCATGAGCTGCTACCCATTTAGATCCATTTTTGGACTTCCCATTTCTTCCTTGCACTTTCCTCCTGCACATCACCTTTTCCAGGGTACCACTCTGCCAGGCAGGAGACAGGTCCCACCCCATAGAGGATGAGCAGGGAGCAGATGTAAGCTGTAGATACGACTGGTTGTGTTCAGCAAGATGCAACTCAGATGCCCCATTTCTCCTCAGCATCCTTCAGCCAGCTGAGCCCAAGTGCTCCAGCAGAACCCACCTCCCCAGGCTGCTGCCTTCCCACTTCAGGACAAGCTCTTTGCCACCACCCCTTGAAAGGCCTTTGCTACTGAAGAAAAGTCCATCATGTCCCAATTCAGGTAAGCAAGAGGTTCTGCTGCTCCAGCTGTTGTCCAGCTACCAGCAAAGTCTGGCATGCCTGTGTTCTCTCTCCTCACTCCTCAAAATGAGGACACCTTTCTGGAGGAAAAACTTCAGGGGGTGGGGGAGGGTTGAGATTTTGGTTTTTTACATGTTTCACATCCCTTTTGTTTAAAACATGCTTTATGCAGCTGTCAGAAACCAAAATGAGGATTTCATATTTTTCCTTTAGCAGTCTTTGAAATAAGGATGCTATGTGGGATCAATTTTTTATGGCAGTAAAGTAAAGGGGGAAAATAGCAGCAATTTTCTCTTTTGAACATGGCCTGTTTAATGGCATGGATGTCACGGCGCAGCTTTATCCAGAGAGAGGGAAAAAAAGCCACAAAATGCTACTGTGGTCAATCAAAGACTTCTACACTACAATCTGCTTCTCCATCTCTCCTACAGCCAGCTGAGATTTCCATCACTTCTCCTCTCAGCCTTTCTTCCCATCTCTCCCCACTCCACAGCCCTGACAGATGTTAAAATCAAGCACTAAGTGCCCAGATCCAAGAGCCCTTGCACAGAAAACACCACATGCCAGGCACAGCCCCTCCTCAGCAGTCACAGACTGATGCAGCACGTTGGGAACGTGCCAGCTGCACCCAGGGAGCCGGGAAAATGCTGTTGTGTTTCGGTCCCCACGATACCATGTAGCAAGAAAATCCAGTTTTTTATGGTGCTAACAACTCCACACCAGCTATGCTCAAGCCCACAACACACCTAGGAAGCAGGCAGATACTGCCAGGGCAGAGTAGAAAATTCTGCTCACAGCCTTCCTCCCGAGGTAGCTGCCACCCAGGCAGCCCTATTTCCTGTGCCCCTTGCCAAGCTCTGTGCAGTGGTGTGGCCTCACTGGCTTTTGCACTCATCTTCATGCCTTTTCTTCACTCCTGGGACAAAGCAGGACACAAGCCCTGGGCAGAGACATACACATTGCAGACCTCATCCCTGGAGGTGCTGTTGGCAGCACTCACTACCAGAAAACTGGTATGACTGGCAGCCCCACTCTAATATCCAATCTAAACATCCTGTGGCACAAATTCAGGCCACTTCCTTTCATTCCGTCCTGGCCGCATCCTCCCAAGGACTGGAGGGCTTGGTCCCCAGCCTCTGAAATCCAGGCAGAGGGAGGTTCCACCCCATGGAAAACAGGCAGGGATAGATGCAAGATGTGGGTACCACTGGTGTGGTCAGGAAGGTATAGCCTTTACAACACACCCGCCTACTGACACAAGACTGTCTCAGTTGGTTATGGTGACCCCTATGCACCAGTGCTGCTGCCACAAAAAACTCTACCAGGGAGTTTGGAGTGAGCTGGTGGTTGCAAGAGTCCTGCCTAGACCAAACCACCCAGCAGTGCTAGACATCAGCAGTGAGGAGGCTACAGCCACCAGAGCCAAGGGAAGCCAGGCTGCACACAGCAGCATGCCAGCAGCTTGGTTCATCCTTCAGCCCCTGAGCTGGCAGGGAAGAGGAGCAGGAGTAAAAGGATGAAGTTCTCTGCAGAAAGCCCTGCCAGGTCCTGGCCCCTTTGGTGCCCTCCTCCTTGCAGAATGCAAGGCGAGCAGGGCTCAAGGCTTGCCTGGCTCCATGCAGCTCCTGCCAGCACCCTTGTCCATGCGCTAGGCACAAGCAGGGTTTGCAGGCTGCAACCAGGCCTCCCTCTGCATGGATGGACAGAGGGCAAAGGCTCACAGCACTCATCAGAGCAAGCAGCCTGACCCCCATCATTGTCTGCCTGTTATCTCCTGGCCATGATGTGGCTGGACACCACTGCCCAGCAATAACCGAAGGACTGGGACTGGGGCAGGAGCAGACTGAGAGAGACAGATTGATTTCAAGCTCTGTCAGCTTGTTTGGGTCCCATTTTTAGGATACCTTTTTGGCAAAGAATCTTAGACAAAACCTTACATGGCCTAAACCACAGGCAGGATTGCAATTCTTCTCAGTTTCACTTCAAATCACTGTGTGTTTCAGCCCCACAAGCGTGCCTGGCTCCAGCATACCGCACGGAGTACCCAGCCAGGACCCAGCCCAGTGAAGGTCGGGCACAAACAGCATTGGGAAGGAGCAGGACTGCCCCTCATTTTGATTACTGCAGCCTTAATTAGACACACATTGGAGGCTTGAAGCCAAGTTTCAGATTGCAGCTTCCCTGAGGCTCAGGAGTGCTGGGGTCTGGGGTTTGGGTTTGGAGCCAGAGGCGGTTTAATTCTCATCATTAACAACATGAGGAGGGACTTTACCCCGGCCCAGACTAATCCCTGCAGTAATTAGCTGCAAACAGGGAGGACACACAAACCTCTGGCTTTGAACACAATCGACCTTCAAATGTCAAACATCTCCACATCCCATGTTCTGCTCTTGACACTGGGGCTGGGTTGGAAGCAGGGAGATGGGCATAGTGGCTGTGGAGTTGCTGGGTCATCGTGGGGACCAAGATTTCTTCTCAAACACAGCCACAGTGGTGACTTCCACTAGAGAGCCAAGCACTGGGCACCAATGCTGACAGGCACAGCAAAGGAACTCCATGCTCTTTGCATCAGTCACCACTGGCTTCACTTGATCCATGGGGACACCATGAACAGAACAGGAAAGTTATTTGTCTGAGCCCAGACAGTGAGCTAAAGGCAAAACTAAGAGACCATACCCAGACCCCACTAGATACACAAACACCACACCCAGAACAGGGTCTGCGTTGTTTAAGGGTTAAACAAAGTAAAAACATCAGAGAGGGAGCCAAGGGAACACAGCCCAGTGGGAAGCAATGCATCGTCAAAGGACATAGGCAGTCCAGCTCCTTGCAGGCACTTCCACTGAGGCTTCAGGACAAAGATAGAGACTGGGGTACATGGCCCCTATAACCACACCAAACACCACCTGGGAACACAGCAAGGGTCGCACTGGATGCTGCCCACTCTGCCTGGCTCAGGCACGGTGCACCCTCCTGCCAGCTGGACAGTCTTCATCCTCCCATGCTCTTTGCAGGGAGCTGAATCCTACCTGCAGCACAGTGAGGACCACCACTGAGCAACGCTGAGGCGGCTGCAGCTGCCTTGCTCTGCCCTTGCTGTGCTCCACTCTGCAAAAGGCTTTGCTGTCTCCAAGGGCATAGGAAGGACACAGAGGCTGCCAGGCTCTTGCTGTGCAGCAGAGAGATGTGAAGTGTCTCACGGCAGTCACAGCGCAAGGGGCTGCTCCTGGGAGACGGGGTGGGCAGACAAAGCTCCAAAAATGGACGTGCTGCCCGGGTGCAATCCTTGCTACCCGCACTGACTTGCAGGACACCTTATCCCGGTAGTGGCCGCGTAGCCCCGGCCTCGGTTTACCCGTGGGCAGATCGGGCAGTGTAGACAGCAAAGCTGAAGGTCCCAACTGCGCTCAGTACCCTTCAAATGAAGGGCAAGGAGACAGCTCTGACGCAGGGAGGAGCAGAGCCCGGTGACGTCTCTGCCAGGGGAAGGCACTCCAGCGAGCTGCTGCTGCCGTCGGAGCTGCTCGCGCAGCCTTTCATCCCAAATCCTCCTCTGAAGCAGCCCCGAGCAGCTCCGGCGGCGCCGGCACGTCCCGGCCAGCAGGGCGAACACCCCGGCGCAGGCGGCGGGACGCGGGCGATGGAGCAGTCTGGCCACGCTGCCGTTTGCCAAGCACTGCTTGCAGAGGCCAGCGCTCTGCGGCTCTGCCGGGCTGCGGGAGGATGGGCTTGCCAATGATTGCTGTTAACCGGCTCCTGGCTCCTGTTACCCTCCTTTGTGCATCTTAAACCTTCCTCCCGGAGTCAGCCGGAGCACGTGGGCAGGGGGAAGGGGAGCAGCACTCTCCCAGGCTTACCGCCATGACCTGAAGCACCCCAGCTACACTACAGAGCAGGCGTGTACTGGGCTGTTCCATCCCCAAGATATCCCCAGCGTACTGTGACATAGATGAGGCAGCTGCGAACCACAAGTGTGTTTTGAGCGCCATGGAGCTAAAACCTGCACAAGAGGAAATGCTGTGAGGCACCTGTTACACCAACCAACTCCTGGGCTGTTGCCATGGGCTAAATGCCCCAACACACCAGCAGTGCCTGACTGGTACCACATGTACACTGGGGCACTTGCCAGCCACGTCTGCTCTGCCTGCAGCCAATGCCACCCATAAACAGGAGAAAGCAGGGCTGGGGTGGGTGCGGCAGGGGGGGGCTGCTCTCCCCAGTACCCCATCCCCAGAGACAGTAGCCGGCAACAGACTCACTGGCACATCTCACATGAGCCCTCCAGGACCCAGCACCAAAGCTGGGCTGGCAGCTGCAATCCAGCCATTAGCTGCAAGGCAACAGTGTCCATCACCCCGCATCCAGCACTTGCTACCTGCCAACAGCCCCATCCTGCTCCTCCTGCAGCACTGAGCCCTAGAAGCAATTAGCAATTCCGAACTACAAAACATTGTCCCGGTGGGGTAATAAACTCCAACATCTGTCAGAAGAGCTGGTGCCTATCGTATTGCCAAGAGAAACGTTTTTCTTCTCATTCGATTCACAGCTAAATTGAAAACAACCCCAGAAAGTATCCAGTGGTACTGGCTCCCCATCCATCTCTGCGCACCCGCAAGCTGTTCGCCATTGCAGGAGAAGCATCCCGGCCATGCAGTGATCACTCACTCAGATTAACAAATCATTTTATTTAGATATGAAAAGAGGCAGTAATTGACTGATGGTATGCTCCCATATGGCACTGTGCACTGGAGAGGAAGTGAAATCCTCAATGCAGTCACCCCCTTGGAGCACGCACTTGTTGCAGCTCCCAGGGAGAAATGAGCTGGGGGGAGGGAGCAGCTTTAGGGGGAGCCAGGTTGTCAGTGTGGGGACGCATTGGTGCCTCTGCACCAAAATCTCTGCCAGAGTGCAGAGGAATCATAGAACGATTTGAGCTGGAAGAAGCCTTCAAAATCATCTAGTTCCAGCCCCACGTGCCATGGCCAGGGACACCTCTCACTCGACCAGGTTGCTCAAAGCACTGTCTAACCTGGCCCTGAACACCTCCAAGGGAAGTGACACCCACAACTTCCCTGAGCAATCTGTTCCAGTGCCTCACCACCCTCACTATAAAGAACTTCTTTCTAAGGAAGGTGATGGTTTCCTGCCCTTCCAGGCCCAGCAGCAAGGACCACCCGGGACAAGCTGCAGCACCATGGGGGTGACCCTTAATATGAGACAGCCCCAGGGCAAAAAAGGCAAGCACCCCTGTTTTATAGATGGACAGGCAAAACTTGTGCATGGGAATCAGGTGGGCCTGCAGCATCACTGCAGGTACTGCTTCAGCAGGGATTGATGTATGAGCCCCAGGAGAGCTACCAGCCTGTCCCCTCACAGTGTCTAATAATGAAGCAAATCTTCCCCTACAGCAGGCAGCTTTCCTGGCCAGTGCTGGTCTCACAGGGTCCATGCAGGGATGTGCTGGCTGGGAAGGGCTTGCAGCCACTAAAATCCTGACTCCCAAGGAGGACTTTAAACACACAATGTAGAAATCGTGTGGGAGAAGGAGCTCCTTCCTACTCTAAAACTAACCATTCCTTCTGACAGTGACAGTTGTCTGCCTGAACAAGAGGTGGAGGGACAGACAGCCCCAGCACTGCCACTGTGCCCCATCGTGGCTGGCATCAAGCTGGCCTGTTGACAACGGCAAAGCAAATCTGAGTGCATCGTCACTGACAGTGGCCATGTGTAGGTTCTTAGATTTCAATGTTCCACTCAATGTACAGAGACAAAGCAAAGACCTGGCCTCTCTGCCACATCTGGTAAGATCTGGAAAAACTTCTTTTCAAAGTTGCTGCCCAGGACCCACTTGCCACCTCCCCACATCAACTCCCTGCGCTATGCTGGGCAGTACACTGCCTGAAATTCCCACTGCTGTCACAGCCCCCAAGGCTCTCTGCTCCCATGGGCACAGGCTGTATTCACAGCACAGGGGACAAAGAGCTGCCAAGATCAAAGAAGTGATGATGCTGGCACTGATTGCTGCAGGATTCCACAGGCCAAGGAGGCAGCCCGCCCTCCTGCTTTGCAACACGCCAAAAGCCGTGCACGCTATAGCTCAAACACAGCACAACACTGGCGTACAGAGTCCTCCAAACTGATCTGGGAGATGGTTTGCTGACAATATGTCCAAATTAGAAAGAAACAGCAGACAGAAACTGTTTGAGAGCCCTCCACCTTTACTCACGTTGTCAGTAACAGTTTTGCCAACCATGCACAATGCCGGATGAGATCTTTCTCCTCCCCCCAGATGTCAAAATTGTTCTGACTGTGTGGTCAGAAGCATTCTGTCAACAGAGGAGAGCTGCCTCCAGTGCCTGCCAGCCTTGGGTGAGTAGCACAGTCTGGCCTGACCCTGCAGCTAGGAAGCACCAGGGATGGAAGTGGGCAGAATGGGCAGGAGGCACTTGCTGTGTCCCTCTCCCTCCCGGTGATCCACAGGGACGTCTGGCTTCCAAACGGAGGAAGGAAACAAGATAAATAATTTTTGATGCTGCAGTGTTGAGGGAGGGGAAAAAGTTATGGCCCAGCGAGGCCAGAAAGGTCTGAAATACTTGGCAGCATATCACTGCTCCCCACAAGCCTCCATCAAGTCTGGCACTCCCCTAGTGTCAAGCCGCAGGCAGTTGTGAACATGCTGGGAGCAGTGCATGAGATGAGATGTGGTGAAAAACACCCCAGACAGTCTCAGTCACACAGGAGACAGGGGAGCAGGGAAAGGTGGGACGGGATGAGTGCTTGGCTCTGTTTCCTCCTTTGCAGTCTAGACAAATTCAAGGGATCATGCAGTGTGTAAAACAAATGGGATAGGGACACATAGCCAAGTTGCCCTCTCCATGCCCCATGTGCCCAGCAGCTCCCAAGGCAGAAGTCAAGGCTGATGGCTGCCACTGTCCCTATTTGCCTTGGTGTCTATCAGCCTCCAAGAACTGGGAAAGGAGGAGCTGTTCCCTGAGAGGTTAAAGAGGGATGGAGGGATGCTGAGTAGAAGATGGAGACAGCTTAGGCACACTGAGGGAGCTGTCAGATGGCTTTTGTGGTGGGTTTATGGACCACCAGGTCATGAAAGCATGTGGAGGAAAGGAAGCCATAAAGAATACCCATAGCCTTGTCCAGCCTTGGGGTTTCAGAGTGAAGCAGTGACAACAACCTCATGGCTAAGCCACAGCCTCAGTCCCAGGTTTGTTCTCAGATGCTTTGGCATAACAGCTGCATCTCTCCAATGCCTGCTCGCTTAGAAACCCTGGAGACTAATGACCAGAAGAAGAACTCTATCTGGGAGATAAAAGCATTATATTAAAAGCATGATGGCAATTACATTAGTATTAGTCACAAAACACTGCACACTTGGAGAGATGTTAAGTTGTGCTCCTTGTTTATTTGCTTTGCTTTTCTCCTCCCTGCACTCCCTCTCCTCTTCTGGTGTTCCCTAGCCTGGCCAGGCACTGAGTGGGGTGTCAGGGTCAAGGAACATCAATGGACTCTAATGGAAGATGCTCATTTCTCACCTCTCTCAGTCACCATCCAGCTCCTTCACATGAGGATAACAGCCCAACACACCTTCACAAAGCCAGGAAAACAGGGACACAAATGACCTTTATGCCCTGAGATTCAGCCTGTGCCTTCCAGGGATGCTGGGTGCTGGTGACATGCAGATCCCCAGTTTTCTCCTGTGGTTCCCCAAGTGATGCCTTCTGCTCAGTGATACCCTCTGGGAGCTCAACTTCCTCCGCATTCCCACCCTTCTGTGAGTGTAACCCTCATACTCATCTGGTATGAAGATTTTAGGGCCATCCTAGCCACAGCAGGACTCACAGACATGCCAGTAGGATGCCATGCTGCTGTCCCAGCCCTGCGTTGGCCACCCTCAGCTAGCTCTCCAGTGCTCGGCTCTTCTATGTCACAGGCTACCAACCCACTGCTCCATTTATGCAACATGTGCAAACATCCCTAACAGAGCATGGTGAAGCCACCCAGAGCAGAGTTAAACCAGTTTCAATCAGCCCAGTATCATCTCCCCAAGCACAGCCACTAGGGATGCCTAGGAAAGTCAGGTGGCAGTGTGAGCTCCCACTGATGCCCTCACAGCCTCCTTACCTCCCACGGTGCAGAGATTCAGCTTATCACTGCCAGTGCCAGTAACATTCTCAATTGTATTTTCCTCTTACAAATTTGTCTAATTACTTCTGGAAGCTTTGTAAACTCATCTGGCAGCCAGTTCCACCATTCTCCTTCCTCCTCTCATAGAGGACCACTGTGTGTTTGCTCTGCTCCTGCCATCAATTAATTTCATTTGAGGCCCCAGTAGCTGATTAGCAGAAACAAAGAAGGGTTATTTCCTACTGACCTGGCAGTGCCCACCCCTGCCTGAACATCCCTGGGCCAAGCTCCTCTGGCCACCCTCCACAGTTTTCAAGTATCACTTGCATTGCCAAACCTCAGAGGGATGTCCACTGCCTTGTCACCATGCTCTGACTCCCCACTGCTCCCTGCAGTTGCACACAGTGTGTGTGTTCCATTCAGACACAACAGTATGTATAGTGTTCTGGCTTTTGTTTTCTCTTTGCTTCCTAAGAACTACTCACATCCAGTTTGATTTTTTGGACTGCTGCAGAGTATAGTGTTAGTATTTTCATGGGAGTGTTTATCTTAACTCCAAGACATGTCTCTCACCATCCAACAGCCAGGTCAGAGCCCAGCACTCCTCATGGAGGTGAGGATAGCTCCTCCTCACGTGTGCCACCTGGCCTTCAACAGCACTAGGTTTCATCTGCTGTTTTAGCAGGCAGCTGCTTGCTACCTGATGTCCTTTGCAACTCATTGCACTTGACTCATTCTCATGACCCCGGACAAGCCAGGAGCACCAGACTTCTTTGGCATGTTGTTCTCAGCCTCCTTTCCCAGCCTATTTATGAAGGTACTGAACAGCACTGATCCTACAGGGAATTCGACAGCACTGAGGAAGCATACTTCATACCTTTTAATCTTTCATTTACCCAATTACCCATCATCCCTCTTTTTGCAAAACAGGTTAATTCATTCAAACTCGTGCTGAGGGACCACAGTGCAGTGCTCTCAACAACCTAAGCAGGAATATTTCACTCAGAGTATCTCCCTCCCCCTAACAGACTTCTCCTTACAACCCCCTCCTTCCTGTACCCACCCTGTACATGCATCTGCTGGCACATCTGTCTGTAACTGTCCTGCACAGCAGACAGAGACATCACTTCCCTGGTGTTCCCAACCCTGCTCCAAGACAGACACTGCTATCTCAGACACACCTTACCAGCAACACAGAAGATTCAGAATGAAAAGGAGAGAGACTTGGAGTCTTCAATAATGAGATTTTTGAGGCTCTGCCACCATGATGAAAGGTGAGCCCCCCGCAGTCCTGCCAATGATGCCCATGGTGGGTAAGGCAGCAATAAAGCAGGGGCACCCAACATCCCATCCCTGCTCTGTGGCAGGTAGGGACTGCTGGTGCCTGTGTGAGGATTCATTGTCCTCACGTTGTTTGCTCCTTGCTTGTGATCTCCAAGGTGACAGTGACTTTAAGTGAAAGCAGCCATCAGGTCTTGTGGCAGACCCAGATGTCAGAGCAGAAAGCAGGTACTGGGTGGGAGTCGGCCCCTAACGCCTGCGAACAAGCCGCCAGGCTCATTTCCCTGCTCGCTCTTCTATGCCAGCTAATTACCGGATTGTCAGGGACACTGATGCATGCTGCACTCATGGCAATTCAATTGTCCTCTCTGCTCCGCATGTCTTATCAACAGACATGCAGCTATTCTTGCCCTGGAATCTCGCAGAGGTGCAAGGAGCTGTCTACAGGAGATGGATTTTGCTCCCGACATGCCATGCAGGCAAATAGCACAGTCAAAAAGCCACTGCTGCTGGGAGCGGTGGAGTGGCTCTGCTTGTATTTTGGGGGGCTGTGGAAGGCACACAGACAAGATGGAGAAATGCACTTCAGGGAGAACAGAAAGAGCAGGCAGAGAGCTGAAGGCAAACAGAAGATGACCTTGGCAAGGGGGCATTCTGAAGAAGAGAAGTCAATTTGCAAAGACAGAAAAGAGAAAAACGCCTTTGCAACAGCCCGACGGCAGAGTGACTCTGAGGATGGTGGCTTGGAGAAGCATGGGAAGGACACAGAGGGGAAAATATCAAACACAGCCAGGTTGAGCAGGAGAAACAGGGCATGAGCAAGCAGGCAATGCCTGAAGATGCACTGCAGTAAGAGAAAGTGGTGGTGAAAACCACCTACAACCAGAGGTTGTGACTACATTGTAGAGAGGAAATGAAGAGGCAGAGGCAATAGAAACGGTGAAGGAAGCATGAAAATCAGCAACTAACCCAGCGGCAGGGGCACTGGAGAGGGCAGGGCAAGCTGCCAGAGACACAGAGGGACTCTCAGCTGTGGATGGAAGGACTCACTCACCCTTATGTGCCCAGAGCAGTAACCAATACCCACGCACCCCCAGGGAAGAGGTGGTGGCCTGTGCAGTGCCAGGTGGCACATCCCCAAGGGGTCCAGCAGTCATCGAGTGCTGGAGGAAACCCAGGGCGCAGCATCTTGGGAACTCAAACCGGGTGCTTGCAGCATCTCACCTCCTTCTCAGCTGCTGGTTTGGCAAAGTCCCAGAGATCTATCACTGCAAAGATGATCATGGCATTTTATAAAGACACCTCTCATTAAACCCACATGTCCAGCATACATCCCTTGCACCTGTGAAGACTGAAGCAAACGTTAGCACCAGCCTTAGCCTGCAGGTGAGGTATTACCACATCATCAGAGAAACCACTGCTACATCAAAATAGCCCTTAGCCACCAGAGTGCAGCACGAGGTCAGGGTCAGCACATGAACTCCACTGAAATTCAGAGCTGAGTGTGAGAAGTCAACACATCTGATGTGTTTTCAGGGTGACACATGGGCTACAGGAAAATTTCACAACCCTCCATAAAGAGCTGGGTATTTTTAAAGTGCACAGTCACCGGTTGTAGCGTCACGGTTTGCAGCTTGCCAAGTGAGTCCCATAAGAACATAAAACCAGAACTGCTTGTTTTGCATAATTCTTCCCAGAACTCAAATGCCTGGAAAGTCTTTACATGAAATACATATAAAACAGGAGCAAAAAGTCACCTAAGAAACATTTTTAATTTATGAACTGTCAGACAAAAATGTCTCGGAACTCAAAGATAAGGGGGTTTAGAAGATAAAGGGCTCTGCATCTGACACCCTCTGCAGCCTGGAAGTATCCATGTGATGCCTTTCCAAAATACAGATTTCTCCCACTGTGCCAGCATGCAGGAATGATGGGTTGGGAGGGAGACAGATGTGCTCCAAGCCAGAAGACAGATGTGCTCCCAGACAGAAGTATGGCACGAGTTTACAACTGCAGCACTTATTTAAAAAGCAGTAATGCATTATCCCTTGAGGGGGAAAAAGGGAATTTAAATAGTTTAAGAAAAGAAAACAGGATGATTAATTAAACTTGCTATTTCTAGAAAGGACCTGCCAGAGCAGATGCGCTCTGGTCCTTCCCTGGGGATGCCTGACAAAACCAGAGGCCTGTGGCTCTGCATCCCCCAAAGCTTCGTGTTATGAAGACAATGGCTGTGTGCTCACTGTTTTGTTTTAAGCTGTTGATTAGCAGGGGGCTCTGCAGGGAAGGGCCCTGTGCCACCCTACAGAGACAACCACCCAGAGAGGGGCTCTGGGTCCCAGGCTGTCTGCAGCATTGGTTCAGCAGCCACATTCGTTTCAACCAAGAGCGGTACAAGTGTTTCTCAGTTCCAGGACGAGAGGGATTTTTGTGGAGTAGAAGAGGTTTGAAAGGCATTTCAGGGAGGAACAAACCCCATCACAGGGTTAGGGGTGAAGACAGAGCTGGCTGGCACCCAGCCCTGTGCCAGAGAGGAAGGTCGGTGTGGAACATCTTCGCGCTCTGTCCTTTCTGTGGAGCCATACAAGGAAACAGTATTGTAGCTTAAACTGGCAGCAGCCACAATGAGAACAAAACCAGTATGCTAAAAATCTATTCAAACCCCCCTGCACCAGTACAGGTGGAGGGATGACCTGCTGGAAGGCAAATCTGTGGAGAAGGATCTGGGAGTGCTTGGTGAATAACAAGTTCACCATGAGCCAGCAATATACAGTCCTGGCCAAGGATACAAATGGTCCCCTGGGGTGTGTTAAGAAGAGTGTGTCCCTCAGGTTGAGGGAGGTTCTCCTCCCCCTCTACTCTGCCCTAATGAGGCCATATCTGGAGTGTTGTGCTCACTTCAGGGCTCCCCAGTTCAAGAGGCACAGGGAACCACTGGAGAGAGCCCGACACATGACTACAGAGATGCTGAGGGGACTGAAGCATCTCTCTTATGAAGAGGAAAGGCTAAGAGGCCTGGGGCTCTTTAGCCTGGAAAGATAAGAATGAGAGGGGATTGTCTCAATGCTTATCAACATCTAAAGAGTGGGGGTCAAAGGGATGGCGCCAGACTCTTTTCAGTGGTGCCCAGTGATAAGGACAAAGGGCAAGGGGCTCAAACAAGAACACAGGAAGTTCCATCTAAACATAAGGAAAAACTTTACTTTGAGAGTGCTGGAGCACTGGAACAGTCTGCCCGCAGAGGTTGTGGAGTCTCCTTCTCTGAAGACTTTCAAAACCCATCTGGATATGTTCCTGTGTGATCTGTGCTAGACAATCCTGCTGTAGCAGAGAGGTTGGACTAGATGATCCCCAGAGTTCCATTCCGACCACTACCATTCTGTGATTCCATGAAAATAAACCCCCCCAGTGCACATTTCCTGCTTGAGGCCATCCTTCCTGGCATCCTGCAATGAGGGGAACGTGGTCCTTCAGAGGTGGCACACAGAGCCGCAGTTACAAACTGATAGTGTAGAAATTGTCACTTAAGTGGGATTACTGCTGCCTCCTCCAGCAGCTTCTCTGCTCCCTTTTTTCCCTCACCCTCCCTCTGCTCCAAAAGTGAGGGGGGGAGAGTGACAGATGCAATATTTTACAAAATGAGATAATTATATAGCAGCCACATGGGGAGATTAGATTAGCAAGAGATTTCAATGCAAGGATATTTAATAAGAACGAGATCCAGGTACATGAAAAGCAGTCAGCAAAAGGTCATCATCATCATCACCATGTTGAGATTATGAAACAAAACACTTATGACCTACACGGGCTTTGATGCTCACTGCAGTAATTCCATTGTTATTGCAACACAAATAGGATTATTCCAAACAGGAGATGTATCGCTGCACACAGCTGAGAAGAATTAAAAACTGACACTACAGTGACTAGAGCAAAGTAGCTCAGATGCAGGGCAGAAACTCGACCCTCTTCCCAGCCCGCTCCGCCACCCGGGCAGATTTGCATGCTGTGTTCCCACACCCAATACAACGGGACCAGCTAAAAGCCTGGGATTGAAGCCCTGTTTGCTGGTAGTAAAGCAGGACAGCTCCTTGCTGCCATGGGCACCATGGGCTCCTTGATGCCATGGGCATCCCTTCTGTGGCAGTTTTAGGCTGGGTGCCTCCTGTTACTGCCATGTAAGTTACACCTCCGGTGTTCCAAGTGTCCAACCCAGTAGGTGGACACAGGAAACAGCCTACTTCTACCCATAGATCCTGCACCCTATAAATCCATCTGCAAAGTCATTTTCTTCCTCTTTCTTCCCATGGGAGATACTCCCTATCGGGCAATGCTGGGGGAGTATCTCAGGCCTCTTAGGCTTGTCTAGGCCTAATGCCAGGAGAAGAAGGTGGGGGGCAGTCTCAGACCTTGCCAGCCTGAGACTAGCCTAGCAGTGTGTGGGGGGAAGAAAGAGCCCTGGGGGGTTTTGGGTATGCCCTCAGGTGGGGAGAAGGGAAGTGTTTGGGGCCTTTGGGTGTGCTGTAAGGGACTCCGTGTGCTTTGGGATATCTTTGCCACTATGCTTTCCAATTTCTATGAAACACCAATTGCTTTTCCATTTGAACTTTCCACCGCTTTCCACTCCGTTCGTGTGAGTGTCATTCTTTTGTCTCTCTTGGGGCAACAGAGGATCTGTCTGGCCTTAAATCAGGACACCTTCCCAGCCTCTGCCAGCACACCTCACTCCCTGGTCCAGAGCATGCCCATGGACATGTGTGCACTCCCACCAGTGCAGCAAGTCCTCGCCTAGGCAAGGCCTTCCCTTGTCAGCGCCTTGGCCTTTGTTCGACTAATGCAAATCCATCTTCATGGATTTACCATCTTATGTCTGTTGAAAAATTCTCTCCATGTTATCTTACGTGAGAGGGGGGAGCAGGGAGGGGGCCAGACGAGTCACTTGCGGCAGTGTGGCGGAGCTGACATGACAGCCGAGCCGCTCCGAGGGATCCGATACAGACACACAAGATACATCACAGCGATGAAGAGATAATTTCACAGCCATTAAACCACACTTTGTAGGAGCCTTTGTTAAAGTCTACTGGGGAGAAGAAGCAAGCCCTCCTTCCCCCCCCACCCCCCCGCTTAAGACAGCAGATATTAACTTCCCCAAGCATGTCCCTAGATCTATTTTGAAGAGGAACATTCCTCACAGGAACATATTCAGACTTTCCACCAGTCTCTGGTTGTCCTCAGAGTGCAAACCCCAGCCTGCCACAGAGGCTGAGCTGTGATTTGGCTAAGTCTGCAAGGGCATGATCCTAGTGAGAAGTTGGGTATGGCTCCACAGAGCCTCCTTCTTCACAGCTGCAGGCACTGCAAGGAGAGAGAAATCTGGATCAAGATGTTGAACCTCAGAATGAGATGCTGAATCTCAGAACTGAGATGCAGGACTTGGATCAGCTGATTCTATTCCCTCTGTTACGGGTCCCCAGGCATGAAACCCGATTATCTGCCTGCAGCTCAAAAGTTCTACTTTTGCTGCCCACACTGTAGTACCCTGGATATAAAAGACCGAATCTTGTTAGCTGCTTAAAACCAGGCAGAAATAACCCTCCTGCACGAGGCTGCTGCTCACCAGTGCTGTCTCAGCAAGCTTCACCCTGGGAAAATGTCATTGTTTGATTGACACCAGAGAAACACCCATTGCAACATGTTTGAAACAAAAACACCTGCACTTGCTTGTACAGCATGAGTCAGAGAGATAACCCTCACGCCCCTCAGTGAGCACAGAGAGCTGAGCGGGGCCTGCCACCCAGCCACCTCTACCCATGTCCCTCAGCACAGCAGCTAACACGGGACCTGCAAGGACAGCCCACACCTCAGGGCCAAACAGGTTCCCCACAGCACCTAACAGCTCCATGCCATGTCCCAGGGTGGCTGAAGCTAGACAAGTGGGGCAGGTCCCGGATCTGGGCATGGCAACAGGCACTGCCTTGCTCTTGAGGGACAGAGGGACAAGTGACAGTGGCCTTGCTGCTTTGGAGGAGATGGCTAGGTCAGAGCTGACTCCAGAAATCATGTGGCTTGATGTGCTTCGAAAGTGATGGTGGTGATACACTTCTGTGTCAGCACATGATGGGCTTGGGTTTTCCCACCTCTCCACTCAGGGGCTGAGTGGTCCATCCTCAGGTGCATCCCACCAGCAAGTCAGTGCACAGCTGCAGGAAGCAGGCTGGCACTCAGCCCATGAGATCAGACACATCTTCTCTTCCCAGGGCAGGGACAGACACATTTCAGGAGCAGGCACCACCTCCTCTGCGCCGGCTCATCCATCAGCGTGCCTGGCAGCAAGAAAGCCACCACAGCAGGCAGGGAGCTTGGAGCAGGCAGGATGAATACAAGATCTTATAATTACATCCCAAGAAATCAGAGACCCAAAATACGGAGTCATGGCTAAATGCAGGCACATTCGTCTTCCACAAGACAAATTACTTTCAATAATCCAGAATTATTTCTCATGGGCTTTTAAAAGACTTCTCAAACATATTAGGACAGCCAGGAGCACAGATGAACTATTTAGCTTCCTTGATAGGAAAATATTCTCTTCATGCAGTTGGTGTGACTTATGAGAAACCCGATGGGGAAATCTGTGACATCTTCACACAGAGATGCACAAAAATGATTCATCTAGAGTTAACTATCATTTATTGTCCCATCCCAGGTAAAAGGCTCCAAACCTAGATAACACCACTGTGTCCAAAGCTGACCTGTGGAGTGAAACAGCCTCCCAAAGATGATTGCACCTTTACTGCAGATGTCCTCCTCCAGCAGCAGAGATGGACAGACAGAGACACCTCATCTGCAGCAGCACTGGTTCCTGGTCCCCCCTGCTTGTAAAAGTGTACATCTCCAGTGGCACAGATCTGTCATGCTCTGCCAGGGCTAAAATAAATGAGGAGGACCTCGGGCTGCAGGGTGATGAATGTGCAGCTGGCACGCCAAGATTTCAGTGGGCAACCATTCTGCTTAAGCTCTACACAATGATTTTAATTATTACCTGGATCCCAATTTCAATTGGCTGCCTGAGGGCAGGTATATATCTGCATGCAGTGATGCAGAAGAGCATTTCTGTGGGCATGTGTGAGAGGTATCATGTATTTTCCCTCATGCCAGGGATGTCAACTGCCTTTTAGCTGGAGAAAGAGCTGTGAGGTTTCCCATGGGCCACCATTACCTTTTCCCACCTTGCCAGGTACCTTAGGCAGCGAGGGCTGGAGCCATGAGGTTTTACCCATGTTCCCCTAACAAACCAACTGCCATCCCCAAATCCAGCAGCAAGAATTACAACCTGCCTTCTACAACAGAGCAAACCCCCCAGTAGCTTAAAACAGCCGGGATTTTTCCCAGCAGCCTCCTGGAGGGGAAGAGGCTGGCAAGCGCGGGGTCGTACTAATGGCTGTGGTAAAACACTCGCCGGTTTGCAGAACTACTTTGATGCTCTTTACCAGATGAATGCCAGCCAGCAAAATGATTAAAAATGCTAAGGCTGGCAAAACGGAGGCAGCTTTGAAGAGCATGTATCAGAGCGGCTTCCATTGCGCCCACACCGCCTCGGGCTCTGCAAATCCATTTCTCCCCACGATTGTGTTGAAATAGGAGTTTATCTCCCTTGTTAAGTAACCTGTATCAAAATGATCAGAGGAATGGTTTTTTTGAAGTTTCTGGTGACCCAGTTCAAAGTAACAATGTGAAATTTATTCGTCCAGGCTGGGCGTATGGTGCGGGGAGACGACGCTCCTCATCTGCATAGGGGCCTATAAATATCCTTATGCAAGCCCTGGACAGGCTCTCCTTAATGCCAGCACGACCTGAAAATAATGTTAAATACCGAAGGGAAAGGGAAATTCAATTACTCTCATTTGATGCAGAGCAGGAGACTGCCCTTTAGCATGTAGCAGTTTATGAACTGCAAGCAGCAGAGAGGCGACGGGGACAGCAGAGGATCTATATCCTGCTGAGCTGGGACTGGGTGCCCAAAGGGCCAGCGTGCCACAGGGACCCTCCAGCAAGGATTCAGCCGAATTTAACAGCACATAGGTGATAAATAACCACCACCAGCGTTTGAAGATACAGAGCCTGTGAGCGTTCCGCACCACTGTCCCCAGCACAGCTGGTGGCTTTACTCCTCTCACCAGGATACAAGCTATGTTTGGAGCCCCATCATCCCCTGCAAATCTCCCCAGGTTAATTGGAGTTGGGAGCTTGCAGCAAGGAGGGCTTGTGCTCATGAAGATTCACTGTCAGTAACAAGCCTGTGTCAACTTTCCCCCAGCACCCTTCTGAGAGGGTGGAATCAGAGTCATCACCGAGCTGTCAGTGATGTCAAACAGCCACCAGAGCCGAGCACCACACTCCCTCCCTTCTGGAGCTGCCATCCCCGAGTTGGCTGGGGCTGGAGCCAGGGCCAGGGCTGCCTGACCTGATGGTGAGATTCTGACAAGCAGAAGCCCTGATTGAAAATGCAGCAATGCTAACCCCTGCCAAATGTGGGCCTGGCAACTGTGTGTACCCGAGGACACTACCATAGGCTGCACTCTGCTTGGACCGAGAAGGTATTTCCAAAGACTGAGATCCTGTCTGCATCCCTAGCACTGCTGGTGAAGATAGGCTGTACCACCCCCAAAACCAATACAGTCCTCTGAGCTCTGCAGGTGCCTCTGAATGAGGGCTGAAGCCTGGTGCTACTCAAAGCAAAAGGGGTCTACAACAGAGGAGGACCATAGCTTTCCATTTCAGCAGCTGGAGAGCACCATGAGCCAGGGCTCAGTCCATGGGAGCCCAGCCCTTCCCATGTCCACAGCCACCAACAAGGCTGCTCAGAGCAGGTCTGCCTCAGAGCATCCTAAAAGAAAAGTATCTCAGATCAAATTCCTACACTGCATCTATCACCTCCACAAGCCGTGAAGGAACAGACTTCCACACAGCCTTTATCACAGACAGCATATGATATCCTCTCCACTGAAATGCCCTCTACAAGCCATCCTGCTCAATTCAAGGGAATAAGTCAGAGGTACTGCCCCTTCATCCTGCCTTTAAGACAGCTTTGTTTGCTTTCCAAGGCAGATATTATACCAGAGCACAATACAATCAGGAAAAGCAGCAGAGGAACAGCATCAGAGCCATAACTGCTCACGATAAGAGACGAGCATACAGCGCAACGAGCAGCTCTTTCCCATTAAACCTTCTGAATGACTCTCATTTCCAATCTTGATGCACCCTATGGAAAAATATGATAGGTTGTTCCTCATCTCTCTAATGTACTTTAAATAGATGATGCTCCAGATGGTATTGACATTGCTAAACAAATTGTGAAACCCACATGCCAAAAATACTGTGGGTAAACATACTAAACCACCCTGTGCAACAAAAGAGGCTAAAAGAACTGCAATCATCATCAACTTCAAATGCTACTCACAGGGACTGGGCTTCAATTTTTGATACTTTTAACAAAATTAAGATAGTACAATACTCATCAGAGATGAGGCTTGTAACACACTGCAGTTAGAGTCCAAGAGAAGAGCTGCCAGCTGCAGAGCCTTCCACCTGTATATCGATGGGATGGGTGCAACTCAGGTCAGCAGGGATGTCAGTGACACTCACCACATTTTGTGCTTGGCAAGGACCTCTAGAGCTCTTCTAGTCCAACCCTCTTCTAAAGCAGTATCACCCAGAGCACGCTGGCCAGGATCACCATGTCCAGGTGGGTTTGGAATCTCTCCAGAGAAGGAGACTCCACAACCTCTCTGTGCACCCTGCTCCAGTGCTCCGTCACTCTCAAAGTAAAGAATTATTCCCTGATGTCCAGATGGAACTTCCTGTGTTCTAGTTTGTGCCTGTTGCCTCTTTTTCTGTTGCTGGGCACCACTGAAAAGAGTCTGTCCCTATCCTTTTGATACCAGCACCAGAACAAGGGGACACAGT
Organism: Dryobates pubescens; assembly: GCF_014839835.1. Lineage (NCBI taxonomy): Eukaryota > Metazoa > Chordata > Aves > Piciformes > Picidae > Dryobates > Dryobates pubescens. Next base: position 64,590,672 of record NC_071612.1, read on the forward strand.
CTCAAGCTGCGCCAGGGGAGGTTTAGACTCGAGGTGAGGAGAAAATTCTTCACTGAGCGAGTCATTCGTCATTGGAATGGGCTGCCCAGGGAGGTGGTGGAGTCACCGTCCCTGGAGGTGTTCAAGGGGAGATTGGACGTGGCACTTGGTGCCATGGTGTAGTCGTGAGGTGTGTTGAGACAGGTTGGACTTGATGATCCTTGGGGTCTCTTCCAACCTTAGTTATACTGTGATACTGTGATACCAAACCCTTAGATATTGAACAGCATGGAAAAGGTCCTTTCTCAAACTGCTCATCTCCAAGGTAAACAGCCTCACATCTCTGAGCATTCCCTCCTCACAGAAATGCTCCAGTCCCCTAATGACCATCTGAAAAGGCTAGCGAGACTCAGTACAGCTCTTAGCCAAGAAAACCCCACCTCTAAACAAACTCACTCATCTTACTTGCCCCCCAATGTTCTCTGCATGGCATGCAGAGAAACAGGCTGCAGGGATACTTAGTGTACAACAGCACAGTCCTCCCAAACACCCTTGTGAAAGCAGATCTTCTTAAGAAACATGGTCACCTTCAGCCGAAAAGAGGGAAATTGAGTTTCAAACCATAACATCTGCTTGTCGTTAACTCAAGAAAGAGCCACAGTACGCTCTTTGTGCTGTTAATGCTCGCAGTAAAACCTTCCTCTGAGTACAAATGGCATTTGGAAAATTATTGGGAAGAACAGCACTTAGCAAAACCCTTTGGGAACTTCCTCTGCAAAATCCTCTCTGACGGTGTTCAGACAGACAGGCAAAACAGCAGCATTCTCTCCTGGTGTCTCCAGGCACAGGTAGCACAAACAAGGCTTTGGGCAAAAACTGGTTGCCACTAAATACCTTCTCTAGCAGGGGATCAGGACTTCTTGCATGGAGAACAACTCTGACCTCAGGAGCAGCTGCTATTAAGCAGCTGCGCCCCTCAGAACTAAGCGCAGCTGCGTGAGCGCGCAGCGAGCAGCACGCACAGCCCACGTGTGCGTACATGGCCCAGCACAGGAGGCCTCGGCTGCATGGCCACCCTCAGGGCACCCTCCTGGCATGGCTCTCCAACGTGGTCCTTGGTACAGCCTCACTAATCACAGTATCACAGTATCACAGTAACTAAGGTTGGAAGAGACCCCAAGGATCATCAAGTCCAACCTGTTCCAACAGACCTCACGACTAGACCATGGCACCAAGTGCCACGTCCAATCTCCCCTTGAACACCTCCAGGGATGGTGACTCCACCACCTCCCTGGGCAGCACATTCCAATGACGAATGACTCGCTCAGTGCAGAACTTTGTCCTCACCTCGAGTCTAAACCTCCCCGGGCACAGCTTGAGACTGTGTCCCCTAATGCAGAAGGAAACAAGGTAGCAGAAAAGTGTTGCTGATTCTTCCCACTGCAAAAGCCCCAGCGACTCCTCAGAGCACTAGAGTGCTCGCCACAGTGACAAAAATAAAGCACAGGACAGAAAAACCACCCACTACATAGCGAACACTGATGCAGGGAGGGACAAACCTTTGTAGAAAATCAAAGTACTGAGGAGCAAAAGGACTACAGGCTACTGGCAGGAATTCTGTGGATGGGCACAGACAATTCTTCACTGATGATATGGATGAGGGGGTTGAGTCAGTCATCAGCAAGTTTGCAGATGACACCAAGTTGGGAAAAGATGTTGGTCAGTTAGAGGGTAGAAAGGCTCTGCAGAGGGACCTCGACCAACTGGACAGATGGGCAGAGTCCAATGGCATGGCATTTAACAAGTCCAAGTGCCAGGGGCTGCACTTTGGCCACAGCAACCCCATGCAGAGCTACAGGCTGGGGTCAGAGTGGCTGAGAGCTGCCAAACAGAGAGGGACCTGGGGGTGCTGATTGACACCCGCCTAAACATGAGCCAGCAGTGTGCCCAGGTGGCCAAGAGGGCCAATGGCATCCTGGCCTGTATTAGGAATAGTGTGGCCAGCAGGAGCAGGGAGGTCATTGTGCCCCTGGACTCTGCATTGGTTAGGCCACACCTTGAGTCCTGTGTCCAGTTCTGGGCCCCTCAGTTTAAGAAGGACATTGAGACACTTGAAGGTGTCCAGAGAAGGGCAACAAGGCTGGGGAGAGGCCTTGAGCACAGCCCTGTGAGGAGAGGCTGAGGGAGCTGGGATTGTTTAGCCTGGAGAAGAGAAGGATCAGGGGTGACCTCATTGCCCTCTACAACTACCTGAAAGGTGGTTGTAGACAGGAAGGGGTTGGTCTCTTCTCCCAGGCAACCAGCACCAGAACAAGGGGACACAGTCTCAAGCTGTGCCAGGGGAGGTTTAGACTCGAGGTGAGGAAAAAGTTCTTCACTGAGCGAGTCATTCGTCATTGGAATGTGCTGCCCAGGGAGGTGGTGGAGTCACCGTCCCTGGAGGTGTTCAAGGGGAGATTGGACGTGGCACTTGGTGCCATGGTCTAGTCGTGAGGTCTGTTGGGACAGGTTGGACTTGATGATCCTTGGGGTCTCTTCCAACCTTAGTTACTGTGATACTGTGACACTGTGAATTTGTGCTGCCAGGACGTTGAGAATGACACATGCTACCTGCTTCTCGGGGAAGCTGCATGCTGCTCCCCAGAAGAGCTCCAGCCTGGCTCCATCACCCTGGCTGCAGAGAGGGGGACCTGTAGCCCTCTGATTACAGCACAAGTGAAGGCAATGAGGGTAAGAGGCTACAGTGACACCATTTCTGTATCATTAACGACGGTTTGCATTTTAAGGGGCTGCTTCCAACCTTCACATCAGTAGTTTCAGCCCAGCAAGGGCACTGAGATTTATGCCACATGTTGTAGTAGGGCTTGCTGGCATTTGTTATTATTATTGTTACTATTAATCTGGTTTACCATAGCTGCTGAAAGGAGTGTGGAGGAGCTTCTGGAACAGTTGCCTCACCCTGGGTTGCAGTAGGCCAGCCCAGGGCCACTGGTACCCTCCTCCCATGCTGTTCTTGGGATGCTCAGGGGGCTGTTGGGTTCCCCACCAAACAGGATGAGTCAAATCTGAAATCAGCTCCCTCCTGAAACACTGCTACCACTCCTTCCCCTCATGAAAGCTTGCTGCTGGCTCAGAGAGATGTCACTATGCCATTTACACTTGAGTCACAGAGAGCAGGGCAATTAATGACACTCCATATTCCACTTCTATAAGCCACAGGTTTTTTTCTTTCAGGAGGGTACAGAGGGAAGAGGTCAGTAGGGTTCAGCACTTTGCATGGGCTGGCATCACCACAACCCCAGTGCAGTGTTGCAGGGTTGGTGAGGTGGGGCACAGCTCCCCAGAAAGCACAGAGGTGAGCTGCATAGGCCACATCTTATAACCCCATCTCAGCACCAGCAGCAGCAGAGCTCTGGCCTCGCCTGTGAACTCCTGATGAAAACTCCCTCCCAAACTGCTGCCAAGATTTCTCCATCCCCAGGGTGGGTCATACACAGTTTATGAATCCAGCTGGTCTTTTATCCCACACTGACAGTTAATAGCAACAAATACAGCCCCCACATTTTTTCTCCACTTTGCCTTTCAGCCAAGTAAAGCCTGCTCTTCCCCATGCCCTCACCACACAAAGTCCCGATGAAAGAGGGCTGCTCTTTAGCAGACATCCCTGAATCTCAATATCATGCTGAAAGAGCCCTTGATAAGCAGCATGACAGCACATTCCTACACCACCACTTCTAATTTAAATGCTCTGGATTGCAGTCATTGCCATCTCTGAAATACCAACAGGCAAAGGAGCTTTAATTGAGGGCAGACCGCGTGGGGTGTGCATGCGCTCCGAAGGTTTTGCTCCGAGGGCAAGGGAGAGTGTAGGTGTGCAACCAGAGGTGGGCAAGGGGGAAGATGCCCTTGGGAAGGGGCTTGTTAGCCAGCATGTCTGGGAAAAGGCTGAGTTTAACAGGTCCCCAGCCAGATCTGGAGGGTCAATCAGCTTCTCACTGGGTAACAGGGCTGAGCATGTTAAGGAAAGCAACACTTGGAGGTGTTCTGCCATCGCAGCAAGAGCCTGGATGCTTTAATCACGGTGACTGTGCAGCAGCTGGACTTGGCTGAACACAAGAGCAAGAGGAGGAATGGAAAATGCAATCTGTGGAAAGCAACAGCCCAATGACCTTAAGGTGCACAGAAAAGGTATGGGAAGCAGGAGGAGACACAGAACTGGGACAGACTTTATGACCACATGCTCCGACCATGGTTTTCCTTTTCCCCTGCACCAATGACACCATGCATTTGGGTGCAATGGGAAGCAAGGACAACACAAGGACATCAGATTGGGTTCTTCCTTCCCAAAACTGCAAGGAGCATTGACATCCCCAGGGAAGATTAGCAGCAGCAAGTCCATCCCAGTAGACTGCATCTGAAAGCAGGGAAAGCCTGATTTGAGATACCTCCCCTGCAGCCTGAAGCTACAGATCTGCCCTAGGAGAATTGCTGGCCTCCAGCAGCAGTTTCTCTTTGCTCTCCCACCTGGATCTATGGAAGCTCATGATCCACAGCCACCCATCTTCCCTGACCACACCTTCAACTTGAGCCACAGCACCTCTGCAGCCAGCACTATGCCACAAAGGTAAGAAACACCAAAACCAATTCCCATTATCAATCTGAGGATCTGCTTCCTTCCCTTTTGTTGCTCATGTAGAAAATCAAATTGTCATTAAAAAAGAATATTAAATTGTCATAAATAATTGAATTCCCACTGTGCTGTTTCCTGCACATTGTTTTTTGTGCTGCTCAGGTCACCAGCAGCAGGTTCCAGCCTGGGTCGCCGACCTCTTCCCCTCACCACTGCTCATATTGTCCTGCCACACTCCTTTCCAGCCCAGCCCTGCCTGGTGGCTGGAAGATTAAAGAAAGGACTACTGAAAAAAAACAATCTATGAAATGAATAACCAGAGTGAGAAGACAGGGAGAGTGGGGAGAGACAGACTCAGTTTGGGACAAAATAGGAGAATTTTTCTTCCTCTTCCGGTTGTGTGGTTTGCAACCAGCTGCAGGAGTCTTAAAGCCTTACGGTAAAAGAAACAAACATTTCCAGGCTCTGATCTTCACTTGGGTGCAAGGCTGAGATTCTTCTAGAGTCTTTGAGGCAACTGAACAGGACTTGGATTCAAGTGCCCCGCAGAGCTCTGCTTCAAGCATGAGAACCAGGCACACTTACAGCATCTCCAGGTGACTTGCCAGATAGCTGAGGCATCAAAATCACCACCAACTCCTACAAATTCCCATGTCTGCTCCCCTTCCACACAGCAAGCAGTCAGGCAGCTGCTAGCTGTGAGGCTGGGGAAGTGCCCTCCAACAGAGAGCATCCCAGCACATGCAGGTTTTGGATGGGTGTGAGCGATAAGCTTGCTTCAGCCTCGTGGCTCACCATCTGGCAGAAACACTGGCTCCCACCTTCCCCCAGAGCCAGGTCCCCCTGTGGCTGCCCACCCTGCAGTGGGTTCCCATCATGTGTGGTGCTGGGGACAAGGGGCTCCCCGCAGGGAGTTGAGAGAGGAGGGGCAGTGCTATAAAAAGCCTGAGGTTCCCATTATTTCCTCTTCCACGACAGCTCCTCCTGTGAAGCACTGGCTGGGGTTCAGGAATCTGTCACGGCAAACAGTGAGCTGGAAATAAGTTTCCTAAATGCCATATGTTAGCAGATACACGTCACCAGTGTGAGGGTTTGGCTGTTAGGAAGTTTCCTCCCAGCCCATCTGAGCTGGTGGCATCCCTTCACCCTCGCCAGGGCAGAGGCTCAGGGCTTTGCTCTGCAAAGCAACAACCTTTTGGCCATGAGATGACCTGAGAATCTCAGGTTGCACTTTACAAGGAAAGTACATTGCATGCTCACAGCTGCGGCATGAAGCTTTAAAATATGATTCCCACAACTTCAGTGCTGGGCAGGAAACTTAGTAAGTTTCATTTGCTGTTGTTTCCAGACTCTGTCACTGTCAAAGAGATCTAGTTAAGCTGAGCATGGCAGGCCAAGCAATTACTTCAGGCAGCTTTCCAGTAGTTAAAGTGGAGAGGCCAACCCACTCACCTCATCTTGGCCAAAGTATGTGCAAACCTTGATAGCCCATCTACCCACAAGTACTCACAGAATTGTCAGGGTTGGAAGGGACCTCAAGCATCATCTAGTTTCAATGCCCTTGCCATGGGCAGGAACGCTCTCCACAAGATCAGGTTACCCAGAGCCCCATCCAGCCTGGCCTTCCATGGATGCAGGCTTCAATCACCTCTTTGAGCAACCTGTTCCAGTGTCTCACCACCCTTATGGTGAAGAACTTCTTCCTACTCATGGCATCCCAGGGACCTCCAAACTCATTGCTCCATCTCCCCTTTACAGACAGGGAAGAGAGGGACTGAACAATTTGCAGGTGATTTGTTCAAGGTCATGGGGCTGTTGCACATCCAGGACATGCAGATGTGTGTTCCAGCACAGGGCATCATCTCCTGTCCTGTCCCCTGCTGCATGGGTGTGCAAGAGGCTCAGCTCTGCTGCTGTGAGTCTCTCCAGGAAAGGAGGACACGGGCTGCTAACACAAACACCATTTTTCTGAAACAAATTGTCTTTCTATGGAAGAGAGCATCATTCAAAATAAGCAAATAAAAGCAGCAGCAGCTGGTTTAATGAAATATATAGTGACTTATTCCCAGAGTGGATGTAGATGCCAAGCTCGGATAGGAACGCTGAGCACCGCACCCTCCAATTACTGCAGCCGGCCGCCCAGCGTGGGCTCTGCCAGGCAGCCGCCGCTTGCTGCAGACCAGCAGTCCAGCAGCCCGCAGCAAATCTGAACAGACAGCAATGGTTTTGTTTTTAAGATGATAACAAAGTTTACCCTTTCCAACTCCACCCATGGTTTGAGGCTTCAGACTGTGCCGGAGAGGGGGAGCGCAGCACCCAGTGCTTCCTTCCCACAGCAAATTCATAAAGCCTGAGCACGGTGGGGCTTTGTGATGGGTCCCACCGAGGCTTGAGTCCCAGAGCAAGACCCATCCTGCTGCACTCGTGTACATCTCCCATGCTCACGCTGGGGTATGTGGCTTGGCAAGCCTCCCACCTCCCTCAAGCAATGCGGCTTCTTCCAGAGCAAGTGCTGGGAGGAGCACAGGTCTGCCCACCTCCCTCTGCAGCACATCACACTCAGCAGCAGCCTTTAAAAAAGGGACTCTGGTGCTGGGGGAGGGAAACTCCCTCCCATCAGGGGAGACGAGCCGGAGTTACGGGCACCTGCCTGGCTCCAGAAGCTCACTCAGGCTCATCTCACACACCCCCACCAGCTCAGAACCAGACTAAGAAATAAAACACAAATAATGAATAAAGAAGGAACTTTAAAGAGCTGTAAAGGGTTGTTTCACATGAAGCAGACCCCAGGGGCGATGGAAGACTGCCACCTCCAGCAGCCCCAAAGGCAGCTAAGGATGCCCCCACTGTCCCAGCAAGGCTGTGCTGGACGGAGCCAGAGCAGGGCTAAGGAGGCAGAATTGAGCTCAGGGCACATTCCCCACCCTCTCCTCTCCTGCGTTGTGACCTTCCTGTCACTATTCATCAGCATCACAGTGCTGGACTCTGGGAAGAAACCGCAGCAGATAAACTTTCCAGCATGTAAACAGCAGATCAAGAGGAGCTTGGGGCAAGAGGAGAAGGCAGTCCCTGATCTGCCAAGGCTTCCCAGGGAACTGAGGACATGCCATTGTGGGTTAGCAGAAGGGATGTTTGCAGACAGACGTCCCCCCCACATCCCACCCACGCACAAGGGAGAGGTGATAGGAGGTGATTCACATCCCAGCATCAGTCCTTCAGCTCTAGAGCATCAGCCGAAAGGGACCGTGCTTCACTGGGACAATGACTCCCCAAGGAGTGGGAGCCACAAAAGAAAAAACCAGGAGTGGAGTGAAAAGAATCGGTACAAATAAGATGCTTCAGAAGCCAGGAAAACAAACAGCATCCATTGTTTGTACAGCAAGCTGGAATAACAACATTTGCTCGTCCAGCCTCACTCATTGCCCCTCTCGCTATTGTACCTCTGCAAAGCTCCGTGGAGGCATGGAGGCAGGCAGCTATTGTAACTGGAGTGGGCTGAATGCTATTCACAAAATCCAGCAAATTGGGGCTATTTTGGGATTTACTAGGCATTTGCAAACAACTCCAGTTGGTATTTGAAAACATGCAGTGCATATCACAAGCCAAGAGGACTGACAGCCCATGGGCTGTTCTCCAAGAAGCATCCAATAGTGATGGTCTGCCTTGGGGCTTCCAAACCGGCCACTCAACCACAGCACCAAAGGGTCATTAGTAAGATGGGAGCGAGGCTTTCAGTCCAGAGTTGTTGGTTCAAAGCCATCACGAGCCCTGATACAGCAGAAGGGAACCTCAACCCTTCTGAATGCAACAGTACAAGCCTTTCCACCTAATAGTTGGGGTGCTGCACCTTTCCCTCGGACCCTCTCCTGGGATGTGAGAGCCTGGGCACCGAGTTCCGTATCCTGACTCCGCCACTCTAGATCTCAGTTTCCCCACCTACAAAAATATCATGCTATCAGACTTGGCCAGTATCATGTGCTACACAAATGAGCTGGGGCCCAGCTGAGAGCCCAGAAGGTCCACGGGAGAAATCTTCACCTCAACTTTCATGGACTTTGGGTTGAGTTCCAAAGTGTGGTGGGCAGTTGCAGGGCAGAGAAAAGGCTCCCGCCTGCTGGCACTGCTAGCCCAGAGGAGTACCTGTGTATTTCCCACAACTCTCCTTTTTCTTTGTTTTTTTTTGGAGTAGCTTCCAGTATTTCTGTGAAGGCCAGCTGTGATGAAATGTTGGAACAAGATGTCAGAAAATGCACTAGGAGAAACAAGCCTGTGCCAGTCTACAGACAAAGGGCTTGGCAAATCTCTCTGAGACACTGCTTGTGTACTGCCAGCGCTTGTACCCCAGGGGACAGGGTCATGGGCAGCCCCTGCCAGACCTGCTGCCTCCCATGTTAATCTGGCAGGGGGACTTTCCTGAGCACACATGGGAATCTCATTTTTGCCGTGACTGGGATGCTGCTCTGAGGACCACGAGGAGCAAATCTGACATCCAAATCCTGTGTGATTCTGTCAAGAGCAAAGGGCTAACAAGAATTTTTAAGGGCAAATGGCACAGTTGACCGAAGCTGTTATCTGCTCCACTGATGTATGAGAGCTCAACCAGCTCCTCTGGCTGCCTTGGGATACAGCTGATCCCCAGGAAAGCTGTGCAGGCACAGCTGGTGGGACCACAGCAATGGGATTCAGTGGTAGCAGGAAAAAAAATCTCCCCAGGGAAAGCTGCACGTGGGAGAGCTTCACCTGAGCACCCACTCTGGGCATGTCAGGGTGGGTGCTGTTCTTAAAAGGGAATTTGCATCAGCCTTGAGACCTGGGGAATAACTAGAGAGCAAACTCCCAGGCCAGCACAACAGGGGCAAGGGCTGTTTCAGTTCCTCACTGCCTTCCAAGGCACCACCACAAGAGATGCAGCACGGTGAGGAGCAAACGGAGCTGCCAGGCAGTCTCCTGGGGAAGGGCACAACATCCGACTCGCCTGCTAACACTGAAATATCACTCCTCAGGAGAGCACAGTCCAAGAGAGGTGCACACAGTGCGTGTGCATGCATGCAGCAAAGGACGCTGCTTTGAAGGAGAAATTACTAAGCCTGTGTTTGGAGTGCAGGAAGGCATAGGGCAGACTCGCCCAGGACCAGCATCGTCGGCTGTTCCGCTCACTTGGCTGCTCCCCTCTGCAGAGCCAGCGGCTGCAGCCACACAACACTGCCTGACGTGAGGAGAACAAACTATTCATGAGAAACACAATTGTTAAGCCGTGTGGCAGCGCGTGCAGAACGAGAGGCAGACGGGAGAGGAACTCAGCCCTGGCACGGCCAGCGAGGCCGTGCTGCTTGGCAAGCCGATCCGCACGCCGCCTCAGCTGCGAGAGATGAAAGATTAAAGATGTCAGGCGCCGCGCAGCAGCTCCTGGAACACCCTTTCAGGTTACAGGCCGAGGAGCTGTCTGACACGTCAAGTCAAATCTGCAAACCCAAAGTGCCTCAGAAGGCTAAACCTGTCATTTTGGCACGCTCTGCCATCACATCCAAATTTGTTTACAGATGCAGGAAGGTGTCTCCAAGGTGTGCTGGGGCAGTCAGCACCAGATAGCAATGCAGGGCTATCAGAAGGCCACTCTGGGCAGCTGTGGAGGCCATGCAGACCTTGGAACCATTTTGAGTCCAGCCATCAACCCTGTTTTCTATAAGGCTGGGAGATGGACCTGGCTGCATGTCACTCTGCTGTCATGATCAAAGCCATATGGGTGGGTGCAAGCTAGTTTTGTCAGAGCATACCTTCTCCTCCATGCCTTCTCACTAGAGAGGACCACTGATGTCTCATACCCTGCTAAGTCCATGATACTTTGTCAGGCTCCATTCAGGTGTTTCAGCATCACACATAAGCCTGTGCAGTGCTCCAGCTGAACCAGCCACACCTCCATGCACACTTCTTGCCCTGTTTCACACAGCTGTGCAAGCGCCCACCCCTGCTGCCATGCTGGGTGTACACACAACGCTGTGCTGCTTACAGGGTGTCAGTCAGACGGAGTAAAAGCTCTGTGTACACCATCCATCAGCTGGAAGAGCTCCCAGCCACCAAACGGCCCTGCAATTAGTGGGAACAAGGCTGGAATTCCTGATTAATTCCAGGGCACTCAGAGGTCTGATAGATGGAGCACAGAAATGCTATCTAAAACAAGAGGAACAGAGCAGCACCAGCAGAATAAATGCTGGAACTGGGAAAGAAGCTGTTTTCCTTGCTGTGCTCTTTGAAGGACAAATGGTAGAGTGACTCCAAACCATGGTATTGCAGTGCAGAGACCATGGAAAGCAGCTTAGGTTAAGCAATGCTCAGAGCTTGGAAATTTATTGTCCTTTCCAGGTATTTCTGAGGCCCTTTGCAGCAGGGCTGGAAATTTTCACAGTCACTTATGAATTTATCCTCCCGCAGAGCACAGGGGAGAGCTTTATCCTCCAGGGCCCCTTTAATTATTTAGAAACACATCCAAGTTTTCCTGGGAGGCAGCAGCAGAGTTGGGACCAAAGCCGTGGCTGCCCAGCACAGTGCTGTGACTGTGAGCTAGGCAGTCCCTGTTTAATGGACTCATCCCTCTCATTATCTCTACAGCCATGACTTTAGCTCCACCAGCTCTGAGGGAGGTGTCAGTCCTATAACCACAGCCAGTGCTGTGAAATTGCCACCACCAGCATGTGAACAGCTTCCCCTCTCTCAATGGTCAGCAACAGAGAAGCATCAGCAGCGTCCCTAGGTCCCAAAGAGCTTCCAGACACTGTCATACAATCAATCAGCTCAACCAACAACTCACTGAACTGCAGTAAGGGCATTATCCATGGAACAGCACATCACAAATATCATAAATCATCACATAATGACAGGAAGAGGGGCTGGGATGCACAGCACTTAATACTAAGCAGGTAGGAGCTGTTCTCAGGAAGGTTTTCCCTTTCCAGGCTGTCCTGGGGTTGGACCTATTCCTGTGGAGCAGCACAGGAGAATATTTGCTGTAACCTGTTTTACCTTTGGGCTGCAGCTTCCACTCTGAGACCTTGCTTCCCAACACTGCAATGCCCTGAAGCAGGTGCACAGTCACTGACTCCTCAAAAGCCTTTGGGTTTGCAGCTGGCCATTACCAGTTTGCAGCAGCAGCATGGGTTATGCTGGTTTGCATCAGAGAGAATTCTCACTCACTTTTTTCTCCTTTGGTGATGCAGCAGCAGCTCTCCACCTCATGTGTGCAGCGTCTGTTAGGGCACACTACTAACACATACCCAACACTCTGATTTAGAGATTTACCCACAACTTGGGAGTGAAGAGTGAGTTGGCTTTACTATCTGTCTGGGAATTGCTATTAATTTGTACAGATTAAGACAGAATTTTAAAGTCCTGATGGAATTATGCAAAGAGAAAACACAGGAGCTTTTATAACAGGGTACTGATGAAGGAATGAAGGACAACCATGCTTCACAACCTGTCGTGAAATATGTTTCTCCCTCTACTACACTTACTTGCACTTGATCTCCTAAATCCTTTAGGGGCCCTGGAGAGATTTACTATCTTCTCAAAATCATTTTCCTTTCTTCCACACCCAGATGGTCTGCCCCTGTGTTGTAAGCAGTATGGCTTCACTTCCTTGGAGATGCAAATACATATTTGTTGGAGCAGATGCCATCTCCTTGGTCCACTACTGACTGACTCCTTGTTTTAATAAGCAGTGAAATTCTTCATTCCTCCTCAGCTAGGCATGGCCACACAGATGCTTAAAAGCTGCTGAGGAGGAATGATCCCATTCCCTTCCCCTTTTACGCTGACCTCCATGTGCTGCCTCCTCCAAGAGACAATCCAGTATGCTTGTTTGGAGGAAAATCACCCAAGCAAACCAAATCAAAAGTCATCTCTCTTCAGCTGATGAGGCCAGACAGCTCAGGGAAGGGTCCACCAGTATGAGGAGGGCTCAGAGCAGCTAGCCAGTAGCTAGTACTTACTGGAAGTACCAGCTGTTTGCAAAATCATGGCCTTGGTGCACACAGACAGTGAACAGCCCTGGGAAGTGAGTAGAGTAAATGATGAGAGCATACAGCTCCTGGCTGGCTCCTGGCTGAGGCCAGACAGAGTCAATAAAGCACCTGGGCTAACTGACCTGTGTGGCTGTGCTCAGCATATGAAAAGCCCCGTCATCTTCTCCTGATGCACAACAAGTGCTGCCCGGGGCTGTACTGCAAGAGGTAGGAGAGTCACCCAAAAGGCCAGGGAAAGCCCCTGGCCTCCACTTTCAGACATCTGCAGTGTGGCTCCACTGATACAGCTCCCAGTTATCCACCAGCCATCATGCCCAGCAGGAGGTTTCCGAAGCTTGCCAGAGCCAAGCTTCCCCATGGGGATTTGCAGTGCTCTGATTCAGCTCCACCGTGTCAGGTGCTGTGTGGGCAGGGAGACAGACTCAGCACAAAGAAACCCACGTTCAGTGGGAGCAATGCTGAGGAATGGTGCTGGGAAGGAAATGCTGAGCACGCACACATGGGGCTGGGTGAGACGTAAGAGCCATCCCCTCTCCATCTCCATCCGAGAACTGGACAACACACAGTGCCTTTGCACTGTTCCTTTGCTCGGAGGCAGGCAGAATGATTTGAGAAAGCAAGCCACAAACTGGTGAACTTCTGGGAAAGAAGACACCACGGTGTGATAAAGTAGGGGAGAGCTGAAACTCTGGGGAGAGGCTCAAGATGATGCTGATTCTGGCTCTGCACCGTAGCCCTAGCCTTCCTCCCCATGGCTGCAACACCTCTCTTTCTTCTAGCATCTTCCTGCGGCTCCTCCCCAAACACCTGTGGGTCAAAAAGAAAAGCCCCACGGGCCTGTTTGAAGGAGAAGCTGATGATGCTCAGCACTTCCCAAACTCCTGCAGCTCCGGCAGATTTCAGCCATTTGCACTACAAATCACTGTATTTTAGGCTTACCGCCTTCCAGCCTTCCTTGCTGCAGCAAGGGAGGTCTCCTGAGCAGCCCAGCCCCACTCTGCCTCCCCACAGCCAACCAAAAGCTGCTGCAGCAACCACAATCCCTCTCCCTGCAGTGCCTGCCTCCTCCTCTGCTCTCTCTACAAAGGTTTGCTCCACAGAGAACAATCCTGGAGAGCAATTGCCTGCCTCCAGACATCAGCCAGCACTCTTCTGAGTGCCCTAGTTAGCAGGCAAGGCCCCATCTATGCACTCAGGCAGTTACATTTCTTGTTACATTTTGTTGTGTGGACCATAAATTTATTCAATGTAAATTTGACCTTTTAGCCAAAAAAGGAGACCAAAAAAAAGTAATAATCATGGATTCACTCCCTCTCCACTACCCAGATAAGCAAATGTTTAACTGACAAATACAATTGCCCATGGTGCCTCCTGCACAACACTGGGGAGGCTGGAGGGGTGCCAGGGAAGAGGAGGGGGTCCTGAAGCCTGCACCCACAGGTACTGGTGCTCCCTGCCATGGCAGTAGCATTCACTCCAGGCAAACAGCTCCATCTCTTTGCTTTCTAACCCAGCATGGGAAGAAAGTCAATGTCGGGGGGTAGGGGTGGGGAATGGGTGGTGGGGAGGGGAAAAATAAGGGCTGGTGCTAAGGACTCTGGAGGTACACAGTGCTGGAGTGGTCAGGTGCAGGAAAAGACACCCTTATTATTAAGGACACTTCCTTCCACAGGAGAATCCAATCTGTACATGCAAGTACCTCTTGGTGTTTTTTTTTAAAGAGGGCATCAGAAGCCCTTCCAGCACTGCTCAGCCCTCAGGCTTGCAAGCCTGCAGCCTCCTCTTCTGCAGCACAATACCTGGCCAAAGCAGAGCCTGGATGGGAGGGCAGAGGAGGCCAGGCATGCACAGGCACAGGCACGTGGTTTAGAAGGGGGAAGGCAGCGCTAATGAATGCCAGGCTGGGCTGTAGGCTCTGGAGGGCCTGATTTCAGACACGAGGCACAAGGCTGTTGTTTCGGTCCAGCCACCCAGAAGGCAGCTGACTAAGTGGACACCACACATCAAGTTTGAGGTCTCAGCTCTGCCAAGAGCTGCCTCTGGCAGACTCTTACTGTTCTGCATTTGTGTTCAGATTAACTCCCTGATGTGCAAGGTGGCACTCTGGACTCAAACAGAACAGAGGAGAATAGAATAGACCAGGTTGGAAGAGACCTTTGAGATCATCGCATCCAACCTATCAACCAACACCACCTAAGCAACTAACCCATGGCACCAAGCACCCTATCAAGTTTCTTCCTAAACACCTCCAATGATGGTGACTCCACCACCTCCCTGGGCAGCCCATTCCAATGGCCAGTCACTCTCTCTGTGTTGAACTTCTTCCTAGCCTCCAGCCTAAACCTCTCCTGGTGCAGCTTGAGACTGTGTCCTCTTGTTCTGGTGCTGGTTGCCTGGGAGAAGAGACCAGCCCCCACCTAGCTACAACCTCCCTTCAGGTAGTTGTAGAGAGCAATAAGGTCACCCCTGAGTCTCCTCTTCTCCAGGCTAAGCAACCCCAGCTCCCTCAGTCTCTCCTCATAGGGCTTGTGTTCCAAACCCCTCACCAACTTTGTTGCCCTTCTCTGGACACGCTCCAGCAAGTCAACCTCCTTCCTAAACTGAGGGCCCCAGAACTGGACACAGTACTCAAGGTGTGGCCTAACCAGTGCAGTGTACAGGAGATGTTCAGGAAACGTTCAGGAGAAAACCAGCAAGCATCCAAGAGAACTGTCACAGCCTAGGAGCTGCTGGCTCACAGCTCTCCCGCTGCACACAGCAGAAAGGGACAGAATATCAGAATATATTTGGTTGGAAGAGACCTTCAAGATGATCCAGTCCAACCTTTGACCCAGCACTGAAGGGTCAACACTAAACCGTGTCCCTGAGTGCCAGGTCCACATGGCATTTAAACACCTCCAGGGATGGTGATACCACCACCACCACCCTGGGCAGATTATCCCACTGTTTGATAAGACATGAGTGATATGGGCAATTAGGCAGCTCCACTGTCACCCCTTGCATTGATCACAGTGCTGGGACGCTGTGGCTTAGCCATGGTTTGCACTCAAACCTCAGCAGAGTAACTTCTCCTTACCAGTCTCCATTCCTGTCTGTCCTTCACTGAGCACCTGATGGCATTAAGCATCCAGACACTCTTTTCCCTTTCTGAATTTAGCTCTTTTCATGGGTTGGTATCCATCTGAACCCTTCCCAAATTGGCAGAGCTGCCTCCCCATTAACTGTCTGTCACTGAGCAGCTCCTTGCTCCCAGAGCCAGCTGCAGGATGCCATTAACTGCCGAGCTCAGCCGTGTGCAGACGCCAGGCACTCCCAATTCAAGCTGCCGATGGACACCAGGCCTTGCTTGTTTATGGTTCAACTACAGATTCAGGAGTACTGAGCTAACTGTTAGCTGCTCAGCCTGTCCACACCCATCTGCATTTTGACATTATAAAGTATGTTTAACTCCACAAATACTCCCAAAATATTCCTGCTGACAATCCTCTCCTCCTGCCTGCCCATGCTGGGCACTCACACTGCAGCAGCACTTTCCAGATGTTTTTGGTTGTTTGGTTGGTTGTTGTGGTTTTTTGTTTGGTTTGGTTGGTTGGTTGGTTTGGTTTGGTGTTTTACTTACAGATTCCTACCAGTTTTCCAGCTGAGCTGTATGTTCCAGGTGTGGAGTTAAAGCTTAATAACACCAGGCTGGCTTTTCTCAGTTGTCTTTGTAGACCTACAGACCCAAGCTGAAAGCTTTTGACTCAGCTTCCAGGACACCCTCATTGCACAGTGCAAAGGCACAAGGGATGTTTGCCTGGTGCTTAGAGAATGCCTAAAGGGCTGGAGCTCAGTAGTGCTAAAAGCCCCAGAAGCACAAAGGAAAAAAAGAGCCCAGTAAAGGCAGGCAAACCTGAGAGTGCTTTACAGCACCGTGTGCCTCTTCACACCACACCATGCAGCGATGTACGCGTACATGCAACACGGCTTCCACCCCGAGCCATCTGCTCTTCAGGATAGACACCTCTTGGTGGAAACCCTGCTCTCATTTGTCCCCTGCAATGGCAGAATGTGGGCTTGCCATAACAAGTGTAATCAAAATATACCCACGCATAATAGCTGAAAGCATTATTGAAGGGTATTTCTCAAATCCCAATTAGAAACAAACTATTCTCTAGTCAAACTTTTTGCTTCAGCCTCAGACTGGCAAGGATGTGGCATTTTAATTTATAGAAAAGAAAGGACAAAGGAAAGACAGACATGTTGGAAAAGGAGGATAAAAGAATGAACATCCGACACAGGCGCCCTAAACAGAACTGGGCAAGGAGAGCAAGGAGAAAAAAATAGTCCAAACCATTTTCCCTGGTAATTTACTTAAGAGATTGAGAGCACAGTCCTAAAACTGCAACAACTGTGCTTTCTTAGAGGACAAGGACACCTCCAGGCACAGCTGCCTGGAGACAAGCTAACAGAGTTCCCTCTGATCATCCACTGTACCAGCGCTGCAGTGGTTTGCAGTGGTTTGCTGCTGGTCCCCAGAGCTCTCCAGGCCAGAGACCTGCTGCTGTGCCAGGCAGTGTCCATGCACATTCAAATGCACAGCACGTGTGTAGGAGACAATGCCAAGCCAGACACCTTCCAGCCTTACCAGACAAAAGACAGCCTGTGACTCCCATCCACTGGAGACATGATTGGGCCTTAACTGGGAAATAGTAAAGCTGAAATTCTGCAATGCAAACATCCCACTTCAGGCAAAAGGTCTGCCCTCACTCTCTTCTAACTTCTTTTTGAGTTAAATGGTGGAATTGATTAAGCTGGCAATTCAAATCAGCAGCAGCCACACTGAGGCAGAGGGGAGATGAGGACTCCCATTCCATTTCCTTTTCTCACAGCACCTGTGCATCAGGGGACCCCTAAATGCTGATGGGACTCTATAGGCAAGAGTCTCAGCACTGGAGAAGAGAAATGACAATCTCTCTCCTTGCCTTTGTAAAGATAAGTTATTGATTTGAAAGCCATTGCTACACTGAAGTCTTTCTGACTGAACAGAACTCTGATGAAGAATGCCAGCCTGGTCACCCAGCACAGCAGCAGGCTCTGTCCATCCCACGGGCAGCACAGCATACAGTGAACCCAGGGAACAGCCCTGCAGGGGAGTAGTAACAGGGTGCCCTCAGCTCCCTCCTGATGGCTGCCAGGTACTTCCAGCCCACCAGTGTCATAAGCTAGAGGGTAAATAATTTACTTTATTTGACATTTTGATTTTGTGCCCATGCACTGCTGGGCTAGGAGCCTGGGCAATCATTTTAGTGGTACAGAAATTGCCTCCCAGGTGAGGAGTGCTACAATGAAAAAAAAACCATTAAGGGGTGCAGAGAGTCATGGACACTGCCTGAGAGAATCCAAGGCAGCAGGAGTGTTTTCACCCTGCCTGAGTGTGGTCAGAGCACACTGCATGCTCTTGGTGGAGGGGAAATGGATCAAGAATTGTGCCTTGGCAAAGACCAGGCACAAGGCTGCTGGGACACACCGCTCAGCAGTAATGTGGGCATCAGGCTAGTGGCTTACTCCATATTCTTTGGAGGCTGGCAAAGAACCTGTTTTCATCTCCATTATATGTAACAGGAATGTCAGATTGTTAGCATGGGTGAAGATTGGTAGAGTCTAGTAGCAGGTGAACGGTGCAACTTTATTAACTTTTTGGGGTGGATTTACTAAAACATAAATTGTGTTCTTGGCATTAAAGCCTCAGCCCTTTCAGAGATCTCCAAGCTCCAGTGGCTGCAAAACAGGGTCTAGGACATTCCCAGGGGGCTGGTGTTTGAAAAGCTGATGTGTAAAACTTACTCCATCCTACCAAAATCTCCAGAGATGTTTCCCCTCCTCTCTGTCTGCCTCTGATGACAGATTATTATACTTTGCATAGCACTTTGTGGTGTTTGGGTGATTTGAACATAATCAGGCTTAAATGCAAGCAATCACAGAGACTGTGCATTCCATAGACACACTGATTTCCACAGAGACAACTAAATTGACACAGCTTACTACTTTTATCCCAAAAGATGGAAATGGAGGGGTCAAGATCTTTTAATATACAGAACGGGCAAAATGCCTGCAAAACTACTGCCTGATTAAGAACCAGTTTCTTTTTTAAAGGAGAAGGCTTAGAAAGCAATAATGCAGTAGAGGGAGAGAAGAGGCACTGAAGATGCACATCTTATGCCTAAAAATTCCTATTAGAGCAGCAGGTTTATTCTCATCTCTCCCACTGGTAATTTAAAACTACGTGCTTTATATTCAAGCAGTTGGTAGAGCTGAAAGGGCAGAGGAGCTACCCGGCTCAGCTGCTAAGGCAGACGTAACAAAAGGTACTCCTCCTCCCCACCCATCATACTTCCTAGATACAAAGCAGTTTAGAGTTCAGTAGAGCAGGAGACGCTTGCCCGGGAGACCCTCTTAGAGAGACAGGGCCAGGTGGTCGCAGTCCTGCTTGTAATGCACGAACAGGAAGGTTCTAATGCACATTTCAGGAAAGGCAGAGAGGCTGCTGTTGTGGGAAGGGGCTGGAGTCCCACCAACTTCTGCCTCCTGCAAACGCCCCGACTCTCCTCAGCCAGAAGACTGCAACTACACGTCTTACGAAACCTATCTGCAGTAAGGGAAGTAATTTTCCTGGCTTCACTAATTATTGCCTTAAATCTTCCCAAAGCAAGAAACGGAACAGCCTTGGTCATTTATCTTCTCCTCAGCCCAATTTACAGATATTCACATTGATCTTGAAAGCCTCCATCACTCATGTAACCCATCATTACAACGGCAATAAGGGCACAAGACAGGATTATCACAACAACTGCAGAATCAGAGCTGCTGTTCTTCACAACAAGCTTCCCCTCTTTTGTCTTGCTAAATTCCTTGCTCTGACAGCATCTTCCAGCAACAAGTTCCACCAGTTAGCTACAAGCTGTATTAAAAAGCATTTCATTTAACTTGCAGCAGACCTGTTGCCTTTTAATTATGCCAGGTGCCCTCTGCTTTTGCTTTCAGAACAGGGGCTAACAGGACCAGGCAAGCAGCCTCTTTCAGCACATTAATGGTTCTACCTTATTGCCTCTTTGATTTTCAGAACTCAATAATCTTAATCTGTTTCATCTACATTTTAGAACTGAAAAAAGAGTGATCTAGGGAATTAGTCTAATTTCAAGCCTTACTGAAACAGTGGAACAAACATTAAGAGAAACGCCTAAAAGGATAATGGAATTGAACAATGAGCACCAATATAATGAGACAAACTTGATTGCTTTCTTTTATAAAATTACTAAATCACTGATCAGAGGAAAGAGGTAGACAGCACATCCATTTTGTGTGGAGCTTTGATACAGCACCTCAAGCCCTTGTTCTCAAGAATAAATTACTGTTGTTTTCTGTAAGAGTGCTGTTCCTTTAGCTGAAGGACCAGAAACAAAGAACAGTGGGTCGCTGTTTAGAGCAGAATCCTATTAATTAACCCTTTATAAATAATTAGCAGAGGTTATGAGCATGCCAAGAAAATGAGCAGTATGTATTACAGATGGTTAGCATTCCCTCAGCAGACTAAGTTCCAGATGATAATAAGATATGGCTGCGGGCGACCCGCTGACCTCTCCGCTGTGAGACAGCAATGAATCATTCATCCTCCCATTATAAAAACAAAACCACAACACAAAAATGTAGCCAAAGGACCACATCAGAGGGACACAGGGAATGTGTCCCCGTGCAGGGCTAACACTTCCCAACGACTTGACCAGGAGGAGAGGGAGGTGGGTGACGCACTGACTGTGAGACCAGTGTTTCTAACACACTTGGTACATCACGCAGGCTGAAGCTGTAGGGAAAAAACTCCCAGAAAATCTTAACTGGGAAGTAGCTTAAATAGATACTGTAGATGGAAAGGGGCTATCTAATGTGAGTGACTGCACTTTAACGCTTACTGTGACTAAGGAGTGAACAAAGCAAACCAATTAGGAGATTACAAGAAGGAAAGACAGTTAAAAGCCCACTTCAGCTGCAGACTGAATGTGCAGAGGCGGCCTGTCAGTGAATAGAAAAGCTTCTCTTCACCATGGATCAGGTGTGGCTGCTCCTGGCACAGTCCAGTGTCTACACAATTCAATTTTACACTTTTTTTTTTTTTGAAGTGCCCTTCTTTGCTCTGCATTCAGCAAAGAAATAAAGGAAGTTTTCACTAAACCTCCATGCCTGAAGAACAGACACCCTGGCACAGTCCACTCTTGAGTCCATCAGATGCATCATCTGCAAGGGCACGGCGGGCCCCACACTGCTGTGACTCCTGTGCCCTGGAGGCATCTGTTGAATTTCCCAGAAAAATCAGCCAGACTGATTCTTTCCCTCCTCTAGCATGCTCTCCTACACATGTTACTGCCATCAGTTTGGCAGTCTTGATGCTCCTGTTTAGTTTCCTACACCCTCTGTTTTGTCTGCTTTGCCTAGTGAGGTCCAGCACGGTGTAGCTTTACCACTCTGACTCCCTTGTTTCCACCAGTCTTCTCCAAAATAGCATCTTGACAGCAGTCAGCACAGCCCACCCTGCCAAAGCTGATCAGTGCTCTCTGCTGCTCTGGCTGAATGCCTGAGTTGTTTCCTACAGCCGTGAAAAAAGGCAGTTTAACAAATCATGTATTATTTTAGCTCTGGCACATGAAATCCGCACAAGACCTATAAAGTAAGTCAGAGACATGCTGTTCTCCTGATGACTTCAACAAAGTCATCTGTAAGACTCCCTCC
This sequence comes from Dryobates pubescens, assembly GCF_014839835.1. Lineage (NCBI taxonomy): Eukaryota > Metazoa > Chordata > Aves > Piciformes > Picidae > Dryobates > Dryobates pubescens. Next base: position 64,612,056 of record NC_071612.1, read on the forward strand.
TCCAACTCAGCTTGGCTAAAAGTCAGGAGCGGGTGTCCTACATACTGCAGGCAGCTTGCCTCCTACCACTCCTGCACCGCCACCAGCCCTGCTTCCTCAGTTGAGAGCGTGAAAGCCCACTCTACTTCCTGCAGACGAAAAGAGCATCCAACTCCCGGGCCGCATTCAGGTGGGGCCATTGAGTACTACCACTGGACTTGTGTCCAGCTGAGTTCTGAGTACCCATGAGAATGGGGTCTCCACTACTTATCTGCACGAGCCATTGCTCAACCCCCTAACACTGGGCAATGGGCACAGTTACACTGTCAGTGACAAGCGGGCACCAGAGGGTCTCTCCAAGCATCAGCATCAGGGAGGAGCATCCTCTGCTTGCCTGGCCCAAGGCCATAGTGACATCCAACTCCCTGTTGCAATCCAAGCTCAGAAAGCTGGGCTTGAAGCTATAATATAACAGTATTTTTCTGAATGAAAGGAGGCTGTGAAGCCATATTCTTGAAGCTGGAACACTCAAATAAGATGGAGCATCACCTAAAACAGGCTCTGTAAGTGAGGCCATGCCAGAAATGGAAGGATGTGAGCAGAAGGTTACACTGGCTCTTGATTGAAAACCATGTCTTTAAAGGAATCCAAAAACAAAGGAGGAAAGCAGCAGCAAGCAAGAGATCATCTGAGGGAAAGTTTCTAAGCAGAAGAGCAGGTAGTGTGGTGGGGCTTTAACCACTCCTGCAGCTGTTGGAAGGGCAATATAGCAGGGTGCAAGCAGCTCAACATGTCTCTAGAGGACACTGAACCCAAACTCTTTTTGGCAGTGCACAGGGATAGGATGGGAAGCAGTGGCAAATTCGAAAAGAAAAGTCATGCAAGGTTGGTCAGTTCTGGGTCAGGGATCCCAAGTGTAGGAGCTTGGCCCTTGGAGATCTTCAAAACACAACAGAGAGGGCTCTGACCAACACATCTAACCATTCCTGCTTCATGCAGGAGCTCAGACCAGAATCCTGCTGCATTGCCCAGGATTTCGAGAACAGCTTTCTGAGCATCGTTGTAACAAGAATTTCATGCAGCTGAGAACAGAGATGATGTACCAGCAAAACTAGCCTTGGTGTGTGATCCTGGAAGCAAGGAGTGCATCACTAGATCATCAGATCCTCCACTTAATGAGGCAACCCACAAGCATCAAAGTATTATCTCAGCAGACCAGAGCAACAACAGCGCAAGGGACATCCTGGTCCAGACTGCCAGAAGGCTTTGCCTGTGGAGCTGCTCCATGACACGAAGTTCCTCTTGTTCCAATCATCAGTCACAACAAAAAGCAGAAGGCACAAGGAGAAGACTGCAGGGACAAACTCCCAGCTCACAAGCTGTTTCAAGCAGTGCAGCAAAATTCGGTTTGTTTTCACCACATTCCTCTTTTCCATGTGATGCAGAAAGTGCTAACCTGCCACTGATTAACTGAGCAACACCACGTAAAGAAAACCTTCACGCACCAGGTCCTGAACCCTCACAAGAGACACAAGAAGATGCTTTGCAAGATGCAGCTGGATTAAAAGCCTTCCAGGTCCACAGTGGAGATGGCATGCTGGAGACTCAGAATGCTTTATAAAATGTCTCTAGCCTAACAGAGAGACAATCCTCTAGGTCTGGGTCCTGCCAGTGAAATTCATTTTCTTAGGAGCCTGCAAAGGATCTATTTTCTTGCCAGGAAGTCACAGAAGTCAGCAGAGGTTAATTCTTGCGTTATCTGCCCTCACCAGGAAGAGAGGGAAGAAATACACAGAAAGGAAAGCAGATGTGAGATTACCATTTCTTTTGCAGTCCAGAGAGGAGTGGAGAGCAGCAATCCAGGCAGCAAGAGAGCTCATGTCTCTCTCAGGAGCACGTCCCACCCTGTCCCTCCCAATGCAAAATGCAGCTGTGGCACGATGGGAGCCGGCACATTGCATTTTGGCTCAGTGCTATGGATCAGGTCAACTGGCCAGCAGTCTTCTGCAGCACTGCAGCCAGCCAGCCCCAGCTGCCCCCTCCTCAGCCCCAGCCATCACCAGTATGTCTCAGCCAGGAGAAGGCCCACAGGTTTCAGACAGATGGAGGAGATAAAAGCGGATGCCCTGCAGTTATTACCTCTTCCCAAGGAAAGGGTATGGATGAAACCCTACCACAAAATACTCATCAGATGTCTAAGATGCTTTCTGGCTGGCTGGGACAGAGCTACCTTAGAGGGATGCTTGTTCCTCACCTGGGCAGAACATGGCTAAGCTATGCTCTAACAGGGGACTGGCTATTTGCAACATTTTTCCAGGAAAACTTCTGGCAGGAGCTGTAAGACTGCTCTGTGGGCAAAGCAGGATGGGCCAGGAGGCTGTGCACTCGTTGGGGACCGTGTAACTGCCCCCATAGGCTTCAGCAAAACACAGAGGAGCACTGCCCAAGTGCCCTTTTACAGAGAACCTACAGCGGAAGTCTCTGGTGACCAGAAAGCCAAGGGCTCTAAAGAGTTCACTGTCTCTTACCTTCCTTATTCCTTGTTTTCCAGTCATGCCTGTACAAAAACATCCAACAGTAAAGGAGCTGTTCAGAGAAGGAAACAAACCTCTCCAATGCATTTATGTACTGATCTTACAGCTCTTCAGGGCTTACAGATCTTGGCAGCTTTGATTCCTGAAAAAAAGTCTGTAATTTAAAGACAGTACATTGAAGCCATGAGCTCCTGAAATGATGAGCAAGCACACACATACGTGCCTTGCAGCCTCAGGACCTTCTTCACCTTCTCACCATCATGCCAGGCATGTCACCCCAACCACCTGCACTCACCTTCCATATATGACAGCCAGGTCACTACCCAGGGCTTACTCTTCCCGTCTGTAAAATGAGGACAATGACAGCAACCTCAGTAACCGGTGCTTTCCTGCCTCCAGCTCACCCTGCTTTGAGCAGGGGCTCAACTGGATGATCTCCAGAGGTCTCTGCCAACCTCAGTGACTTGGTGATTGACTTGTACTGCGACTCTGGGTTACAGCTGTCCCAGCCACATGTCACCTGGGATTCACCGGTACAACATCACACACCTGTCCTGCCTGCAGCACCTCTTGGGAACTGGGAACACAGGGCACAGTTGATTCCTTCAGAGCTGTCAGTCCAGAGCCACCAAAAATACAGCATCACTTTGACCCAAGCTGCAGTGCACTCCCCTGCTAAACCTTGCATGCTCTGCCATCATTTTCAGCCCAAGACTGAAGCGGTAGACTCCATCTAATTTGCCTTCATTGAGGATGAATTTGAGATAAAATTCAAACTGATTAATGAAGAGGAGGTTAAGCACTTGCAATCAGGGTGGTGAGAAAGGTGCTAGAACAGTCACATTTAATCCCAGACTGCCTGTCTCTCTACAGTTTTTAAAGGTGGAAAAATCAGAAGGATTCCTCTCTAAGCTGCTTCCCCACACCCCCTTTGGGATGGATGAATGTGGATGGATGAAACCAGCTGATGGTCCATGGTCATTGTGGCTCCACTACAAACAAGGTGTCACAGCACCCTTCTCTATGTGATGCCAAACCCCAAACCCTGCATACCATCAACAATACAGAGTGAGAGCTTTCATTCAAATTGTTCCCATTTATATTCCCCACCCTGGAAATGTCATATTCCCACCAGCCAACTGCAGGACTGTACGACCTGAGATCTATAGCCACGGCTGGGTTTCACCTTGGTTGCTGCCCTGAAACACTTAGCAGCAGCTGCATTTTGCAAACTTTGGTGAAAGTGAGCTTTACCACAAGATGAGAACTGCTTGGTGGGACATGGCAGCTGGCAGGTGAGCAGAGCAGAGCTCGCTAAACTGGCCCCACCAGGCACACTGGGTAAGGCAGCACTGCTGTCACTGCAAGTGTTGCTGCTCTAGAGGTTTGAGGGCCTGTGAGAAACATTCATGACACCATGCCATTGGATGCCCCGTGGGCATAATTTTCTGCACAATGAAGAGCAGGAAGCCCAAGGCTGAGCTGGTGACCAAGTATGAACAAGTATGAAAGTATTAAGGTGCCCATCTCTATGCTATGCTACCATTATGCACCAGGTCCCTCCCTTACATAGAATATAGAATAGAATACATAGAATAAACCAGGTTGGAAGAGACCTTCAAGATCATCGCGTCCAACCCATCAACCAATCCAACACCACCTAAACAACTAACCCATGGCACCAAGCACCCCATCAAGTCTTCTCCTGAAAACCTCCAATGATGGTGACTCCACCACCTCCCCAGGCAGCCCATTCCAATGGGCAATCACTCTCTCTGTATAGACCTTTTTCCTAACATCTAGCCTGAACCTCCCCTGGTGCAGCCTGAGACTGTGTCCTCTTGTCCTGGTACTGGCTGCCTGGGAGAAGAGACCAACATCCGTCTGTCTACAGCCTCCCTTCAGGTAGTTGTAGAGAGTCATAAGGTCACCCCTGAGTCTCCTCTTCTCCAGGCTAAGCAACCCCAGCTCCCTCAGCCTCTCCTCACAGGGCTGTGTTCCAAACCCCTCACCAACTTTGTTGCCCTTCTCTGGACTCGTTCCAGCAAGTCAACCTCCTTCCTAAACTGAAGGCCCAGAACTGGACACAGTACTCGAGGTGCTTGGACACACACTGCTCACCTCTCAGGAGCTGTGAAAGCACAGTGCTCTGCACTCTCCAGAGCATGAGAAGGATGGGAATCAATGGTCCCTAGAAGACCTGGCCTCCTGCCCACCTATGCTGGGGAGCAGAGAAGCCATATTTCCTCACAGAAGCTCTTCTGCAACTTCCAGTAGGAACAGGACACAACAATATTCAACCTGCTTGGGGTGCCTCCAGCTGTCTATGGAGATTAGAGAGCCTCTGAATTAACTCTAGAGAACTCTCTTTTTCTCCTCTGGGACATGTAACTTCCACACTTGCATATGAGAGTAGACACAGCTTTTCCACTCGTTGCTCTGACACCACTTGCACACCTGACAGTACTGAAAGAAGAGCAAATGCCCGGAATTTAGCCAAAATCATCCCTTGGCTGCACCCTCCATCCAAGCTCTGGAAGAATTTACAACCCAGAACTCCAATAGCTTCTCCCTTGCCAAATCTTCTGCAAACAGCCAGAGGACCAGTCACTCCAAAGATTTATAGTACAATAGCTGAACATAGCAATCTTGGGGGAAAAAAAAAGAGGGCAGGAAGAGGGAGAGGGAGAAGATCTTTATGGAAGGAGCAAAGAGGGAAGGAAAAAACATCAGTAAAGAAAGACATCTGCTATATAGTGGAAAAGATGATAGTTCCCACTGATAATTAGAGGGTGGGGAAATATCATTATCAATAAACATGATACACACAAGCTATGTTTTCCTACAGTTACCTTCTGTCTGTACCCTGTTCCTTCAAGCCCTGTTAAACCTTTAATGGCAGCAAACCAGAGTTCTTCTCAAAACTCTGTCCCTGCCTCTCTGAGCAGACAAGGTCTTAGAGACACAAAGAGCACAACACAGATTTTGGTTCTTTCCACAGTACTTCTCATCCTCACGTCCTTGGTGAGCATGCACACACAAAGCAGGTGAGAGTCTTTATCCTAAAGGACCCAGGGGAACTTCAAAGCCTAAATGATGCATTCCAAGACGCGCTCACACCATGCAACCGTCCTCTTTGTGAGGAGATTCTCAAATTAAGGTATTTCTACATTATCTCTAATCCATGGGAGTAGTCCTCATGCTCCATCTGAGTCCTGGGAGAAGGCACAGAACCAAGCATCTGCAGTCACAGATAAAAAGCATCAGAAGATTTCTACTGGACATGTCAACAGAAGCTCAATTTGTTGGGCTTTGTGAAGCATCTTCTCAAATACATAAGATAAAGAAATTTAGAGTCGTAAGTGAAACAGCAAAGCCAGAGCTCCACAATGTGATACCCTGAAGGCAGCCTCAGTATTAAAACAAAAATAAGCACATTGGAGAGCCTCCAGCTCTCCACCAGTTTGTAGGCACACCTGTATGACAACACACATGGTAAGGGAGATGAGGAGGCCAAACACAACAGATCATTGAGGGACAGTCCATGATAGGCTGGGATTGTCTTGGTGCACCTGAATTTCTCCATGGAATAGAATAGAATAGACCAGACCAGGTTGGAAGAGACCTTTGAGATCATCATGTCCAGCCTATCATCCAACACTATCTAATCAATTAAACCATGGCACCAAGCACCCCATCAAGTCTCCTCCTAAACACCTCCAGTGATGGCGACTCCACACCTCCCCAGGCAGCCCATTCCAATGCGCAATCACTCTCTCTGTGAAGAATTTCTTCCCAACATCGAGCCTAAACCTCCCCTGGCACAGCTTGAGACTGTGTCCTCTTGACACAGTTGTCAAAGGTGTCCTAAAGGGGCAGCAGCAGGAGCTGTGGCTCCTCAGCACATGGCTCAGGGCCCATTTCACTGGAGCAAACTCAATTTCATCCTTCAGTGTTCCCAAATCACAGTCGTGACTCCTGCACCCGGAAGATGTCCAGATCTTGAGCGCCCCTCAATTTGGTCAAGTCAGTGAAGTTGTTTTTCAAATCAGGTCCCAGGTTTGCACTTGGCAAAGAGGCAGAATTGAAGTAGAGAGGATGCACCTTAATTTAAGACCAGGCAGAGCTGACATGGATCTTGCCCAGCATCCTCTAACTGCTCTGGTGCTGGATCAAGAAGCTTGTGTCCTCTTTGTTAAGAGATATAATAAAGCAAAATTGCTGTCCTAAATATTACTAAAGCACTGGCTGGCATGTTTAATAAACCTTTCCATTTGGGTAAATTAGCACTCATCTGGACAAGTGCTGAAGTGCTGTTACTTGAAGGGAAAAAAAAAAAAAATCAGTGCTTGGAGTCTAATTTAAATAATTATCAGCATGTTTCTGCTCTGACTGTTTTGCTGAAATTACCAGGAGACTTGATGCAGTCTCAGTTTAAGTGCCTTTTGTCTGCATGTAATTTATTGACCCCATTTCAGTCAAGCTTTTGGCCCACTCGTCACCGTGCTGGAGCACTTCGCGCCGCAACCAAGGTGGCCTCCATGGCCAGCCAGCCACACGAAGATCAGTAACAACTGAGCTACTTTCATAGATCTTGAAAAGGATCTTCAAGTTACATCCTCACATTCTCCACATGGGCTAAATCTCAGATCTGTGATAACAGCCTTGTATTTTCTTAGGTGGCCACTGGCATTCATGGGGAAGAAAAAGACTGGTTGGGGATGATGGTAGCTCCATCCCTGCAAGTCAAACCAGGCTTCATGTGCAGATGACAACTCCCTTGCAACACACTTGTGCAGTAGTGGGGGGTATGCTGGAATATTTTAATACCCTCCAGTCACCAAGGTGTGGATATCAGGCCTTCAGCACCAAGAAGACTTAATCCCATCCCACCATTGCACTCTGTAAGGGATGCAGCCAGCAGCGCCAAGCAGCCATGGGCTTGGGTGCCAGGAATAGAATAGCCTTGGGGATACAGCATGGACCCACAGCCATGCTCTTACCAGAAGGCTTTGGCACCCAGCTCACCAGCCACAGTATTTTATTTCTAGCAAAGAAAACAGAGAGAAAACTCCTGCAATCTTATTCTCCCTTTCTGTTGGAAATCAGCACTGATCTTTTTGCCTTTCTTCAGCTCTAGCTCCAAGTTTTTCAGCAAAAAGCATCACAAGACATCTTGCTTACTCAAACCAGCCCTTCCCTAGGAGCAGTTCTGACCACTTTGTCAGCACTGCTGGTCTGGAGGCAGAGCTGCCTGGCCTGGAGCACTGCCTTGGGTGCTGGACACCACTGCAAGGGAAAGGGCAAAGTCTGTCCTGAAGAGGCAAAGGTGACACTCTCTCCTCACTCTTGCTTCCCAGGCTGCCTATGCATTCTGCCAG